>NC_090449.1:647264529-647866404 GCF_031143425.1 Pleurodeles waltl | reverse complement strand
GAAGTGCCAGAAACAGGCACTACGAGGATGCGTGAAACGGTGCTTGCCGAAGTTGCACAAAGGAGTCCCACGTCGCCGGAGACCAACTTAGAAAGTCGTGCAATGCAGGTTAGAGTGCCGTGGACCCAGGCTTGGCTGTGCACAAAGGATTTCCGCCGGAAGTGCACAGGGGCCGGAGTAGCTGCAAAGTCGCGGTTCCCAGCAATGCAGCCCAGCGAGGTGAGGCAAGGACTTACCTCCACCAAACTTGGACTGAAGAGTCACTGGACTGTGGGGGTCACTTGGACAGAGTCGCTGGATTCGAGGGACCTCGCTCGTCGTGCTGAGAGGAGACCCAAGGGACCGGTAATGCAGCTTTTTGGTGCCTGCGGTTGCAGGGGGAAGATTCCGTCGACCCACGGGAGATTTCTTCGGAGCTTCTGGTGCAGAGGGGAGGCAGGCTACCCCCACAGCATGCACAAGCAGGAAAACAGTCGAGAAGGCGGCAGGATCAGCGTTACAGAGTTGCAGTAGTCGTCTTTGCTACTATGTTGCAGGTTTGCAGGCTTCCAGCGCGGTCAGCAGTCGATTCCTTATCAGAAGGTGAAGAGAGAGATGCAGAGGAACTCGGATGAGCTCTTGCATTCGTTATCTAAAGTTTCCCCAGAGACAGAGACCCTAAATAGCCAGAAAAGAGGGTTTGGCTACCTAGGAGAGAGGATAGGCTACTAACACCTGAAGGAGCCTATCACAAGGAGTCTCTGACGTCACCTGGTGGCACTGGCCACTCAGAGCAGTCCAGTGTGCCAGCAGCACCTCTGTTTCCAAGATGGCAGAGGTCTGGAGCACACTGGAGGAGCTCTGGACACCTCCCAGGGGAGGTGCAGGTCAGGGGAGTGGTCACTCCCCTTTCCTTTGTCCAGTTTCGCGCCACAGCAGGGCTAAGGGGTCCCCTGAACCGGTGTAGACTGGCTTATGCAGAATTGGGCACCTCTGTGCCCAACAAAGCATTTCCAGAGGCTGGGGGAGGCTACTCCTCCCCTGCCTTCACACCATTTTCCAAAGGGAGAGGGTGTCACACCCTCTCTCAGAGGAAGTTCTTTGTTCTGCCATCCTGGGCCAGGCCTGGCTGGACCCCAGGAGGGCAGCTGCCTGTCTGAGGGGTTGGCAGCAGCAGCAGCTGCAGTGAAACCCCAGGAAGGGCAGTTTGGCAGTTACAGGGTCTGTGCTACAGACCACTGGGATCATGGGATTGTTCCAACTATGCCAGGATGGCATAGAGGGGGCAATTCCATGATCATAGACATGTTACATGGCCATATTCGGAGTTACCATTGTGAAGCTACATATAGGTAGTGACCTATATGTAGTGCACACGTGTAATGGTGTCCCCGCACTCACAAAGTTCAGGGAATTGGCTCTGAACAATGTGGGGGCACCTTGGCTAGTGCCAGGGTGCCCTCACACTAAGTAACTTTGCACCTAACCTTTACCAGGTAAAGGTTAGACATATAGGTGACTTATAAGTTACTTAAGTGCAGTGTAAAATGGCTGTGAAATAACGTGGACGTTATTTCACTCAGGCTGCAGTGGCAGGCCTGTGTAAGAATTGTCAGAGCTCCCTATGGGTGGCAAAATAAATGCTGCAGCCCAAAGGGATCTCCTGGAACCAGATACTAGGGAATTATAAGGGTGTTCCAGTAAGCCAATGTAAATTGGTAAAAATGGTCACTAGCCTGTTAGTGACAATTTGGAAAGAAATGAGAGAGCATAACCACTGAGGTTCTGGTTAGCAGAGCCTCAGTGAGACAGTTAGGCACCACACAGGGAACACATACCTATAGGTCACAAACTTATGAGCACTGGGGTCCTGACTAGCAGGGTCCCAGTGACACATAACAAACATACTGAAAACATAGGGTTTTCACTATGAGCACTGGGCCCTGGCAAGCAGGATACCAGTGAGACAGTGAAAACACCCTGACATACACTCACAAACAGGCCCAAAAGTGGGGGTAACAAGGCTAGAAAGAGGCTACTTTCTCACAAAGACTCCTCAATTTGTTTTCACTGCTGAAAGGCCTGCTTCTCCATAGGATAACATTGGGATACCTTACTACATTTAATAAGTGATAACTGTCAGTTAGGAGCAGGTAGGAATGTCGAGTTTGCTATGTAAAGTATTGTAATTTAATCCCCTCATTAATGGTGAAGTTGGATTTAAATTCACAAATTGTAAATGCAACTTTTAGAAAGTTGGAATTTTCTTGTCCTAAGCATTTGGTGACTGCAGTCTGTACCCTGGGTCACATGACTAGGTGTAGCTGGTAGTTGGTCTTTTTCTGTATAACTCCCAGATGGACCATCTCTTTTACTTTCAAGATGAGTGGGAGGAGTTGTCACCCATCATACTTGCACACTCAAAAATGGTTTCGCAATAGTCTTTTGTGCTCCAGACTCGCTGAGGCCAGGGCAGGAAGGAAGGATATTTCAGACACCTTTTGGCTAAAAACCTCCAGAAGGTTTCCCAAATTCAAAGCTGGCACCAAGGATAAATAGTGAACCCTCAGACCCAAATCTTTAGTACTCTTCTGATCCTGTGGAAGACTCAGTAGAAGGACTGCTCTGTTGCTCTGCTGCAAAACGGATTACCTGCTGTCCTGCTAATCTGCTGCCCTGCTCTCTAGTTGAGAACGACTGGATCTGCATTTTGCACCCAGGACCATCAGAGTGACTCCAAGAGCTAGTTGAAAGGCCCCAACCACCTTGACCCCTGCACTTAGATTCGACTTGCTGTGATCCCTAACCACCCAAGTGGTGCCTCTCCAGTCTGTACCCTTGGAAGTGGGGGCTAAAGATGCTCTGCCAGCCAGCCCAACTATGGTCACTACCAGAACTGATGCAGCACAACACAAATCTGATGCAGCTCTTTGCAGTGCTTCGTCTATACCAAAGGAGCCTGACCAAGGCCCACATCATGGCTCATTGGAACCACTGCTGAGAGATGCAGCCTCTATGTGTAACTTACAGCTCCTCATTAGAACGGATGCAGCATGACGCAATCGCGCAACACAGTCCTCGTAACTCATCAGAACTGACACTGTGCAATGCATTCATGACTCATCCTTGAAGCATTCATTATGCATTCTTGACGCGGACCACGCATCGCTCCTCTGAACAGCTGCTGCATTGCGCAGCGCTCTGCAACAAGGATTTAAGGTACATTTCTCATTTGATGCTTTGTGCTTTTAAGCACTATTTTTAATTAAACCTTAAAAATATCATATTTCTACTGATTAGATTTTTGTTGTTTTGGTGTCAAATAATTTATCAAATTTTGGGGTATTGTTCTAGGTTGGTGTGGGATTTATTTTGTGTTGTATTTCCACTTTACTATTGTTTGAAGTGCTGCACGAATACTTTACACATTGTATCTAAATTAAGCCTGACTGCTTTGTTCCAAGCTACCAGAGGGTTATGCACAGGTTAATTTGGGGTGTGCTTGTGTTTCACCCTGACAAGAGCTATGGTTGCTGCTTGCATAGGGTTTCACCTCCCTCAATCAGTAGCCCAATTTCCTATGGCAGGGAACAGCGACCACCAACCAGTGTACCACACTTCTTCCAACAAAAACAGTACCTCACATATTTTGTTAGGCCTAACTTAATGGTCAGGAATAGTCCAAAACTGTGACAGTGTAAATTTGTTTTACTGTCAATCGTCACACTATCAAGGTTGTGGTTCATTACTGTTCCCTGCAAGAGAACCATCAGGTGGAAATTTTGCAATTTTCCACAATGTCTGGAGTTATACATTACAGAAACTTTTAAATATTTTGAATTTTTTTTACCTATAGTTTGCCATTTATAGGCATTCAGTGTAATCAAAGACATGGTGATTCATGCAAGCCATTTCATTCCGGCTTTCCCTGGGTTTCTACTTGTAAGAAGGTTGTAGTTTTTCCTTGGTGCAGATGGCATCCAGGTTCAAGTAGTGAAGACATAATGTATTGTTCCCATGGTGTGGATCACTTCTGATAACCATTGAAAACACATGCATGTCTGGTATCCTCACAGTTAGGAAATCACGGGGAACACAGATATGGTTCAATACTTTGCAGTGACATCTTCCCTCATGAGGAAAACTGAACTGAATTACTATGTGTAAGATGTGGGTTCTATACATTTAAACCCCCTGGATTTTTCTCCTTTTGACCACCCTGTTATGGACTTACTGTGAGTGAATCTCACTGAATCTCACACACAGTAAATTATTTGGAAATAAACAGAGTGCTAAATTCTGGTGTCTGCCTTTAATAGAGGCTCTGGGCTGGTTACACACAAACATGTGAGCGCACATGTGTGTACATGTGTGCAGGCTGAACGTGTGAGACTATTGTATAGCTCAGCTTTGTATCAGGTAGCCTATCACAGTAGGAACCATTCAGGGATGGATTCTGGGCTGGTGTAGGCCTCATAATGTCAGTGGACATTCAAAGTGTAGGTCTGTACTGCTCACTAAAAAGACTGTGTGCTCACTGCATTATATCTTGTGGGTGAAATCTCTACCACCGCACCGTTTCATCACACTTAGGCCTAGAGATACCTGGCAGGTATCGGGGTAAACATGTACAGCATTTTGGTGATATTTCCCTGGCTCAGACATACTCCTGCCCTGACCTTTGTCACTCCCCTACTAGGGTAAGTTAATAACTCTGCTTGCCAGAATTAAAGGCGGCCCCACACAATAGAGGCATTAACAGTACTTAACCCAGTTCCTGGCAAAAGAAGGGGGGGGTGAATTCTCAGTGTGCTAGTTAATTTCTCACACTACATTTTGGCTGGGTAAGTCTAGGCCCACAGGATAAAAGGAGGAAGGTCATACCTCTGTAGCCAAGCACTGGAGGGAGTCCCCTTTGAAGTTTTGTTGGGACGGGATCAAGCAGCTGTGACAATTGGGGTGAAGCTGAGCCTCCCAGGGAAGGTCCTTTCATAGACCACTTGAAGTTGCCATCTTTGGGATAAGCCTGGGACATCTGTGGTCTGGTCCTTGACTACGCTGACACACATATGCACCGTAGTTCACCAGGAAATTCTGGGATCTGGTGAGTATGGCAGAGAAGGTGTCCTGCTTGATGGTTGTAGTGGGGCTGTGGGGAATGCTCTTAAAGCAGAAGAAAGCATCATGAGCCCAGGCAGGAGACTGGTCTGGTGAAGGAAATAATAAAAACCAAGCTCTTCAACAAATGTACTGCCTAGAGCGGGTCCCCTGGAGCAAAATGAGACTAAGTTCAGAAATTTGCCCTCTGTGGCCAGAGAAATGGCCCTGGAAATCTTAGTACTCCAGGACCACAGGTAGAGAATGGAGTGTGTGGCACTTTATGCAAACTGTTCATAATCCCCCAGGGAGGGCCAAAGCCCAGGGGTTCTGTGCATTTTCATTTTATATAATTAAAATTGGGAGGAGGCATGAGTGGGGCCTTCTCCCCAAGAAGAACCACTGCCCTGTGGGCTCTATCCTGATGGGGTCACAATGCAGTGTAAAACTGTCCATTTCACTGGAGCAGAAAATACAAATCTGAACTTTCAACAATATCCCCTTTCTGGTGATGTATGGCCTCTGTTTTATGTATCTGTGTCTAGGGAGGAGCTGGCTGGCCAGCTTGGCAGTGGGCTTTCTGCACTGTTCCAGCAAAAAGCTAGGACACGGGTGCCCAGTGGGCACTGGCATAAAAAAAGAGCAGGAAGCTCAAGGCCACATTTTGTAAAAAGAGTTATGGTTTCCAGAAGTGGGAAAGCAGAAAACCACTCATCCAATATTCAGTGGCTGAATGATCTGAACATTAGGAGTTCCCCATAAGTCCCAACGAGGATTGTAAAAATGTTCATACTGCCTTTTTTGGTACCCCAGGAGTTGGAAAGGTTACCATCATCATTTATAAATTGCATTTGAGGCTGCAGGAGGACCAGGCCCCAGAAATGTTTACTCAGAAGTGGTCCTCAGTCTCTCGGACCCTGGGAGACAGTTTTCATGATTTCAAGCACTTCTGGAGCCTGTACTTTTGTACATTGCCTCCAGAGTGTGGGGGTCTTGGTTTGTAGGTGGGTAGCAGTGTGCAGTTAGAAATAAAACTCTTGAATCACATGTTAATAAATGTAATGCTTTCTTAACAAAGTTGATTGGGGCAGTCAAAGTGTTATATTACCATGAATAACATTGATCAGTGGATGTATATAACATGTTTCTGCTTTTACTAATGTATCAACAGTGACAAGGCCAGTAGGTCTGTCTTATTGATAATGACACCCCTTTATATTGTCATTTTAGATCGACTATAGGAGAGGTATTTGTGATTATGTGTTTAGGGCTGGCATTCTGACTGGTGTCAGCTGCTGAAGTGGGCTCCAGGTTCAGCAACATTTTCCCATTCAACTCAGAGCTTTTGTGAGGTTGGTCACATTTTACACTGCCTGATGCCAATGTTGCATGTATTCTGAAATTACATTTATGATATAATTTGTGATGTCCCTGCGGTCACAAGCAGTGCACTCAGGGAGTTTTTTCTCCATTATTCACCACAACCTGTGAATTTCAAAGTTTGAGGGTTTTCATCATAACCACAAACAAAGGTCTCAGGATGTGTGTTCTCTTTTGGTGGTGAGGGGGTGCAGGTCATGGGCATAGGCCACTTCCTGACAAGAGTCTGCTGACGTGAACAGTGAGTCATTTGGGTATGTTGAGAGGGTGGGGTACAGAACAGGACTAACTGAACTATATCAAAAGCTGGGCACAGAGACCTCTGTAGTCATGCAAGTGAAGAATGTATACTGTGACCTAAGGCACATCCTTGTTGCGCATGGCCAGAGGCATCACGCAGTAATTTCTGGAGGGACAGGGATTCGGCACAGGACAATGATGAATGACATACAATATGGCAGTTATTGTGATCTCGGCGGGATAGCCCGCAGCCAACCCTGTTGATGGTCGACGGAAGACCACCAGTGGCGGCAGAAGACATCCCGCCAGATAATGACGCTTGGAGCCTCACCGCCATTGATGGCGGTGAAGGCCTCCATGCGGGCGGTCGGTGGTGGGGATGGATGCTGCTCCACCCTCACCCCCACGTCAGTCCAGACACTGCCACACCTATAATGATGCAGTCATAGGCGTGGCAGTGTATGGAGACGCAGTGATGCTGGCGGAGCAGCATCCTAGGAGCCTGTTCCCTCCCAGAGCAGCACCATGGGATAGGTAAGTGCTGGCTGAGAGGGAAGGGCGGATGCATGGGGGTGTGCATGCGTGTTTGTGGAGGGAGGCATGTGTGTCTGCATGGATGAATGTGTGTGTTTTTGTCGGTATATGGATGCATGTGTATGTGGGGGTTGGGGGGACCTGAACGGAGGTGGAGAGGGTGAGGAATGGTGAGGGAGGTTGTAGGGGGCCTACAGGGAGATTGGAGGGAGGAGGGATAGGGGGTCGATTTTCATGGTTCGGGGTGGGGGTGGGTCTATGGGCTTGGGGTGGTGGGTGGGGGTTGTGGCAGGGGGGGCCTCGCATGTCACATACTGGTGACAGGAACGAGAATTCCTGTCACCTGTATGCTTTCTGCAAGGGATTACCTGGCGGGATATCCCACCAGGAAATCCCTGGTGGAAATGGGATCATCATCCCACCGGCAGTCTATGCTCCACCGCTGTGTCGAAGGTGGCTACCTCCAGCCTGGCGGTCGATTCAGACCTGGCAGTGGGTGGTAGAGGACATGCTGCTTTGCAGCCTGTTCACTACTGTCATCTTTATTTGGCAGTCATGCACCGCCATGCCGTCGGCAGTAATTACCACCACCGTCGGCGGAGCGGTCATTACCGCCAAGATCATAATGACTGCCTATATCTAAGGCTGCAGCTCAAGGCCAAACGTCATTCACAGTAGGCTCTGCAGCCATGGGGAGTGAGTACAGGAGGTGTCTTCATGTCCTGGCTTGACAAGCATAGTCTTCAGCACATTATCAGAGTCTGCACAATGTAATCTTTGCATGCTAATGATGGATAATAAATGAACCTATAACCGAAGTACAGAAAATGTTTCACATTTGGGCAGTATTCTATTGGTTTAAAAGTACTTCAAAACTATTTTACAGTGCTGTAAAAATAAAATAAATGTTCAATATTTACTACATAGACAGAGACATAGATTTCTCATTGTGTTACATATATACATGTAGACCATACCCTGTTAAAATTATGAGCATATTCACCTCTTTCACAGGAAGAGGTGGGTCTCAAAAGAGCCTTTATTGTTTTTGTATTTATTATATTTGTCTGTAATTTTATTGTTTTTGGTAAATATTTAAGTTAGAAACACCCAGGAATGAATAAGTAGAAAAACACAGAAAGGGGGTTGTGTTTCTTGTAATAATCTTCTGTCATAAGCTTGAAGTTGAAGAGTCCTAAAGGGTCTTCAAATGTAATCAGAAACGTGCTCTCTTTGTTGAGTGGAAATCAGTGCTGCTTTTCTGAATCTTCTGCTCCATGATGGAAGTAAGGAACTCTGGATCTCAGTACTAAGGTAAAGTAAATTAATGTCCTTAAGCAAAAGTTCCTTCCTAGAACTATTCTAGGAAGCTGATTCTTTTTGGGTTTCTCTTTATGCTCCTGATTGCCAAACATGGGCGTGCCAAGCTAAAGATAAACAAAATATATTTCTAGATTGATAAAAATATTGTTCACCATTCTTTATGAGGTTGAACAACTATTTGGCTGCACTACTCAGAGTAAATGCACAGTTTGTATTTTTGACCCAAAATGTGTAGTATCCAGGGGGTACTAATAAGTGGTGAAGGTCCACCCAACATCACTGATGAGGTTTAATGACAACAGTCAAGGAAACCACCATAGCAACTGTCAAAGAACGTGGTGAGAGAGAAATTGTGAAGGAGGCTTTACAATGTCCAGATGTATCCCATGCCATCTACAGTGTGAAATGAGCTGATGTTGGGAGGAAAACAGTGTTCCTTCAGGCTAATAGATATTCTGGTATTATGTTAGGGGGACGTAGGCCTTCAAATAAAAACAAATAGCAAGTTGCAAATAGGTTGTAATCAGTTTGCGACTGCAATAAAGCCTCTTGCTGTATAGGAGCCCAGAGTTGAGCGGTTAAAAATTCATAACTTAGTGAGATATTTAAAAAATCACAAAAGGTGGACAATTTTTGGGGTTTCCCAAATGCAAATGGAAATTCATTTTCCTGTTTACAAAAGAGTCGCAAACTGCAAGTTGTCATAAAACAGCAAATTTGCTTTTGCAAGTTACCACCAACTGTAAGCAAGTGGTAACCAGGTGAAAGGAAAGCTCGCCTATAATGAAGAACAAACTCACAAATGCTGCTCTCTATGCAGTGGTGGTGAGAAGGAGAGCACCGAGAGACCTACACTGGAGAAGAAGACAGAAGTCGATTTCCAAGTGGTTTAGGTCATTTACAGAAAACAGAAGTGCAATTTTATCAAATTTTGTATTTTCCTAAGGCCATACAATGTGTAGATGGCACACACATAATAACATGACCCTTCAAGCTCCAGAGTATCTATACCGTTATAGGTAAAACCAGGATTCACAGAACATCCCAGTGTTTAATGCTGAATACATTATTAAATACGTTGTTGCCCATTACCCTGAGAGTATATACAACTCATTCATGTTTTCTCACTTTGCTATTTGCAGTCGGCTTTCAAGGAGATACAAGAGAGATGGTTGTTTAGTGGTGAGTGTCCCACTCCATGGTGCTATTTCATTCATCCGACAACTCTGTATGTATAATTCATACCCAGGTTTTAGTGCAAAAGTCAGTAGGCCATGGACACTCACAACATATCCACATCCGAAAGCACAAAGAGGTTTTCACTACAAAACAGAACAAAAACAGATCAGCCACTGAAAGAACCTTTGGTACATTGGTGGTGCCTTGCAGTATAACTCTGACTCTTGTTGTACAACGATTGCAGAATGCTCAATTCTACACAACATTCTCATAGGCAGGAGCTTGCCACATGACCATGTGTAACATGAGCTTGAGGAAGAATGTGGTCTCTCCCCCTTTCATCATCATCATTCACCTTGTCAGGACAATTTATATTCTGTAGCAGGCAAAGCACATTAAGCTAAAATTGCAAACAATAATTTTAAGGTAAGCTACTTGTCAGTTGCATATGAATTTATCAACATTCTTGTATTAGAATAGATGGTATATAACTACAAAATAAAATGTCAACATATTGTTACTAAATAAACAAGGCATATATTTTTAAAATATATTTTTATTAGTTTCACTGATATTCAACAACAAGCAAGCATTCAAAGTCAACAACATTACAGTATTTAGTTTCATCGTAGTCTAACTCTGGTCGCCATAGGCGTGACATACACCCTCAATGTTAAATCATAACCAATTATCTTCCTGTACTCGTGGAATTACCAGTAAACCTTCCATCCTCGCTGACGGCATATCCTCCCCAGCCTCGTAACTGCTCTTCCAGTGCAGTGGAGTCTGCCATATCCGTTTAGCCATCCTCTTTTGCTGCATCTGTCTGTTGTGTAGTACTGTCAGAACGATCTGACTGTGGCCCCCATCTGCTTCTTGACATGCTTCCATGTTGTCACCCAGGTTTCTAAGACTTCCGTCACTTTATAATCACATCTGGTCTGTCTGAGTTGTGATTCCTTTGCCAAAGCTCACTCATTTGTGTCCCTACACCACAAACATATCGAGGGGGCATTCTTCCGCAGCCACCCCATGGCTACTTGCTTTTTAGCAATGCCCAGCACAGGCTGTAGGAACTTCCATCGCTTTTTCCTCTTGTGGGGGTTCCTTAGTTATGCCCAGGAGGTGTTTTTAAATTCAGTTTCACTCACCATCCTTGGTCTCGTTGTCGTTGTTATCCAAAAATCACACATTGTTGGACACAGCCAGGCCATGTGCAGAAAGGAGGCCCCATCAGCTCTGCATCTCGGGCAGGTCGCTCTCCTCCCCTCGTACTTTCTATTCAGTTTGACTGGGGTCAGATAAGTTTGAAGTACAAAGTTAAAGCGTATCAATTTGAATCTGGCGTTGCATGACACATTTTTTTAATCAATTCACAGGTCGCCATCCATTCTTTCTGTCAATGGATCGGTTAGGCCATTCATCTATGCCTGTTTGGGTTTAAGGTTCTCCGTAACCCTATGTTTTTTGAGTGCTTCATAGAGCATAGACAGACCAACTCTCAACATCATCTGTAGAGTGTCAGACTGCTTCTGGGGTTTCAGGGAAGCCAGTCCATATTTCCCTTGCTGTACCTGCAATTTTAGCATACTCTAGGAACTGACCAGTCCCCACTTAGAATTCCTCACATTCTTCCTCCAGGGTGCAATGACTTATCCTCACTGATATGTTTAAATGGCACCAGTGCCTACAAGTCCATCTCTCTAGCATAACGGTATAATTCCATAACTCTATTAATCAACCTCTCCCAGATATCTGCAGTTTGTCGCCCCTAATAGGTTAAGTATCCTCAGATATTCCTTCATCTCATAAGCAACTCCACTAGGGGGTAGTCCCACAGGTGCCCTTAAGCAGTCTCTTCACCCAGGTGTCTTCTGTTGCCGCTTACTGAGCCGTGGGTTTGCAGTTTGGTTGTATAATAATGCAATTAGATATCAGGTAATCTCATGCCCCTCTCTACTCCATATCCAATGTGATGATGGCAAGTGCCACCCTGTAAAGTTGGAGCCTTTATATTTCATTCAATTGCTTTTATTTCTGTAGTTGTAACAACAAATGCTTGCCCAGTCTGCTGTGCGGGCTGCGTGTCTCTCCTCTGACTCCGACTCCACCAACAACGAACTTCGAATCTCCTGATGGAGGAGACACGCAAATAACAACAGCCTCACACAAGTGCAATGGTTTAACAATGACAACTTATATAACAACATTAAACATCTTTCCCCTTAAATAAAAATAAAACAAAAACGAAGAAAATATATACACCCATTATGAATCAAAATCACAAAATGTAATCATCCAACCATTTGGGTTTTGCGAAATCCTTTTACCCATGCAACTTGTCCCTTCCTTGTTATCACCCCCTTTACCCACAGGAGTGGGAGTAAACATTCCCAAGGGCTAATTGCTTTTCCATAGATCCAACACCTTCTCCAACATTACTAGCCACACATGACAGAACCTCTTCACATTCCAAACCCTCTTCTTCTACAACTCGCTCCAGATTCCTTCTAGACACAACATCCTCAACACTGTCACTCATGTGGATCTCCCTTTCCAGACTGTCACTCACCTTATTCTTTTCCAGCCCAATATCTTCTAAGGAATCACTTATATTCTGTCCAGTAGCTGGCTGACCTTTAAATACCGCTATCCTTTTAAGGTTCCATACCTTCCCATTACTCAAAAGAACCGCGTTACGCAAAACCTTGCTTAACTGAATGGGTTCTGAAAATTGACTCTCACCCTTCCTTACTCTCCATGGTTTCTTCACATTAACCCAACTACCTACACAAACTTCTACACTCCTCTTTGAACCCCTTTTGCTGTCAAAAGTTTGTTTATAATCCATATGTTTCTTCATAATTTGATCTCTAACTTTTCCAAATGGCACCTTACATTCAGATGCTTCCAATAACCACTCCGGGTTGCATTTTGTCCTTGGTACTCTGCCTCTCATTAACTCAAAAGGAGATAAACAAAGAGCTTCATGATAACAAGTTCTGTAAGACCACAATGTTTTAAAAACTTGAACCACCCAATCATTTCCATTCTTACACGCAATCTGAATTGCATCTTTCATAAGTCTATTAAATCTCTCAATCATTCCGTTGCCACTTGGATTATACAAAGATGTAGTTCTATGTTTAATTCCAATTCTTTCAAAATACTTTTTCTTCAAAGTAGATGTAAACTGCACCACATTGTCACTAATAATCTGTACTGGTAAACCTTCATCTACAAAGGTACCGTCCATAAATGTCAACACTTCCAACGAATCCACCTCATCCACAATTTTCACCACAGGCCACCTCGAGAAAACATCAATCATGCAATAATATACTTCCCAGGACTACCAATGGGGCCCATGATGTCAATGGCAACAGTATGCCATGGCTTATTCGGAACCATCAGCTCACACATATTAGGCCTTAAAGTACTTAAAGTTTTATCTGAATTCGCACAAATAACACACTCCCTTACAACCTTTTCAGCCTGAACATCTATTCCTGGCCACCAATACCATCTTTTTACCCTCTGTTTGGTTTTAACTATTCCACAGTGTGTTTTGTGGCACAACTTCAAGATCTTATTCCTAAGTGTCTTTGGTGGAATAGTTCTATCACCTCTAAAAATAGTTCCTTGAACAATTGAAAGCTCACTTCTAACCTCCCAAAACTGTCTAAGCGTCTTTGAAATTTTAGACTTGGTAGGCCAACCATTCATCACACATTCCAACAATGACTGTAAATCATTATCCTTAGAATATTCTTCCTTCCACGCCTCCTCCTTTACGCTCAGAGCATCATCATCATGAATCAAAGCAACTTGTAATTCCTCCCCTTCATCCGCATCCCATTCCAATATCTCAATGGGCATTCAGGACAAATAATCTGCCAGTACATTACTCCTTCCCGAAACATATTCGATTTCATGTACGAAATCTTGTAAACGCATTGACATTCTTGCAATCCTTGCAGATGCTTTAAACATTCCTTCAGTGGTCAGTAATTTCACTAACGGTTTGTGATCAGTTCGTAAAATACATTTCTTACCCCACACAAAAGATCTGGACTGCTCCAATGCGCAAATACATGCAAGTGTCTCTATTACTGAATTTTTTTATTAATTCGGTGATAATGCACAAGAAGCAAAAGCAATTATAGCTTCCTTTCCCGAAGCATCAATTTGTGTCAGCACACCACCCAATCCTTTATTGCTGGCATCCACAGTCACCACATTTGTGCATTCTGGATCAAAGCTACTCAAAGCAGGAGCTTGTACAATTGCATTTTTTACATCTTTAAACTCCATCTCACATTCTTGTGACTAATTGAATTTGACGTGGTTTTTCAGAAATTGCCTGACGTTGTATACCCTGCCAGAAAAACCTTTCACAAATTTCGCATAAAACTCAACCATTCCTAAGAATGATTTGAAATCACCTTTACACGTGGGATGTGGGGAATTCAGAATGGCGTCTACTAATTTAGGTTTCATAGTCACACCATTACCACATAACACATGACCAAGGTAGGTTACTGATTGTACCCCAAACGTGCACTTCAAGTGTTCTACGGTCAAACCTTTTTCTTCTGAAATACCCAGCACCTCCTCCAAGACTTTATCATGTTCCGTTCTATCCCTGCCAAACAGTAATATATCATCTTGGAAACACCTTACATTTGTATGTTTCCCAAATAACTGATACATTAACCTCTGAAAGATGGCAGCTTCCGAAGCTAAACCAAACGGTAATCTTTTGTATTGAAAATACCCCACTGGAGTAATAAACGCTGTGTACTTCTTACTTGCTTCACTCAATTTAATCTGATGGTATGCAGCAGATAAATCTATGGTGGAAAACCACCTCGCCCCCCTTAATGAGTGTCAACAGCTCTGAAATTCTTGGTAGGGGAAATTTGTCCACCACAATATTATTATTCAGGTGGTGCAAATCTATGCATAAACAAATCTTTCCATTCGCACGTTTTGCTACTACCACCGGAGAAATCCACTCAGAAGATTCAATTGGTTCGATGATATCAGCTTCCATCAACTTATCTAATTCTTTTCCAACTTCACTTCTGATTAGAATGGGAATGTCTCTTACCTTGTGAATCTTTGGACTGGCATCTGACTTTAGAACAATAGTATATTCAAAACCTTCTAAAACACCTATTTTTCCTCTAAAAACTTTAGGACATTTTTTTAACATTTCTTTTGCAATGCTTTCCTCTTCATCCACAACCATGACTGGCTCAGGACTGTTCGGATCAAGGGTAATATGTAATTCTCCCTGATCTTTCCAACCTAGAACTGAAGGTCCCTTCCTTGCTATATATAGCTTCCCAACAGACTTTTTGTTCTTAAATGCAAAAGTAAGTTCCCTGAATCCCAACAAATCTATCTTCTCTCCAGTAAATCCCTCTGGGCTAATATCAGGTTTTTGTAAGCTATTACCTAGTTTTCCCACAAATTTTGACCTCTATACTTCCTCATTAATGATAGTAAAAGGAGAACCTGAATCAACATATACCTGAATTTCGACCCCTTCTATACGCATTACGCATACTGGTTTCTTCTTATTGCAAAATGATTCTTCATGTACATTGAAAACAAACATTTGATCCTTACCCATTTTTTTGCTGTCATGCGTAATCCTATTGACCTTACTCTCATCTTCACTTGAACTATCACTTGCTCCTTCCACATACTTCACATTATTACCTCTCTTCTTTTTCTTACACAACCTAGGAAAATGTCCTAGAACCCCACAGGCCGCACACTTCTGCTTCAATGCTGGACAATATTTGCAAGAAGCCAAATGTGAACTACTATCACAGCGATAACACCTTTGACTATCGCACTTTGATGCCTGTTGGTTCTTCCCACTTTCTTTCTTTTACTTGCCCATTTCCTTATATTTCATTTTGTTAACTGTGTCATCCCCAAACTCTTTAGATTCCGTTTTAATGGCTATCGCACTACGACTCGATAATTCAGCTTTCCTAACAATAGCTAAAATATCATCCAACTCAGCATCTCCATTTATCCACAATCTTTCCTGAATTGCTGGATCACGGGTATGCATTACTACTTGGTCTTTAATTAATTGTCCCTTTAAATGGTCAAATTTGCAGTCATTTGCCAATATTTTGAGTGCAGCAACATACTCATCCACAGTCTCACCACATTCTTGCTTTCTCTGGAAAAATGTGTATCTTAGAATGCCTATACACACTTTAGGTGCAAAGTAATTATCAAACTCCTTTAACACATTCTCAAATACATTAGTGTCCCCACTTCCACTGATCTTTGTCATAGATTTGTATACCTTTAGTCCTTCAGGGCCCACAGAATGCGGAAAGATCTTTTTTTTCCTCTCTGAACTCATTTTTCCTTCCTCGTCTACAGGGAGTGCAGAATTATTAGGCAAGTTGTATTTTTGAGGATTAATTTTATTATTGAACAACAACCATGTTCTCAATGAACCCAAAAAACTCATTAATATCAAAGCTGAATATTTTTGGAAGTAGTTTTTAGTTTGTTTTTAGTTTTAGCTATGTTAGGGGGATATCTGTGTGTGCAGGTGACTATTACTGTGCATAATTATTAGGCAACTTAACAAAAAACAAATATATACCCATTTCAATTATTTATTATTACCAGTGAAACCAATATAACATCTCAACATTCACAAATATACGTTTCTGACATTCAAAAACAAAACAAAAACAAATCAGTGACCAATATAGCCACCTTTCTTTGCAAGGACACTCAAAAGCCTGCCATCCATGGATTCTGTCAGTGTTTTGATCTGTTCACCATCAACATTGCGTGCAGCAGCAACCACAGCCTCCCAGACACTGTTCAGAGAGGTGTACTGTTTTCCCTCCTTGTAAATCTCACATTTGATGATGGACCACAGGTTCTCAATGGGGTTCAGATCAGGTGAACAAGGAGGCCATGTCATTAGATTTCCTTCTTTTATACCCTTTCTTGCCAGCCACGCTGTGGAGTACTTGGACGCGTGTGATGGAGCATTGTCCTGCATGAAAATCATGTTTTTCTTGAAGGATGCAGACTTCTTCCTGTACCACTGCTTGAAGAAGGTGTCTTCCAGGAACTGGCAGTAGGACTGGGAGTTGAGCTTGACTCCATCCTCAACCCGAAAAGGCCCCACAAGCTCATCTTTGATGATACCAGCCCAAACCAGTACTCCACCTCCACCTTGCTGGCGTCTGAGTCGGACTGGAGCTCTCTGCCCTTTACCAATCCAGCCACGGGCCCATCCATCTGGCCCATCAAGACTCACTCTCATTTCATCAGTCCATAAAACCTTAGAAAATCAGTCTTGAGATATTTCTTGGCCCAGTCTTGACGTTTCAGCTTGTGTGTCTTGTTCAGTGGTGGTCGTCTTTCAGCCTTTCTTACCTTGGCCATGTCTCTGAGTATTGCACACCTTGTGCTTTTGGGCACTCCAGTGATGTTGCAGCTCTGAAATATGGCCAAACTGGTGGCAAGTGGCATCGTGGCAGCTGCACGCTTGACTTTTCTCAGTTCATGGGCAGTTATTTTGCGCCTTGGTTTTTCCACACGCTTCTTGCGACCCTGTTGACTATTTTGAATGAAACGCTTGATTGTTCGATGATCACGCTTCAGAAGCTTTGCAATTTTAAGAGTGCTGCATCCCTCTGCAAGATATCTCACTATTTTTGACTTTTCTGAGCCTGTCAAGTCCTTCTTTTGACCCATTTTGCCAAAGGAAAGGAAGTTACCTAATAATTATGCACACCTGATATAGGGTGTTGATGTCATTAGACCACACCCCTTCTCATTACAGAGATGCACATCACCTAATATGCTTAATTGGTAGTAGGCTTTCGAGCCTATACAGCTTGGAGTAAGACAACATGCATAAAGAGGATGATGTGGTCAAAATACTCATTTGCCTAATAATTCTGCACTCCCTGTATAGTCTCCAAAAACTTTAGAAAATAAGATTTCCATTCTGTCTATTTCATACATGAACTTGCACCTGCTGGCCGAAGTGTTTAGGGAGGCTGAAGAGAAAATTGCTGTGTGGCCATATTGAGAATATTAACGTTTAAAGTCGTCCACTCTGCACTAAAAGAATTTGTTCACTGTGAAATATGTACAGCAATCCATAAACCACTTGATACGACCATGGAAACAACAACACAATAAAATGAAAAAAAACAAAAATCCTGAACTAATTAAAGTTAAAATAGTCGTACTGTACCACAAATGTTACTAATAATGAAGTGTCACTACTCATTTCATTCCTAGGATTACCATAAACAGATGTTGTTGGAAATGAGTTCCAAAATTTACTTCAATCAAATATACGCACGTAGACAGACGATTTCCTTACTGTAGTCCACAATCTTGTGAATTGATGACTAAAAGCGTTCCAATATTCTTCCTGACGCGCTTTGTCCGGTGACAAAAGCGTTCCAACTTCCTGCTTGAATGCCCTTTGTCCGATAACAAATGTGTTCTGATTTCCTTACTTGAATGTATGGCGTCGCAAAGGGTCTTTCCTTTAATGAATTAACGCACATGGGTAAGAGCACATACAACGTAGTTTGGATCCCTTCCAGTAGCGCTCATGAAGTAGAATGGAGAGCACCGCTTCAAAAGTCGCTGTAGACTAACGGTAACGCTTCCGCTTCTTCAGCCAATATCCTCAATAACAATGTAAAGTAAATTGGAATGAATCCGTAGACGAAGCACGCATACAATGAAACTGAGTTAATTCTTTAAATATCCCGGCAAGCCTTACCAGTAACGCACACCATTTCTTCTGTGCTGCGCAGGTTTCTTAACGTCATTACAACCTCTTCCAATTTCCTCGTCGCCAAAATCTGTAAAGTTGGAGCCTTTATATTTAATTCAATTGCTTTTATTTCTGTAGTTGTAACAGCAAAGGTTTGCCGAGTCTGCTGTGCGTGCTGCGTGTCTCTCCTCTGACTCCACCAACAACGAACTTCGAATCTCCTGACCGGAATCCGAACGTAGGAGACACGCAAATAACAACAGCCTCACACAAGTACAATGGTTTAACAATGACAACTTAAATAACAACATTACACACCCTGCTACTGATACCTGTTCACACAAAGGATATCAGCATGCACTTTCTGGAAGTAGTGGACCATGTCAGACCCTCTAGCATCCTGTTTGTGTTTTGGCATTGTTGTCCCTTAGTACTATGGCCCTCATTCTGACCTTGGTGGGCGGCGGAGGCCGCCCGCCAAAGTCCCGCCGTCAGGTTACCGTTCCGCGGTCGAAAGACCGCGGCGGTAATTCTGACTTTCCCGCTGGGCTGGCGGGCGGTCGCCTTCAGACCGCCCGCCAGCCCAGCGGGAAAGAGGCTTCCACGATGAAGCCGGCTCGGAATCGAGCCGGCGGAGTGGAAGCTGTGCGACGGGTGCAGTTGCACCCGTCGCGTATTTCACTGTCTGCGCAGCAGACAGTGAAATACATGTAGGGGCCCTCTTACGGGGGCCCCTGCAATGCCCATGCCAGTGGCATGGGCACTGCAGGGGCCCCCAGGGGCCCCGCGACTCCCCCTACCGCCATCCGGATCCCGGCGGTCGGACCGCCGGGATCTGGATGGCGGTAGGGGGGGTCGGAATCCCCGCGGCGGTGCAGCAAGCTGCGCCGCCGTGGAGGATTCAATGGGGCGGCGGTACACTGGCGGGAGCCCGCCAGTGGTGCCGGTCCGACCGCGGCTTTACCGCCGTGGTCGGAATCCCCATTGGAGCACCGCCGGCCTGTCGGCGGTGCTCCCGCGGTCCTCCGCCCTGGCGGTCTTTGACCGCCAGGGTCAGAATGAGGGCCTATGTGCCACCATAATTCCCAAATATCCAAATGCCTGTTTCTCAATTCAGGCCCAGGTTGGGCAGGTCAGGGTCAGGGAAAGCATGCCATACTCCCAATGGGAACAATAGCCCCTTACGCCTGTTAACCTGGAGACCTGCTATGGCTCCAAAGTTGTACTACTCTGTCAATACCATCAGCACAGAGTCTGTAGGTCTCCTCTGATAGAAATGAACATCTTTCACACACAACAATATCAGATGTATGCTGTCTCCTATCTTTATACCAGAGTCACCCATGACTCTCTGAAGTTTCACTGTGAAGGGTTCCATTGCCAGGATGAACAACAGAAGGGACTAGGGGCATCCCTGTTGGGTGCCAGACTCCACCGCACAGTCTGCTGAGATTATCCCACCGCTTCTAAACCTTGCCCAAGTGGCACTGTAAAGGAGCTCCACCTAACCACAAAAATGTGGTCCACAGCACATGCGTCGCAAGACCTGTAGTAAATATGTCCAGCCATGCTTATCCAATGTTTTGCAAGATCCTCTGAGACCATCACAAGCTTCTCCCTCCTATTCACCACTGTATGCAATACGGCAACCTGTTATGAAGCCACACTGATCTTCTTGGACCTAGGTCCCCACCACTGCATGCAATATTTCTGCAAGTATCTTGCATAACACCTTTGTGTCTGTATTAAGCATGGTCAGTGGTCTTTATGAGGAGGGATCCACTGGGTCTCCTCCGGGTGTAGGTACCATACAGAACAACCCTCAACGGGTATGGGCAGAAACGAGCAGTGCTCAGTTGAGTGGGCAAGAGTTCAATGGTCATCAAGTGGTGGCAGTGGGGGGTGGAGAGGAAGTTTAGGTTGCAGGTGGTCCACGTCATGTGGAGGTGACTGGCATTAGTCCAGTGCAGCTTGTTCAGGTGAGGCTGGCCTGCTCTGCTCTCAACTGCCCCTCCAGTTCCCCCAAGCCCTCCAAGAGCCTCCTTGTGTGCTGTGCTTTTTATTTTTGATGACATGTGACACTCTGCTGCTCTGCCACTGTGGTTGCTGAGGAAAGAGGCCATTGTCAACATCTTGGGGTCCATAAACTGCTCCACCAAGTCACTCCTGGAAGCCACACCCTATGAATAGGGCTTATCAAGTTTATATGGGTACAATACCAGGGAGATGAAGAGCGTGCTCATGCCCCTCACCCTTCAGATTAGAGGACAAGTCCCTGAGGACAAGTTCGTGAGGGGAGGTGAGGCAGCGCTACGACCTTCAAGGATTATGTGGTCGAACAAGGTAAGATGGGAGACTTTAATCACCAAAAGCTATAAGAAGTCCAGACTGGAAGGTATTCCTTGTAAAACCATGGGACAATCCTTGTTAGTTCAGGGCAGTGACAAGCAGTTATTTATGTCAGATTTAAAGAATGAAGCCACCTTCCCGGTCATACCAGCTCTTAACCAGTCATTGAGTATGTTTAGGAGTAAAACCTTGCCGATAGTGATATCAAGCGACTTTTTTCTGATGCTTTGGAAGTTTTCTTCTTCCCCTTGGAGTCGTTCCAACAGAATTTGCAAGGTCATCAACGGCCTAATCTTCAGCCGGACATGAGTATGGATCATACCACTAGTCCACCAGCTGCGCAATGGACTTGAGCCCCGATGGGCAGTTAATTGCCCTTGTTACCAATGAAATCGCTGAGCCCAGCTGGCACAGGTAATTCTGTGTATGAATCTAACGGAAAGGAGCCAAGTGATCAATCCCTTTTGACTTATCTTTTTTTCAGGCAGAATTTGTGGAGAGCCTGGGGGTTCACCCTAAAGCTACCACTAACATCACAGCAGACACCAGTGGCCCTGTCTGGTCACAGTTCTTACAAACATTACAATCAACTGTTTCGGCCTTAAACTATCATTTTGATAAGCTGGATGTGCATGTCAACTTATTGAATACAATGCCCTTATATGTGGCTGGGATCGACTGTAAACTAGACAATTTAAACAAATTGATTGTCAGAGCACAGGACAATACCAGTCTGGTTCAATCAGTCTGCTGCTGCTCTCTGCTTATAGAAAGCTTGTTATCACTTCCAAATTTTTTAAGTACAGTGTTGACAGAAATTAAGAGATCCCTGGATTGCTTGGACTATCCAGAACCACCAGCGAGTGTGGCCCCTCTGCCAGTAGTGGCACAGACAAGAGGCAAGAATCTGGATGACTATTTTTTCCCATTAAGGGATTAAAGAGTGTCAAGCTGAACCTAAACCCCCAATAATTGTCTGGGGCCCCTGCTAGCCCAGTTCGCCATGTGAACTGCACCTCAGAGGCAGTATCTTCAGAGAAATTATGGTCCTCCTATTTTCTGGGCAAGACTCATATTGGTGTGCCAAATCCGAAGCAGCCCGGGCCGATCCTTTGCCACCACACCCTCTTAGTGAGAGAGAAAAGAAAAGGCTCTGAAAACAACGGAACAAAAGATAAGGTTATCTTTCATATGCAGGCCATAATCTTTTTCTAGTATCTACAAACAAAAATCAACAATCTGTTCAATCTGGGCCTCAGCAGCAGCAGCTGTGTATTACTTTGAGCATGCCATCTGAACCAGCTCTTGCCAGTCATGGGCCAGCTGTGGCTGTTAAGTGATATTGCACAGAGTCCACTGCCTAATCTTCCAGATGTGGGTGAAAGAATTTCAAAGGAACATCTATCCAGATTTTCAGGCAAAAGTAAAAATTCAGCTATCACGATGGCAACTACAGTAAGCATATTAGGGGACAGGCAGGCAACCGATCTATGTGTTTCAATTAAATAAAATGTCATCTAAGAAACAGTCAACAACAGCCTAGCAAGGCCTTGGTCCGATACCCTCCAGGTGACACTACTTAAGAATCAGGGAGGAGTGACCCTTCTGCAAGAGCCAATTTATAAAGCCAAGAGCTCACATGCTGACCATCTGGAGCTGCGGCAACAGGATCACATCAGTAAGACTCCGATGGAGGATCGGAACTCCCGCAGAGTTTTGTGCTCTGAGGCAGGTATTCTCCTGGAGTGCTTGGTTACTAGGTTGCTGTTCTACCCAGAATATCACTCACAAGGGTCCCATGACATCTTGAACAAGGGGACTATTTTAAGACTGCTTAATGCTATCCCCGAGTTGAGTGGCATAGGTTCAGGTGGATTGGAGTTCAAGGCATGCTCTCTTTGTATTAAATGTTTACATCAATCGAGGTGCACAGAAAAAGAGGGGAAAGCTGAACCGTCTGATACAAATCATGGGTGATTTAGCTAGTGACCACCCTCAGGCTGATTGTTTATTAACAGGGGACTTCAATACAAATCTCTTTCAAGACTCTTCTGAAGTCCTAGAGGGGCCGACCTATGTAATCATCTGCTTGTTCCTGAACAACTTAAGCCAAGAGGCTGTCTCCATAGTCTGTTGGGCGAATACATGGTTTTACAGCTAAATAGCATGGATTCCGAAGCATTGAATGGCCGCCTGCACTCTCGAATTGGGCATGATCTGATGGGCGAACCTGCCTCTTTTCTGGATTACACCATTTGTAATGTTGAATTGTTCCCTCATTGAAAAATTCTTTATAGGCCTATTTGAGAATACCCTCACCACCCTCAGATCACTGTTATAAGATCCAACCTACAATACCATCCCCCAGTAAGGGCCATAGGTAGAGGATCATGAATTGAGACCTTAAAGCATTTAAAATGGAGTTCCTTCACCTGCGATGCAGTAACGACAGAAAGTGTGGAACATCTAGACACTGTTGGAGTCGGTTATGTGTCCCCAAGCATGACTTGGGCTAGTCTCGTCGCCCGACTGTGGACAAGATTTCAACAGCCAGTGAGTCATTCTGCTCCACCCAATCAATTCATCACTTCAATTGTGATCAGGGACCTGATGAGAACCCTTACTAGAGTTGATAGGGCAACACTCAAGTGACCTAGAAGATAATCCCGATCATAAGTGAGCGCAGAGCATAGCCTCATTCTCAATTAAATCTTCATCATCAGTTCCAGGTTATCCGTATTCTCAGGCTGGGGCTACGTCACCCCTCTTGCACCACCTATGGATCATTATATCTAAAGCAAAAACAGATGGGGCCCCAGGCCCCAATGGTTTGTCTTAGGCACTGTTTAAACATGATATAACCTTTTTAATTACTGCTTGGGGAGCTCTAGAATCCCCGAATCATGGTGCGGCATTATAATGCATCTGCACCATGAAAGAGGCTCAAGATCAGACCCAAATAACTATAGGTTAATAGCGCTTGTAGACAGTGAGGCCAAATATTATGCTAGTTTACTTTTGGAGGATTTGCTGTCATGGGCTCAGTTGAAGGGGCTAATTCTGATGCACCAAACTGGGTTCAAGGCTGACCCTGCAACACTAACCATCTAATGGTGTTATCAATTCAGTTGGACAAGGCAATAACATCCTGTACTGAGCTGTATTGCTGCTTTGTGGATGTTAAGGCAGCATTTGATCGGGTCCCGAGGGAAATTCTGTGGGCCAAATTACTAAAATTGGGGATACCCCCCAAGCTTTTGGAGGCAATAATTGAGTTGTATACTGACACCTGGGCTCATGTTAAATTGGGAGACCGTGTTCCCCTTTCCAGGAAAATCCCCACATCCCGGCGCGAGTTATAGTTACCTTAGGGCATGAGTTTTAGTTACTTGAAAGAACCCTAACTAAAACTGCTGAATTTCTATGGTTTTGTATGAGTAAATTCACAGCCTAACTATAACGTCCTTTTAACCTGCAATTTTGTCAGTGAATTTCTATGCTTCTTTTAACGTATAGTAATTTTTATTGCTATACGTGAATCCAACCACCGCTGCACACGGCCTTAAGCCATGACCAGTGGCAGTGGGCCACAGGGTCTGGCCTGCGTCCAGACCCTGAGGCCAACCCCATATAAAAACCCAACCTTGCAGCGTGCACAGCCTTCTCCTGTGTGCAGTAGGGGTTGCACGCAAGGGCTGGCCTTAAGCCAGTCCCTGCGGCCAACCCCACTAAACACCCAACCCGATGCTGTGCTCGGCCCTTGGTGAATGCGCATGGAAGTTGGCCGTGGCCTCTCTGGGTGTGAGAATATGTGTGAGAGTCTGAGTCTGGGGGTAAACGTGGCTGTCAGAGTGACGGTCTGGTTGTAAAAGTGTGTACATCAGCGTTTTAGTGGGTGTGTCAGTATGTGCGCGTCTGTGATTGGGTGTAACAGAGTGTTAGTGTGTATGTGAATGGGTGTGTGACAGTCTGACTGGATGCGTGAGTGGGTGTATAACTGTCTGATTGCATCTGAGTGGGTGCATGAGGGTCTGACTGGAGCTGTGAGTGAGTGCATGAGGGCCTGAGTAGGTCAGTGAGGGTGTGTGAGTGTGAGCGGGTCTGTGAGTGGCTGCATTAGTGTCTGAGTGGGTCTGTGAGTGAGAGAATTGATTGAAAGATAGACACAGAGAGAGAGATTGAAAGTGAGAGGGAGAGAGATAGAGAGTTTATTAGGCTCTGATGTCTGATATACTTAAAATGAGCTATTTGTGTACAATTTAAAAGAATAAAAAAAATGTTAAAAAGTAAATTATTATGTACTTAATAATTATAAAAAAAAGGTTAACAAGTCCAGCTGGACTCTAACTCCCAATGCTCAGTGTGAAGGTCTGCAACCTTCATACTGAGATGCAGCTTTGTTTTTTTTCTTATAATTGTTTTGAGCACTTTATAGGCTACTAGGGACCTAGGACCACCAGGAAGCCCCTCAAGGGCTCCCCTGTAGCCCTTTCTTATTTATCTTTTTTTTTTTTTACAAATAGCACTTTATGGGCTACCTGGCACACAATGGAATTTAGCAATGCATATTGATACAAACTATATTTCAAGGACGAGTTTGTTGGCACGAGATTGGCAAGTCTGACACTATGGTGGTCATTACAACCCTGGCGGACGGTGTTAAAGCGGCGGTAAGACTGCAAACAGGCCGGCGGAAAAAAAAAGGGAATTATGACCGTGGCGGAAACCGCCAACAAAGACAGACACTTTAACACCCCGACCGCCACGGCGGTACAGACAAACAGCGCGGCTGTCACCGCCAACAGACAGGCTGGAGACAAAGTACCGCCCACAGTATCACAACCTACCAATCCGCCACCTTTTCCGGGGCGGATTCACCGTGGAGAAAAACACGGCGGAAACAGCCATTTCAATGGGAAAACGCTCACCTCTACACACTCCAGGAGGAACGAGGACACCATGGAGCCGGAACTCCAAATACTCCCTGCAATAGTGTTCCTGCTCCTGTACGATCATCATCAACGCCGTCGCCGAAGACAACGGTGAGTACTGCACCTACGACATAGGGGAGGGGGGAAGCAAATGTCAGGGACTCACACACGCAACACCCCCACCCCGACCCTCACCCACTACAACACACACACCAATGCATATCCAAACATTACAGTAACAACCCCCAAAAGAAGAATGCAAAGACAAAAGGAAATGAGTGCAACCATTGTAATATATCAAAAAACAGTAACCAAATATATACAGATATATATACACATTCAACCAAATATACATCACGATTAGTAGTGCAGGTAATGCACCATTCAATGTCCGTGGACCACTGGGCCCAAAATGCATGGGCGAGGCCCACACACGATACCTGAGCAAAACGGAGAGAACACTGCTGGTGCATCAGATAGAAATACAACAGGCACCTCAGGGGGAAGGGAAGGGGTGGGCACCTCAGCCGGATGACAGCACCACGCCAGATCCACGAGGGGACTCCATGCCCATTGATGTATCCTGGGGTGTGCAAAGCCACAGTCTCTCAAGTCTCTACAGTGGGTGGGTTGCCCACTGTTCAATCCTGGGGAGTGCAAAGCCACAGTCTCTCAAGTCTCTACAGTGGGTGGGTTGCCCACTGTACCATCCCGGGGGAGTGCAAAGCCACAGTCTCTCAAGTCTCTACAGTGGGTGGGTTGCCCACTGTTCAATCCTGAGGAGTGCAAAGCCACAGTCTCTCAAGTCTCTACAGTGGGTGGGTTGCCCACTGTTCAATCCTGGGGAGTGCAAAGCCACAGTCTCTCAAGTCTCTACAGTGGGTGGGTTGCCCACTGTTCAATCCTGGGGAGTGCAAAGCCACAGTCTCTCAAGTCGATAACAGTCTCTACTGGTTCTGGAGGGGGACTGGTGCCCAGAGTGCTTCATCCTGTTAAGGACAGACGGAGTTGATGCATGTCTCCACTGGTTCTGGAGGGGGACTGGTGCCCAGAGTGCTTCATCCTGTTAAGGACAGACGGATTGGATGCGGTCCTCCACCGGTTCTGGAGTGGGACTGGTGCCCAGAGTGCTTCATCCTGTTAAGGACAGACGGAGTGGATGCTGTTCTCCACTGGTTCTGGAGGGGGACTGGTGCCCAGAGTGCATCACTCTCCCCGTGACGGTCCCAGTTCTGTCACTTCCCCTGCCGCATATGGGCTAGCAGTGCTTGAGTTCGCGGTACTTGCCCTGTTCAGCAGTGCTTGCCATGGCGGTCTTTGCCCTGTTCAGCGGTGCTTGACTTTGCTGTCTCTGACCTGTGCAGCGGTGCATGCCATGGCGGTCTTTGCCCTGTTCAGCGGTGCTTGCCCTGTTCAGCTGTGCTTGACTTTGCTGTCTCTGACTTGTGCAGCGGTGCATGCCATGGCAGTCTTTGCCCTGTTCAGCAGTGCTTGCCCTGTTCAGCAGTGCTTGATTTTGCTGTCTCTGACCTGTGCAGCGGTGTTTGCCATCGCGGTCCCTCATTGCCCAGCGGGGCTGTGGCTGCCGGGGCCCTCCTGGGCACTGACTCTTGCGGTGGCCTCCTGGCCAGTGACGATGGGACTGCCCTCCTGGGCACTGACTCTGGCGGTGGCCTCCTGGCCAGTGACGATGGGACTGCCCTCCTGGGCACTGACTCTGGCGGCGGCCTCCTGGCCAGTGACGATGGGGCTGGCGGTGGCCTCCTGGGCAGCGGGGATGATGGCGGGCTTCTCCACCGTGCTGCTCTTCCCAGACTTTGGTGCTTTCTTCTGCACATTCCCCACCTTGGGAGGAGTCACAGCTGAGTGGACAGTCCCCCCGGGACCCTTGTGAGCGGCTTTGCCGGCTGGAGTCTTCCCCCTATCCCGTCGGGCACTGTCCAACTTCTGGTGCTTCACAGGGGGGGGACTGGCTGTGCTGTGGCTCCGTGTCACACTGGCTGCCCTGGTGCCCGGTGCACTCCACATACCTCTAATAGGCACCACTGGTACCGGAGATTTTTTGGCTGAGGTGCTAGTACGGGACCTATGAATTGGAGGGGGTGGTGGTGGGAAAGAGGTCAAGGTTGCTCAGGAAAAGTTTCTTACGAACAGTGGGACGGGTAGCTGGAGGGGGTCTGGGAGTGGAGGAAGAGGAGGTGGTTGTAGGAGGTGTAACTTTTGTTGATTTGGGTGCAGGTGCATGCTCTGGAGGCTGTTGTGAGGTGGATGGATGTTGGGTGGGTGTGTGCCCGCATTTGTGTACTTTGGGAGGGGGCATCACAGACACACTGGGAGAGGACACAGGGGACGTGTAAATGGTAGTGGGGGTGGTGAGTGCAGGTGGGCGGGGTGTGGTGGTGGGTGTGCTGGTGTGGGACCTAGTGGCTGTAGTGGTAGTGCATGCAGGTGAGAGTTAGACGATACTGGGAGGGAGGAGGGAGACGAGGAGGAGGGGGACACAGTGGAGGCAGTGGATGTTGCTGTGTCTGTATGTGTGTGATGCTTGCGTGAGTGCCTGTGGGATGTGTGGTGCTTATGTTTGCCTGAGCTTCCCTTGTGTGTTGACATGTGTGCAGGCTGGTCTGATGGTGTGCTTGGGGTAGGCTGGGGTACAGGAGATTGGGTCTGGGTGGAGGAGTTTGGAGGGGGGAGGCTAGAGACAGGGACAATGGCTGCCATCAGTGCTGAGGCCAGAGATTGCAGGGTTCGATGAAGGGCAGCCTGACCAGAATGAATGCCCTCCAGGAATGCATTACTGTGTTGCAACTCCCATTCTACACCCTGGATGGCATTCACAATGGTAGACTGCTCAACAGTGAGTGACCTGAGGAGGTCAATGGCCTCCTCACTGAGGGCAGCAGAGGTGACAGGGACAGGGGCTGAGGTGCCTGGGGCGAAGGTGATGCCCACCCTCCTGGGTGAGCGGGCACGGGGCGAAGGCTGAGGGGCTGCTGGGAGGGCGGTGCTGGTAGGTGAGGTGGCGGCTGTACCTGTAGAAGTGGGGGGCACAGATTTTGGCGCCACCACAAGGGAGCTCCCATCAGAAGACGAGTCCGTGTCGCTGGTTGCTGATCCTGTGACCGCAGTGAAGCTCCCCTCGCCCTCCGTCCCACTGGTGTATTCAGAGTCCGTGGTGTGGCCCTCCATGGTCATGTGGGATGCAGCTCCCTCGTGCTCCGGTGCCACTGTACCTCCGCCTGATGATGCTGATGCACAAAAGAACAGGGAGAGCACAAAAAGGGGGGGGGACGACGACAGAAGAAAGACAGGTTGAGTGCATGGCTTACCGCTACCGTTGGCGGACAATACAGACACAGCAGCCCCCTGCACTACGCTGCTCTGTTGGGCTCTACTGATGCAGTTCCTGGGTTATGGCCTACATGGCTATGGTGGACATCAGCACACATAGATGACACAGGGGCATGTATACCTGTACTTGGCACTCTACAGAGGTGGGGTGGAGTGCCACATGGCCTGCATTAGGGAGGGGCCTAGCCTACGGAACTTGCCCTGGCCTAGGGAAACCCACAGCCCTCCTCCCCCACCCAGACACCTTCGCTGCGTGCAAAGTCCGCTGAATGATGTTGTACTCACCCCCTTGTGTCTGCTGTGATGCCCTCAAGCGCCCATCCAACTCAGGGTAGGCCACCGCCAGGATCCGGAACATCAGGGGGGTCATGGTGCGACGGGCACCCCTCCCACGTTGTGAAGCCATCACCAGCTGAGCCTCCGCTGTCTTCTTGCTCCAGCGGCGAATGTCTTCCAATCTTTTACGGCAGTGGGTGCTCCGTCTCTGGTGGACCCCCAGGGTCCGGACGTCCTTGGCGATGGCACGCCAAATATCCTTCTTCTGGTGGGCGCTGACCTACATGACATGTACAGGGAAAGAAGAAAAGTCATTACCAACTGCACCGTCGAAGTGAGTGGCCCACATCCCTACCCTTGCCATGTGGCACATGCATTCACAGTCCTTCATGCTCGCAGAACTGTGCCCCCTTCCTTCTTACAACCAGCCCTCTCCACCCAGGCATAGCCCATACAACTGTCTCCCTGTGTACTCACCTGTTGGTCTGGAAGACCGTAGAGTAGCGTGTACTGGGGGAGGACCCCGTCCACGAGCTTCTCCAACTCCTGTGCAGTGAAGGCAGGGACCCTTTCTCCAGACGCACGAGCCATTGTCTCTTCCAGACCGAGGTCACAGCAGCACTTGCAGTATAGGTCCTCTCCTGTCGAAGATCAGGTATCGAGTGATTCAACAGATAGAAAATGGCAGTGACGTCCGCGGCGGTGACTTCCGCGGCGGTGCGTATCATCACCGCCGGCGCACTTCGTCATTGGCTCCTGGCACCCATAGGGTCCAATGTTGACCAATGCAGCTTTGCGCAGCGGTCTTCGACCGCCTACCGCGACGGTGTACAACGCCAGCGAAGTTATCTCACATCCCATTGTCCCAGTTTAGAGGTCAGGCAGCCGCCATTTCAGGGGCCCACATGGCTTCATTTTCAACTGCGTCACACATACCTAGGCCTGGACTCAACACACATACAGACAACTTTTTGGATTATGTTTCGTGTTCTGTGTAGCTGTGGGTACATACCTCTGAGTTGCTTGACTCTGTGGTCGCTGTTGTCCTTCCTAGGCACCGTCAGCTGGGACATGTGAGGAGATGGCGGAATCCTCCAGTGTGCCGACTGCTGGTGGACCTGTTGACAATGGAGGAGCGACATTTAATCATCACCTACAGGTTTGACCGTGCCACAATCCAGGAACTGTGTAGCCAGTTGGAGCCTGAGCTGATGTCAGCTATCCGCCATCCCACAGGGATCCCCCCTCAAGTGCAGGTGCTATCAGTGCTCCATTTCCTTGCAAGTGGGTCTTTTCAAACAACAGTGGCCATGGCATCAGGGATGTCCCAGCCTATGTTTTCCAACGTGTTGTCTGCCCTACTGAAACACATGAGGAGCTACATCGTTTTCACTCAGGTGGAGGATTTGGCTACTGTTAAAGGTGACTTCTATGCCCTTGGACATATCCCCAACATCATAGGTGCCATTGATGGGACCCATGTGGCTTTGGTCCCCCCCCCCACAGGAGTAAACAGGTGTACAGGAACCGTAAGAGTTATCATTCCATGAATGTACAGATGGTATGTTTGGCAGACCAGTACATCTCCCAGGTAAATGCTATGTTCCCTGGCTCAGTGCATGACGCCTACATCCTGCGGAATAGCAGCATCCCTTATGTGATGGGTCAACTCCAGAGGCACCGTGTGTGGCTATTAGGGGACTCCGGTTACCCCAACCTGTCATGGCTACTGACCCCAGTGAGGAATCCCAGGACCAGGGCAGAGGAACGCTACAATGAGGCACATGGGCGGACTAGGAGGGTGATCAAAAGCACCTTCGGCCTCCTGAAGGCCAGGTTCAGGTGCCTCCATATGACAGGTGGTTCCCTATTCTACTCACCAAGGAAGGTGTGCAAGATCATCATCGCCTGCTGTATGCTTCACAATCTTGCTTAGCGACGCCAGGTGCCTTTTCTGCAGGAGGATGGTCCAGATGACGGTGTTGTGGCAGCTGTGGAGCCTGTGGACAGTGATGAGGAGGAAGCAGAGGAAGAAGACATTGACAACAGGGACTCAGTCATCCAGCAATATTTCCAGTGACACACAGGTGAGAACACTTTCTTGCCTACTACAAGTACTTTCACACTTCTACCTCTATCCTGTCTGTCAATTTCAAGCAGTATTTGGTAACTGAGTTGTACATTTCCATTACAGTTTCACAGGTGTGGTTACTAACGTGTGTCATCTGCTTGCATTCTTCATAGACTTGTGATGTGTGACATAGGTATGTTGACATTACATTTGAGAACGTATTTTGTCACTGTCATAGCTAATACACATTTTCAAAATCACAGACTGACTCCAGATTGTTTTGTGCTTCAAGGGTGTTTATTGAAGTGCTAAATATTGGAGGGGGTGGTAAAATGGTGAGGGGTGATGGTGGAGGAATGTCCATGGCAGAGTCCAGTCTATTAGTCTCACAGGTGCACTGCCCATATGGGCATAGGAAGCTGGGGCAGTTCCAATTTGGACAGGGTTACCAAGTGGGACAGTGGGATGACAATCAGGGTGGTCTCATTTCTTGGCGGGGGTCTTGTCATCGTGCTCTGTCCTGTTCCTGAATCTCAGGGACCGCTTGCGGGTGGTTCTCCGTCTGCAGGGGGTGGGGTGCTGGTGTGGTGGTCCCGTGGCGGTACCTCCTGTCCACTAGCGCCGGCGGTGGGCAGTTCATCGTCCATGCTAGTGTCAGGGGCCCCTTGGAGTGCCACGGTGTCCCTCATAGTGTTCATTATGTCCTTCAGCACCCCTACGATGGTGCCCAGGGCGGAGCTGATGGTTCTGAGTTCCTCCCTGAACCCCAAATACTGTTCCTCCTGCATGCGCTGGGTCTCCTGAAACTTGGCCAGGACAGTAGCCATCGTCTCCTGGGAGTGGTGGTATGCTCCCATGATGGAGGAGAGGGCCTCGTGGAGAGTGGTTTCCCTTGGCCTGTCCGCCCCCTGTCGCACAGCAGCCCTCCCAGTTCCCCTGTGTTCCTGGGCCTCCGTCCCCTGGACCGTGTGCTCACTACCACTGCCCCCAGGTCCCTGTTGTTGTTGGGGTGGTGAGTTATCCTGGGTTCCCTGTAGTGGTGGACACACAGCTGATTGACATGTCCTGGGTACGGAGGTATGGGCCCACTGGGTGGGTGCTGTGCTGGTGTTTCCAGAGGGTGGAAGGTCTGTGTTGGGCTGTGCCTGTGCGAGGGGAACCGACTGTCCCGAGGCCCACGATGGTCCGGGCTGGTCATCTGGATCCAGTTGGCCAGAGCTGCTGTCATCACTGTGGGCCTCTTCTGTGCGTGGGGTAGAGATGTCTGGACCCTCCTGTCTGGTGACGTTGGGTAGTGGTCCTGCAGGGGTGTAAAAGCATGATTATTGCATCTGTGTGTGTCATGGTGTGCAATGGGTGGGTGAGCGTGTACCCCAGTGCTAGCATTCTTGTGTGGGGGCTTGTGTGATGATGGTTGGGGGGGTGTTATGGGTATGTGCAGTGGGCATGCTTTAGTGAGGGGTGTCCATGCTTTGTTGTGTCATGCAGGGCTTGGTGTTGGGATGTGTGGTTTGTGTTATTGGTACATTAGTGAGGAGTTGGAGTGATAGGGGAGGGGGGAGGGTGGGGGTCTGTGATAGCATGCAGGTAGGGTGGGGGATATGCTAGTTAAGATTTGACTTACCAGAGTCCATTCCTCCACCGACTCCTCCGAGGCCCTCAGGATGCATAATGGTCAAGACCTGCTCCTCCCATGTTGTTAATTGTGGGGGAGGAGTAGGGGGTCCGCCGCCAGTCCGCTGTACCGCGATGTTGTGTCTTGAGACCACGGAACGCACCTTCCCCCGTAGGTCGTTACACCTATTCCTGATGTCGTCCCGATTTCTTGGGTGCTGTCCCATTGCGTTGACCCTGTCCACTATTCTTCGCCATAGCTCCATCTTCCTAGCTATGGAGGTGTGCTGCACCTGTGATCCAAATAGATGTAGCTCTACCCGTACGATTTCCTCCACCATGACCCTGAGCTCCTCCTCGGAGAACCTGGGGTGTCTTTGCCGTACCATGGGGTGGTGTAGGTGATGTGTGGGGTGGTGTATTTGGTGATGAGTGTGGTGATGTGTAGTGGTGTGTGGTGTTTTGTGCGTGTATGTTGTGTGGGTGATGGTGTTGTGTGCCTCTGTGTGGTGGGATTGTCTATGCTGTGCAGTCTCTCTGGCCTTCGTCAATAATTTTTGGTCGTAGGGGTTTGTGGGTGATGTGGGTGTGTGTTTTATATTGTGTTGGGTGTGTGGGAGTGGTGTTTGTATGTGTATCAGGTGTGTGTATTTCGAATTGTCCAATGTGGCGGTGTTTTGGAGATGTGTGTGTATTTTGAGCGCGGCGGTGTGTACCGCCAATGGAATACTGTGGTTGAAAGACCGCCGCGTGGATTCGTGGGTCGTGATAGCATGGGCGTGTTTCTGTTGGCGTGATGGGGGAGGTTTTGTTTTCGCCAGTTTATCACTGACCTTTGTTGTGGCGGACTTGTGTGGGTGTCTGAATTTCGGCGGATTCCGAAATGTGGGTCATAATAGCTGTGGCGGATTTCCGCGGCCGCGGCGGTGTATTGGCGGTCTTCTGCACGGCGGTAAGCGGCTTTTACCGCCAATGTTGTAATGACCCCCTATATAATTTGAACATTAGAAATTTAAACAACTTATATCTCAAAAGCCGTTTTGTTTGGCACATGATTGAATTGAACGACGGAGATCCAAGTGGAGGATACCCATATGATGGACCGGATTGAGCCGTGTTAGTGAACACTTGAATGTGGAGTACTAGCACTGGTAGACATGAGGTTCTCTCTAATTTGGAACGATTGTGAATTAAAGGGAGACCACTTTAATTACATTTGGTCTTGAACTGTAGATATATAGGCCCTCATTCTGACCTTGGCGGGCGGCGGAGGCCGCCCGCCAAAGTCCCGCCGTCAGGTTACCGTTCCGCGGTCGAAAGACCGCGGCGGTAATTCTGACTTTCCCGCTGGGCTGGCGGGCGGTCGCCTTCAGACCGCCAGCCAGCCCAGCGGGAAAGAGGCTTCCACGATGAAGCCGGCTCGGAATCGAGCCGGCGGAGTGGAAGCTGTGCGACGGGTGCAGTTGCACCCGTCGCGTATTTCACTGTCTGCGCAGCAGACAGTGAAATACATGTAGGGGCCCTCTTACGGGGGCCCCTGCAATGCCCATGCCAGTGGCATGGGCACTGCAGGGGCCCCCAGGGGCCCCGCGACCCCCCCTACCGCCATCCGGATCTCGGCGGTCCGACCGCCGGGATCTGGATGGCGGTAGAGGGGGTCGGAATCCCCGCGGCGGTGCAGCAAGCTGCGCCGCCGCGGAGGATTCAATGGGGCCGCGGTACACTGGCGGGACCCCGCCAGTGGTGCCGGTCCGACCGCGGCTTTACCGCCGCGGTCGGAATCCCCATTGGAGCACCGCCGGCCTGTCGGCGGTGCTCCCGCGGTCCTCCGCCCTGGCGGTCAAAGACCGCCAGGGTCAGAATGACCACCATAGTGACTAATATTCATAATTTTATTGGCATTTGATGTAATGTTATGGTTTGATGTGATATTTGTCATTGTTAATTGTCCTTGTCCTGTTTGTTTGTGTTGTGTATTTCGTGATCAGTGTTTTGGCCAAGGGGGGGGGGTTTGATGTATTTGAAAAAAACAAGATATATAATTTTGAAAACAGTTTACTGATTGGTAATAAATTGTTATTGGGAATAAAGAAGAAATTAGTTTGATTTCAGTCTCTGTCCTCTGGATTGAGCTGACGTTTTAAAAATTTCGGAGAGTGATAGATTATTTACTTTCGGCAGGCTGGAGGATGCCATTTTTTTCTAGCACACAACAAAATTTAATTTTCTATAAAGAAATTAGCTAAGCACAAATGCAACACTCTTTCTGGTAATTATGAAGTGTTGTAGAAACAAATATTCTAATGCAATTTAAACAAATCACTACCCTAGGTGATGATGTTCTCAAACATTATTGTTTGTGTGCTGTACACTTTATCAGTAAACCTGTAAGTCTCTGCAAATGTAATGGTAATTTCAATTGAAGATGTGTTGTCTGTAATGGTAGTGTGATACCATACCATGCATACTCCACGTTGCACCACTCCACTCTAGTCTTCACCACTCCACACCACTGCACTCTACTCTGCACGACTCCACCCTGCACCACTCCATTCTGCACCACTCTGCTGTACGCCTCTACGCCACTCAAATCTATGCCAATACACTCTTTGCCACTCTAATCTACTTTGCACCACCACACTCTATGCCACTACATGCTACTGCACTAAATGCCACTGCACTCTACCCTGCACCACTCCACTTCGCCACTTTGCTCTACTCTGGAACAATCTGCTGTATGCCACTGCACTCTACTCCGCTCTGCGCCACTCTACTGTACACCACTCTATGCCACTACACTCATGTCACTGCAAATTACTCTGCACCTCTTCACTCTATGCCACTCTACTCTACTCCGTACCACTCTACAATACGCCATTGCACTCTATGCCCCTCTACTCTACCCACTGTACTTTACATCACTGCACTCTATGCCAGTGCTCTCCACACCACTTTACTGAAAACCAATGCACTCTATGCCAAAATACTCTACACCACTGCACCCTACTGTGCTCATTGCACTCTATGCCAATACACTGTACATCACTCTATTATACACCACTGTACTCTACTACACTCTACTCTGCTACACTGTACTCTCCACCACTGTACTTTGAACCACTGCTTTCTTTACCACTGGTCTCAATGCAGCTACACTCTACTCTGCACAACTCTACTCTTCGCCACTTTATTCTACTCTATGTTAGTGCATTGTATGCCACTACACTCTATGGCACCCTACTCTGCATCACTCCACCATATGCCACTGCACTCTACAGCACTCCAATCTACTCTGCACTATGCACTCTACACCACTGCATTCTTCACCACTCTACTCTGTCACTGCAGCCCATACCACTGTACTCTGTGCCACTGCACTCTACCCTGCACCACGCCACTCTATGCTACTTCACTCTACTCTGAAAAATGTACTCTATGCCACTGTATTCTACTCTATGCCACTCCACTCTATGCCACTTCCCTCTACACTATACCACTCCACTCTAGCCTGTGCCATTCCATTCCACTCCACACCACTCTATGCTATTTTGCATCTCTCTGCTCTGCTCCCCCTCACTCTGTTTCTCTGCAGTTTATGCCACTGCACTCTTCACCAATGCACTCCACATCACTTAGTCAAAACTAATGCACACTGCACCTTGCACTTTATGCCAATCTACTCTGCACCACTGCACTCTCTGCCACTCTACTCTACTCTGTTCTACTCTAGACCACTGCACGCTAGGCCAATGCGCTCTATGCCACTGTGCTCAATGACCCTATAATCTGTAGCATTCTCTGCCTCTGAATTCAATGCCACTCTTCTCTGCACCACTGAACTCTTTGCCACCCTTTATGCCAATGTATTCTACTCTGCACAACTCTATTCTACACCAATTTACTGCACTCTACACTAATGCATTCTATGGTATTACTCTCAACATCTCTCCATGCAACTGCACTGTACACCAGTCCATTCTAGACCAATCTAATTTACTCTGTACCACTGCACTCTGACACTGCACTCTATGCCACTCTACTCTATGCCACTGCCCTCTACCCTGCACCACTCCACTGTACCCTGCACCACTCCATGCCACATCACTGTACTTTGAAACAATTTACTCCACACCACTGCACTCTAAATCACTGCACTCCACACCACTGCACTCTGTGGCACTACTCCTCTCTGTGACACCCAACTCTGCGTCACTCCACTTTACACTGCACCAGTTCACTCTATGCCACTGTATTCTAAATCACTAAACTCTATGTCAATGCACTCTACACCACTTTACTCAGTAACAATGCACTCTATGCCAGTCTACACTGCTCTCAATGCCACTTTACTCTACAACACTACACTCTACCCCACTGCACTGCATGTCACAACACTATTCACTATTTTATTCTACTCTGTACCACTGTACTGTATGCCACAGCTCTCTGTGGCACTCCACTCTACTCCGCATCACTCTACACCACTGCACTCTACACCACTGCACTCTACACCAATGCACTCTATGACACTCTACTCTGCAACACTGCACTTTCTGCCACTGAACTCTAGGTCCCTCTACTCTGCACCACTGCACTCTATGCCACTGCACTCTACTCTGAACCACTCAACTCTGCATCACTCTTCTGCACTCCACATCAATGCACTCTAGTCCAATACATATCTACTCCACTCTACTCCTCTCTGTGCCACTTCACTCCACACCACTGTACTCTATGCCACTGTACTCTATGCCACTACACTCTACGTCAGTCTACTCTACACCCCTGTACTCTACCCTGTAGCACTCCACTCTTGCCCTGCACCACACCTCTACACCACTCCTCTCTACACCGCCCTACTGCACTCTGTGCCACTCCCCTCTGCACCTCTGCACTCTATGCCCCTGTAATCTATGTGCACCACTCCACTCTGCGCTTCTCTACTCTACTCTTTAACACTCTACTTTAAACCACTGCACTTTACTCTAAACCACTGAACTCTACATCAATGCATTCTATGCCAACACTACTTTACTCAAAACCAATGTTCTTTGTGCCACTGCACTGTAGTCCACTCTACTGCACACCACTGTACTCTTCACCTCTGCACTCTAGGGCACTCCACTCTGCTCTGGTACATTCTACTTTACGATATTACACTCCACAATTCTCCTCTACACCACTCTACTCCACTCTATGCCACTCCATTCTAAAACACTCTACTACACTCTATTCCATTCTATAACACTCTGCGATCCTCTACGCAACTCCCTTTATGCCACTCTGTGCAACTTTACTTAATTCTATTCCATAGCACACAACTCCACTCTACTCCACTCCAATCTACACCACTCCACAACACTTTGTCACTGAACTCTATGATACTCTACTCCACTCCACTCTATTCCACTCCACCTCTATGACAATCTACTCCACTCTGCTACACGATTCCACTTTCTGCCACTCCACTCTATGACAACCTAGTCTGCTTTATGCCACTCAATGACAGTCTACTTCACTCTAAGCAACTCCCTTTACACCACCCTTCTTCACTTCACTCCACTCTACACCACTCCACTCTGCTGTACGCCTCTCCACTCTACAACATTTTATGCCACTCCACTCTATGACACTCTACTCCACTGTACACCTTTCCACTCTGACACTCTGCTCTCCCCACACTTCATACCATGCCACACTACAACTCTCTGACACTCGCCACCATGCCATTCTATGACACTCTATGCTGTGCCACACTATGACACACTTTCTACGACATGCCACTCTATACCACGCCACTCTACACCATGACACCTGACTGAGGAGACTTTGAGGAGGCGGCGGGGGCCAAAGACTACCAGCACCAGTGTTCCCTGCAGTAGGGCCACCCACCTTGTAGTCACACCCAGAAGCCATTGTTTCATAATCACTTTGGTGCTCCTGAAGTGTGGGAATCTTTAAGGAGGTGGCGAGGGGGCTGAAGACTACCAGCAACAGTATTCCCCGCAGCAGGACTGCCCACCTTGTAGTTGCGCTCAAAGGTGCTTGTTTCATAAGCACTTTGGTGCTCCCACAGCACGGGAGACTTGAAGGAGGTGGCGGAGGGCTGAGAAGTACCAGCACCAAAGTTCCCTGCAGCTGGACAATCCACCTTGTAGTCGAGCCCAGTGTTGCTTGTTTCATATGCACTTTGGTGCTCCCGCAGCACCGAATGCATTCGCGATGCGCCTGGGTGTGTGCCTGAGCCAAGACGGAGCCAACACCAGGCACGTCTTCGTCCATATTCGCCCAGAGGAGGCTGGGCTTCACCCTTTTCATCTACATTTAAAAGTACTGAGCATTCAATCTGTTCTGTCTTAACTTCTACCTTTATCTGTACTGTATTCATACCTGGTCCCTGTGAGTGGTTTCCCTTGCTGACGTATTAGTAATTAGGCCTCAGTTTGTGCTGGTTAACAATGGAAAAACTGATGGCGGTCTCTACCAAACCAAGACCGGGCAGTACCCTCATCAGCTTCCTGCAGTGGGGGTCATTAATAGGGAAATTGATCTTACAGAGCACTGCTTGTTCTTGATATCAATGTGAGAGCCAGCGTTTGAGCAACCATGTGTCCCTTCTGAGACCAACATGACGGCTATCATGCTTGCCTCCAACGGTGGCTCAACTGAATACATTCTGGCCAATGACGCCCTGAACACCTCCCTGGGCGCAGATACTCTGGATAACAATATGGCCACAGAGCCTGGTGACCATTCCAGGAGGGATTGCTTACCCTCCAAATCACCCACCACAGGAAAGTCCTGAAGCTTGGGATGCAAAAAGAAAAAAAGGGTTGACAGAGGGGTCAAGTCCAAATAGCAATGTCCTGGACGCTTACCCCAACCTTCTTTCTACAAACCATCTGAAGATAACTTCAGAGGATATAGCTGGGGAAGTAGTCAGGAGTGTGATGTACTTCCTCAGAAGTGCACTGGCCCCTATTATAATCCGCTTGGAGAAGGTGGAGGAAATATTGACCACATTAACTGATGCTGTGCTGGTGCATTGTACAGAAAGCCCTCAGTTACCTACTCCCGCAGGTAGCACCACCAGCGCAGCCCCACCAGTGTCATCTGTGCCCTAGGGTGGTCCAGGTGTTATTGCCCCAGGATGAGAAGGATGTTTCAGGCAGGACAGGCCTCCCACTGCACCTATGGCAGGCATACAGGTCTCCTCTGGAACTAGGGGGAAGATACAGTCCCACCTTACTGGGCCCTGAACCACTAGGAATGTTAGTTCTAGCCCCATACAGCTCCCCTGCCCTCTAGGTCCCAAATGCTGCATCTCCTACTCCAGGTGACTTCTTTTGTGATGATTGTTGAAAAATATCCCCTCACTGAGTGATGGTGTGCGTGAAGACCACGACCAACTGATTAATAAGGTGGTCCACTGGCCAATAGTAGACTGGAAGGACCTGTACTACTTCACAGCAAGATCAGTCTGGTTAGCCGTATCTCCTGGGTGGGTAATACTCCCAAACCTGATGCCTTTGACTGTATTGAGGTCAATTTTAGAGACAGGACGGTGGCCTTGGATATTTTAAACAGGCTAAATTTTGCTGGCTTCCCAACAGCTACAATTGAGGCTTTCTCACTGCAATATTTCTACAAACCACAGGCGAGTTTGTCCACCTCGCTGTTGCTTAGAAACCCTGCTTCAACCTCCAAGAGCTTCACCCCCTTCTCAGGTCTGGATTAGCTTGATTGACTCTCAAACATGGCAACCCCTGTAGACACTCTCTACTTGTCGATGGAGCATGGATCCCCTGAGACCGTTTAAGATAATCTGACTCTTTCACCCACCTGTGATAGGTCTATTCGGGTTCCTGGATCTGATAAAAGCAGCCAATGCTGAGAACCTCCAGGAAAGTTGTAGCAAGCAAGTTGGGTAGGCAAACTGGATTAAATTCATTAATCATTATGCAGCCATCTGCCTGTAAGAGACCTGGCTTAAGGACCAGGTCTTTATGGATAGCTATACTGCTTATTTTACACCAGTCATTGCTGGAGCCCTGGGGTGGGCCATGGGGGGGCTTATTACCTTTATCTCTCTCACTTTGCCTGCCTAGTATCCATGATGGTATTGTGACTCAGTTTATTATCAGATCATCTTGCTTCACTCTCAATCTACCTAGCTGTTATTGATTAATTTCTATAATAAACTTTTTGACACCTCTAACACCAATTTAGCAGGCTCACTTTTGAAGGACACGAAGAAGCTTACTAGAAATATACAAGGCGACTATGTTGTGGTATTACTGAGGGACTTCAATTTGAGACCATGTCAGTGCTAGCCCGCCCGGTCCTTAGTAAGTAAACTTACAACGGAACGCGTAAAGGTCGATTAATCTTTTGAATTGCATGGAGTATCCTAGTTCATGCAGTGACCACTGAATCAATAATCAACATCAATGAGACAAAATATATCACCTTAAGAAACCACAAGAAAAAACATCCAAATCAGAAATAACCATCACTCATGAAAAAGGTTAACAATGTTTATTCCCTATTGATTACAATTCTAATCAAATGTTAATTATGCCTTTATTAATCAAAAATATTAGTTCATCAAGGAAAACATTTTTCTCCAAGGAAAACATAAGCAACAATGCAAATCATAAGTCAGTGAATAGCAGCATAAATGAAGCAATTCAGCAAATCAATTTGTCAGTCATTTGTCACCGTAAACGTCTCCCCTGTCAGCCTACCTAACCAAGATTAGCATCAGCATGTGAGTCTTCATGCAAAAACAATTTAGAGAAAACATTAATTTGGAAAAATCTACCTAAAAGAGAGAATCTCTACAAAACAGCGCAGTTGGTACCTAGAAAAAAAGGCACAAAATTGTCAGTTACATTTTCATAGCTACCTATCCACGATGGATCAGCAACAAGTCAGTGTTCGTCTTCAGGTCATCAATAGTCAGCTACGGATCAGGCTCACAGAGTATAAGCCCAATCAACTTTCTCCCTGCAGTTCTGATTTCGCACCCCTTGTCATGACTTTTTATTAGGGTCTCCTAGTCCATCCCATTAATTGCTAATTGGTCAGTCTTGTCTGAAGTTATGACTCTAACCTATAGTTTTTGTTTACCAAATCTTTAATTTTGCATAGGCCTCGTGTCCTATAAAACTGATTGGTCCTTCTTGCGTTGAGAACATCATCCGGCTCTTCAGATAACGAAATTGTTACTTACAAGTCTTTAGTCAGTGCCTTTATTGTTCAAGTCCTGGGAAAGTACATTTAGCCTACACTACACATAATTGTATTAAATTGTCTTCATCATCTCCTGTCCATTGGTACATTTGTAGAATGTTCTAGCTGAGCTGCTTGAACTCTGAGTGGTTCAAGGTTGCCATCCCCGGTTACCAGTCATCTGCAAGACACTCGAGTTCTTCACGTTCAGAGCAAGCAAGGCCCAGCAAAACCAGGCCTTTAGTCCAGCTAATTTAAGAATATGAATTAACATAAAATATAGGTTATACATCCAGTTATGATATATTAGTGCGTTTTCTTATACATTTTTCCATTATTTAGCATCTGTTAATACACATGGTGACCACTCTCCGAGGGCACATTTTTGATTATACACATTATTTTCTTATATTAATTTCTCTATGAATTTTCCTCATTTATAAACACACATTAATCATTAGAAATTCCTAAATTAACATATCTGCTCCATCAGACCCTCCTCTGATGACTAAATATATCATCACACCTTGTCAACACTTTACAAACTTGTCTCATATTTATTTTGCCTTCTTCTTGAATTTTCCCTATAAATTTGTCTCCTAGATGGTTCTTCCCTCCTCTGATCATTTTTTGGTTTTCTTAAATTTACCCTTTGCCATAATTTGCATGTACCCCATAATCCTAATATGGAAACAATCACAATTTATATTCCCTGGACAATTTTCCATAATACCCCATTCCAAATGTGACTAAGCCAATTTCCTACAGAGGCAAATCCATTTCCAACCTTCTCCCAAACCCCTGGTTCCCTCAATTCTTTCAAATCCTCTCTTGAATTAGTTATATTAGTAAGTAAGTCTCTTATCTCTTTATCATTCTCAGGTATGAATGAACAACAATGCCTAGCATTAATCATTTTACAGACTCCACTGTCTTTCGTCAAAATTATGGGCCTGATTCTAACTTTGGAGGACGGTGTTAAACCGTCCCAAAAGTGGCGGATATACCACCTACCGTATTACGAGTTCCATAGGATATAATGGACTCGTAATACGGTAGGTGGTATATCCGCCACTTTTTGGACGGTTTAACACCGTCCTCCAAAGTTAGAATCAGGCCCTATGTCTAAAGCAAGCCTATTTTGAAGTGTCATAGCTCTATCCGCAGCCAATTCAGTATTTAACAGGAGTATTGCCCCTGTAAAGTTTGTCAGAAATTTATCCACAATAGTAGACAAATTTCGGCCCATATTTATACTTTTCGACGCTAAACTGCGCTAACGCAGTTTAGCGTCAAAAAGTTTTGCGCCGTCTAACGCCATTCTGAAGCGCCAAGCGGGCGCCGTATTTATGGAATAGCGTTAGACGGCGCAATCAGACCGGCGCTGCCTGGTTTGCGTGGGAAAAAACCACGTAGACCAGACAGCGCCGGCGTAGGGGGAAAATGGCGCATGGGCGTCTTAAAATGGGGCAAGTCAGGTTACGTCGAAAAAATCGTCTTAACCCGACTTGCGCCATTTTTTAACGACGCCCATCCCCCATCAACATGACTCCTATCATTGTAAAGATAGGAGTCATGCCCCCTTGCCCAATGGCCATGCCCAGGGGACTTCTGTCCCCTGGGCATGGTCATTGGGCATAGTGGCATGTAGGGGGGCACAAATAAGGCCCCCCTATGCCACCAAAAAAAAATATAAAAAATAAAAAATTATACTTACCTGAACTTACCTGAATGTCCCTGGGGTGGGTCCCTCCATCCTTGGGGGTCCTCCTGGGGTGGGCAAGGGTGGCAGGGGGGGTCCCTGGGGGCATGGGAGGGCACCTGTGGGCTCATTTTGAGCCCACAGGCCCCTTAACGCCTGCCCTGAGCAGGCGTTAAAAAGTGGCGCAAATGCGCCGTTTTTAGCCACGCCAACTCCCGGGCGTCTCTTTTGCCCGGGAGTATAAATACCACGTAAAGTCCTGGGAGTCATTTTTTAGACGGGAACGCCTCCCTTGCATATCATTAACGCAAGGAAGGGGTTCACGCTAAAAAATGACGCACATTCCGGGAACTTTGGCGCTATTCGCCTCTAACGCCATAGTATAAATATGGCGTTAGTTGGCGTTAGTTTTGCGTCGAAATTGCGTCAAAAAAAACGACGCAATTTCGGCGCAAACGGAGTATAAATATGGCCCTTCGTATCTTGTTCGCATTCAAAATAACTCCTACAGAAGGAATTATTGCACCAAAAATATCCGCTACAATTATAGAAGAGGTTTCCCTCCTCTGTCTATCATGATGTAATTCAGTCACTTTCGGTATTTATTTTTAGATCATCTGTCTGATAAATCTTAGGGAAAACTATCCCTAAGTAGCATGTCCCATACCATCATCTAGGAAGACGGTAATAAGCATTAAGTCCACATATATAATAGATTCCAGGAATCACAGGGTCCTGACCATTCAACATAAAAGTCCATTTACTCTGAAACAAAAACACATGCCTACATTCACTCGTTCCCACAAATAAAGTGTCAGTGCGTGATTTTGGCCTATATATGCAAAGCTTCCCCACGTGTAATGCATCTAAAGCTAATCTCCCTTGTGTTTTAATAGCAGTGTAAGCATAGTCATTTTTATAAGTTTTTTTCTCCAGCCCTTTCTCTAATTTCTCCTTCAATGCCTTCCTTCTATCATCAGTATGCCCTATAAAGCTCTTTTCGAACGGAGTTAATAAGCAGGTTAGATTATTACGGTGAGCATAAGCAGTTCCAAATGTTAGTGTTGGCTCAAAGAATCCTCTAACTAATACTATATCTTGCTCCTTAGCTATTTTACTCAAATATCTAATATTAGGAACAAAGGAAAACACGACATCATGATTTGAATAGAAATATTCAATATACTCTTGGTTATAGAATCTGGTTAGTAGCAGACTACGGCCCTGATTCTAACCCCGGCGGTCTTCGACCGCCGGGGCGAGGGTCGGCGGGAGCACCGCCGACAGGCCGGCGGTGCCCCGCAGGGCATTCTGACCGCGGCGCTTTGGCCGCGGTCAGAAAGGGTAAACCGGCGGTCTCCCGCCGGTTTACCGCTGCCCTCAGAATCCCCCATGGCGGCGCAGCTTGCTGCGCCGCCATGGGGGATTCTGACCCCCCCTACCGCCATCCTGTTCATGGCGGGAAAGCCGCCATGAACAGGATGGCGGTAGGGGGGGTCGCGGGGCCCCTGGGGGCCCCTGCCGTGCCCATGCCAATGGCATGGGCACGGCAGGGGCCCCCGTAAGAGGGCCCCGCAAGGTATTTCAGTGTCTGCCTTGCAGACACTGAAATACGCGACGGGTGCTACTGCACCCGTCGCACCTTCCCACTCCGCCGGCTCGATTACGAGCCGGCATCCTCGTGGGAAGGGAGTTTTTCCCTGGGCTGGCGGGCGGTCTTTTGGAGACCGCCCGCCAGCCCAGGGAAAAACTCATAATACCCTCCGCGGTCTTCTGACCGCGGAGCGGTATTATGGGGGCGGAATTCTGGCGGGCGGCCTCCGCCGCCCGCCAGGATTAGAATCACCCCCTACATGTCATGCCATAAGTTAAAGGCAAGCTATGGTGCGTAACCCCTTCTTCCACAGAGGAAGGAATTTGCGTAGACACAAGACAATTCTTTGCATACATCGTCTCCACATACTCACTCAACAACCGATAGAAAACATTAGAAGAAAGCTCTTCTCGTGCATTAGTATAGTCATGCAAATATTTTTCATCTAGCTTGAACCTCTCTAAAGCTGTTAGTGTAGTAGTCTCATTAACAGGAGTAATAGCAGCTTCTTTCATCTCATGAATAGACATACTCACAATCATTATTATAAACATTATTCCACACATAGGCCCTCATTAAAACCCTGGCGGTCAAGGACAGCCAGGGTTGTTTTGACGATCATACCGCCAACAGGCTGGCGGTACAAATCGCCATATTATGACCACGGCAATAGTGCCGGGGTCACACCGCCGGGACCGGTGGTTTCCCACCATCGTTGTCCTGGCGGTTATAATCCGCCAGGGCAGCGCTGCTTGCAGCACTGCCCTGGGGATTATGACTCCCCTTCCCGCCATCCTGTCCATGGCGGTAGAGACCGCCATGGAAATGCTGGTGGGAAGGGGAGTTACGGGGCTACTGGGGGCCCCTGCACTGCCCATGCACTTGGCATGGGCAGTGCAGGGGCCCCCAGGCACAGTCCCACCCTGCTTTTCACTGTTTGCACAGCAGACAGTGAAAAGTGCGATGGGTGCAGCTGCACAAGTCGCACGTCCGCAACACGGCCGGCTCCATTAGGAGCCGGCTGCAATGTTGCGGCTGACATCCCCACAGGGCCGGCGGGTGGAAACTCTGTTTCCGCCCGCCGGCCCAGTGGGGATGTTGTAATGTGGCTGGTGGGTTTGCGGCCGCATAAGGGGCCGCTTGGTGGTCCAATCTTGGCGGGCGGCCTCCGCCGCCCACCAAGGTTGTAATGAGGTTGTAATTGTCACTTCAACACTCAAATATCTACAATATCTATTATTTCTAAAACTATTATTTAATTCAGACATGATCTGTAAAGAATCAGAAAGCAGAAATAACTCTTAGATAAGATGCAACAGGAAAAAATCTAAATCGAAAAATTAAAATATACTTCTTTCTCACAATTCAATTTCATACACAGGAACCCTTTTCTCCTTTGTCAAAAATTGGTTAGCAGCTTGTCACATCAGGTTTCAAATGTCATATCAGGTTATCAATGTCTTTTCCATGTTTATTTCAACAATCTCTTTTTAAATTCTCCTTCAGATTAGCTCAACAATTCAGTCTATTGAATCCCTTCAGGTTGCATCAAAATACTGATTCGGAACTTCTCTGCCAAAGCAAAATGACATGAACTAATTTTGCCATTCTCTTGTTGCTGCATATGCCCACTCAGGACCTGCGTATCTTCGACTTGCTACTCTCTTTCTTTTCAACCTTTGTTCTCCAGCTAATTCTCCTTCACTTAGTTAGTCCTTTCTTGTAGTGTCTACTTCTTCGTCTATTGGTTCGTTTATAACCATTTCCTTCTTCTTGCCTATTTGCGATTCAGGTCAATTGTCTCCTTTCCTTGTTCCTTCTGTCAGTATTCTCTTTAAGATTGGACTCTTCTCTTTTCCTCTATCTATGGTGCTTTCTCTTGACGGACCTGCAACGGGTTCAGGAGGAGTCGGATCACCTTGGCTTTGATCCGTGTCAACTCTTTCCCTATCTTGATCTGGCACTTGGTCTGCTTGTGCTTCAGCACTGTCTACTTCTGGGAGAAACCCTCCTGTGCTTGGTTCTCCAGTCATTTCCATTGAGTTAGACTCTTGCTCACCTTCTTGTAATCCTGCACCTTCGTCTCCTACTGGGGTAATTGACCCATCTTCCACCAGCTCTGGGTCAATTTCAGGATCAGCTTGCTCTGGCTCTGGCTCAAGAAGTGCCACTTGTTTTGCTGCTGTTGGTGCTCTCAACAACACTTCTTCATGATCTTGCGGACTCACCACTCTCTTGGTATGACTCACATGTATCCAGTTAGGTAGTCCTGCACACTTCACAGCTTTTTTAGTTGTCAGCACCACTTGGTATGGGCCCTTCCCATGCGGCTCTAGGCAAGTCTTTCGAATATGCTTTTTGATGACGACCCAATCTCCAGCTCTTAGATTGTGACCTGGATCATGGATGGGTGGCAGGGTAGCAGCCTGCACCTGCTGAGAGAAAGATCGAACCACATCAGCCAGACCTTTGCAGTAGTCCAACACCATATCATCTGTAATATTGACAAGAGCATTTGCTGGAATTGCTGGCAACCTCATTGCTATGCCCATGAGAATCTCGTGGGGTGACAGTCCTGTCTTTCTGTCAGGTATATTTTGCATTGACATCAATACCAGAGGTAATGCATCTGGCCATTTCAGATTTGTTGTGGCACACATTTTGGCACTTCTTGACTTCAGTGTACCATTCATTTGCTCTACAAGTCCTGATGCTTCTGGGCGGTAGCCACAATGCAGTTTGTGCTCAATGTTTAATGCTGCACATAAGAGTTTGATCACTTCGTTATTGAAGTGTGTTCCCCTATTTGATTCTAAAAAGATCAGAAATCCGAACCGCAGTATTAACTCTCTAAGCAGCCAGCAGCTTTGCAACTGTGAGACTATCATTCCTACGTGTGGGGCATACTTCAATCCAATGACTAAACACACACACAATCACCAATACGTACTTCAATCCACCACATGCGGGCATTTCAATGAAATCCAACTGCATTCTGCTGAATGGTCCTCCTGCTCTTCCAATGTGGCTCAAATTCACCACTGTCCCTTTTCCCACATTTAGTTGCTGACAGATTACACACCTATGACATACTGCCTCTGCTGCTTGTCTGAACTTCAGATTAAACCAATCAACTTTGAACAATCTAACCATGGCATATCTTCCAATAGGTGCTTGGCCAGGACAATACCTGGCCATCTGAGTCAACAAACTATTTGGAAGCACCATCTGGCCCTCCTCAGAAACCCAAATCTCATCTGGTCTTTGAATACACTTAAGTTTCAACCAAAGCTTTTTCTCTTCCTTGTCTGCATTTTCCTGCAACATTTTAATTTCCTCCAGAGTGTCAATTATTTTCAAAGCAAAACTTGCACAATTAGTTTCTTCTTCAGGCATTAGTTCCCACTTGTCTTTAAACGCAGCATATCCTGCTCTCAATGTGCCTGTTCCATCTCTGAGACACGAACCATCAACAAAGACAATTTGGTCATTTTCTTCTAATCGCGTGTCTCTAATGTAAGGCCTCGGTTTTGTACATAGCTCAGTTAACTCAAGACAATCATGTTCAATATCTTCCTCCTTTTCAATTTCAACAGTATCACTTGGAAGTAATGTTGCTGGATTCAGCACTGTGCATCTTTTCAATGTTACATTTGGAGCACCCAATATGCTCATCTCATACCTTGTCAGTCTTGCACCCGCCAAATATTGAGTTTTCGTCCTTGTCAGTAAAATCTCAACAGAATGTGGTACCATTACCGTCAAAGGATATCCCATGACTACCCCCTCACATTGGGAAAGACTTTCACCAACTGCGGCTACAGCGCGCAGACAGCCTGGGAAAGTTGCTGCAACCGGGTCCAAGGTAGCTGAAAAATAAGCTACTGGGCAATAAGTATCTCCATGGACCTGTGTTAAGACAGACAAAGAACAAGCATCATGTTCATGACAAAACAATGTGAAAGATTTTGTGTAATCAGGCATTCCCAATGCTGGAGCTCTGAACAAACTCTCAATTTGGTGAATGCTTTTATCTGGTCCTCATCTGGGGTAATGGGATCTGTAACTCCCTTATGTGTCAAATGCTGTAAGGGTTTGGCAATTTCAGCAAAATTTGGAATCCACTGTCTACAGTACCCCACCATTCCCGGAAACATTCTGACGTCTCTCTGTGAAGTCGGGGACTTCTCTGCAGAATCATAGTAATCCTCTCCCTGGAAATTCTTCTCAATCCTTTCTCAATCTGATGTCCCAAATATTTCACTGACTTTGGCAATACTGTATTTTCACAAGTGAGACTTTATGTCCAAACTCTCCCAAATGATTCAACAGGGCAATCAAGTCATGCTTACACTTGTCCCTTGTTCTGGATGCAATTAGCAAATAATCAATGTACTGTATAAGAGTCGATTGGCATGGCAATTCCAACGACTCCAGTTTCTTTTTCAGGTTCTGATTAAACAGGGATGGTGACTCCGTATAACCTTGTGGAAGCCTGCACCAGCTGTAGACTCTGTCTAGGAATTTGAAACTAAAAAGAAAGAAGCTGACTATCTCCATGAAGAGGCACAGAAAAGAAAGCTTGTGACAGATCTGCCACTGTGAACCACTCTGCATTGCAAGGAATCTGAAACAGTATCACTGCTGGTATCACTGCTGGACTGGGCACTATCGGACAACATTTAACCACCATGTCATTCACTTTCTGCAAGTCCTGTACAACTCATACTTTCCCACATGGCTTTTTCAAACCCATTATTGGTGAATTACATGGGCTACTGAGCACTTCATTCAAAACTCCTTCTTTTAAAAAGTCTCCGATTATTTGTGCCACCTTCATCAAAACATTCTGTAGCGTGTTATACTGTGGAAGCTGCAGGAATACTGCATCCGGCTTCAAAGTGATTTTAATCAGCTCCACTCCCTTAACTAGACCTACTTCCTTTCCTGTCAGATCCCAGACTTCTTCCTTCACAGTTCCCTGTAAACCTGCATGCAATTCTTTCATAGTGAACATTGGGAAAAATTAAATCAATGGGTATTCCTCATAGGCATTGCTAACTATCATTGCAGTTGCCTGCTCTTCTGCATCATCACTATTTGTCTGGACTTCTATCCCCGTGTCTGAATAGTTGATGGAACATTTGGTCTTGCACAGTAAGTCTCTACCCAGTAAGGATACGGGACTTGAATCACACACCACAAATCTATGCATTCCCAAATAATTTCCAATTTCAACCTGTACTGGCTCCGTAATTGGATTTGTCAACTGTCTGTTTTCCACTCCCACAACTTGAACTGTCCTGCCTGAAAGAGGTAAATTTGGGACTTCTATGCTTCTTACTGTAGAGCGCTTGGCTCACGTATCAACTAAGAATGAGACCTTGTAACCCATCACTTTTCCCTTCACAAAAGGCCATTTCTGATCTACTTCTAGGGGTGCGGCAAGCATACAGGCTCCTTCATCTGAACTGTCACTCATCCATTCTTCATTTATTTCATCCTCACTGTAAAATGGAAACTGGTGCACTGTGTTACTACTATTGTCTTGTCTTTGACCTGTGACCTGCTGAGTAAGCATCACCTGTTGCTGCTCCTTCGAGGCTTGAGGTATTTGCATTTGCTGTCTAGGTACCATGGGGACCTGCTGCTGTACCGGCGGTAATAGAGCAAATTGTGCATGCGGCACTTACATTTGCTGCACTGGTAGAAAATTCTGTCCTCGATTCTGAGCATTAGGAAATAATCATTTCATTCTTCGGACTTTCACAGTTTGAAATGTACTGATGTCACCTTGCTGAACGACACCATCCTGCACCATCAACGGACACTCCCGCTTCCAGTGTCCCACGTTTCTGCACAAATGACATGGTAACATCTTTTTCATACCTTGCATGTCATTCTGAACAACCACAGTCCCTAAGTCTGGACTGCGCATCATGTCCATTCCACGCCCTCTACCCCTCACTTGAAGTTGTAAAATAACAGCTCTCTGTTGCGGTGGTATAGGCAATACTAAATCTCCCTGCACTCCAGTTTGAGCTGCCTTGATTTGCATCAACATCGCCTTTTTTTCAATTTCTTCTGTTTCAATTGAATTTCATCACTACAGTCTTTTGCATATTGCAACACCTCATCAATCGGCTTTGCTTGCCAGCAAATTAAATGACTCTTAATCATCTGCCCTACCTCCGGTCTTAGACCTTCGACAAACCTGAACACAAAATGCAACATGTCTTTCGCCTCAATTGCTTACTTAACACTGTACTCCTTGAATGCTTTCAACAATCTTTCATAGTAGATATGTATTGATTCTTTAGACTCTTGGACCATTCTATCAATCCACTGCCAATCAATATTTTTGGGAGAAATTCTAGTCTTCAGGAACTCAATCACCTTATAATAATTTTTCATTACCTCAGGTGAAGGTGCACCTGTTACTTTATCCCTTTCCGGTTCACTTGTTGGCCAGTCTACTGCTCTCTTACACTCAACCCATAAATCTTCCGGCACCACTATTTCCAATAGCGTTTTTAAGTCTTCCCACAAACATTTGGAAAGCTTCACAAATCTCTCTGTATGTTGATACCACTCAACTGGCTTCTCTCTCAACTTTGGATAATCATTTGTAAATGACAATATGTCACTCCTGTGCCATGGAACATGAACAAACTGCCCTCCTGGAATTGCTCTCATCAGAAGCATCTTGACTGATTCCCCTTTGTCGACACCTTGCACCCCTTCTTGGGAATCCCTTTTTCATTTATCTTTTTTCTTTGTCCACCTACTTTCCCACTTCTCGAATGCTCCCCAATCTGTGCGCTCTGCAGCAGTTCTCTCAGGTGTGCTTTCATTCTTGCTGATCTCATGTGTTCAAAATCCTTTGCTTCAAAATCTAATCTGTAGCTGCGTTTCAAATGCTGCGTCTTCTCAATGTCATCTTTTTCGGCTAACTCTGCTAGCTTCTGATATATTTTACTCACTTCTCTTGTAATCTTTGGGCATAAATACCTCAGCTCTTCCTCTGTGTAAAATCCTAATCTGTTCACAGCCATTGTTCCCTTGACTAATTCAGTGGCTTCTATATTCAACCTTACATGATTTATCTGATCCTCACCCTTGGATGCATTCTGAGGAGTGTTTAGACTGTCTAACCATTCACTTAATTGCTGAGCCGATAATCCCTGTAATGAAATGTTATTTGTATTCGGCAATGGTAGCTGTTGTACCACTGCACCTGAAGCTTGCGGTGTCAGAAGTCTCAAACTCTGACTCGCATTCGGGCCATTTAATGCATCTGGAAGTGCTACAGGTGGACTAAGATCCATTAGAGGTCTAGATCCATTGAAAGTTTGTCCTGCAGATGACATTAGCTGCGCAGGATCGCTCACTTCCCTCCTTGCGAGGCTCTGTGATACTTCATTCTGCTCCCCTGCATCTGACTTCATCTGTGCAAATAAGTTTACCGCTGGAGCAACAGTAACTGGTGGCGATATTGCATCTGGAGCTGCTCTAGCACCTGCACCTTGTGGGAACCCCCATTGCCTGATTCATAACTGGTGTGAGATCTGACTGCGTTCCTGTCAGTGGTGTGAAATTCGGTAGACCCTCTGCTTGAGCTGAAGGCAATAACATTGGTGTCGGATCTGTCTGAATCAGCATTGGATTCGGAAGCACTTGTTCCCTCGGCACCATGATGTTCGAGACTGTCTCAAGAACTGGCATATCTGGATAAATTCTCTGCACCGAAGGTGGATGTATCTGTGCTTGAACTACAGTAGTAGTTCCTGCATTAGGTGTACTCCGTACTACCCCTGGTAATTGTCCACCTTCTGCATGTACTGCTCCCTCGGCTCCCTCGGCTTGTGCCAGATCAGCCGTAGGGGCAGTAGCATTAGTGCCTGGACCCCCCGCATAGGATGTTGAAGGTGGAGGTCTATCTCTCAACAACTGCGTAATGAGATCCTCAACATCAGAATCACCATCATCTACATAGGACTTTCTCTTTTTCTTTCTCCCTCCACTCTCGTCCTCTTTGGCACTATCTTCCTTCTCTGCCTCATCTTCCTCTGTAATAACAGGGAACAATTTAACCTCCTGTAGTGTCGCCATTCTACAATCCCATCTAGCTCCAGCTAAAGACTTTCCTACTCGCTTCATCCTCCTCTTGAACTTCATCTCTTGTTGCTGTCTGGCCACTAGCTCCCAAATCGCTAAAGCATCAAACTGTGCTGGTCTCGGTAATGGCTTCATATCGTACAATGACATTCGCAATTGATCCAAAATTCTCAAATTAAATGTTCCATGCTCTGGAAACGCTAAAGACCCTTGATTTTTAGTTAACTTGCACCATTGCTTCAACCATAGACACAGTGCTACACCTCGCTCCGCCATCACAATATGAGCCGGAGAATCCTCTGGTGGGGTCGCCTCCCCCACTGATGCCTTAATGTAAGTATCGCCCCTCATCGCACTCTTAAAAACTTCATTTTACCTGCTTTGTTTGCTTTTAATTCAATAGTGAAATTACTTTTACTCCTAAGATTCCCTTACTCAACCAATTGCCTGTTACAGACGGCTGCCAATCCGGTCGCGGCTCTTCTCACTAACCAACCTATCCCAGCCCGGCACACTCAGACGTCACACGCACACACAGCGGCTGACAAAGTCTTGCGGCTCGTCCTCCTTGACTCGATTCACACAACTAATGCGAATTATTGCGAGCACTTACCAAAACCCAATAACTAAACAAACCTGGTGGTTTACTACAGGAAGGGACACAATCACTTCAGAGACCTTACGGATTTTAACTAATGGGTCTCTTGGTTCATATAGCTACTCCTCTTTCTCAGTCTCCCACATTCGCAACCAAAATTCGACCCGCAAATTTTACTCTCAACTGATCAATGGGTCTGTTCTGGTGCACACAGAACTCGCCAAATCTCAGTCAAATTCTCTTTTACCCATTTATCACACACACCAACTTGTTGACCACACCCGATCAACCTACTAAACCAAACAGATTACAACATATAACCAAGTGTCTCCTACACTTGTCAATATATTCCGGAATCTTAGACCACGCAGGGTCCGTACATCACCAAAAACCACATGAATAATTTTTTTGCATAAAGGGCCACACACATGTGAAGTACGACAACTTCCCTACTCTCATACTACTGAGTTCGCACATCCCTACTAACCTCAACTGGAGCACAGAGACTCCCTACTATGCCTCACATACTTCACAAGTCACCTGCGATTTGCTTAAGCCTGTGCAAGCGCAACCTACCACCACCACACCTAGAACATACCCATCATTACTAGCAGGATCCAGGATCTGGGAAAGTCATTTCTGGGCTTAAGGGGCTATCATCTTTGCTATCATTGCCATTTCGGAAAAACAAAATTCAAACCTCATAAAATACGAACAACTAACCCTAACTTAAACTACTGCCTTAACCAGTAATCATACCATAACTAGTTCCCCAAGGAAACTAGCCATCAAGCTGCTACCAAAAACTGCTAGCGAGCCCGGTCCTTAGTAAGTCAACTTACAAGGGGATGCGTATAGGTGGATGAATCTTTTGAATTTCTTGGATTATCCTACTTCATGCAGTGACCACTGAATCAATAATCAACATCAATGAGACAAAATATATCACCTTAAGAAACCACAAGAAAAACCACCCTAATCAGAAATAACCATCACTCATGAAAAAGGTTAACAATTTTTATTCCCTATTGATTACAATTCTAATCAAATGTTAATTATGCCTTTAATAATCAATCTTTATTAGTTCATCAAGGACATTTTTTTTTGCCAAGGACAACATAAGCAACAATGCAAATCATAAGTCAGTGAATATCATCATTAATGAAGCAATTCAGCAAATCAATTCGTCAGTCATTTGTCACCTTCAACGTCTCCCCTGTCAACCTACCTAACCAAGATTAGCATCAGCATGTGGGTCTTCATGCAAAAACAATTTAGAGAAAACATTAATTTGGAAAAATCTATCTAGAAGATAGAATCTCTACAAAACAGCGCAGTTGGTATCTAGAAGAAAAGGCACAAAATTGTCAGTTACATTTTCATAGCTACCTATCCAGGATGGATCAGCAACAAGTCAGTCTTCGTCTTCAGGTCATCAAGAGTCAGATACGGATCAGGCTCACAGAGTATAAGCCCAATATCAGCACCACGGACTGCGTCTCCTGACGTCATCAACTTTCTCCCCGCAGTTCTGATTGTTGCACCACTTGTCATGACTTTTTATTAGGGTCTCCCAGTCCATCCCATTAATTGCTAATTGGTCAGTCTTGTCCGAAGTTATGACTCTAACCTATGGTTTTTGTTTACCAAATCTTTAATTTTGCATAGGCCTCGTGTCCCATAAAACTGATTGGTTCTTCTTGCGATGAGAACATCATCCGGCTCTTCAGGTAACAAAATTGTTGCATACGAGTCTTTAGTCAGTGCCTCTATTGTTCAAGTCCTGGGAAAGTACATTTGCCTACACTACACATAATTGTATCAAATTGTCTTCATCATCTCCTGTCCGTTGGTACATTTGCAGAATGTTCTAGCTCAGCTGCTTGAACTCTGAGTAGTTCATGGTTGCCATCCCCGGTTACCAGTCCTGTGCAAGACATTCGAGTTCTTCATGTTCAGAGCAAGCAAGACCCAGTGAAACCAGGCCTTTAGTCCGGCTAATTTAAGAATATGAATTAACATTAAACATAGGTTATACATCCAGTTATGATATACCAGTGCGTTTTCTTATACATTTTTCCATTATTTAGCATCTGTTAATGCACATGTTGACCACTCTCTGAGGGCTAAGGGGCAAAGAGGAGGCCCCTGACACCACCACACCTACAAGGACTTGATGAGTCACTATAAGGCACGCTGCAGTAACCAGCTGCACGGGACACCTGATCACTTTGGTGGGACTACCTGCCCCAGAGTGCTGAGGAACAGGGAGGAGGCTCCTGCGAGAACTTGGTGAGGCACTATAAAGGACGCTGCAGTCACCTGCTGCATGGGACGCATGGTTGCTGGTCGCTTTGGTGGGATTACCTGTCCCAAAGTGCTGTGGGGCAAGGAAGAGGCCCCTGACACCATCACACCTGCGAGGACTTGGTGAGGTGCTATAAAGCGTGCTGCAGTCACCCGCTGCATGGGACGCCTCATCGCTGGTCGTTGTGGTGGGACTACCTGTCCCAGAGTACTGAGGGGTAAGGAGGAGGCCCCTGACACAATCAAACCTGTGAGGACTTGGTGAGGTACTATAAAGCGCTCTACAGTCATCTGCTGTGAAGGAAAAGCATGGGCCATGGCCTGGCGAAGCCTAGGCTAAGGGCAGGCCCATCTGTGCCCGTCAGAGCCCGGAGGAGGCTGGACTGGGCCACTTCTCTTGGCATGAACATTTTTTTAAATCTACTCTGGCCAGAACCAGTCTACAGTGTGCAATCATCACTTCTTTTCAACAATGGTTAAGTGAAAAATAAGCCCCTTGGCAGCTTCTGTCAATGATCACTGGGGAGCCGGGTCAATTACTGATTATCTCTCCACTGCCATGTCATTCATTAACTCTGAAATTGAATGTGTGGAAGAGAGGTTGGGGGAAACTAGGAGATCATTGCCACTTATTACTAATTCTGAGCTAAATCACAAAGTAGCTGTTGTAGATGAAAGTATTTAATCTGCATCGGGGGATGCAAGTGCACCCGATCTAGGCACAAGTAATCCCTGTGTGTACACAGGGGACTTTGCTATTGTGACTGTAACTTGTGAGCAGCCTCCCTATACTGAGAAGCTCTTAAAAATTTATATTGCAGCCTCCCTCTCAAGAAAAGCAATACCCGCTCAGTCCCTGCATCCAAGCCTTTGTGCGGCAAGGAAAAAAGTTTTTTCTTGGAGTTAGCAGTGAGCAGGGCAGGGTCTGCTCCCAAGAAAATATCTTAACCGCCATCTAAGCCTCTGGATGGCTGAAACTTAGCTAACATTGTCGGGCTTCTAGAAGTAGTCCTTGTTAAGCTATTGACCCAGTTGTATGTGTGGTTCGGAGTATTGACAAATCCCTTAAAGAACTCCTTGAACAAGTACAAAATAAGTCTATTACAACAACAACATTGCCAGCTGGATGTGGCCACTTGCCCACCAACTCACCTTGTAAGCCCTAAGGCATCTGTGGTGGACAGTATGGCAGTTGATCGATCAATCAAGCCATCCGAAGGCCCATACTTCAAAATGGTAGCAACAATATGGAAGGGCACTCAGATAAAAGAAATGTCACAACTGGCTCTGCCTTCAAGGAACAGGCAGGCAGTGGTAAATTTATCAGACATTACATTTGCCACCTGCGTGTACACCATATATTTTGGCACTAAAGAATACCCCTCCCCTGCGACCTACCCAAATTGCAATGGATATTCAGTTGAAGAACAAAGTGATTCACTGGTTTAATTTCACTTTGGGGTGTGTTAGTGGTGATATCCTTTCAAACTATATAATAGATATTCAAAAGAGTACAGTGGGTCTGCAAGAGCCCGAAAAAGGATGAAGGATAATGTATAATAATACATATCAGTGATATGAAATTGGTGGGGTACATTTTGAATAGACTCTCTGGTGCCCAAGGGACCCCCAAGGAATTGTGCCAGTCCCCTTGGGCATTCTTTACAGGCCCAGCAATGTTTATTTTCACCCTAGATCTGGTAAATACCTAGAAAACAGCATGAATTTCTATATACCAACCTCAAATTGATATAGTGATCTTGAAGAGGTAGATCGACTGCTGGACTCCAGGGGGCACTATTATTTCCAGTGAGGCTTCCTATGGTAGCCTTGAGCTGGGCGGCCCCATAGCTACTGCTGTTGTGCTGGCTAATTCTACTGAGCACCACAAGGATAATGATATGCCTCTTGGATGCCATTGTACCTGCCTCAGTCTGAACTAAGGTCTCAAACCCTGAATGCTATTATCCCGCAAAATCTATAAAAGATGGATTAAGGGGTTGATCCATCTCCTTCACATACCATTGTTTTGCCTAGCCCTTCCAATCCCCTTCACAATGGCCTGGCCTATTGATGGCTCCAGACCTTAGCCGCCTCTACTGCAACACTGCCGGTCTGATAAAATTTGAGAGACACTGATTATAAGCCAACAGATTATTTGTTTACAGGATATGTGGTCCCTGGTAAATATGCATATTAATGGCTTTTACTCAGTATTCTCTCCTGCTGTCATGTCACCATCTGGGCACCACAGCGGAGGCATCGTAAACTTATTAAGTATTACAGCGGGAGTTAAAATATTGGAAACTCTTGCAGACTCAGCCTTTTTTCATATTATCTGTTTGTCATTGGTACGGGCTTCTCTAATGGTACTCATTAACTTTTATCATAACATCTTTTGTGGCCAAAACATGCAAATTATTGAGTCACTTTCTTGTTTCTGGCCCTCATTGTAACATTGGTGGTAAAAACCACCTACTGCCGCGGCGACGGCCGCCAAAATACCGTCGCCTCGGCTACCAGCCGTCTGCCAAATCATGACCGTAGCTGTAATTCCACCAGAAGGATGGCGGAATTCTGGCTGCAGGCATGGCGGCGGATGGCGGTAAAGTGACACTGCTGCCAGCCGCAGAACGACGCCAGTAGACCGCCACAGACCGTATCATGACACATAATAGGGCCTGGCAGTGTTCTGTTGGCGGACGCTGCTGCAGGTAGCAGGGCCCTGTCCCGTCTCCTGCCGGAGGACCCCCTGAAATCAGGTAAGTTGGGTACTCCGACAGGGGAGGGGGGCGGGGGTTATTGTGTATGTGTGTGTGTGGGGGTGTGTGTGTGAATGTTTTTGTGTGAGTGAATGCGGGTGTGTGTTGCATGTTGTATGTGTGTGCAAGTATGGATGTATGAGTGCGTGTATGTTGTGTGTGTGAATGTATGTATGGATGCGTGGATGAATGTGGGTACGAGTGTGTATATGCGTGTGTTTGATGGTGTGTGAAGGTGCGTTTATGTTGAGGGGGTCTGGAGTGAGGGGTTCGGGGGAAAACCAGGGGAGGCGGTGGGGGGGCGGGGAAGACCCCTATCAGTGACAGGGAAAGGATAGTGCGGTAAGGAAGCCACGAAAACCATGGCGGTAGGCGGGGTCTTAATCCCACGGGCGGGCTAGTGACGGCCGCCTGGCTAGAGATTGAAGTCTCCAGCCCAGCGGCTGTCACTGCCGTGGCAGATGGAATGGTACGATGGCGGTTTGGCTTGAGTCAAACCGCCAATGTCATATTATGGAGAAAAGTACTGCCAGCCTGTTGGCAGTACTTTTCTCCATTTTACTGCCGTCCGCCGCAGTTGTAATGAGGGCCTCTGTTATTAAGCCTGAATGAGGGCTTTGTTATTGTGTGGGGAGGGGATTCAATTCAAAATAATGTTCAATTGCTGATGAACAAGTCTGCGGAGGGGGAGATAATGATTTGTGTAACCTCTCAGACTGACCTGTCCCTGTAGCAATAAACTGAACAGGTTAATGAAGATCCATGGCCTAATTCTTAGTGTAGACCTTGTAGCCTAGGATGTCCTTAGGCAATTCATGTTTATTGGCAGAGGCAAAGAGCCTATGATTGATTTTATAGCGTTTTCCAAGTCTTGGGCAAGGCAGGAGTTTAAATTCCAGATCTTGAAAACCCCCTTCAGTGATCACAATCCACTGGAATTAAGTCGTAGTCTAGGACTGACTGCAGAGGCACACAAAGTAGCTTGTCAGATCGAATATACAAGAAATGGGGGAAGACGTTGGAAATGGCAGGGTGTGACACCCAACGCACTTCTCGGAATGCTATTGGAAAATCAGAAAGAGCAATTCAAGATATGCCAAATCTCGGACTCTGATTCTGAGAAGGTACTGGGGGTCTTTGATATAATCTGTAAGAACAATTCTAAACAACTAACGGTGCCAAAACACCCGCACACCCCTAGATCCCACAAATAGTTGATAAATTATATTCAAATTAGCATATGCAGAAACTATTATATAGAGGTGATTAAGAGGAGAAAAGAGGGGATCAGAACAGAGGCCTGAGAGCAGCTGGTCGCTGCAAGTGCAAGGAATGATGCATCACAATTCTGGAGGGTAGGTAACACATCCTTCTTTTCAAATAGTTCCTCCGCCTCTAATGATTCAAATATTCTCGAACATTCTTGGGTTAGCCATTTCACTAGCCTTTGTGATTTAAACAAACCAGCGTGTAGGGAGAATAGCAAGTGGCATAGCCAGTCCGGAGGATTTCGAACAGTTAGTAATCTCTATTAAGGATGTCACTTCAGACGTGAGTAGGTGCTCAAGCAGGAATTCTCCAGATGCAGATGGAGTCCCTGTGGATCTTTTTAGGGAAAACCTAACATTCTGGGCCCCGGTTTTGGCAAGTGTGTTTCACTTCACGTGTGCGCATAGCTCCCAAAATATTGCTCTAAGGCAACAATGTCCCAGTTTTTAAAAGGTGGGATAGAAGTGACCCCCCATTGCTATCAGCCTATATCTTTCATTGATTCGAGGGCCAAGGTATTGGGTAGAATATTATTGAATCTACTTGAGAACTGGGCAAATGAGAATAACATCTTATCCCCAACCCAATATGGATTCAAACAGGGTATAGGTGTGGAATGCTTAATCTTCCATTTAATAATGTACACATATGTGTTCGCCAAGGAGGGTTGTCTTTACTTAGTGTTTATGGATTTGAGTGCAGCACTCAACAACATCATAAGGTAAAAACTGTGGAATATGCTAGCAACTAAGGGTGTTAACATATTGTTCATCTTCCTGCCCAGCTGCATACCGATTTTGAGGGCTGCATTAGATTTGCCAGGTGGGGAGTGTACCCCCTATATTAGGATCAGGAAAGGGATTAGACAGGGTTTGGTGCTGGCACCATTCCTTTTCAGCATTTATATCAATGACCTAGATAATCATTTGGTGGGTGCTGCAGTTTACCCACCCAGGCAGGGAATCACCTATTACCTGCCCTTATGTATGCAGATGACTGTGTCCTTGTGGCCAGACATGGCTTGGGACTCCAAAAACTCCTAGACACTTTTGCAAATTTTATGTCTGACGGGTGTGTGGGGTGTACTGATAACTCAATTGCAAATAAATTAAGATAGATTTTCCCACAGATTTCTGTCTCTCTCTAACTCTGTTCCATCCATTTTAGTACATGAAGAACTAGGATTCCAAATTATGGGGGACATATTGAGGTTAGCCCCTACCTTGTTATGGATGTCAGTATGGTCTAGGCCAGAAGCAGCCATGACACAAGCTGTAATTACTGACTGTCTCACTCTGGACATGGCCCACAAAATTAAGTGGCTAACACATATTAGAGAAGGTTTATATCTAATTGGCAGAAGGGATTTGTTTGTTAATCTGTCAGTAATCAACAGAATACTTAAAGCCACAGTAAAAGGGGAATTACAAAAATTGTTAGTAGAAAAGTAGTGGTAGGTTGAAACTAAAAAGTCTGTTGAGTTATATTTACCACTAAGCACCACCCCAGCTATCTAGCCTTACCTGCTCAAAACACCACGTAACTAAAAGTTTTATTTCAGCAGATTCAGGCTGGGATTGGCTCATTGTTAGTATCATATCCTTCAAGAGTATATATTAGTAAAGATGTGCTTCTATGTCCATGCAATTAAATAGCCCAGCAGTCACAATTTCATTTGATATTTTTTTGTGAGTTATTTAGTTATCAACTAACTCGCATATTGAGGCCTCTATTGTGAAGTTTAAACATACAGAAATGTAAAAAGGCATTAGAGTATCTGTAGGTGTTACAGACTGACATTGTCTGTCACACTATCTATAGATTTCTTGCCTCCTTAGACAAATGCAGGAGAATTGTTGGAAAGTTAATGTTTACACAATTATAAATACCTATAACATCTTCTTAGCTAGGTGCAAACACTTGCCTCTGATCACGTAATATCTATGGTAAGGAAACGGATTGTACTGATTTTAATATAGTAAGACATGTTACATCGTAGACACTACTTGTCTGATGTGTTTTTATATCAAGATACTTGTTTTAACTTTGTGTTATTATTTTAATGACTGTATTTTATATGTGTGCTTTTATGGTTGGAATTAAATTGAATAAAGTTTTTTTAATCTCATCCTATAATGCAGAATTACTAATTAATTCCGGCGTGTAAGTTTATTGCTGAGTACTTATGTTTTTATGTAGGACTATCTGTTACGATGCTGGTTTTGTTGAGAAGGATTGATAAGTGGGAGTGTGGGAATTTGAGGCTTTGCTGTTCTCACTCAGCATGCCCCACTGATTCCATACAGCCCTAGAGGGAGACAAACTTTCTTTTGAGAACTTCTTTACGTCACTTCTTGCTGCAATGTATGTCCTGTGCTAATATTCACAGGGTCAGCATGGTGCTGTGGCAGGGCAAAGACTGTCCAGTGTGGAATATCTGGCTTTATTTTGTTGGGATCCTTCAAGGAAGGCAAGGTGTGCATTTTTTCGGAGCAAGAACAAAGCACCCCGCGTCGTGCAACATATAAGATCTGCAAGTTGAATCCCGCTTTGCGGTGTCCAATGACATTGCCCCCTCATTGAATTCTGCAGAATTGTAATGGTAATTCTGGAGAATTCCTCGGAATGAAACTCCACCAATTCTGCCCAACCCTACCTGTGTCCCCTACTTAGGGGTTATTTGTGGCTCTACTAATTCTAGTCTTTGCAACTTAGGTATAAGACTTCAAAAATGTTCTCAATCTGTAGGAACACTTTTGAATTTGATCCTTGCCATAGGAGGCACAGCCATTGTACAATTTCTGGATATATACAAAGCACACTAGGTCCCAGTTGCAACATATGCTTCTAGAAAATGAGGATTTGATAATTGTTTGCCTGTTCATTGTGAGGAGAAATGTTTTGTTGGCATTTATTCTATTTTTCCCCCAAGCAGCCTGTAGGAAATTGAGTTATTAGTTGTGCAAGAAGTAATAGGTCCACAATTAGGTCCTTAGTGGGAATCAGGAACTCAATTGCAAAACTTCACTCTCTTAGAATCGCAAAGCAGAGCAGTCCAAGCCTAGTAGGGGAAGTTGTACGGGCATGTAACCTCGATCCCCTGGCATGTAGTAACAACACTCAATAAGTGAGTCAGTGCAATTTCTTTGGAAAAGGAAAATCACGCTTATTACACAAACACTACTAAATGCTATGCATTTATTTATGAACATATCCATAGGGGTGGTGGAAATACCTTTGTGACATTCTGAAATCACATTTGACCCTTAGTGAGTCATGACTCCCCATAATCCTAATACTCCTCCAGATATACCATATGCAACATCACAATAAGTGGGTGTCATTTGAAAAAAGAAGGCCTACTGCCTGTGTTGATGGTTCACCAAGCACTAATATTATAAGGCCTACCCCATGTCTGGCAGGGGCCCTTCTGTGCCGCACACAATGATAGTCTCACACATGCAGCCCTAACACGTGTTCATGTGGAACCAACCCCGTGAACTAAACCTAGCTGCGACACAGCAGACATAGCATAAAAAGAGGACACTGGTGGTAAACATGATAAGTCCAATTTCCAGAAAATTACAGTGGGTGAGAATCAGGTAGAGAAATTCACCTACAGTAAAGGTTCAAAACCCGGTGATCAAAAACCTAAAAATCTGTGCAGACTAAAATCTGTGTGGACTAAACAGGCGGAACCTATTTTGCTACACAGCCCCTTTTTTTGCCTTGAAGAACTGGGACTTCCGTTTATTGAGGACTCAAATAAACTTGCTCCCTTGCAGCTTCTATTGTCTATTTTGGACTAAACCCCATGCATTTTTTAATCAGCTTGTCATTTGAGACTGTTAAAGTGTGATAAGGGGCTGAAGATTCCGTGGCTGTCATAACATCAAATTTCAAGGCCATAGAATTGCCCAATTCCCCCACATCATAGGGTGTGTTGACGGGATACATGCCCCTCATCTGTGAGTATCTATAGATCAGCTGTAAAAATCAACTCTCTCAACATACAGGTGGTATGTGTTGCACGGTGTCTGATTACAGACATTGAAGTTTATCAGGCAGTATCCGTGACTGGTAGACCTGGCCCTTTTAGCGGGGTCATCCCCAAAGTTTCTGTCGCCTTCCTCCTATATTTTCTGACCAGTGTTTGTTGACATTAGGAGTCTGGGCACTTTACCACTGCTAACCGGTGGTAGAGTACTTATGCTCTCTGTCTAAACTGTATTGGTGATTGGTTTATCCTTGATTGGCATATATTTGATTTACTAGTGTGTCCCTAGTAAAGTGCACTAGAGTTGCCCAGGGTCTGTACATCAAATGCAACTAGGGGGCCTGCAGCACTGGTTTTGCCACCCACATGAGTAGCCCTGTAAATATGTCTCAGACCTGCCACTGCAGTGACTGTGTGTGCAGTCTTGCACTGCTAATTCGACCTGGCAAGTGCACCTACTTGCCAGGCCCAAACCTTTCCTTTTACTACAGTGAATGTCACCCCTAAGGTAGGCCCTAGGTAGCCGTATGGGCAGGGTGCAGTGTATTTAAAAGTTAGGACATGTACTGGTGTGTTTTACATGTCCTGATAGAGAAATACTGCCAAATTCGGTTTTCACTATGCAAGGCCAATCTCTCTCACAGGTTAACATTGAGATTGCCTTTAAATATCTTTTAAGTGCAGTTTCCCCTTGGGAGAAGATAGACATTTGGAGCTTGGGGTCTCTGAACTCACAATTTAAAAATACATCTTTTGGTAAAGTTGGTTTTTAGGTTGTCTCTTTGAAAATACCACTTTTAGAAAGTGGGCATTTTCTTGCTTTACCATCCTGTGCCTCTGCCTGCTTGTGGAATTGGGCTGTTTCCCACTAGACAGTGGCACAAGGGGAGCTGGGGAGTCCTGCATATCCTGATGAGTCTCCTGGGCTAGAGTGGGAAGGGAGGAGCTGACACCTGCACCGGAAAAGGCTGTGCCTGTCCTGACACAATGTAGTCTCCAACCCCCTGGTGTGTGTCTGGGGCCAGGCCTGGGCAAGGCAGGATCTTTGAAAAAACAGAGACTTTTCTTCGAAATACACCTACTTCAAAGGTAGAACTGGGTATAAGTAGTGGACCCAAAACCCCAGAATTTTAGACGACTTCTGGATCAAGAGGAACAACTGCCAAGAAGAAGAGTTTTATGCTTGAGGGGGATCTGCCACTCTGCCTGTTGCTTTGTTGGGCTGGCCTGCTGCTGCTGCTTCTGCCTAGGAGGAAAAGGACTGAACTCTGCTTTCTGAAATCCGGCTTGTGAAGTGTCTCAAAGGGCTTGGACTGAGCTTGCCTCCTGTTAAGAAGTCTCAGGGACAGCAAAGACTTCATCTACAAGCCTCTGAATCTACTTCCTGTGGATCCTAGCTCACCAGGTGGTTCCTACTCCAGCCCCTGGGCCCTTGGGAGTAAAAGCTGGTTGAAAAACAAGAAAAGAAGTTACACATACTCTGGACGACACCCAGACCGACACCACTGCCTGACCCCGCAAGGCCACCTGCAACTGATGTTGTGGTCCCGGCTGGCATGGCGCGACCCCGCCGGACATCGCAGGCCTGATGCCGCCACAGCACACCTGACGTCCAGTGACTTTGTGAGTCCCCAGTGCCCTGTCACTGATGTCCGTGACACCCGACTCTGCTGCGGCGCCTGCAGCCCCATGGAGTAACCACAACCCCGTGAGGTTGCCCCACTGTGTTTTGACCCACTGGACATCAATCCTGCAGGAGCGTAAGGAATCAACGCTTCGCACCGACGCAGAATTACCTCCCCTGCTCTGCAGTAAGGAACTGATGCCGTACTGGGTCCAGCGATGCCTCTCCTCCCCAATTCCGTGCACTGGCTTGTTTCTTCATTACCAAAGGTGCTGTACCTTGAGGTCCCTGTGACTCCATGACTGGCACCATTGGCGTCAAATTGTTGGGAACAACTCTGTCACAACACTGTGATAACACCAAATTGAAGCAATTGTGTTTCTAAGCGTTATATTGAAAACTAATCTTTAATAAATTCATAACTTTGCTTGTGTATGTTGGATTTTTGTCGTTTTGATCTTGTTTCATTTAGACAAATATTGAATAATTTTTCTAACCTGGTGTTGAGTCCTTTTGTGGTGTTTTCACTGTGCTACTGTATGTGTTGGTACAAATACTTTACACATTGCATCTGAGATAAGCCTTACTGCTTGTGTCAAGCTACCGAGGAGGGGGGGCAGAGGTTATCTGAGCTGTGTATCTCCCTTATCCTGACTAGGGTGAGGGTCCCTGCTTGGACAGAGTGCAACCTACTGTCAACCAGTGACCCCATTTCTAACACCTGGGATGTCAAGGAATAAATAACAAGGACAATTGTCATTGTAACGATTAGTCCAAACAGACCTTGCAGCACTTTATTTTGATTTGTAAGTATTATTAAAAATACATAAGTGAGTCTTAATTCCTCTGCATACGAATGTTATAAAATGTAGACCCGCATTACATTTTCTATAATTGTTACAGGACGAAGATGTATGTTTTATTGTTAGATCTTATCTTAAATCTATTATACATGGTCGTAATTATTGCTTTTTTAATTACTTTCTCTGTTTATGTTTCTGCTTTCATGATAATCAAATTAGTTTTTATTCATTGATTGATTGATATTAGTGAAGGTGTTTGCGAAGTACCAAAACAAAGATCATTTAGATCTTACTACAGTGATGTGTGAACTAAGTTATATGATCAGGGAAGACAATAACCTGAAGTTCGTGAACCAGACTTTTTGGGCAATGTAATAAAGGTGTAACAAAAAATTCATTTGTTGACATGGAGACTTAAAATGGGTAAATATCACACTGATTGGAATTAAGCTAAGTTAAATCGTTCCATCTAACAGTTAGTACATCTTCTTTTGTTATATACTTTCAAATGTAATTTGTTGATGAGGATTTGGTTGAGGGTTGCTATATCTATATGATGTATCAAAAATGACTCTAGTAATTGAACAAAATGTTTATGCCGCAGTAAACTATTGAAAAAGGTTTGAAGTTTATTGGTTTACATAAGCTCTTTATCAAATTTTACTGTCATTAAAAAAGCATGCATCTCCAAATAAAGATAATACACTTTCTACTTGCTATTGTCTGCTGTGCTTCTCAAATGATGATCTAAACATTTTAATTTGTATCTTATTTGTGAGAAGAGAAAATATGATTTGATACTTAATCATCACTATTGCATTGAATTTAATAAGGTGAGGTATGTCTTCTCAAATATATATACACTTGTAGAGTAATCTAAATTTTTATTTGGTGACACTGAAAATAGTGGTTAGCAATGATGGTGTAAACGTGTTCGACAAATACATGTGATTTTTTTTTATCTGAAGCACTTAAGTCTATTAAGATTTGTTTAACACGTAGCCCTTTATATAAAGGCACAATTATTCAAGTTTTGACCAATTGAATTACATTGTGAATATTCTCATTTCATATGGGCACGCATGAGGAACTCTTTTTCAACTTTATAATTCGACTTATTGATGGAAACCTAACTTTGTCATCTATAAAAAGACCCTCCTTGAAGGAGTGGATATCACTAAAATGTTGCTAAAACTGATCCTGCTTCTTTTATCTAGCCCAAAGACCACAAAGGGTTAAACCTTACTGATAATTGTGTCAAGATGTAAACTAATTAAAACAGAACCTTTGTCAGTTTTCAAAACGTATCATACAGGTTATACTTTAGAATTAAGAGTAGAATGGTCCTTTATAGTATTTACCTATATTCCCAGATACAAATTTCTGTTTGGGGTAGAAGTAATCACCCCAGGAAGAAAAACATGAATATTCTTAAGGATTATTTTCGAGGCAGGAGATACCATTATGAACCCCGGTTTGATTTGAAGAGGTTGAGTTTGTTTGACACCTGTCTGATGTTAGTTTGTGCGTGTAGGTGTAGGTTGTGAACACTGCCTCTCAGTTTTCTGGAACAGGGCTTATTTTTGATCACCATACTTTGACACAATGCTACAATCAATCAATCAGTAATTTCTAAAGCACGACTAATCACCCTTAGGATTTCAAGGCACTTTTTGCCAGCATGCTGATCAATCGAAAAGCCAGGACGTTAGGTCCTTCTTGAACTGCTTTAGTGATACGGTCTGTCTGAGTTTGAAAGGTAGGGTGTTCCATGTCCAGGCTGCGAGGTAGTAGAAGAATCTTCCTCCTGCTGTGCTTTTCCTGAACTTGGAACAGCTGACAGGGCAAGCTGGGTAGAACAGAGTTGTCCTTGGGTATGTAGAAGGCGAGGCGGTAGTTGAGTTATGCCGGTCCTATGTTGTGTAGTGCCTTGTAGGTGTGGATCAGGAGTTTGTATGTGATGCGCTTGTTGACTGGAAGCCATTGTAGGTCTCTGAGGTGGGAGGAGATGTGACTGTGTCAGGGAATATCCAGGATGAGTATGGCTGCTCAATTCTGGATTCTTTGTAGTCTTGATTGAAGTTTCTTGGTAATGCCGGCATAGAGTGTGTTGCCGTAGTCCAGTTTGCTAGTGATGAGTGCATAGGTGACTGTCTTCCTCGTGTCGGAGGGGATCCACTTAAAGATCTTTTGAAGGAGACAGAGGGTGTGGAAGCATTACAATGACTCGGCATTTACTTAGTGGGTCATGGATAGAGAGGAGTCCAGGATGATGTTAAGATTACATGCATGGTCTGTGGGAGCGGAGGCATTTCCCAGTTCGGTATGCCACCAGGAGCTGTTCCAGGCGGAAGAGGTGGAGCTGATTACCAGGATCTCCATCTTGTCTGAATTGAGTTTGAGGCAGCTGGCTTCCATCCAAGTGGCGACTGCTCTCATCCCATTGTGGAAATTTCTCTTGGCCTTTACAGGGTCGTTACACGGAAAGGATCAGTTGGTTGTCATCGGCGTAGGAGAGGATGTTTAGCCCGTGTTGTTTGATGATCTTGGCTAGCGGAGCCATGTAGATGTTGAAAAGTGTCAGGCTGAGTGATAATCCTTAGGACAGTACCAGGCATGTATCTTTGGGTTCTGATGTGAACAGTGATAGTCTGACACTTTGTGTTCTTCTGGTGAGGAAGGACCTGATCCATTCCAGTGCTTCATCGCGGATGCTGGCGTTGTGGTGTCTGGTGCAGAGGGTGAAGTGGGAGATGGTGTTGAATGCAGCAGAGAGGCTGAGGAAGACGAGTGCAGCCCTGCCTCTATGGTCTAGTATGGTGCATATGTCGTCGGTGGCGGTTAGAAGTGCTGTTTTAGTGCTGTGGTTGCTCCAGAATCTGGATTGGGATGGGTCTAGGATTTGGTGTGTCTAGAATGACACGAAATCAGGGCCAAAGGGAAAAGCAATGATTAAAAATAACCTTTAAAATAAAGAAAGAGGAAGTATAAGGTGCTTGAAGAAAGAGACATGAGGAGAAATATAGGCTAGGGCCCTGATTTAGATTTTGCCAGATGAGCAGTCCATCACAGACAGAAGAGGTATCCCACCTACAATGTATCTCTTAATGCATTTGCATTAAGGCAGATGGGATATCCCTCACCTTTATGATGGAGTCCCTACAAAGGGGCATAGCTTGGTAAATAAGATTGGGGGGATGGGCTTCAGATTTCTCAACAGTCACGCTGGGATACCTTGTTAAAACACATTAAATAAAAGGCAGGATTTGAGGAGGGTTAAGGGGTAGGGAAAGAAATAGGCGGCGGATTGTTGGGGCACTTAAAACACAAAAAGTTTCAAACATCAAAATTTTTTAAGGCTTTCATAACAGAGGCCTGAGTGTGTGTGTGTGTGTTTCTGTCACTACGGGCAAATAAAAACCCCAGGCGAAATCCAACAGACACTTTATCAAATTACCCGACTGAAAGCCGTTCTACCCAACCATTTATTACAGAATACATTTTAGTGGGTGGTGTAACACCCCAGACTCTCCCCATGAAGCAACACCCCTGCATCTCTCTCTAAATCAGGCCCTAAGCAGCCTTGGTATTAGACAACCGCAGTATTCAGCAGGGCTGCCTGTGGTGCTTCAATAACAAATTTTGCTCCCTGCACTTAATTCTTTGCACCTGTTAAACAATGCCTAGTTTTTGTTTTGAAGTGAAAGGAAACTGGGGCGTTCTTTTCAACCCAATGAAAATTTCCCTATTGTAAAGTCCCTCTCCACTGTAGGTAAATTTGGGAAAAAACAATCTTGCAAATGATCTGAAGTAATTATCCAAAGTGAGACATTGTTATGTGCCCAAGTATTTACTTTAAAACACGCTAAACTGGTTTGGTTTCGCCAGTTTCTCAAGAAGTATTTTTTATGAAAAATTAAACTGCTCTGCCAAGTTTATATCTTAGTGTTACGTAAAGGCCGGTATGGTTCAAGTCTCATTTTTTGAACTTGCCTTTTTGTGTGTACACGAAAAGTGTTTTAGGCAGAAGGGGCGGTTAGTGCTCAAGCTACTTCCAAGTTTCATTTCTTGATTTGGTCTTGTACGTGTACATCGCTTTAACTCGTCCGAGCCGGATGGGGTGATGCAGACGTCAGTGCGTTTCACCTGCAGGCAGGACTCCAAAATGCCACGTCTTCTCTGCCATCTGATTTAATACAGTACAAGGAGTCACCAACTGCTTCCCTGACTTCTTGGTGGTGTGTCGCTTTTTCATTTAACGTTTGTGCCTTCTTTCCACCGTCTGACCATTCCAACTGTTGGCAGCGCGTTCCAATAATAGATAGGTCTTCTTATTCAGGGACGGCTTTGGGGCGGTGGGACTTGTGCAGCCACACTGAGCGCTAGCCCAGAAGGGGGCGCTGACTTGTTAGGGGGTTGCTGTGTTGAACAGTAACATAAGATTTATAAGAAGCTGCTGCAGAGTTCCTCGTGACTTCAGCTTTTAAGCAGCAATGAAAATGTCTAGACAACTCTTGTGATATGTGTTCCTGCTTGAGAAAGAGAGGTTGGAGTTTTAACCATAAAGTAGCGCAGAGGGATAAAATGCCTGCTGAAAAGAAAAGATCTGTATTTTATGTGGATAGCTGACTGGACTAGTAAAGCCAGCCTTTACCAGTGCTTTAAAACAAATTTCATGTATGTGAGAGAGAGTCTATGGAAAGAAGAGGAGCACTTTTGCTGGGTGGTAGTGAGGGAATCCGAGGAGGAGGTCATGGGGGCCAAAAAAGATTGTGGCATCGGGTGGCACCAGCACTAAAGCCAGCCTGGTGGTAGTTAATTACATTTAGTTTTTAACATGTGACAACCCAGGATCGATTCTAGCTTTAAAATGTGTTTAAAAAAATTACAAAACATACAAAACTCTGACAGTATAATCCACAAAATAAAATTGAAATGGGTGAATCTGGAATAATAGGTAAGATGTACTGCTGTATTGAGCGGTGCCTCTTGGTGCACTACTTTGATATCTCTATTTGAGACATAGGCCCTCTTTACAACCCTGGCGGTTGGTGTTAAAGCGGAGTTAAGACCGCCAACAGGCAGGCGGTAAAAAAAATTGAATTATGACCGTGGCGGAAACCGCCAACATAGACAGCCACTTTAACACTCTGACCGCCCCGGCGGTAGAAACAAACAGCACGGCGGTCACCCCCAACAGACAGGTGGAAGACAATGTACCGCCCACACTATTATGAGGGGCCAATCCGCCACCTTTTCCGGGGCGAATTCATCGCGAACAAAAACACGGCGGAAACAGGACTTGGAAGGTAAAACGCTCACCTCTACGCACCCCACGAGAAACCAGGACGCCATGGAGCCGGAACTCCGAATTCTACCTCCCATTCTCTTCCTGCTCCTCTACCAGGAGCATGACCGACGGCGGCGACCACCAGGGTGAGTACTGCACCTACGACACAGGGATGGGGGAGAGAAAAGAGAGTGACACACACACGCAACACAAAACACCCCCACCCCCACCCTCACACACAACAACATACATTCAAATACATGTTGAAACATTACATTTACAACCCACAAACCCCCTGGAAGAATGCAAGGACAAAAGGAAATGATCTGAACGATTGTAATGAGTAAAAATCCATTAGTCAAAAATATATATATATACACTATTAACAAATATGTACACCAAGATTTCAAGTCCATGTACTGCACCTACATAGTCCGTGGACCACTGGGCCCAAAATGCATGGGCGAGGCCCACACAAGATACCCGATCCAAATGGAGAGAACACTGCTGGGGCATCAGATCGAAATAAAACAGGCACCTCAGGGGGAAGGGAAGGGGGCACCTCAGCCGGATGAGTGCACGACACCAGCTCTACGAGGGGGTGCCATGCCCATTGAGGTATCCTGGGGAGTGCAAAGCCACAGTCTCACAAGTCTCTCCAGTGGGTGGTTTGCCCACTGCTTTATCCTGGGGAGTGCAAAGCCACAGTCTCTCAAGTGTCTCAAGTGGGTGGTTTGCCCACTGCATTATCCTGGGGAGTGAAAAGCCACAGTCTCACAAGTCTCTCCAGTGGGTGGTTTGCGCACTGCTTTATCCTGGGGAGTGCAAAGCCACAGTCTCTCAAATGTCTCAAGTGGGTGGTTTGCCCACTGCATTATCCTGGGGAGTGAAAAGCCACAGTCTCACAAGTCTCTCCAGTGGGTGGTTTGCCCACTGCTTCATCCTGGGGACTGCAAAGCCACAGTCTCTCAAGTCTCTCCAGTGGGTGGTTTGCCCACTGCTTCATCATGGGGAGTGCAAAACCACAGTCTTTCAAGTGGATGTCATTCTCCATTGGTTCTGGAGGGGGCTTTGTGCCCAGAGTGCTTCATCTTGCCAAGGACAGAGGTAGTGGATGTCATTCTCCACTGGTTCTGGAGGGGGCTTTGTGCCCAGAGTGCTTCATCCTGCCAAGGACAGAGGTAGTGGATGTCATTCTCCACTGACGGTGGGCCAACATGGAAGCTGTCCAGGCCCCTGGCACTTACCACCAGCCACGTACGACTGACCACTGGGGATGGCAGCCATGTCTGCGGTGGTGCCACTGGCACAGGATGTGGCGTGGCTGCTGGCGGTGCTGGCGGCGGCCTCAGTGGCGGCGGTGCTTGTGGTGCTCATTGGGCAGTGGTGCTGGTGGGTGGCTCAGTGAGCGTGCATCTGGAGGCGGTGTCCTGGGCGGCGGTGCTGGTGGCTGGCTCTGTGAGCGTGCTGCTGGCGGCGGTGTCCTGAGCGGCGGTGTCCTGAGCGGCGGTGCCCGTGGCGGCGGTGCATGTGGCGGTGCCGGTCTTGTCGGCCGTGCAGTTTGGCGGCGACTTCCCTTTCTTCCTCTGGCCCTTCCCCACCCTGGATGGTGGCGCAGCTGTCTTGCCACTCACAACTGTAGTCCTGGGAGAGCCCTTGGTGGCAGGTGTTTTGGCCTTCTCCCTCCGGGCTGTGGCCAACTTCTTTACTTTTTGAGATGGGGGAATGTCCTTGTGCTAGCTTCTTGGCACACTGGCTGCCCTGCTGCTTGGCGCACTCCAGAAGCCGGTTACTGCTGGCACCACTGATCCCGGTGATGTGGTGGCTGAGGTGCTGGGTTGGGACCTGGACAGGCGGACCCTAGGGGACAGAAGGGGTGGGGGAGGTGTAGGGAAGAGGTCAAGGTTTGACAGGAAAAGTTTTTTAGACACACTGGGATGGGCGATGGAGAGGGTTTGGGAGTGGAGGAAAAGGTAGTGGTTGTAGGAGTTGTACGTTTGCTGACTTTGGGTGAAGGTGCATGGGCTGGAGGCTGTCGTGAGGTGGATGGCTGTTGGGTGGGTGTGTGACTGTGTTTGTGTAGTTTGGGAGGAGGGCTCATAGACACACTGGGAGAGGACACAGGGGATGTGCGAATGGTAGTGGGGGTGGTGAGTGCATGTGAGAGGTGTGTGGTGATTGGCGTGCTTGTGATGGACGTAGTGGCTGAAGATGCAGTGCATGCAGGTGTGAGTGGAGATGTGACAGGGAGGGAGGAGGGAGACGTGGAGGAGGGGGACACAGTGAAGGCAGTTGATGTTGGCATGTCTGCATGGGTATGATGCTTGTGTGAGTGCCTGTGGGATGTGTGGTGCTCATGTTTGCCAGAGCTACCCTTGTGTGTTGAGGTGTGTGCATGCTGGTCTGATGGTGTGCTTAGGATAGGCTGAGGTACTGGGGATTGGATCTGGGTGGAGAAAGTTGGAGGGGGGAGGCTGGACACAGGGACAATGGCTGCCATCACTACTGAGGCCAGAGTCTGAAAAGCTCGGTGTTGGGCTGCCTGACCAGAATGAATGCCCTCCAGGTATGCATTTGTTTGTTGCAACTGCCTCTCTACACCCTGGATGGCATTCAGAATGGTAGACTGCCCAACAGTGAGGGATCTGAGGAGGTCAATGGCCTCCTCACTGAGGGCAGCAGGGCTGACAAGGGCAGGGGCTGAGGTGCCTGGGGCGAAGAAGATGCCCACCCTCCTGGGTGAGCGGCCACGGTATACATGCTGAGGGGCTGCTGGGAGGGCGGTGCTGGTAGGGGAGGTGGCGGCTGTACCTGTAGATGCAGTAGGCATAGATGGGCCCACCACCGCAAGGGAGCTCCCATCAGAGGAGGAGTCGGTGTCGCTGGTTTCAGCTCCTGTCCCCGCCGTGGAGCTCCCCTCACCCTCCGTCCCACTGGTGAATTCGGAGTCCGGAATCTCGGCCTCCAGGGCCATGTGGGATGCAGCTCCCTCCTGCTCCGGTGGCACTGCTCCTCCGCCTGATGATGCTAATGCACACAAGAACAGGAAGACCACAAAAAAGGGGGGGGAAAGAAAGTAGAAAGACATGTTCAGTCCATGCAATACTGCTACCGTTGGCGGACACTACAGACACAGCAGCCCTCTGCACTACGCCATGCACTAAGAGTTCCCTAATTAATCACAGGGCCATGGGGTACAAGGCCTATGCCCGATTACTGCACACATGGAAGTCACAGGAGCCTGACTAGGGGTAGATGGCTCTTACCACTGGTGGGGATGGGGTGCCACTGAGCCTGCCTCACAAAGGGTCCTTGTCTGCAAAACTCGCCCTGGCCTAGGGTAACCCACTGCCCACCTCCCCCACCCAGACACCTCCCATGCGTGCTGAATCAGCTGAATGAGAGTGTACTCACCCGCTTGTGGCTGCTGTGATGCCCTCAAGCGCCCATCCAACTCCGGATACGCCACCGCCAGGATCTGGAACATCAGGGGGGTCATGGTTCGACAGGCACCCCTCCCACGTTGGGAGGCCATCCCCAGCTAGGCATCCGCCGTCTTCTTGCTCCAGTGGCAAATGTCCTCCCATTTTTTACGGCAGTGGGTGCTCAGTCTGTGGTGGACCCCCAGGGTCCGGACTTCCTTCTGGTGGACGCTGACCTAGAGGAATAGTACAGGGGAAAAGGAGAATATATAACCGTCCGGACCGTCACTGTCATTGGCCCAGGTTCCCACCCTTTCCCTGACGCACACACACTCACCGTCGTTTCATGAACGCCTCATTCCCCCGCCCATTCTCCCATCCACACCACTCCAAACAGGCCTTGCCCATACAGCATGCTCACAGTGTACTCACCTGTTTGTCTGGAGGACCGTAGAGTAGCGTGTACTGGGGGAGGACCCCATCCACTAGTTTGTCCAACTCCTCCGAAGTGAAGGCAGGGGCCCTTTCCCCAGACACCGTAGCCATTGTCGCTTCCACACTGAGGTCACACCAGCACTTGCAGTGTAGGTCCTCTCCTGTCGAAGATCAGGTATCAAGTGAGTGAACAGACAGAAAATGGCGGTCATGTCCGCGGTGGTGCGTACTGTCACGGCCGGCGTACATCGTCATTGGCTCCTGGTACCCATACGGTCCAATGTTAACCAATGCAGGATTGCGCTGCGGTCTTCGACCGCCTACCGCGACAGTGTACAACGCCAGCGCAGTTACCTCATATCCCATTGTCCCACCTTACAGGTCAGGCAGCCGCCATTTCAGGGGGCCATATGGCATTCATTTTAAATGCGTCACACATATCTAGGCCTTGCATACACACAGTAACAGGCACATAGCGGATTGACAAATGTGTGGAATAAAATTGTGTTTTCGTTCCTCAGTGTTGGCTGACCCTCTGCTCGCTGTTCTCATCCATAGAGCACGTCAGCTGGGGCAGGTGAGGAGGTGGCGGCATCCTCCGGTGTACAGACCGCTGGTGGACCTGTCGACAATGGAAGAGCGACATGTAATTGTCACCTACAGACTTGACTGTGCCACAATCCATGAACTGTGTGCCCAGTTGGAGCCAGACCTGATGTCAGCTATCCGCCATCCCACAGGCATCCCCTCTAGTGCAGGTCCTGTCAGTACTCCATTTCCTGGCAAGTGGGCCTTTTCAAACGACAGTGGCTATAGCATCAGGGATGTCCCTGCCTATATTGTCCAACGTGTTGTCCAGAGTGTTGTCTGCCCTGCTGAAACACATGCGCAGCTACATCGTTTTCCCTCAGGTGGAGGATTTGCTTACAGTGAAAGGTGACTTCTATGCTTTGGGACATATCCCCAACATCATAGGTGCCATTTATGGGACACATGTGGCCTTGGTCCCCTCCTGCAGGAGTGAACAGGTGTACAGAAACCGGAAGAGTTACCATTCGATGAATGTGCAGATGGTGTGTTTGGCCGACCAGTACATCTCCCATGTGAATGTCAAGTTTCCAGGCTCAGTGCATGACGCTTACATTCTGAGGAATAGCAGCATCCCTTATGTGATGGGGCAACTCCAGAGGCACCGTGTGTGGCTATTAGGCAAGGACATGGACCCTATACAGTTTGAATATTTGTCTGGGTCCGGGGTTGTCCCTAAGGGTTAGTGTGTGTCTAAGAGTTGTCACTCGACATTTGCAGGTGACTCTGGCTACCCCACCCTGTCATGGCTACTGACCCCAGTGAGGGATCCCAGGACAAGGGCAGAGGAACGGTACAATGAGGCACATGGGTGAACTAGGAGGGTTATAGAGAAGACCTTCGGCCTCCTGAAGGCCAGGTTCAGGTGCCTCCATATGACAGGTGGTTCCCTATTCTACTCACCAAAGAAGGTGTGCCAGATCATTGTGGCCTGCTGTATGCTGCACAACATGGCTTTGCGACGACAGGTGCTTTTTCTGCAGGAGGATGGTCCTGAAGCAGGTTTGTGGCAGCTGTGGATCCTGTGGACAGTGAAGAAGAGGAGGCAGAAGAAGAAGATATCGACAACAGAAACACTGTGATTCATCAGTACTTCCAGTGAGACACAGGTAAGAAGACATCACTGCCTCTTACATCTGATACACTTGTTCTACCGCTCATCTGTCTGTCACTTTCACCCAGTGTATGGACCCTGATTTGTCACTTTCCCTTTTGATTTCACAGATGTGGGACCCACTGTGTGACCTCTGCTATGTTTCCTCATGGACTAGAGCTGTGTGACATAGGTATGTTGACAATACAATGGACATTGCTATTTCCCTCAGTTATTGCATATACACATTTGTGAAAGCACAGACTGACTCCAGATTGTTTTGTGATTTAAGGGTGTTTATTTAAGTGCCAAATAGTGGACGGGGTTGTAAAATGGTTAGGGGTGATGGTGGAGGAATGTCCATGGCAGAATCCAGTCTATTAATCTCACAGGTGCATTGTCCAAAGGGGCATAGGAAGTGGAGCTGGGGCAGTTTAAGGATGGACAGGGTGACAAAGTGGGACAGAAGGATGACAATCAGAGTGGTCTCATTTCTTGGCGGGGGCATTGTTCTCTGTCTTTGTCCTGGATCTCAGGGACCGCTTGCAGGTTGGTTCTCCATCTGCAGGGGGTGGGGTGCTGGTGTCGTGGACCTGTGGTGGTGCCTCCTGTCCACTAGCGCCGGCAGAGGTGGTGGACAGTTCATCATCCAGACTAGTGTCAGGGGCCCCTTGTTCTGCCACAGTGTCCCTCCTGGTGTTCACGAGTTCCTTCAGCGCCCCTACAATGGTGCCCAGGGTGGTATTGATGGATTTTAGTTCCTCCCCGAACCCCAAATACTGTTCCTCCTGCAGCTGCTGGGTCTCCTGAAACTTGGCCAGTACCATTGCCATCGTCTCCTGGGAATGGTGGTAGGCTCCCATGATGTTGGAGAGGGCCTCGTGGAGAGTGGGTTCCCTGGGCCTGTCGCCCCCGTCGCACAGCAGCCCTCCCAGTTCCCCTGTGTTCCTGGGCCTCTGTCCCCTGAACCGTGTGCCCACTACCACTGCCCCCAGGTCCCTGCTGTTCTTGGGGTGGTGGGTTAGCCTGGGTTCCCTGTAGTGGTGGACACACTGCTGCTTGACGTGTCCTGGGGACGGAGGTATGGGCCTGCTGGGTGGGTGCTGTGCTGGTGTTTCCAGAGGGGGGAGGCTCTGTTGTGGCTTGTGCCAGTGTGAGGGGAACCAACTGTCCCGAGGTCCCAGATGGGCCGAGCTGGTCATCTAGATCCAGTTGGACAGATCTGCTGTCATCACTGCAGGCCTTTTCTGTGGGTGGAGTGGACATGTCTGGAACCTCCTGTCCAGTGACGTTGGGTAGGGGTCCTGCAGGGGTGTAAAGGCATGATAATTGCATCTGTGTGTGCCATGGTGTGCAATGGGTGGTGACCCTGTACCCGAGTGCTTGCATTCCTGTGTAGGACCTTGTGTGCTAATTGTTTAGGGGTCTCTGTGGGTATGTGTAGTGGCCAAGCATTGGTGATGGGTGTCCATGCTTTGTTGTTGCATGCAGGGCTTGGTGTTGGGATGGGTGGTTTGTGATAGTGGGACATATGTGAGGAGTTGGAGTGATGGGGGTGAGGGTGGGGGTATCTGATAGCATGCAGGTAGGGTGGGGATGAAATAGTTAAGATTTGACTTACCAGAGTCCATCCCTCCTGCTACTCCTGCGAGGCCCTCAGGATGCAGTATAGCCAAGACCTGCTCCTCCCATGTTGTTATTTGTGGGGGAGGAGGTGGGGGCCCGCTGCCAGTTCTCTGAGCCGGGATGTGGTGTCTTGAGACCACGGAACGCACCTTCTCCCGTAGGTCATTCCACCTCTTCCTGGTGTCATCCCGTGTTCTTGGGTGCTGTCCCACTGCGTTGACCCTGTCCACAATTCTGAGCCATAGCTCCATCTTCCTAGCTATGGTGGTGTGCTGCACCTGTGATCCGAATAGCTGTGGCTCTTCCCAGATGATTTCCTCCACCATGACACTGAGCTCCTGCTCAGAAAACTTGGGGTGTCTTTGCAGTGCCATGGGGTGGTGTGGGTGATGTGTGAGGTGGTGTGTGTTGTGATGTGTGGGGTGATGTTTAAGGGTGTGTGGTGTTTTGTGCGTGGATGTGGATGTGTGATGGTGTTATGTGCCTCTGTATGCTGGTGTTGTCTTTGCTGTGCTGTCTTTCTGGCCTTCTAAATTTTTTGTAGTAAGGGTTTGTGGGTGATGTGGGCGGGTGTTTTATATTGTATTGGGTGTGTGGGAGTGGTGTGTGTATGTGTATCATGTGTGTGTATTTCGATTTGTCCGATGTGGTTGTGTTTTGTAAATGTGTGTGTATTTTGAGCGCGGTTTGTACCACCAATGGTTTACCACGGTTGAAAGACCGTTGTGTGGATTTGTGGGTCGTGATACTGTGGGTGTATTCCTGTTGGCGTGACAGTGGATGTTTTTTCTTATCGCCAGTTTATCACTGACCTTTGGTGTGGCGGACTTGTGTGAGTGTCTAGATTTTGGCGGATTCCGAGCTGTGGGTCGTAATAGCTGTGGAGGAATTCCACAGCTGCGGCGGTGTGTTGGCGGTAAGCGGCATTTACCGCCAATGTTGTAATGAGGGCCATATTGTCCACTTATCTTGGTTCCAACAACTTTCAACCTAATTTCATATATCACCAGTAGTCAGACGGGATTTCAATGGTGGTTTAATAAGCATATGGTGACAATAACATTTCTTCAAATTGAAAATTCAATCCGATATAGTATGGAATAAATTCATTCCAATCCAGATACATTTCCGGCCATAACCCTTCATCAGGGGAATAATCTATAACAAATTGTGTAATACATAAATCTCAGAATGAGATGGAGTATATAAATGTATAAATAACAGTCTAGGTGACTCTGCATATGTGCCTGTGCTAAATGAATACATTTGTATCTATATCAAGCGTGATGTTGACGTAACACTCTGTGTCGTGCCGGTGACTGGAACTTAAACCCAGGCAGGTTGTCAAAGTAAGCTTGTTATGCAAATGCCCAATGGGCTCATGCAAGATGTTTACGTGACCCACAGTGCAATGTCAATAACTGAAAAGTGAACCTGAGCGGGTTATCAAAATAAACGTACTTCGTCAATGCCATGAATTTGAATCCAAGTGAGTACCAGCCACCGTGAAATGTGCTATGCAAGACTAAGTAAGCATAAAACCAGTTATTAAGAAAAGTTCTGTATCTCATGTCGGTACATGTAAATGTGCCAATGATGTGAACTGAAGGTTAGAAGGGTGCATGCTCAAAGGATACAACTTGGTTTAAACTCATGCTTAGAAAAGTGCATACACCAACAAAATGAAGTGACACCAAAGTGCATGCAATTATATGCTGAAGCATAGAAAATAGAAGGTTCATCATTTCAAGTTACATGTTTAGAGATTAAGGTACTAATGGTGGCCAACTCATTAGTGTTTCATCATCACAGTAGTGTGTAAACTTCTCCTGCCGTACATGCTCAGTGCCGAGTTCTGTGAATGCTATAAACCCCCCTTGATCAAAGAAGCTAGCACCCTTATTAAATATCATAGAGTGCGAAGGATCCCTAGGGGATTAAGAATGTCCTTGAAATCTTGACTTTGCAAAATCAATTACAAATTTGTGGAGTGTTGGTATGCCATCTTAAACAAGTGTTCACTGGACTTAATATTACTCATCATAGAGGAAATATCAAAATTGTTACTGGATATAACCAGTGAAATCAACCAACTCAAAAGTGAGTTATCAAATAGAATATTACAGACAGATTGGAACAAAACACTTTCTAATATTAACCGTCAACTTGAACATTATGCCAATGAGATAAATGAGCGGAAGATCAGGAAATTTAAGAGGCACACAATTGACTACCAATTAGGAGATGTGTATGATTGGGCTGATATCTATGCTAAGAGAAGAAAAAGACAGTCATTTAAAAGGGCATCCGAGGGTGAAACTTATTCTTCTGGAAATGAATCTACACCAGAGTTTCAGAAGAGACGAGGGGGCCCTCAGGGGATCCTCAAACTGTCTGGTCCATAACAAGACGACCCTACACGTGAAACCTCGAGTGCAACTTTTTTAGACATCATCCCTGCCGCAACTGCAAAAAGCAGGCGAGGAAAGCAGAGCTTAACCCTTAGCAAAAGAACAATGGATGCCAACCAGTAAATAGAAACTGGGAAGATAACAACCTGGTAATCAATGTTTTGAAACATCATTTATCTGTTCTAGAAACCAGGATCCTACAGAAAGGTACATCATTCATCCCAAAATATCATTCCAATTTGCTAGAACAAGAGGTTGGCTTTTTCAACTTTATGAGGAGCATACGACTGAGACACCATTTTGAAAATCTTGTAGAAGCATCAATGAAAAAAGAAAAAGTCACCCTAATGGGATTAAGAAGCAAAGGGTCTTTTATGGCACTGGTCACTCATAAACTCATTGATTCTTTTGAAGTCTTAGTGAAACAGGAACTTCACAGGGCCTTTGAAACTACACCTATGAAATGAACTAATCGGGCTGTAAAAGAAAGATGCGTTTTGCAGAGCATCTTCAGCAATCCTGACATAACTTGCTGTAAGGCAGATAAAGGAGGTGCGTTAGTTATAATGAACAGTGTGCATGACAGGTCTAACATAGAGAAACACATCCTTGATCCCAACACATGCATGGAACTGAAATGTAACCCCACTGTGGAATTTCAAGAAATACTGTTAACCATCTTGTCTAAAGCATTAACCCAAGGCACGATAACAGAATAATACAAGAGATATTTGATTCAAGACAACCCTAAGTCTCTGAGCCTTCATATGTTGCCTAAAATACATAAGGATGTAGCTCATTCGCCATTCAGACCAATAGTATCAGCGAAGAAGTAATTGCACAAACCAATAGGTAAATATTTGAGCAGACATTTACAAACACTTGTACAAAAAATGTCTACATATCTGGATACAACTCACTTTCTCGTCAATATCAATGAAATCAAATTTGCTGAGGATGATGACCTTACATTATGTTCTATAGATGTGAAGTCAATGTACACGTTGATTCCGCACAACCTTAGCATTGAGGACGTAGACCATTTTTTGCCAGATTGTGACAAAGAAGAAGAACTGAAGGTATTCATCATGGAGTTACTACATTTCACTCTTTATGACAGTTATTTTAGGTGAAACAAGAAGTACTTTTTACAACGACTCGGCACATCTGTGGGCAATTGCACAGCTCTGTGCTATGCAAATATGTTTATGCACAAGTTTGAGCTGGATCACAAATGGACTAGTTCCACATGGACAAAGAGTCTTGTTTGCTACTGGCGATATATTGATGACATCTGCATCATATGGAAAGGCACCTCAGTAGAACTGGTTGAAGCCATAGATTCCCTTAAATGGACCCATTGGCTTTACATACCACATAAGCAACATCTCTATCGCCTTCTTAGATGTGAAGATCACCAGGGAAGAGCATAGATTAACAACTAACATCTTTGTGAAACCGCCTAACCGCAATAACCTGTTGCATTTCAATAGTTTTTACAAACCCCTTATAAAAATAAAATCTTCCTTACTCACAATTGTTTAGGATTAAACAGATTACCTTGGAAGACAAAAATTACATCACCAGCAAAACTCACATGGTTAATACATTTGTAGAACAAGGATACCCAACCAAAGTAATTAAAGGGGAAAAATCCAGAGTGAATTCTATTGACAGAAACCAACTGCTGAAACAAAAGAGACCTAATAACAACACGAAAAGGGTGGTATATGTTTAAAAAATTTCCACCAAAAGTACATAGATCCCAAGAATCATTTTGAGTTATTGGCCTATGCTTCAGACAGAAGCGGACTTTTGGGGTATTTTCCAGAAACCTTTATTTGCCTATGAGTGATCTAGAAATCTAAAAGAACTTCTAGAACACCCAGAAAGGAATTACAATACAGCACAACACAAAGGGACTGTATCATGTTTAAACTGTGGCAACTGCAATAACATCATCAGAGGAGCTTTGGATACTCATCCTCATAGAGGAACAAAAGTGAAATTGTATACCAATGCCACATGTGACTCCAAAAATGTGATCTACCTGTTGAAATCTCCCTGCTGCTTAGGATACATAGGGAAAACTGAAAATAAAATCAAAATAAGGATGAATGAACACAAAAGTAACAGCCGCACCAAGGATGAAAAATCCGTGGTGGCAACACATTTCAACTCCACGGGTCACAATATCTGTCAACTCAGATTGTTGGTGTTGGGAAAAGTACACCCTAAGGAAGGAGTCGACATTAAAAAATTGCTATTGCGAAGGGAATTGTTTTGGATGAGGAAATTGGACACCCTAATCCCCAGGGGATTAAATCATAGATTTAAACTCAATTCATTTTTTAAAAAACACACAAATTACCATAGGTTTAGATCATTTTCTTTTAATGTGAGTTCCTATACACATGAAAATACGTAGTACCTACAATTTAGATGCATTGCTCAGAAACCACCAGAGTTTTTTTCCACCAAATTGTCATAGTATCTATTCCTTATATTTTTGTAACCTACTATTTAAATGCATTGAGTGGAGGCCACCAAAGTTCATTTTCGCAGAATTGTTGTCATGGTTGTTTTTTTCAGTTCATATATGATGGCGTCCTATACCATTTCTTTGTTTATATTAGTTTCATATAGCTATGCTACATGACTGGTACCACATTGTATACCCTGCTGAACACGGCATGTGCATTAGGGATCATTAAGACTTTGCACGTATATCGTTGTCGATGCCACGAATTTGAATCCAAGCAAGTAGTCAGCACTGGGAAATGTGCCATGCAAGGCTAAATAAACTGAAAACCTGTTCTTAGGAAAAATTCTGTAGCTCATGCCAATAAATGTAAACGTGCCAATTACATGAACTGAAGGTTAGAAAAGTGTGTGCTCAAAGGAAACAGTGTGGCGTAAACTCGTGGTTAGAAAAGTTCATTCCCCAAAAAAAACGAAGTGACCCCAAAGTGCATGCGGAACATACAAATTAAGAGATTAAGGCACTAATGGTGGCCAACTCACTGTTCCGGCATGGGCTACAGAACTTTTCCTAAGAACTGTTTTTCAGTTTTCTTAGCCTTGCATGGCACATTCCACAATGCTGACTACTTGCTTGGATTCAATTTCGTGGCATCGACAAAGTACATTTATTTTGATAACCTGCTTGGGTTCAATTTTCAGTTATTGCACGGTATGGTGAGTCACGTAAACATCTTGCATGAGTCGCTCTGGCTTTAATCCATGGAATTTGCATAACAAGCTCACTTTGATGGGCTTAAGCTCCAGTCACTGGCACGGCACGGTATGTTACATAAACATCACACTTGATATAGATATGAATTCACTCATTCAGCATGGGTACATAAGAAGAGTCACCTGGACTGTTATTTATACATTTGTATACTTCACCATATCCTGAGATATATGTATTACACATTTTGTTACAGATTCTTCCCCTGATGATGGCTCGAAATTAATTGGGATTGGAATGAATTTCTCCATACCATATCGGTTGAATTTTAAATTGGAAAACGCGTTAGTTTCACCTTGTATTTATTAAACCATTTTTTAAATCAGGTTTGACTACTGGTAATACATGAAATTAAGTTGAATATTATTGGAACCAAGATAACGGGACACTAAGGGGGTCATTCCGACCCCGGCGGTCAAGGACCGCCGGGGCCGGGGATGCGGGAGCACCGCCAACAGGCTGGCGGTGCCCCGCCGGGCATTCTGACCGCGGCGGTTTGGCCGCGGTCAGACAAGGAAAACCGGCGGTCTCCCGCCGGTTTTCCGCTGCCCTTGGAATCCCCCATGGCGGCGCAGCTTGCTGCGCCGCCATAGGGGATTCTGACACCCCCTACCGCCATCGAACCGCCAGGAACAGGATGGCGGTAGGGGGTGCCGCGGGGCCCCTGGGGGCCCCTGCAGTGCCCATGCCAACGGCATGGGCACTGCAGGGGCCCCCGTAAGAGGGCCCCACTGTGTATTTCAGTGTCTGCAATGCAGACACTGAAATACGCGACGGGTGCAAACTGCACCCGTCGCACATACCCACTCCGCCGGCTCCATTCGGAGCCGGCTTCCTCGTAGGGTGGGGTTTCCCGCTGGGCTGGCGGGCGGCCTCCTGGCGGTCGCCCGCCAGCCCAGCGGGAAAGCCTGAATGGCCTCCGCGGTCTTTCGACTGCGGAGCGGCCATATGGCGGTTCCCGCGAGGCGGGCGGCTACTGCCGCACGCCTCACTCGGAATCAGGCCCTGAATCTCAATTGAAGACATCGAAGTAGTGCACCAAGGGGACACCGTTCAATACAGCGGCGCATCTTATATAATATTCCACACCAAAACCAGAAGGTGATACCCATGATGCACACAAGCCAGAATTAAGTTTACACACAGCGATTTATGAAGGAGTGCACTGTCAGCAAGTATCAATTTGAATCTGGAATAAAATAGAGAAACAGGGCATACATCATGCTAAACCAAGCTTCTTAAATGAGAATAATGTGTTTCAACTTGAGATTGAACCTGCTAAATATGTCAGGCGCAGCTTGTTAATGTCAGGAGGTGATGCAGATAATGTATTGGGACATTGAATTTCCAACAATCACCCAGCCTGCCAAGGAAAAATGGTATATGCTAAATTATTAGCTAAAGCAGCCCACTGTTACTTCTCCTTCCTACTCACCTGCCTTCCACATATTATTTCTCTACAGAAGGACTATGACACAGGACCAAGAGACTTCACATTTATCCAATGGTTCAACAAATCTGCCTAAACCTACAAATTACGCAATTAAAGGGGAATGGAAGATTTCCACAGTCCTCAGCACATACATTTCTGCCACTCAGAGGGCAATTGAAACAGCAGTCTGGAGCTTTGTCCTTACACTGGGTAGCATCTTCTTGTGTCACATGTGAACCCTTGATGGAAAGCTTTTTGTTACTATTTGCCTTGCAGGATCACCATGCAACTTGAGGGGTATGGCTTCTCTTTTGTGTGTATGCTCAGTCATCAGTATAGCAGGGTGATTAGCTCTGGTGCATGACTTTGTCATACATATGACTTGAGTGAAAAATCTGCTCTCTGATCTGCAGGTATGTGATTTGTAGATCCTATCAAAGAGCGCTGTTATCTGGAGCATACAACTTATTATTAGTCTGTTCTGAAGGGCTACCCTTCTGTAAGATCAGTGGTCATATGTAGGGTCTGGTTCATATTTCGTTGGGTGGCCCATTGCTTCACTAGGGTACAAAGTAGATTAGTCCATCCCCCTGCTGGAGGGACAACCTACCAAACTCATAAATGACTGCCAAGCAGGAACCTTCATCACAGAGGGTCTTGTCAATGCTCTTCGCTGTTTGGTGTAGAGTAGGCCTGGGTGGAACTCGTGGAGTTTTGCTCCATGGAAGTCTTCAGGGTTACACAAAAAAATTGAGAGATTTCAGGGAACTTCACAAATGCTCAGAAAAATACTCATCTAGTGTTTCAGCTGTTTTTTTTAATGTCAGTCGTACATTTCACATTGACTATCACAGTGAACAGCACAATATATTGCACCTAGGCATGAAAATTTAGTTTTACCTGCTTTCTGCTGTTTTGTGCATACTGCTGGGCATTTCTGAATCTGTCTCAATCCATCCCATTTGGTCTTTATCCCCCTCATTCAACCCTCATTTCCTTAGTTTTTTAGAGTGTGTGTCTTTCTGTGTGTGTATTTTACGTTATTTGTCTTTTTGTACTTTTTTGTGACTTTTTGTACTTTTTTTGTTTCCCCTTTCATTGGTTGACTGTCCTCCTGTTTCTTCTTCATTATTCACTACTTGTCCTACTTCTTCTTTCCCACAGCCCCATGGCAGAAGCAGGCAGTGTCTGGAATTTCAATGATGCAGCTGTGTTGTGGGCTACAAACCAGTGCTAATCTAGTGTCGTAGTTTGGACTCTTGCTCTGAGCAAGACTGCTGGTCTCAGGATGACAGTACTTTCGTTTGTAGGTGACTTAGGCGGTCATTCTGACCTCGGCGGTAAAAGGCGCTTACCGCCGGTCAGAAAACCGCCATAACACCGGCACGGTAAACCGCCACGGTCATTCTGGCCCGCAACTTGCAAACCTCCAAAAACCCGACATCCACAAAAGTCCGCCATACCAAAGGTCAGAGAAAATATGTCGATGACCAAACCTCCACCGACACGCCAACAGAAATACGCCCACACTATCACGATACACGAATCCACGCGGCGGTCTTTCAAACGCGGTTTTCCATTGGCGGTACACACCGCTGCGGTCAAAATACACACACACATAGAAAACTCAGCCACATTGGTCATTTTGAAACACACACACCTGATACACATACTGACACCACTCCCACACACCCAACACAATATAAAACACACACCCACATCACCCACAAACCCCTACGACCCGAAATTATTGATGAAGGCTAGAGAGAGAGCACAGAATAGACAAACCCACAACACAGAGGCACACAACACCATCACCCACACAGAATCCACGCACCAAACACCACACACCACTACACGCACCACACTCATCACCACAAACGCCACCCCACACCTCATCCACACCACCCCATGGCACCCCAAAGACACCCCAGGTTCAGTGACGCAGAACTCAGGGTAATGGTGGAGGAAATAGTCCGTGTCGAGCCCCAGCTCTTCGGGGCACAGGTGCAGCATACCACAATTGCCAGGAAGATGGAGCTATGGCAAAGGATAGTGGACAGGGTCAACGCGGTGGGACAGCATCCACGCAATCGGGATGACATAAGGAAGCGCTGGAACGACCTACGGGGAAGGTGCGTTCGATGGTATCAAGGCACAACATTGCGGTGCAGAAGACTGGCGGCGGACCCCCACCTACTCCCCCAGAATTCACAGCATGGGAGGAGGAAGTCTTGCACATCCTGCATCCTGAGGGCCTTGCAGGAGTAGGCGGAGGAATGGACTCTGGTAAGTCAAATCTCCACTACTTCATTCCCCCCACCCCACCTGCATGCCAAATCATACCCCCACCCTCACCCCCACCCCCATCACACCAACTCCTTGCAAATGGCTCACCATCACAACCCACCCATCCCAACACCTAGCCCTGCATGCGACCACAAAGCATGGACACCCATCACCAAAGCATGCCCACTGCACACACACATCACCCCCACAAGCCACCCTCACAAAAGCCCCCACAAGGGAATGCCTGCACTTGGGTACACAGACACCCACCTGTAGGAGGCTGGACTGGCTTGTAGTGAGTACCAAGGGGTACTTGCACCTTGCACCAGGCCCAGTTATCCCTTATTAGTGTATAGGGTGTCTAGCAGCTTAGGCTGATAGATAATGGTAGCTTAGCAGAGCAGCTTAGGCTGAACTAGGAGACGTGTGAAGCTACTACAGTACCACTTAGTGTCAAATGCACAATTTCATAAGAAAACACAATACACAGTTATACTAAAAATAAAGGTACTTTATTTTTATGACAATATGCCAAAGTATCTTAGAGTGTACCCTCAGTGAGAGGATAGGAAATATACACAAGATATATGTACACAATAGCAAAAATATGCAGTATAGTCTTAGAAAACAGTGCAAACAATGTATAGTTACAATAGGATGCAATGGGGAAACATAGGGATAGGGGCAACACAAACCATATACTCCAAAAGTGGAATGCGAACCACGAATGGACCCCAAACCTATGTGACCTTGTAGAGGGTCGCTGGGACTATTAGAAAATAGTGAGAGTTAGAAAAATAACCCTCCCCAAGACCCTGAAAAGTGAGTGCAAAGTGCACTAAAGTTCCCCTAAGGACAAAGAAGTCGTGTTAGAGGAATAATGCAGGAAAGACACAAACCAACAATGCAACAACTGTGGATTTCCAATCTAGGGTACCTGTGGAACAAGGGGACCAAGTCCAAAAGTCACAAGCAAGTCGGAGATGGGCAGATGCCCAGGAAATGCCAGCTGCGGGTGCAAAGAAGCTTCTACTGGACAGGAGAAGCTGCGGTTTCTGCAGGAACGCAAAGAGCTAGAGACTTCCCCTTTGGAGGACAAATCTCGCTTGCCTTGTAAAGTCGTGCAGAAGTGTTTTCCCGCCGAAAGAACGCCAACAAGCCTTGCTAGCTGCAAATCATGCGGTTAGCATTTTTGGATGCTGCTGTGGCCCAGGAGGGACCAGGAGGTCGCAAATTGGACCAGGAGGTAGAGGGGACGTCGAGCAAGACAAGGAGCCCTCTTAGCAGCAGGTAGCACCCGGAGAAGTGCCAGAAACAGGCACTACGAGGATGCGTGAAACAGTGCTCACCCGAAGTTACACAAAGGAGTCCCACGTCGCCGGAGACCAGCTTAGAAAGTCGTGCAATGCAGGTTAGAGTGCTGTAGACCCAGGCTTGGCTGTGTACAAAGGATTTCCGCCGGAAGTGCACAGGGGCCGGAGTAGCTGCAAAAGTCGCGATTCCCAGCAATGCAGTCTAGCGAGGTGAGGCAAGGACTTACCTCCACCAAACTTGGACTGAAGAGTCACTGGACTGTGGGAGTCACTTGGACAGAGTTGCTGGATTCGAGGGACCTCGCTCGTCGTGCTGAGAGGAGACCCAAGGGACCGGTAATGCAGCTTTTTGGTGCCTGCGGTTGCAGGGGGAAGATTCCGTCGACCCACGGGAGATTTCTTCGGAGCTTCTAGTGCAGAGAGGAGGCAGACTACCCCCACAGCATGCACCACCGGGAAAACAGTCGAGAAGGCGGCAGGATCAGCGTTACAGAGTTGCAGTAGTCATCTTTGCTACTATGTTGCAGTTTTGCAGGCTTCCAGCGCGGTCAGCAGTCGATTCCTTGGCAGAAGGTGAAGAGAGAGATGCAGAGGAACTCAGATGAGCTCTTGCATTCGTTATCTAAAGTTTCCCCAGAGACAGAGACCCTAAATAGCCAGAAAAGAGGGTTTGGCTACTTAGGAGAGAGGATAGGCTTGCAACACCTGAAGGAGCCTATCACAAGGAGTCTCTGACATCACCTGGTGGCACTGGCCACTCAGAGCAGTCCAGTGTGCCAGCAGCACCTCTGTTTCCAAGATGGCAGAGGTCTGGAGCACACTGGAGGAGCTCTGGACACCTCCCAGGGGAGGTGCAGGTCAGGGGAGTGGTCACTCCCCTTTCCTTTTTCCAGTTTCGCGCCAGAGCAGGGCTAAGGGGTCCCCTGAACCGGTGTAGACTGGCTTATGCAGAATTGGGCACATCTGTGCCCAAGAAAGCATTTCCAGAGGCTGGGGGAGGCTACTCCTCCCCTGCCTTCACACCATTTTCCAAAGGGAGAGGGTGTCACACCCTCTCTCAGAGGAAGTTCTTTGTTCTGCCATCCTGGGCCAGGCCTGGCTGGACCCCAGGAGGGCAGATGCCTGTCTGAGGGGTTGGCAGCAGCAGCAGCTGCAGTGAAACCCCAGGAAGGGCAGTTTGGCAGTACCAGGGTCTGTGCTACAGACCACTGGGATCATGGGATTGTGCCAACTATGTCAGGATGGCATAGAGGGGGCAATTCCATGATCATAGACATGTTACATGGCCATATTCGGAGTTACCATTGTGAAGCTACATATAGGTAGTGACCTATATGTACAATGTGGGGGCACCTTGGCTAGTGCCAGGGTGCCCTCACACTAAGTAACTTTGCACCTAACCTTTACCAGGTAAAGGTTAGACATATAGGTGACTTATAAGTTACTTAAGTGCAGTGTAAAATGGCTGTGAAATAACGTGTGCATTATTTCACTCAGGCTGCAGTGGCAGGCCTGTGTAGTATTTGTCAGAGCTCCCTATGGGTGGCAAAAGAAATGCTGCAGCCCATAGGGATCTCCTGGAACCCCAATACCCTGGGTACCTCAGTACCATATACTAGGAAATTATAAGGGTGTTCCAGTAAGCCAATGTAAATTGGTAAAATTGGTCACTAGCCTGTTAGTGACAATTTGAAAGAAATGAGAGAGCATAAGCAATGAGGTTCTGGTTAGCAGAGCCTCAGTGAGACAGTTAGGCACCACACAGGGAACACATACATATAGGCCACAACCTTATGAGCACTGGGGTCCTGACTAGCAGGGTCCCAGTGACACATAACAAACATACTGGAAACATAGGGTTTTCACTATGAGCACTGGGCCCTGGCTAGCAGGATCCCAGTGAGACAGTGAAAACACCCTGACATACACTCACAAACAGGCCAAAAGTGGGGGTAACAAGGCTAGAAAGAGGCTACTTTCTCACACAACCCCCCCCCCAAACGAAGGACAATAAGGCTAACCTTGGCCAGTTGAGACTTTATTGTCTAAGTGGTGATAAGTAGAGAGTAGCTCTGCAATAGACTGGTTACTCCCTTTATCATCCACTATATGGTTACTTCCCTGTGGGGATGTAAACCACCCTGTTTGAAGTTTTTTAGCTAAGCAACAATGTGAAGATGTATTTTCAGAGTTTCTATCAGTAAGTTTTAGTTTAGAGCAGTGGGAATTGTCCACTAAACCTATTTGTAGTGATGGAAATGCCAGACAGGGATGCTGTCTCAGAAAAGCCATAGCTGGGCAAAAACTTTGTCCATATGGCTGGAAGAGAGAACAGGGATGCTGTTTCTCTTGAGTTGGAGCAGGGCAGGGATGCTGTCCTATGAGCTCCACACTAGGGCAGGGATGCTGTCCTAAGTGTTGTGAGGCAGTGCAGGGTTTCTGCACTAAAGTTTCTCTGGGAGGGTTGGAGGGATGCTCCATGTTAACTAAAATGGTGCTATTTTTCTCACCAATGTTAGTTATCCCACAGAGAGGTACTTCTACCTCAGGGAGTACAGTTTTGCCAACTGATGATTCCCTTGGAACAGGTGCCACCCCAGGAGAGGTTTCTCCCACCACAGGAATGGTATCCTGAATGGAAGGGTGGTTAGGGGATACTGTGATACCCTTTTTACCTGTTGATGGAGAGGGATCCTGAGTTTTCAGGCCTTCTCTCCTTTGCTTTTTCATTTCAGTAGAAATGAGAGGGAACAATTCCTCAGGGATGCCCAGCATGGCTGCATGGGCATAAAACTCTACATCAGCCCAACCTGAGGCCTCTAGGTCATTACCTAAGAGACAGTCTACAGGTAAGCTAGGTGATACCACCACCTGCTTAGGGCCAGTAACTCCACCCCAACTAAACTGAATTATAGCTAAGGGAAGAAACTTAGTGGAGTTATGGACATCAATAATCTTATACTGTTGTCCAATGATGTGTTGATCAGGATGCACTAGGTTTTCAGTCACCAAAGTGATACTGGCACCTGTGTCCCTGTAGGCCAAGGCCTCAACACCATTTACTGAAACTGTCTGCCTGTACTTATCCATTGTAAGGGGACAAGCAGCCAGTGTGGCAAGGCCAATGCCACTAGGTGTGACAGAAACTGTCTTGGGATTGACTACCCCAGTTTCTACTATGGACCCGTAAGTGAACCCAACTACACCCTTAACTTGACTGTTGCCAGCAGTCCCACCACTAGTACCACTACTGCTAGGGGCACTAGAGCTTGATGTATTAGTGGTGGTAGGCTCAGGGGGTTTACCTGGACAGGACTTATCCCCTGGCCTATGGCCTCTGTTTTTACACACAAAGCACCAAGGCTTTTTAATGTGTGTGGGTTGAGAAGAAGAGGAAGAATTTGTTTTATCCCCACCCTCTGAAGAGTGTTTAAGATTTGAAGTGGGATCTTTGGTTTTACCCTTATCCCCATGCTTATCTTGAGATTTTTCACCATCTTTCTTCTTATTGCCATCTTTGTCACCCCCTGTATGAACTTTTCTGTTCACCCTTGTTCTGACCCATTTGTCTGCCTTCTTTCCCAATTCTTGGGGAGAGGTCAGATCAGAGTCCACCAAGTACTGGTGCAACAAATCAGACACACAATTATTAAGAATATGCTCTCTCAGGATCAAGTTATACAGGCTGTCATAATCAGTAACTTTACTGCCATGTAACCACCCCTCCAAGGCCTTCACTGAATGGTCAATTAAATCAACCCAGTCTTGTGAAGACTCCTTTTTGGTCTCTCTGAACTTTATCCTGTACTGTTCAGTGGTTAAGCCATAACCATCCAGGAGTGCATTCTTAAGAACTGTAAAATTATTGGCATCACTTTCTTTGACATTAAGGAGCCTATCCCTACCTTTTCCACTAAATGATAGCCATAGGATAGCAGCCCACTGCCTTTGAGGGACATCCTGTACAACACAGGCCCTCTCAAGTGCAGCAAACCACTTGTTAATGTCATCCCCCTCCTTATAAGGGGGAACTATCTTATGCAGATTCCTGGAATCATGCTCTTTTGCAGGATGACTATGGGGAATACTGCTGCTGCCACCATGGGTTTCTAAACCCAGTTTCTGTCTCTCCTTCTCTACTTCTAAAGTCTGTCTATCCAAATCCAGCTGTTGCTTCTTGAGCTTCAGTCTGGTTTGTTCCACTCTCAATCTATTGAGCTCCCTTTCTAACAATCTGTCATCAGGGTGGGTGGGAGGGACATGCCTTGAAACAGAAGTATGGTGAGAATGGACAGAAGGAGACCTGTCCCTTACAGAGGGCACCCTAACAGCTTGGCTAACAGAAACATCAGTACCACTGTGGTGTGAATAAATGCTTTTGCTATGATGTGAGACAACACTATTTGTATGGTGTGGCTCTCCATCATTACCAACTATGCTAGACTGTCTAGTAATGGGCAGGCTAGGAAGTTTCTTTCCTGAATCTTTTCCTGGGGGAGTCCCTGGATCAGATTGGGAACCATTAGCTATTTTTTCAACAGATGGGGCACTTCTTGCCTTATCTTGTTCTCTAAGCATGTTAAGTAACAATTCCAAGGAAGGATTTTTCCCTACACTCAAACCTCTCTCTATGCAGAGACTCCTTGCTCCTTTCCAGCTAAGGTGATCATATGCAAGTTTGGACAGATCAACATTTTGGCCTGTGCCAGACATTTTTAGAGAGAGTTAAAGTGATAGAAAAAGAGAAAAAAGTTTGTCAGAGCTTTTAGAAAGACAGAGAAAAAAACTTTTAAAACTTTTTAGAACTTTTTAGAAAGTTAGAAGTACTTTTCAGCACTTAGAAAAGAGTGAAAAGAGGAAATGCAAAACTTTTTGGCTATGTGTATATACACTGAACTTGTTTTGTATATTTTTCTCTTATGAAAAGTACAATGACAAGAGTGGTAAGTAGTCTCAAAGCACTTATCCCACCGCTGCACAACCAATGTAGGAGGCTGGACTGGCTTGTAGTGAGTACCAAGGGGTACTTGCACCTTGCACCAGGCCCAGTTATCCCTTATTAGTGTATAGGGTGTCTAGCAGCTTAGGCTGATAGATAATGGTAGCTTAGCAGAGCAGCTTAGGATGAACTAGGAGACGTGTGAAGCTACTACAGTACCACTTAGTGTCATATGCACAATATCATAAGAAAACACAATACACAGTTATACTAAAAATAAAGGTACTTTATTTTTATGACAATATGCCAAAGTATCTTAGAGTGTACCCTCAGTGAGAGGATAGGAAATATACACAAGATATATATACACAATAGCAAAAATGTGCAGTATAGTCTTAGAAAACAGTGCAAACAATGTATAGTTACAATAGGATGCAATGGGGAAACATAGGGATAGGGGCAACACAAACCATATACTCCAAAAGTGGAATGCGAACCACGAATGGACCCCAAACCTATGTGACCTTGTAGAGGGTCGCTGGGACTATAAGAAAATAGTGAGAGTTAGAAAAATAACCCTCCCCAAGACCCTGAAAAGTGAGTGCAAAGTGCACTAAAGTTCCCCTAAGGACAAAGAAGTCGTGTTAGAGGAATAATGCAGGAAAGACACAAACCAACAATGCAACAACTGTGGATTTCCAATCTAGGGTACCTGTGGAACAAGGGGACCAAGTCCAAAAGTCACAAGCAAGTCGGAGATGGGCAGATGCCCAGGAAATGCCAGCTGCGGGTGCAAAGAAGCTTCTACTGGACAGAAGAAGCTGCGGTTTCTGCAGGAACGCAAAGGGCTAGAGACTTCCCCTTTGGAGGACGGATCCCTCTCGCCTTGTAGAGTCGTGCAGATGTGTTTTCCCGCCAAAAGAATGCCAAAAAGCCTTGCTAGCTGCAAATCGTGCAGTTAGCGTTTTTGGATGCTGCTGTAGCCCAGGAGGGACCAGGAGGTCGCAAATTGGACCAAGAGGTAGAGGGGACGTCGAGCAAGACAAGGAGCCCTCTTAGCAGCAGGTAGCACCCGGAGAAGTGCCAGAAACAGGCACTACAAGGATGTGTGAAACAGTGCTCACCCGAAGTTACACAAAGGAGTCCCACGTCGCCGGAGACCAGCTTAGAAAGTCGTGCAATGCAGGTTAGAGTGCCATGGACCCAGGCTTGGCTGTGCACAAAGGATTTCCGCCGGAAGTGCACAGGGACCGGAGTAGCTGCAAAAGTCGCGGTTCCCAGCAATGCAGTCTAGCGAGGTGAGGCAAGGACTTACCTCCACCAAACTTGAACTGAAGAGTCACTGGACTGTGGGAGTCACTTGGACAGAGTTGCTGGATTCGAGGGACCTCGCTCATTGTGCTGAGAGGAGACCCAAGGGACCGGTAATGCAGCTTTTTGGTGCCTGCGGTTGCAGGGGGAAGATTCCGTCGACCCACGGGAGATTTCTTCGGAGCTTCTAGTGCAGAGAGGAGGCAGACTACCCCCACAGCATGCACCACCAGGAAAACAGTCGAGAAGGTGGCAGGATCAGCGTTACAGAGTTGCAGTAGTCGTCTTTGCTACTATGTTGCAGTTTTGCAGGCTTCCAGCGCGGTCAGCAGTCGATTCCTTGGCAGAAGGTGAAGAGAGAGATGCAGAGGAACTCGGATGAGCTCTTGCATTCGTTATCTAAAGTTTCCCCAGAGACAGAGACCCTAAATAGCCAGAAAAGAGGGATAGGGGCAACACAAACCATATACTCCAAAAGTGGAATGCGAACCACGAATGGACCCCAAACCTATGTGACCTTGTAGAGGGTCGCTGGGACTATTAGAAAATAGTGAGAGTTAGAAAAATAACCCTCCCCAAGACCCTGAAAAGTGAGTGCAAAGTGCACTAAAGTTCCCCTAAGGACAAAGAAGTCGTGTTAGAGGAATAATGCAGGAAAGACACAAACCAACAATGCAACAACTGTGGATTTCCAATCTAGGGTACCTGTGGAACAAGGGGACCAAGTCCAAAAGTCACAAGCAAGTCGGAGATGGGCAGATGCCCAGGAAATGCCAGCTGCGGGTGCAAAGAAGCTTCTACTGGACAGAAGAAGCTGCGGTTTCTGCAGGAACGCAAAGAGCTAGAGACTTCCCCTTTGGAGGACAAATCCCTCTTGCCTTGTAAAGTCGTGCAGAAGTGTTTTCCCGCCGAAAGAACGCCAACAAGCCTTGCTAGCTGCAAATCATGCGGTTAGCATTTTTGGATGCTGCTGTGGCCCAGGAGGGACCAGGAGGTCGCAAATTGGACCAGGAGGTAGAGGGGACGTCAAGCAAGACAAGGAGCCCTCTTAGCAGCAGGTAGCACCCGGAGAAGTGCCAGAAACAGGCACTACAAGGATGCGTGAAACAGTGCTCACCCGAAGTTACACAAAGGAGTCCCACGTCGCCGGAGACCAGCTTAGAAAGTCGTGCAATGCAGGTTAGAGTGCCTTAGACCCAGGCTTGGCTGTGCACAAAGGATTTCCGCCGGAAGTGCACAGGGGCTGGAGTAGCTGCAAAAGTCGCGGTTCCCAGCAATGCAGTCTAGCGAGGTGAGGCAAGGACTTACCTCCACCAAACTTGGACTGAAGAGTCACTGGACTGTGGGAGTCACTTGGACAGAGTTGCTGGATTCGAGGGACCTCGCTCGTCGTGCTGAGAGGAGACCCAAGGGACCGGTAATGCAGCTTTTTGGTGCCTGCGGTTGCAGGGGGAAGATTCCGTCGACCCACGGGAGATTTCTTCGGAGCTTCTAGTGCAGAGAGGAGGCAGACTACCCCCACAGCATGCACCACCAGGAAAACAGTCGAGAAGGCGGCAGGATCAGCGTTACAGAGTTGCAGTAGTCGTCTTTGCTACTATGTTGCAGTTTTGCAGGCTTCCAGCGCGGTCAGCAGTCGATTCCTTTGCAGAAGGTGAAGAGAGAGATGCAGAGGAACTCAGATGAGCTCTTGCATTCGTTATCTAAAGTTTCCCCAGAGACAGAGACCCTAAATAGCCAGAAAAGAGGGTTTGGCTACTTAGGAGAGAGGATAGGCTAGCAACACCTGAAGGAGCCTATCACAAGGAGTCTCTGACGTCACCTGGTGGCACTGGCCACTCAGAGCAGTCCAGTGTGCCAGCAGCACCTCTGTTTCCAAGATGGCAGAGGTCTGGAGCACACTGGAGGAGCTCTGGACACCTCCCAGGGGAGGTGCAGGTCAGGGGAGTGGTCACTCCTCTTTCCTTTGTCCAGTTTCGCGCCAGAGCAGGGCTAAGGGGTCCCCTGAACCGGTGTAGACTGGCTTATGCAGAATTGGGCACATCTGTGCCCAAGAAAGCATTTCCAGAGGCTGGGGGAGGCTACTCCTCCCCTGCCTTCACACCATTTTCCAAAGGGAGAGGGTGTCACACCCTCTCTCAGAGGAAGTTCTTTGTTCTGCCATCCTGGGCCAGGCCTGGCTGGACCCCAGGAGGGCAGATGCCTGTCTGAGGGGTTGGCAGCAGCAGCAGCTGCAGTGAAACCCCAGGAAGGGCAGTTTGGCAGTACCAGGGTCTGTGCTACAGACTACTGGGATCATGGGATTGTGCCAACTATGCCAGGATGGCATAGAGGGGGCAATTCCATGATCATAGACATGTTACATGGCCATATTCGGAGTTACCATTGTGAAGCTACATATAGGTAGTGACCTATATGTAGTGCACGCGTGTAATGGTGTCCCCGCACTCACAAAGTCAGGGAAATTGGCCCTGAACAATGTGGGGGCACCTTGGCTAGTGCCAGGGTGCCCTCACACTAAGTAACTTTGCACCTAACCTTGACCAGGTAAAGGTTAGACATATAGGTGACTTATAAGTTACTTAAGTGCAGTGTAAAATGGCTGTGAAATAACGTGTGCATTATTTCACTCAGGCTGCAGTGGCAGGCCTGTGTAGTATTTGTCAGAGCTCCCTATGGGTGGCAAAAGAAATGCTGCAGCCCATAGGGATCTCCTGGAACCCCAATACCCTGGGTACCTCAGTACCATATACTAGGGAATTATAAGGGTGTTCCAGTAAGCCAATGTAAATTGGTAAAATTGGTCACTAGCCTGTTAGTGACAATTTGAAAGAAATGAGAGAGCATAAGCACTGAGGTTCTGGTTAGCAGAGCCTCAGTGAGACAGTTAGGCACCACACAGGGAACACATACATATAGGCCACAACCTTATGAGCACTGGGGTCCTGACTAGCAGGGTCCCAGTGACACATAACAAACATACTGGAAACATAGGGTTTTCACTATGAGCACTGGGCCCTGGCTAGCAGGATCCCAGTGAGACAGTGAAAACACCCTGACATACACTCACAAACAGGCCAAAAGTGGGGGTAACAAGGCTAGAAAGAGGCTACTTTCTCACACCACCCATCACTCGAAATGCCACACACAGAAGCAATAACCATACCTTCATACCCCTGCTGGACCCGAACGCCCACACTGCCACGGAGGGTACAGAGATGTCCATCCCACCCCGAGAAGAGGCCCCCAGCGATGACAGCAGCTCTGTCTCCCTGGACCCAGATGACCAGCCCGGCCCATCGGGGACCTCTGGACAGTCGGTTCCCCACAGACAGCCACAGGCTACACCAGACCCAACCCCCTCTGGGAACACCAGCACAGCTCCCACCCAGCGGGCCCATGCCTCTGTCTCCAGGACACGTCAATCAGCGGTGTGTCCACCACTACAGGGCACCCAGGTTGACCCACCACCCCAACAACAACAGGGACCTGGGGGCAGTGGTAGTGGGCACACCGTCCAGGGGACAGAGGCCCAGGAACACAGGGGAACTGGGAGGGCTGCTGTGCGACAGGGGGGGGACAGGCCCAGGGAACCGACTCTCCAAGAGGCCCTCTCCTCCATCATGGGAGCTTACCACCACTCCCAGGAGACGATGGCGATGGTACTGGCCAGGTTCCAGGAGATCCAGGCACTGCAGGAGGAACGGTACATGGGGTTCAGAGAGGAACTGAGGAACATCGGTTCCGCAATGGGGACCATCGTCGTGGCCCTCAACCAGATAGTCACCACATTGCGGGACCATGTGGCACCCCAAAGGGCCCCTGTCACTGGCCCAGGCCAGGAACAGCCTACCACCTCTGCCGGCGCTAGAGGACAGGAGGCCCCCACACAACAACAGGCCACCAGAACCCCACCTCCTGCAGAAGAAGAACCACCCTGCAAGCGGAACCTGAGATCTCACAAGAAGACAGAGTAGGATTGCAAGACCCCCGCCAGCATAAGATACCCCCTGATATCATCCCACTGCCCACATTGTCACCCTGTCCAACCTTTGAATGCCCCTGCTCCATCCTTCCACAGGCATATGGACAATGCACCTGTGCGTCTGAGAACTGGACTCTGCCATGGACATTACTCCACCCCCACCCATCACTGTTTTACTATCATGTACCTATATGTAGCACTTAAAATAAACCACTTATTGCACTTAAAATAACAGGAGTCTGCTTGTATTCTTAACAACTGTAAAACACATAACGGTGCAATAATGTCCAGTTACTTTGTGATGACAACATACCAAGATCAATAAGCTTTAGTCCATGGGCAAACAAAGCAGAAGTCAAGCAGTGGGTCATACAGCTCTGAAAAGGGAAGGGAAAGTCACAAATCAGTGAACAGGAACTGGGGGGAAACCCAGACAGTAGAGACGCATGAGGCCTTAAGTAAATGTAATATGGCGTGGGTGAATCTTACCTGTGTGCTACTGAAAATATTGTTGTATGACTGTATCCCTGTTGTCCGTGTCGTCCCCGTCGTCTTCCTCCTCTTCACTCTCCACAGGCTCCACAGCTGCTACAACACCACCATCTGGACCATCCTACTGCAGAAAAGGCACCTGGCGTCGCAAAGCAAGATTGTGAAGCATACAGCAGGCCACGATGATATGGCACACCTTCTTTGGTGAGTACATTAGGGATCCCCCTGTCATATGCAGGCACCTAAACCTGGCCTTCAGGACCCCGAAGGTCCTTTCTATGATCCTCCTAGTTCGCCCATGGGCCTCATTGTACCGTTCCTCTGCCCTGGTCCGGGGATTCCTCACTGGGGTCAGTAGCCACGACAAGTTGGGGTAACCAGAGTCACCAATTAGCCACACACGGTGTCTCTGTAGCTGTTCCATCACATAAGGGATGCTGCTATTTCGCATGACATACTCGTCATGCACTGACCCAGGGAACTTGGCATTTACATGGGAGATGTACTGGTCAGCCAAACGGACCACCTGGACATTCATCGAATGATAACTTTTTCTGTTTCTGTACACCTGCTCACTTTCTTTGGGGGGAACCAAGGCCACATGGGTCCCATCAATGGCACCAATGATGTTGGGGATATGTCCAAGGGCATAGAAATCACCCTTCACTGTAGCCAATTCACCCAACTCAGGGAAAATAATGTAGCTCTGCATGTATTTCATCAGGGCAGACAACACTCTGGACAAAACCTTTGAAAACATAGGCTGAGACATCCCAGATGACATGGCCACTGTTGTCTGAAAAGACCCACTTGCCAAAAAATGGAGTACTGACAGAACCTGCACCAGAGGGGGAATCCCTGTGGGTTGGCGGATGGGGGACATCAGCTCTGGCTCCAGCTGGGCACATAGTTCATGTATAGTTGCTCTGTCAAGCCAGTATGTAAGTATGATATGTCGTTCTTCCATTGTCGACAGGTCCACCAGCGGTCGGTACACGGGAGGATTCATCCTTCTCCTCGCAAGTCCCAGCGGACGGTGCCTAGAAAGGACAACATGGAGCACAGAGTCAAGCAACCCACAGGTACGTTCACACAGCTTGCACAGTACACGAATCGCTATACATGGAAAGGCTTGTATGAGTGGCAATGCAAGGCCTAGGCCTGTGTGACGTAGTAAAAATTATGCCATGTGGGCCCTTGAAATGGCGGCTGCCTGACCTGTGAAGTGTGACAGTGGGATGTGAGGTCAATGCGCTGGCGTGGCACACCGTGGCGGTAGGCGGTCGAAGACCGCGGTGCTAAGCCGCATTGGTTAACATTGAACCCTGTGGGTTTCAGTAGCCAATGAGGATGTGCTCCGGCGGTCGCGGTACGCACCGCGGCGGTACGCACCGCCGCGGGCGTGACCGCCATTTTCTATCTGATTAATCACTCGAGACCTGATCATCCACAGGAGAGGACCTATACTGCAAGTGCTGCTGTGACCTCGGTCTGGAAGATACAATGGCTGCTGCGACTGGGGAAAGGGCCCCTGCCTTCACTTCTGAAGAATTGGAGAAACTTGTTGATGGGGTCCTCCCCCAGTATGCGCTACTCTACGGTCCTCCAGACCGACAGGTAAGTACACAGGGTGCACGTTGAATGGGCTATGGCTGTGTTGAGTGGGGTGTATGTAAGATGGTGGGGCGCGAATGAGGAGTGCAACGCACGAAAGATGAGAGCATGTGCCACATGGCAAGGTTGGGGAGGGAGGGGCCACTCTCATTGACCAGGCAGAAAAGTAATGAGATTCCCTTTACCACCCTGTACATGTCACATAGGTCAGCGCCCATTAGAAGATCGACATTTGGCGTGCCATCGCCAAGGACGTCCGGGCCCTGGGGGTCCACAACAGACGGGGCACCCACTGCCGAAAGAGGTGGGAGGACATCCGCCGCGGGACCAGAAAGACCGCCGAGTCTCTGCTGGGGATGGTCTCCCAACGTAGGAGGTGTGCCAGCCGCCAATTGACCCCCCTGATGTCCCGGATCCTGGCGGTGGCCTACCCCGATTTGGTTGGGCGCGTGAGGACATCACAGCAGACACAAGGGGGTGAGTATCAGCACATTCTGCTATCTTTGCGCGCAGTGAAGGTGTCTGGGTGGGGGAGGAGGGCTGTGGCTATCTCTAGGCCAGGGTGCATTCTGTAGGCTAGGCCCCTCCGTTAGGCATGGCCCTGTGCCCCCACCCCCCACGTCTGTAGGGTGCCAAGTACAGCTATCCATGGTCCGGCCTCACCCATGTGTGCATTTGTCGTCCATCGACCTGTAGGCCTAGTCACAATAACTGAGTAGTGTACCCCGATTGCGTGGCCTAGTGCAGGGGGCTTCTGTGTCTGTCCTCTCTGCCAACGGTGTTGCCAATGCATGCACTCAACTTGTCTTCATTTCTCCCCCCCCCATTTTTTTTGTCTTCCTGTTCATGCGTGCATTAGCATCATCAGGCGGAGGAGAAGTGGCATCGGCGCACGAGGGAGCTGCATCTCACATGGCCCCGGAGGGCCATGCAACAGACTCGAGTACACCAGTGAGACGGAGGGCGAGTGGAGCTCCACAACGGGGACCCGTGGAGACGTCAGCGACACCGACACGTCCTTGGAAGGGAGCTCCCTTGCGGTGGCGGCAACATCCATGCCCACCGCCACAACAGGTACAGCCGCCACCCAGCGCACCAGCGCCGTCCTCCCAGCAGCCCCTCAGCCTTCGCTCCGTGCCCGCTCGCCCAGGAAGGCGGGCATCTCCTTCGACCCAGGCACCTCAGGCCCTGCCCCAGTCACCCCTGCTGCCCTCAGTGAGGAGGTCATTGACCTCCTCAGGACGCTCATTGTTGGGCAGTCTACCCTTTTGAATGCCATCCAGGGTGTAGAAAGGGAGGTGCATCGGAGCAATGCATACCTGGAGGGCATTCATTCGGGTCAGGCTGCCCATCAGCGATCGTTCAACGCTCTGGCCTCAGCACTGACGGCAGCCATTGTCCCTGTCTCCAGCCTCCCTCTTCAAACTCCCTCCACCCAGTCCCAGTCTCCTGTTCCTCTGCCTATCCCATCCACACCATCAGACCAGCCTGCACACACCTCTACACCCAAGGGCAGCTCATCCAGACATAAGCACCACAGATACCACAAGCATACACCCAAGCAACATCCAGATGCAGACATGCCAACAGTCACTACCACCTCTGTGTCCCCCACCTCCTCATCTCCCTCCTCCCTCCTTGTGACGTCTCTACTCACACCTGCATGCACACCACCATCAGCCAGTACTTCCATCACCAGCACACCCTCCATTACAGTCCGCACACGTGCAGTCACCACCCCCACTGCCATTTACACGTCCCCTGTGTCCTCTCCCAGTGTGTCTGTCACCCCCTCTTCCAAACCACACAAACACAGGCAGACACCCACCCAACAGCCATCCACCTCACCACAGCCTCCGTCACAAGTACCTGCACCCAAAGACAGCACACTTGACTCTCCTACAACCACATCCTCTTCCTCCACTCCCATACCCACTACACCTACCCGTCCCTGTCCTTCCCAAGTGCAGTTCCTTTCCAACCTTGAGCTCGTTCCAATCACTGACCCACCCCCTCCATCTGGTAAGAGGAAAAAAAGCACCTCAGCCACCACCAGCCCTGCATCTACAATGACCATAGTGCAGGGCTATTGGAGTCCACCAGCTCCTAGGGCAGGAACATCGGCCAGCAGCAAGGGCACAGCCAGCCCACCCCCTGGGAAGAGGACAAGGAAAACTAAGGGCCGACGCGACAAGCCTGAGACGGCTGCCACCAAGGACAGTAGCCTTGCCCCGTCACCTGCCACATCATCAAAGGGAGGCAAGGGCCACAGGGCTTTAGCGAAGGAGGGCAAGGGCAGCCGGGCGGAGAAGTCAGGCAGCAGGCGAGCTGCCCAGGAGGGCCCCACCAGCCCCATTCCGGTTGTGACGGACGACACCCACGGGCCCAGGACTCCATCACAGGAGGGCCCCACGACCACAACGTCGGATGGCGAGTGAGCGGGAAGTCTTGGCCAGGTCTGGCTCCCTAGAAACACAGGACAAGAACCGCTGAACAGGGGCCCGCCGTGAGAAGCACCGCTGAACAGGGGCCCGCCGTGACAAGAACCGCTGAACAGGGGCCTGCCGTGAGAAGAACCGCTGAACAGGGGCCCGCCGTGAGAAGAACCGCTGAACAGGGGCCCGCCGTGAGAAGAACCGCTGAACAGGGACCCGCCGTGAGAAGCACCGCTGAACAGGGGCCCGCCGTGAGAAGAACCGCTGAACAGGGGCCCGCCGTGAGAAGCACCGCTGAACAGGGGCCCGCCGTGAGAAGAACCGCTGAACAGGGGCCCGCCGTGAGAAGAACCGCTGAACAGGGGCCCGCCGTGAGAAGCACCGCTGAACAGGGGCCCGCCGTGACAAGAACCGCTGAACAGGGGCCCGCCGTGAGAAGCACCGCTGAACAGGGGCCCGCCGTGAGAAGAACCGCTGAACAGGGGCCCGCCGTGAGAAGCACAGCTGAACAGGGGCCCGCCGTGAGAAGAACCGCTGAACAGGGGCCCGCCGTCTCAAGCACCGCTCCGCTGGGCCCTTCCTGTCAAGCACCACTCCGCTGGGCACCGCCGTCTCAAACACCGCTGTGCTGGGCCCTTCCTGTCGAGCACCGCTCCGCTGGGCCCTTCCTGTCAAGCACCGCTCCGCTGGCCACCGCCGTCTCAAGCACCGCTCCGCTGGGCCTTTCCTGTCAAGCACCGCTCCGCTGGGCCCTTCCTGTCAAGCACCGCTCCGCTGGGCACCGCCGTCTCAAGCAACGCTGGCACATTGACAGTGCCGGTTCTGTGTCGAGCAGGGCTTCACGAAGCACTCTGGGCACCATGGATCCTCCATTAACAGTGGAGTCGGTAATCCATCTGATGGACTGTGGCTTTGCACTCCCCAGGATGGCACAGTGGACAACCCACCCACTGTAGAGACTTGTGAGACTGTGGCTTTGCACTCCCCAGAATGGCACAGTGGGCACGCCACCCACTGTAGAGACTTGTGAGACTGTCGCTTTGCACTCCCCAGGATGGCACAGCGTGCAACCCACCCACTGTAGAGACTTGTGAGACTGTGGCTTTGCACTCCCCAGGATGGCACAGTGGGCAACCCACCCACTGTAGAGACTTGTGAGACTGTGGCTTTGCACTCCCCAGGATGGCACAGTGGGCATGGATGCCCCTCGTGGATCTGACATCGTGGACTCATGTGGCTGAGGTGCCCCCCCTTCCCTTCCCCCTGAGGTGCCTGTAGTTTTATCATCTGATGCCCCAGCAGTGTTCTCTCCAATGGTATCTGGTCTCGTGTGTGGGCTTTGCCCCTGTGTTTGTGCACATTGGCCCACGGACTATGGAACTTTGACAGAATGGGCAGGACTTATTGCCTATGTATATATTTTTAACTATATTCATTCCTTATGTTGTATCTTTAATTTTGCATATTTCCCATGACTTCAATGGAGCTTTATTATACATATATTTTCAAGGTCATTTTATTTGTGTCTTTGCATTATCCCGGTGGGTTTGGGGGGTGTCACTCTGACTTGTTGCTCTGCATTGGTGTGTAGGTATTTGGGGTGGGTGTATGGCGTATGTGTGTGCCCGTTAGCTTTCCTCCTCCCCCCTCCCCTGTGTCGTAGGTGCAGTACTCACCGTTGTCGTCTGCGCCGGCGTTCGTACTCGTGGTAGATGAGCAGGTAGACAATAGCTGGTAGGATGTTTAATTCGGGTTCCATGCTGTCCTCCGTCCTCGTGGAGTGTGTATAGGTGAGCGTTTTCCCGTTCGTAGTCTGTTTCCACCGTGTTTTTATCGGCGGGGTTCCCGCCCCGGAAAAGGTGGCGGATTGGTGAGTTGTGATAGGGTGGGTGGTACATTGTCTGCCGCCTGCCTGTTGGCGGTGACCACCGCGCTGTTTGTCTGTCCCGCCGTGGCGGTCGGAGTGTTAAGGTGGCGGTCTGTATTGGCGGTTCCCGCCAGGGTCAGAATTCCATTTTTTTGACCGCCTGCCTGTTGGTGGGTTGGACGCCGCTTTATTACCGACCGCCAGGGTTGGAATGACCCCCTAAGTCTCTTCCTACAACTAGTTGTAACTGTTGTCCAAACCTTACCGGCTCACTAGCAGTACCTCACCAGAAACACAATAGTAAAAGGTGATTTGTAGCAGTCGCTTACGCATGGACTCAAAGTAAGATATCTCAGGGTTGTCGTGGTTAAACGGAAATTACCCTTTTCTCACAGATATATTATGTCTCATACAAACAAAGGCAATAACACAGATGCAGTGAAGTTAAAATAGTTTTTATTTAACATAACTGCAATTTGCGATAAGTTGCATGAACTGCAATGATTAGGATAATGAATATACCAAGCAACAGTATTGTGAAGAAGAGAGTCATGGTTATAAAGACCCCCACCATTTTTGCAATATATGAAAGAAATATATATATATGTATGAGATGGAATATGCCCTAATACCCTAATGAGAATAGGCCTAACCTCCTACCTAAAGGAGAGCTGGGTTTGCTAAACCTAATCTGCCAAAGCCGTGTCCATGAGAGGAGCCCCCAACCCTCGTTACCTTGGAATGAGGTCTCTATCTCAGACTTCGTAGGGACACGAAGACTGGGTCAGCGTCAAGACGACTGCAGCATCGGTATCAGCGATGGTGGCGATGCCCTCTGGTCGGAATCCCTCTGATTATCTATCTGAAGTGTGATGTATTTATACAGATCTACAAGGTCCCCTGACGTAGGTGTATTTCAAAACAATAGATAACAGGCATGCTTGGGACGGCAATTAATATCAACAATCCCTCGAAAGTATAGAGAGGGAAAATCCCTAAGTGTGAACACCTACTGTTTGTTTGTCTTTTCTGCTTGATCTTGACGCCTTGGCGCAGTGACACTGATAATAAAACTCATAACAAGTGGCCTAACTATAAACAAGGCAGCTATCTTAGAGGAAATAAATAATTAAATGGGCTAAGAGAGAGCAAGCTAAGTAGGTTAAAAGTCACTAGGTGACGGGGGCACGAGTTTACAAGCCTACGGCTAAGCTAACTCCTGCTATCCCGTTAAAACAAACTGGGATTCACTACACTACCCTGCACAGCATTGAGGTCTCTACCACCCAACTCTAGGACATGCTACTACTGGCCTCTCCTATTGCCCTTATCCCACGCTAAGCAGTGAGAGAGCTGACTCTTTCTAGGGGTTAAGGCCTCAATACCAAGTAACCAAGCGTATTGTAGGAAGGTGGTGGGGAGAACTTCCTATTAAAGGATTACTAACATTTATACAATCACAAAGAGTCACAGGTCTATTTACAATTCTGAGACACATACTTTTGTGCTTCTTTCATGCTATGTATGTAACATTATTTTCTGAAGCGTCATTCAATCGATTGCCCAGAAACCAGGGACCATGTCTAGTCATGGTGAACCGCCATCTGTGTTTGACACGCTCTGCCTGAAGCCTAGCGAGGAGATGTAGTACCCTCAGCCATCTTGGCTGCTGCCGATACTTAAGAACCTGTTTGGGAACATTAAATGTTTCACATCAAGAATTCGGCATGGGAAGCATCAACCCAACAAATGCGATAAGTACTAATTTGGGAAAGGGATCTAAAAGTCTTGCGTGGGAGTTGGGAGCTCGTGTCTATTACTTTTGACTCCATTGTGGATATTTACCAGTGGCCCTTTTGCTGACAGTGAGTGGCCATTTGAAAATAAGGAATGAAATTTGAGATGGGTTTTGGGTGCTGCACTTTTGCACTGGGCCTTGGGGGATAGGCCTGGGGTGGGGAGCTGGGTGCCCCATCCTCCTAATCAATAATGCTGAGCTATAACTGAGTTTGGAGAATTGAATTAACAATTTTGGCTTGCCAGTGATTGGGTGCGATGAAATACACAGGCTGGTTGTATTCTGAAGCATCATTATGGGGGTCATTATGACCCTGGCAGTGAGTGCTAGTGTGGCGATAGTACAGCCAACAGGCTGGCGGTACGTACCGCCACATTATGAGAATGGTGGATTGGCTGCAGCCAACCCGCCACTTCTCCACTCTTACTGCCATGGCACTACCAGCCGCCCGGCCGGATATATCAATCTCCAGCCCGGCGGCCGGCACAGTACTGCTGGCGGCATTATGAGCCTGCCTACCACCATGGTTTTCGTGCAAACCATGGCTGTAGGCCCTACCGGTGACAGGGAATTGCTTCCCTGTCACCGGTAGGTGGCTCCTCCAGCACACACTTGACACCCCCACTCTGATATTCACATACACCCCCACCCCAATTCAAACACACACACCCATCCTCTGATCATCACACACACGCCCACTACATGCACACACCCGTAGACACGCATCAGGCATACACCCAATCACTCACACTGGCATACACGCATACTTCCAGACATCCTCGCACACATTCTTACACATAATCACACTGACAAGCAGACACGCACTCATTTCACCATTCTTACATGCATTCACTCACACGCATACAACCATGCAAACAACACAACACACAGGCGCATTCACACACTCACTCACACATTCATGCACACACTCAGACACACACACACAACACCCGCCCAACCTTGTCAGAAGCTCAACTTACCTTTGCCAAGGAGGTCTTCTGGCAGGGAATGAGAAGGGGTACTGCTACCGCCAGCAGCGCGCCACCAGGAGAGCACTGCCAGGCTGTATTACTCGTCATAATACGGCTGGTGGCATTCTACTGGCGTGGCGGTGCTGGTGGTAGCAGTGCCACCTTACCACCGTCTGCCCCCATAAAGACTGCCGGATTTCTGCCCTTCTTGTGGTGGAAGTCTGGCAGTCCTCATAATATGACAGACGGATGGTAGCCGCGGTGGTGATATTTTGGCAGCCATCACTTCGGCGGTAGGCGTTTTTTACCTCCAATGTCAAAAAGACCACTTATATCTCCTCTGCTCAAGAGGTTGAGGATTTTTGCTGAACTATATGAACCCTGACTGTGGGAATTTTTGTGACAAAATCTGTAGCCCAGGCTACTAAGTCCAAGGCTCCCTAGAGTCTCAAGTAAACTCTTTATAGCATGGATACTCACAAACATTTTCCCAGGGGCCAAAAGGTTTTGACTGAGTTGTGACCGAGGGCCGCATTGATAATACAAGGGTGGCGGTTGGGGGTGGGGGCTTAAAACCAGGAAAGGGGGCTAACTATCAACCAGAACAGAAGCACTTATGGTGTGGCGATTGTGACAGCCAGCTGAGGCGGCGTTGTTGCTTGAATGAGAATTTACCTAAAAAAAACAAAAGAAAAGATACATCTGTCATAACAGGAAATGGTTTGTTTAACTTCACATTACGGCAAGGAGAGCAGATACAGACCTGGGGTCTGAAGACTGTGGGGTTTATACATTCTCTGGGTGAAATAAAGGCCCTCATTCCGACCCTGGCGGTCCAAGACCGCCAGGGCCGCGGGCAACGGAAGCACCGCCAACAGGCTGGCGGTGCTTCATTGCCCATTCTGACCGCGGCGGTAAAGCCGTGGTCAGAAAAGGGGATCCAGCGGTTTCCCGCCGGATTTCCCCTGGCTGGGCTGAACCTCCATTCCGACCCCCTTCCCGCCAGCCTGTTTCTGGCGGTTTTTAGCGCCAGGAACAGGATGGCAGGAATGGGTGTCGTGGGGCCCCTGGGGGCCCCTGCACTGCCCATGCCACTGGCATGGGCATTGCAGGGGCCCCCTAACAGGGCCCCAGCATGATTTTCACTGTCTGCACAGCAGACAGTGAAAATCGCGACGGGTGCTACTGCACCCGTCGCACACCTGCAACACCGCCGGCTCCATTCGGAGCCGGCTTCTGTGTTGCAGGCCCTTTCCCGCTGGGCCGGCGGGCGCTCCCTTAGCGGGCGCCCGCCGGCCCAGCGGGAAAGTCAGAATGGCCCCCGCGGTCTTTTGACCCTCAAAGTCATAAAAAGCGAACATTCATCAGAGAGTCTTAGATACAATTCTAGATAGGGAAAGCAGGTTGGCCTCAGCCTCGCACAGACACAATGTGAGCCAGTGAGTATGTGTCCAGATGAGGCACGTGATCACTGCATGTGTGCTCTGTTCTGATTGGATAAGAGTACCTAACTATATGCGGCATCCAACTTTGTGGTATTTGGGAATACACATATCCCTCTGGCCATGTGTGCTGTATTGGGGCCAGTCTCTGGGGACCATTGTAGTGTTGCTCCCTATCTCTGGGATCAGTTCTAAGTTTGCAAGTTTGTTCATTTGGCTGTTGGCTGAGTGTTACCCTACTGGTGACCTTTTGGTCATTAGTCTTCAGGCCTGGGTCTCAGAGCCTGCCTGCCCATGTACCTACTTGGGGTTGATGGAGTGTTCGCGGCAGGAGAATCGAACAGCAGTGATGCGACTTTGTTTGTGAATGAAAATGTGAATGAAAATGTATTGTTCATGTATAAGAACCTTTTGTTGTTCTGTGCATCTTCTTCAATCAATCCAATATCAACATTACCCCCTTTAGTTGTATTTTCAACTACACCATTGAGTCCACAAGTTATGACAGTTGTAGTGTTGGTACTATGTTGTCCCACCTCCCTCACTACTTGTACTCTACCAAATTTGGGGACTGCATTTTTACAACTGGAAACCCCCAATTGTAGGAAACCACACAAAAACAGTAACAGGATGAAAACGGGCAACAAAGACATGGACAAACTGGTCAGCCAAACGCAGATCCAGGAGAAGTAGTTTGTGAACCACTCCTACTCAATGACACCTCCCTTCTTACACATGTCTCTCTGCAGTCAGTGCAATGCGTAAATGGCAAGTGTCAAAGTTCAATTGTCCATGTTATTGCCAGGTATAAAAGTGCAGCAGGATGCACCGATCTTGGCACACACCCACACCCTTCATTACAGTCATCAGGTCCAAAACATACCGATGATGCATCACCATGAGGTGAATGTTTCTTAGTTCATCTCCGATGGCACTAAGGCCACTAATATTAGTACTGCTAATCATCATCACCATCATCATTAACAAACTTTATTTGGCTCCATTCATACAAGTCAGAAAAATACATAAACTTTAGAAAACAGTTGTTAAAAACATCATAAAAAAGAATTCACTTTAGACAACAAAGTTAAAACTATACTCCTAGCCCCATACAACTAACTTGTTAGTCAAAACTCAACTTTTTCCTAATATGAATTGCATTACAAATATATGAGGCAATACTAAAACGAGTTACTGGAGTTTCCAGAGCAATCAAAAAGTGCATAGCGGCTTTATGTTCCCTGACTTTCTGTGCAATTAATAAAGGCTTTAAAAGCTGCTTTCTTAAATTAACATAAAACCGACAAAAAAGCATAAAATGGACTGTACTTTGTCCATCACATGGGCACATGATAGATGTTAAATTCCACTGGTTCATTTTAGGAAAAGAAACAAGGTGGTGTAGCAGTTCTAGCCATACCACGGTCAAAACATATAGATGTTAAGAATTAGTTACCCAGGTAAAATAAGATTGAAAGCCTAATGAAAGAGAGTGAGACTTGTATGTTTACACTGTGGGAGTCATTACGACTTTGGTGGATGGAAAAGGCCATTCACCGAAGTCCCGGCGGTCAGGTTGCCGCCAGTGCGGCCGCCTTCCCGCAGGCCCTATTAGGAGTTTTCCACTGTGTCAGTGGGCAGAAACGGTGTTTCCACCCGCTGGCCCAGTGGGAAATGACCTACAACATTGATGGCGGCTCATAATAGAGCTGGCGGCAATGCTGTAGAGCATAGGGTGTACCAGTTCCTGTCGTGAACATGACGATGGAGCTGGCCAGGGGGCCCCTGCACTGCCCAAGCCAAGTAAATGGGCAGTGTAGGAGCCCACCTGGGGCCCCCTTCACCCCGTCTCTGCCAAAGAAGGGACTTGTAATTCCCAGGGCAGTGCTGCATGCAGCGCTGGCCTGGTGGGTTAGGACCTCCAGTCACTCCTGAGGAGGAAAACTGGCAGTGCTGGAGTTCTGACTGTGTGCCACTACCACGGTCATAATGTGGCTGTCTCAAGACTGCCAGGGTCGTAATGACCCCCTGTATGTTTACCCCTATCCAAGGGCAGGGCCGCCTTCACCATTTTCTTTTGTAGCATCACAATCCTCGTCGGATCTTCCGAAATAGAAAATCCAAAAACCATCCTAAGAGAGTAATTAATAGAAGAAAGCCATGGAAGATTAAAACCATGGGCCAGATGTAGGAAGCCTTTTGCACGTCGCAAACTGCGAAAAACGCAGTTTGCGACATGCAAAAGTCCTAACGCGATGCACAACCTCAAATTGCGAGTCGGTAGCGACTCGCAATTTGAGGCTGCGACTCGCAAATAGGAAGGGGTGTTCCCTTCCTATTTGCGACCGCATCGCCATGCTGAGTTGCTTTGTGACCGCGAATGCGGTCGCAAACCAACTCGCAGTTACCACCCACTTGAAGTGGGTGGTAACTCATTCGCAAAAGGGAAGGGGTCCCCATGGGACCCCTTCCCCTTTGTGAATGCCGAGAAATATGTTTTTTCAGAGCAGGCTGCTCTGAAAAAAACGAAACCAAATGGTTTCGGAAGTTTTTCTTTTTGCAGCTCATTTTCCTTTAAGGAAAACGGGCTGCAAAAGAAAAAAAAAAACTGCTTTATTAAAAAAGCAGTCACAGACATGGAGGTCTGCTGTCTCTACCAGGCCACCATCCCTGTGAGTGCATGGACTCGCTATGGGGTCGCAAATTGCGACCCACCTCATTAATATTCATGAGGTGGGTCTTTGCGACCCCACAGCGAGTCGCATAAGGTGTCTGAGACACCTTTCTGCATGCACTTTTGCGAGTTGCAATTTGCGAGTCGGTATGACTCGCAAATTGCAAGTCGCAAATTTTTACTTACCTACATCTGGCCCCATGTTCCATAGCAAGACAGTCCTGTATAATCACTCTTGTAAACTCAGTTTCTGGTTTATACCATTTAAAGAGACTGGTGTAGATGAAAGAATATTCTCCACATGATTTAAACCTACTTCTTGATGTATAATAGTGGATGGGACCAAAGGGGGGGCACTCATCAAGCAGCTGAGGAAATTATTTTCCTCCATCGGAATTGGCTTACTGGGCACATAGTCCCAGACACCTCCACTGTATGTTGTGGAGGATTAGGCGCTACAGATGGTAATCATCTGTTTAATCAGCCGACTTGCCGGATTTCTTGAGAGTCTACCTGCTCGCAGATTCTTTTCATCTTAAGTCTTGTATTATTAATATGTTCAACTCTAGTACCGCTCGCTGAGAACATCATGCCCAAATAGCAAAAGGGCTGAACCCTGTTTATTTGGACACCTTCTAAATGCAATGTTTTTGTAGTCTTTGGCATTTTCCCACAAGTCATTACATACATTTTTGCCTTATTTATTTTTAGTTTCTTAGGATCCATGAAAGCTGCAAATAAATCCATTAATCTCTGCAAGATGACTGCAGTGCTTGATAAAATGACTGTGTCATTGGCATAAAGAAGAACAGGTACTGAGTGACCGGCGACTATTGGTGCATCAGCTTGTCAACCCCGCAATGTTTCATCAACCCCATTTATAAATACAAAAATATTTAACTGGGACCATAAAACAACCCTGGCATACACCCAGTCTAATTCTAGAGGAGTCTCCATTAGTACCAAACCTTACTTTTTCTGAGAGTTTCCTATAGAGTAAGAAGACTCACTATCTCCATCACAGACCTGTATGAGAACATGGAATTCCACAGTATCGCGTGATCAACAAGGTCAAATGCACTAGTTAAATCTCTGAAACACATGTGAAGTGTTCCTACCCTTGCCCTGGTATATCTCCCAATCAAGAGTTTGAGATTTAAACATTGCCCCTCGGTTCCTAATCCCTTTTAAAATCCATACTGAGCCATAGACCAAATGCGGTTTTCCAATGCCCAATCCTCTGATCTCTTTAGAATCACTTTTTCAAGGAGCGTAACCAAAAGAGAGATGGGTCGATAACATTTTGGGTCTGCTTTGTCTCCTGTCTTATAGATAGGAACTATGATAGACTTAGCCTTGGAGAAGAGATAGAAGAAGGAATAATACCCTGTGCTGTCGCATTGAAAACATGTGTAAGTATTGGTGACAATAATTCCCACAGTCCTATAAATGCATCGACAGGGACCCCATCAGGCCCAGGAGCTGTTTCCTTCACATATTTATTCAGATCATCCTTAATTCTTCTATGGTGAATGTCAAATGTGAAATCGTAGTTGAATCGGAATTCTCCAGTAAAGGGAGCCTCAATTGATCAAAGTCTACTGGATCAAAAACCATTTCAAAATGCTGAACCCAGGCCTGTGGTAATACCAAGGGCGTAAACACTGCACTTTGATCTTCATTCAACAATGGGGTATTTACAGGGACCCAGAATAAATGTGCATCTTTGGTTTCAGCAACCTGAGCCAAGTTTAGCCATGCCTTTTCTCTCAGTTCCTCCCTTCTAGCTAGTATAGACACCTTTTACTGTTTCCTTAGATCTTTGACCAATGTTTGATCTCTAGGGACCTGATGTAGGGCTATTCTCAATAATTTGGAGGCCTCAGCACAATCATGGTTAAATCATCCATTTTCGCCCGATATACTCACTTTTCCTGGGGCAGTTCAATAATAGATTGAGGGCTTCAGCAATCTGTCAAAGGCTGATATCAAATAATCATTTCCCACTTCATCAGCTAAACAAATAGCAAACTCTTTATACCTTTGGGTCACCAATAGCTGCAGCACACACTCTGGGCCAATACCCATCCATTTAATACATTTGTTCAACTTGGGGCTATGGATTGAATTCTGTTGTATTTATCAGAATGATCTCGTCAAATGATTGATAAAATCAATGGAGTATGGTCACTCAGTATTGTTTCTTTCACCCTGACATTGATGACCAGCTGATTAAGTCTCAAGCTTATCATAAAGTGATCGATTGTGGAGTGGTGCCCCCACAACAAATGTTTATGTATGCGCAGTGCCCAAGATTTTAGATTCTACCAAACATACAAAATCATACTTATACATCATGTTATTCACACATTTCCCATACTCATAATGCCTAAAATGCAGGGCTCCATGCCCCGGCCCATTCATGAAACCACAAACCCGATTGGCTGAAAGACAGCATCTTTGTACGTTAGAATCTCCAGCCCAAATAATGGGGCAAACAGTCTTAAATTTCACCATAAATGCACCAAGATCTGTTTCCAAAAGCCTTCTTATCACCCCTCGTGTGGAATCAAACACATTATTGTAATAATGAATTATAATCACAGCAGGCCCCCCTTAAATTTCAACAGCACAAATTGATAATAGGGAGAAGAAGTGCCGGATCTTTTCACTGTAATGGAGAATAAATTAGAAATAAGCAACTGTAGCCCACCCTTTGCTCTACCAAATGGTGACAGGATGGCAGGGGTAAACAGAGAGAAACACTCTTCAATATGGATGGGGAACCTGCCAGTTTTCTTGGATACATACTACCATTGCAAGACCAATTGTGGTTATCCACTCATCCTCATTTAATGTACTCTTCAGCCCCCCTAAATTCCATGAAAGCAGAACGCATGCCCCTTTATCACTTTTTTGGAGAGAGGGGGCAATTAAGATTGGATGCCCAGAGCCCCTAGCCAAAACTGTGCTACTATCAGAAATTGGCAAATGAGAAGTTAGTACAACTGGAGGAGACTCTTTCTTTAAGTATCATTTCACTAGGGGAAGGTTGAGTAGGCACAGCACACACTTTAGACTCTATCAGTCATTCTATTTCCAGCAAGTCACTCAAAGACTAGGGTAAGGTTTTTGGTTAGTCTGCTGAAAGGTGTGGTGAAAAACAAGGGATTGTAGGAAAAAGGCCAATAAGAGAAACCAAGGAGAGCTACATTTCTCTTTATCAGTGTTGGAAAAGTGGTGTTATGCAAATAATTTTCAGCATGCCTTGGATGTCTAAAAGTAATAATGACACAATCTCCACCCAGTGTTTTATTTGAGTAGCCAATCCATGCCACCCTCCTTGTAAAGAGAATTTGGTCTGCTTCTGAGATGGGGACTAGTGATCTTGTCTGAAGTCGTGTAAGATCTTATATATTAATTGGGTAGATGATTCCATTGTACCAGCTGCAAGTGGTGGTACATTTGCCATGAATACCACATAGGGGCAGCATGCAGAGGGTAAATCAATCCTTTGTAAAATGGGGTTCCCAAAACCTCTAATTCGTTCTCTCCTTACACCTTCCTGCAGGCAGGAGCCCCCCACATCTGATATTAATTGGGTACACCTATCTGCCTGACTGCTGGTATTACTGACCTTTACAATTGCAGAGTGTTGCAGTGACAGCCTGTCATCAGAGGACATTTCCAGTCTCTGGCCTCCCTTAGGAATAATCTTTCCCGTGGATTTCTCTCATATGTGCAAGGGTGGATACTTTGGACTTGTGGCTGTTGACTAGACTGCATGTTTCTATCAGGGGGAGAGCCACATTGATTTTGGGCCCCTAGAGGATGTTTCCCATAATCACAAGGAGCTGAAGAGCCTTGATTTAGGGTCCCCTTCCACCCCTGATGGGGCATGTTTACATGTGGGAGTGGATGGAGAAATCAGATTTGAATTCAGATCTTTTAAATGCTCTTCAATTTGGGCCAACCTAGAATGAAAAGAAGCAAGCAGATTACAAATGCCTTCACACATATATCCAAGGAGGGTATTCTGTAATAGTTCTAGTTTTTCATTAAGCACATCAATTACTCTGGTACAATGGATAGTCTCTACTGAGACCATTTTACAGAGTGACAATCTCCTTTTATGTTGCACAAAGGGGTCGTTATGACTCTGAGGGCTGGTATTCAGACCTGATTGCAAGGCCTGTTCGTCTGTAGTAAGCCCCATAGAGACAATAATAATAGCTGGGGTCAACATAGTTTCAGGTTCCCGGGGCACACTTGACTTCCCAACACAACCAGGGTCGCTAGGAGGGGCAGAGTCTTGCCACACACCAGTCCCCAAAGGACTCAAAAAGCGTTACTTCACTTGCTCGATTTCTTTATTCAAGGACCCCATTGCTCACTTAATGAATCCATCAATAGTTGGAGTTGAAGGGGCAGCTTTGGCTTCTATGGGTTGAGTTGATATTTTCTTTGTCCCCATTTCTACTTCAAATGAGGGACACTAGGGGGCATATTTATACTCCGTTTGCGCCGGAATTGCGTCGTTTTTTTTTACGCAATTCCGACGCAAAACTAACTCCATATTTATACTTTGGCGTTAGACGCGTCTAACGCCAAAGTCCATGGAGTTAGCGTCATTTTTTAGCGTGGACACCTACTTTGCGTTAATTATATGCAAGGTAGGCGTTCCCGTCTAAAAAATCGACTCCGAGGCATGTGCGTCGGATTTATACTCCCGGGCAAAATTCACGCCCGGGAGTGGGCGGGTCAAAAAAAATGACGTACGCCCGCTTTTGCGCCGTTTTTTAGCGCCTGCAAAAGGCAGGCGTTAAGGGACCTGTGGGCTCTGAAGGAGCCCAGAGGTGCCCTCCCATGCCCCCAGGGACACCCCCTGTCACCCTTGCCCACCCCAGGAGGACACCCAAGGCTGGAGGGACCCATCCCAGGGACATTAAGGTAAGTTCAGGTAAGTGTTTTTTTTTATTTATTTTTGTGGCATAGGGGGGCCTGATTTGTGCCCCCCTACATGCCACTATGCCCAATGACCATGCCCAGGGGACAGAAGTCCCCTGGGCATGGCCATTGGGCCAGGGGGCATGACTCCTGTCTTTGCTAAGACAGGAGTCATTTCAATGGGGGTTGGGAGTGAAAAAAAATGGCGCAAATCGGGTTGAGGCAAAAAAATGGCCTCAACCTGACTTGCCCCATTTCTTGACGCCCAAGCCCCATATCCCCCTACGCCGGCGCTGCCTGGTGTACGTCTTTTTTTTTAACGCACACCAGACGGCGCCGGCGGCTAACGCCGGCTAACGTCATTCAATAAATACGGCGCCCGCATGGCGCTTCAGAATGGCGTTAGCCGGCGCTAATTTTTTTGACGCAAAACTGCGTTAGCGCAGTTTTGCGTCAAAAAGTATAAATATGGGCCTAGATACACAAGACACCAGATTCCCTGGCTAAAACCCTGTTAATTATCCAACCACCACCACTCAAGAATTAATAGGCCTTGATACTGGCAAGTATTTCTCACTCAAGTCCCACTCTATAGATGTTAAATGGACACAGTACCTGGTGGCATGTATTTGTAGGTGGCTTAAAATCAGAATTCACAGGAGTTCGTAGTGGTAGAGGCTATGGTATGAAAAACAATGGGGTGGCCCTGCCCTGCCTCTTCCTGGTGCTGATGGGTGTGCGATAGGCCCACCCTTGACCCAGGCTTGGCCCAGGTGCAGCCCGTGCATGCCCAAGCAGCGGGGTGGGCAGAAGTGCTCTGTAGCTTGATCATGTGGGTACCCCCACTCCCTTCCTCTGCAGGCACCAGTATGGCTTGTGGGACACAAAGTCCCAGAACAGCAGTGTCCAGATGGCTAGCTCCTCCCACAAAGCAGGGTGGGTAGAAGCGCTTTGTAGCGCAATTGTGTGGGCAGCCCTATCTCCTTCCTCTGAAGTCATCTGTATGGCCTGTGGGGCACATAGTCCCCGAACAGCCATGTAAAGTCCCTGGGGTGGGGGAAACTGGCAATTGGTTGCAGTCCCCCCCGGGTGCCTGTTTTCTGGATGCAACTTGGACTGGAGTGCACTCGGATCCTGCTAACCAGGTTCACAGTGCCGGTGTTCTTTCCCTTAAAATTGCATTGGCACAATTGGATACTCCATCAGCCACCATCAAAAGTCCCTAATAAAAGGCACTTAGGTACCCAGGGAATGAGGTACTAAGGATAGGCCCCTGAGGGCAGCAGTACTGATTGTGCCACCCTCTAGGGACATGCATCCAGATGCACTCAGCACTGCCATTGCAGGCCAAGTGTCCTGGTGCAAGCCTAAAACACAAACTCGACATGGCACACTTCCTGTGTGTCGTGTCCACCATACACTGCATACACAATGGATAAGAAATCCCTCTGGTAGGCCTTCCAGCCCTAAGGCAGGTTGCACCATAGTATATGTGAGGGCATAGCTGCATGAGCAATATGCCCCCCTGTTCCTTGCCGAACCTGGGACGTAGTGAGTGAACAGAGCAGTCATTTTATTACATGTGCTGGACACTGGTTGACATGAGTTTCCCAGCTACATGATGAGCACTCTGAACCCTGCGTTGTTTGGTATCAAACAACTCATAATGATACATGCAAACTGGTACCAGTATTTGGTTTCTCCTTAAATGTACCCAAGGGTCACCTTAGAGGTGCCCCCTGTAAAAGCTAACTACCCTGGCATGATTGATGACTGGTCCTATGCAGCCGGCCACCTCCAGGCAACCAATCTACAAACACTGGGGGAAAGACACAGCTCTCTGGTTTGTAGAACAAAGCCCTTCCTGGGTGGACGTGCTAACAACCCCTCCCTCAGGAATGTGCACTGCCCTGGCAGTGAGCTTCAAAGGAATTTAACCCCCAGGCCTGCTGCTAGCAGCAAATGGCAACGCCCATGCAAACACCCACATTTGGTGGTAGTTAAGGGGGAGAAACTCAAATAAAGAGTAGGAGGAGTGGACCCACCTGGCATGCACCACACGTAAGGTGTTACCTGTGAGGTGGGCACTCCATTTCATTTCCCTACATCTTGGATGAAAGGAAAATAGCTAATCAGGGAAAGGGAAGTGACCCTTGACACAGGAAATGGTCACATTAGTGGGTGAAGCCACCCAAAGGTAAGTGACCCATTGGTCACTACCAGGTTGCCCCTAAAACGCCCACTAAATACAGTATTTAGTGGGCATCCCTAGACCCAGAAATTATATTTGATGGACAAAAGAAGACCACCATCAAGAAGATCCAAGGCACAAGAACTGTGGACCTCCTGCAACACAGAAAAGGCTCCAAACCCTGTCTGCTGCACCCTGAACCCGACACTCGCTGCTGAGGAGCTGCTGGACACGCGGAAAAACTCTAAAGAACCCCAAAAGACCTCCAGGCTTTGAGAATTGCCATAGAACTCCATCTAGAGTGGAGGTACCACTCTACAACAGCAAGAACCTAGCAAGCCAGCGAGGGTCACTTCACTGACCAGCTGCTAACTTCCAAACCAGAAGATGCAGCAGGACCAAACAACACATCAACAACTGCAAGGACAAACCCTGAAAGTGTGCCAAGTTTGGTGGCACTGCACCCTCCAGTGGTCAAACCGTACCAATACCCTAGGTATTATTCATCTAACATCGGACACCAAGAAAACCAGCCCACCTGGGGCTGAAAAAGGACCAGGAAGAAGCACTAGTTGAGGGACTTCAGGAACACCCTGTACCTCCCACCAGAGTGCCCCTGTTGTCCTGAAAATGACCCTTGAAGCAACTTACCTCTTACTCCCGAGGTCATCCTTGCGCACAGCTCCTGCTCACCGATTTGCTCTTCACCCAGCCGCCGTGTGCCCTGCAAGAAAGAACCTGCTGTGTCCTAGGGGTCCCCCACCCCTTGCAACCTCAACACTCCAAGGGGAGCCCAAGGAACCATCTTTAAACTTACCTGTGCACTGCTTTTCCAAGTGGTCCCCCCAATGGCCCGCACCAGCTCCAGAGACCTTTCATTGCTGCTGCTGCTGGAACCGGGAGCCACCCAAACTTCTCCAGCTGTACAGTATGCTCACCAACAACATCGACCAATCTGCAAAAGAAGAACTTGGTAAACCAACTGTACGATGTTATGCACATTTTTAGCTGAGATCTTCCAAAATGATTATTTTTATTAAACTTCAAAAATTCATATTTCAAAAAGTACTTAACCAATGTTGATAATCTTGGTCTTAAAAGTTACATGAAAATCTGAAGTATTTTTATAAGTTCGTCTTGAGTTATTCTTTTGATCGATCAAGCTACCTTAACAATTAGAGCATTATGTGATGTAGGTTTTACCCCTGTAAACCAATGCATGGCTGCCTGGACCCCCCTGAACGGTTTGCCTAGCTTTACCCATTACATAGTGAGCAGAAGCGCTTTGTAGCACGATCATGTGGGTTGCCCCACCCCCTTCCTCTGCAAGCATCGGTATGGCTTGTGGGGCACAAAGTCTCTGAACAGGAGTGTCTAGATGGCTGGCAACTCATTTTGATCATCTCCCACTGTGTTATCTGCAATCAGCAGGCATTTGCTTTTGTTTGCAAGGTGAAGAAGGGTATAGACCCTCCCACCGATACTTGCGCATCAGAGAACAGTCTCAATTTCTCAGGATTGTCCTTGTGCTGAGCCCAGGCTAAATAATCAGCAGTTCTTCTATTTCGAGCCAGATGCAAGTGTTGTTTCCTTCATCAGCAGGTTTTGGTACAGTTCAGATGGATCTTCTCCGGGGATGACCAGGGCGGTGGTGTGTGTGGTGATGAGGGAGCAGAGGCCACACCATCCAGGGATGAGCTGGTTATAAGCAAACTTTCTGCATTGCTAGTAGGTGTCCATCAGTATGGAAGTGCCCCATTGCAAGTCCGGAATGTGCAGTATCATACTACAATTCTAGCTCATGCCCAGCGGAATAGTTCCTTTGCCTCTGAAACATAAGGACTACAGTGTGATTCTCCGTACAATTAAGGGTTGCCCTCCTATTCATGTGTTACTGAAAAGACGGTAAGGTCCCACTGTTGTAAGTGATATTTTAGGTATTGTTGTATTGCCTTGAATTTCATAAAGTTCATGAAAAAGGAGTGAAGAAGAAGCTTTATTAATCCAATTAGAATTTTATTGGTAGAACACGAGTAATTCCTGAATGAAGTACAACAAGAATGGTCCCAAAGAAGAAAGGAGACTCAGACAACACGTGTTTCGCCCTTCAGGCACGTACGCCAGGGCTTTCTCAAGGCTGATAAAGAAGAGCGACATAAGACTGGGGGTTGTAGTTAATTGAAAAGGGGTTATGAAGAAAAGTCACCGAAAAGCGAAAACCCAAAGTCAGTGAGGAGGGTTATGCACCTCAAAACCGAATTCTTCATTCCAAGAGAAATTTTTCTGGTAATTGGTATTCAAATAACGTGAAAAAAAAATATGTGAGAAATTAAAGTAAAGATGCTGCTACATGTGTCCTTTCAAGCTGACTTATAAATATGTGGAAAAATGAAAGGTGAAGAAAGACGTGAAAAGGTAACCCAAAGATTTCAGATAGAGTGACCAGAGAGCTTCAGAACAAAATTAACAGTATCGGCACTGGATTCAAGCAGATTTGTGACTGAATAGGTAAATGTAACATACCATATTATGTAGACAATATTAAGCTTGCAGAACATTCAGCTATATAAACTCTATTTCAAAAGATGATCTGCAAAATAAATATGTAGGATCGACTTATAACATATTATTAATCGAAAATACCATAGGTAGACGAAGGAGAATATAATTAGGAAAAGTTAGGTACAGTTAGAGAGAAGCAATCAAGAAAATGGCGCTTATTTACAGTATCTTGCAATAAAGGATGTATCTGTTGTGTAAAAAATATTAATAACTTCGATGATACAAAGTTATCCCAAGTATAGATAGACTAGCACAGGAGAATTCTTTACAAATGTGCGAGTCATAGCAAGAAACAATATTTGAAGAAATAATATTTGAAGAAAATGTTAATTTCCTGGGGAGAAACTTATATTTATATGGTTAAGAAACGTGTAATTATGATGGTGTTTAAAAAACCAATACGAGCATGATGTATGTTACAAAGTATGTGCTAGTGACCTAATCATTTCAAGTTATTTACAGAATAACTAAGAATGCAGTGGGAGACTAATGTTACTTGCATGGAGCGTAACAAGAAGCTACTAATTCGGGGCCAGTTCTCACCTGTTGTAGATCGGTAAAGTCCTATTACTTTGCGGTCTCGTCCATCGCCATTTTGTCAAATGGGGGGACATGCAGACTTTTCACCGCATCATTTATACAATATCACATTGAAGTAAGTCCTACCTCGTTGTTGTTTATGAGGTGCGGACACAAAAAAGGGACTATATTTGTGACCGGCATCATTGAGTACCATAACGGCTATGGGGGGGCGCCATCTTGGACCCCTAAAAGAACCAGGTGGTGCCACCTTGTAAGGATACAATCATCGTCCACGGGAGAAGACGAGGATTGCAATGAAATAAAGATGTAAAGCAAAGCTGCTATTATAAGGAAAAATACTAATAATACTGCTCCCTCAAGAGATACTACTAGTAAAATTAAAAAGTGATCAAAAAACGACAACATTTTTTAGAAAAACAATATACCTTAGAAACTCTAATAAAAGGAAATGTCAGCTAAAGAGCTCCAATATGCACAACAAAAACATTGTATACCCCCCTACCAATAAGATAACACTAGTGATTAAAGGCTAAAGAAAAAGAAAGAGAAAAATAAAAAGAACATACAATTCAGAGGACAAGATGTACCTATTAAGTTGAAAGAAAGGCATAGGTTGATATACATATTAGACATTAAATTTGGATCAAGTTCTTTAAGTGGAACAGTAAGTTAGCCTTACTAGCATTAGTAATAACCAATAATATAATTACATCAATGGCACTTTACATCAACCAATAGTGCCATTCATGATCTTTATTTAGTCCATTGTTCACTGTATCGTATTGTATTATCAGTCGACTTTCCTCCTGGCGTAATCGTAATGGTAGATTGCCACCCCTGGGGATAATGTGAATCGTCGAAGGCCACAAAAAGTAAACGTACGTTCATGAAGATTAAATTCAATAAAATGTTCAACAAGTGGTGCCATCGTGTCCAATTTCTGAATGTTACGATAGTGTTCTTGAATCCTAATTTTAAGTAAGCGAGTAGTGCTACTTATATAGACTTGATGGCAGGGGCACCAAATTGCATACACAACATTGGAGCTTTCACAGTTTATGAAGTCATGAATATTGTAGCATTGGTCATTTATGGTGATTGTTCTGGATTTAGAAAGACCCAACTTGCAAATAGAACATTTACTGCAGGTATAAAATCCTTTTGGTTTTGGAGGTAGCAATGTGCCAGAGGGCTTGACATTGAAGAAAGATGAACATAATTTGTCCCTTAGGTTGGGAGCACGTCGAAAACCTATTTGTGGATAGTTGGTAATGTATTTGTTAATTGAAGGATTGTTTTGTAAGAGGTACCAGTGTTTTCTCAGGTGTTTTCGGATGAGGTGGTGACCATTATGAAATTCTGTAATGAACCGAATGCCAGGGTTCTCACTGGCCTAATGGAGTTTGTTTAACATCTTGTTGCGATCCATGTCTCTCATTTTGTCCTTAACTATGTTAATAGATTTGAAATTGTAGTCTCTAGCTGTGAGTCTTTCTGTCATTTGGGTGGAGATGATTTCATAATCTGGTGAGTTGGTACAATTCAATCTAGCTCTCCTATATTCGCCTTGGGGAATATTCCGGATAGTACTAGGAGGATGACAACTGGTGGCATGAAGAATTGAATTTGTAACTGTCTTTTTCTGGAAAAACCTAGTCTGTAACTTGTCATCATCAATAAAAAATCAAAAGGTCAAGATATTCTACTGACGAGTTAGAGATTTGATATGTGATGTCAATTCCCCATCTGTTGGGTACTAATGTCTGTAAAAATTATATGTTGTGAAAGGTGTTCAGTTTTATCGTTCCAAAGCCAGAAGTTTTCAACTGCACCCATCAGGATACAGGTTTTGCCCCCATCGCTGTCCCCTGGAGTTGCAAATAGAATTGTTCGTCAAACAGGAAGTAGTTATTTTCTAGACAGAATTTCAACATTTCCAGAATCATCGAATTACGTGCCGTATATTGCACTGATTTCGTGGAGAGACATTTTCTGACTGCTTCTAGACCATCACTATGTTTTATGGATGTGTAGAGGCTAACTACGTCAATAGTGACAAGGAAATAATCAGGTTGCCAATCAATATTTTGTAGTTTTTGTAAGATGTCTTTAGTATCCCTGACAAAAGAGGGTAAATTAGTCATAAAAGGCTGTAGTTCTTTATCAATTAAAGTACCCAGGTTGGAGCAAACAGAGTTGATGCCTGATATTATCGGCCTTCCTTTTGGTGGGTGACCTTTTTTGTGTATTTTAGGTAAGAGATATAAAGTAGGGATAGTAGGAAACTGAAGAAAAAGGGCACTTTTTTCTTTACTAGAAAGGGTTTGGTGGGAATGCCAATGCTCCAGAAGATCAGACAATCTTTGTTGAATTTCAACTGTTGGGTTGTGAGAGAGCTTTTTATAGCATTTTTTATCCTGAAGTTGTTGATATGCTTCCTGCAGATAATCATGGGTGTTAAGAATTACTATATTCCCACCTTTGTCGGCCTCTTTAATAATAATTTGACTATTTTTGCTCAGATGTGACAGGGCTGTTGCTTGATGTCTATTGATGTTAGAAGGTAGATATTTCCGTTTGTTACAATAGCGTTCATACTCTCGGTCAAGGTCCCTCAATACAGCTGTCGCAAATAAGTCAATGGAATTGCCTGCCGGAAGGATAGGGGTGAAGGTATATCTAGGCCGTAGTTCAGAGGGGGTGATATTGATTGATGTCTAGGTCTAATTCTTGTGCTATTGAAGAGAGTGAAAGGTCTGGTTCGTCAGTGTCAGACAAATTTCGTTAAAGACAGATGTCTTCTAGATCTTGAACGGAAAAGTCACTTGAATTGGGTAAGGGAGATGATAGAGGGGGAAGAGGAGAAATAGTGGAAAAGAAGGATTTGAGTTTTAGATGACGTATAAACTTAAAAAGGTCAATTTTGGTTTGGGTGAAATTCCAATGATTGGTGTCTACCTATGGCATTTTCGATTAATAATATGTTATAAGTCGATCCTACATATTTATTTTGCAGATCATCTTTTGAAATAGAGTTTATATAGCTGATTGTTCTGCAAGCTTAATATTGTCTACATAATATGGTATGTTACATTTACCTATTCAGTCACAAATCTGCTTGAATCCAGTGCCGATACTGTTAATTTTGTTCTGAAGCTCTCTGGTCACTCTATCTAAAATCTTTGGGTTACCTTTTCACGTCTTTCTTCACCTTTCGTTTTTCCACATATTTAAGTCAGCTTGAAAGGACACATGTAACAGCATCTTTACTTTATTTTCTCACATATTTTTTTTTTCACGTTATTTGAATACCAATTAACAGAAAGATTTCTCTTGGAATGAAGAATTTGGTTTTGAGGTGCATAACCCTCCTCACGGAGTTTGGGTTTTCACTTTTCGGTGATTTTTCTTCATAACCCCTTTTCAATTAACTACAACCCCCAGTCTTATGTCGCTCTTCTTTTCCAGACTTGAGAAAGCCCTGGCCCACGTGCCTGAGGGGCGAAACAAGTGTTGGCTGAGTTTCCTTTCTTTTTCAGGGCCATTTTTGTTGTACTTCGTTCAGGAATTACTCGTGTTCTACCAATAAAATTCGAATTGGAGTAATAAAGCATCTTCTTCACTCCTTTTTCATGAACTTTATGAAATTCAAGGCAATACAACACCTAAAATATCACTTACAACAGTGGGACCTTACCATCTTTTCAGTAGCGCATTTCTCGTGGAGGACTAGGGTCCATGTCCTCTGGTCAAGCTCCCACGTTAGGATAAGGCATTTTAATACAGGAAGTCTCTGGCCTGGACCCTTTCCTTGGAGCAGCTCCTATTCAGGTGTACCTGTCTAACCTGATGTCCCAGATCTCCTGACATGGGGTTTCTAGGCTGTCTTTAAACCCCCAGCCCTGGAGACCCATTCTCTGTCATGTCATCAAGGTGGATGGCCCGGCAATGAAACTCCATGTCTGGGTCCATCCGTTGTTAATGAAGACAGCTGTAGAAACACCAAGGGACACCCAGGGACCACAGATGGAAGCAGGTGCAGACATGTTAATGCACTACTTTGGTGGTTTAGCTACCTCCAAGAATCTCTTCTTGTGAAAATCCCAGGGCCAAACATTGTCCTCCCCTATAGCTCACTTCCTGTGCATCTGGTCTATCTCAGTTTGGATATCACTACTCTACTAGGTTGTATTTTAGCCTTAATTGTACACAGTTACAAATGGAGAAGGCATTTCGCTTTCTAAGGGGCTACATCTTGGGATAAGTACAATCTTTCTGCATGTGGTATTAGCGAACAGGCCTAACATGACCAAGCTGATGTCTTAGAGCCCACGGCGATCATGTGTTGATACCATGTGTTGTGTAAATGAGTGCTGTGTAGTGAGAGTGGAATGCTAGTGTTGGGGACAGTGTAATTAAAGGTGACATGAGTGAGGTCCCTGCATAAGCATGACAATTCTCAAATAGTCTTTAAGAGATCATACTGTTAGTTGGAAATACATGGATTCAGTAGCATCTCTTACACTCAAAGAATGAATAAATGCCACAATATGTGACTTTTGAACATCTTGGGATTCACTCAGGGGGATGTCTGTAGTCCTCTGGCTGTTGGAGTTTGATCGTTTCAAAAGCTCAACAAGTTTGTGGTGCAGGTCATGGGGGGTGTGCTATGAAAGATTTCAGTCACACCTCAGAAAGGTGGACCCGTGCATCTTTCCCGTCCACCTTGAGGGTGGTAGGCATGGCAAAGATTACTCAGTAGGGTCCATCAAATTTGGCTTGCTTCCACTTTCTTACAAAGTTCTGAATGTAAACTTATTGACCAAGCTGAGGTATTTGATACAGTAACTTGGTGGTGCTGCACTTGGAGCTCTGATGGGTGACCTGTTTGAGTAAGAAGGTTGTTTTGGATAGCTCTGAGTGGTACACATACAATTTGACCCCCAGTGCTTGAGAGCTAGTCTCAAAGCTTAATTTCATTTGAGTTTTGGGGATGGGTGTCCTCATTAATCTAACCTTTACTATCTGTGGGGCATGAGGTGGTGATTGCTTTTGGGTGTGCTCTTCAGCGCAAATAAGGCTAGAGGCAGACAGTGTAGCCACTTCTTGTTAAGGATGGCACAAATTCTACTTATTCTATTTTTTAGAAGGCTGTTGAACCTCTAAGCAACACAATTAATTTGAGGATGGTATACTGAAGCTGATTTATGTGTAATTTCTTATAGGGTGTAGATATGGTCAAACATGGAGTTACCAAAGTTCCTTCTGATGTCCGATCGGATTACGTCTGGCACCCCCAACCCGGGTATTATCTCTCTGACACTGAACTTTGCTGGTGCCTTGGTGTCACAGTGCAAGCAAGGACCAGCTTCGATCCACCTGGAGTATGGGCAGACCACCACAATCAGGTACCTTAAGTTATCACTCCAATCAATCATATCAATGAAGTCAATGTCTAATGGCCTGAAAGTCCCCATTGATTTGGGGATAGCCGATGACACACCCTTGAGAGTCGGTTTGAGGGAATATAGTTGGCAGACGGAGCATTCATTCTAATACCCTGTCACTATTTCAGAGATATGCTGACTAAACTCTGCTGCATAATGGGCTTCCCTGTGGGTGTGTGTCTGTACATGAGGTTGTCTGCTGTCTGTATGAAGCTGCTTGCTATCCACTGCTCCTTTCCTCCCAGTAATGCAGTTTCTTGCAACTCCCTCAAGTACAATCCTGCTGTTTCTGTGTAAAGCTTGTCTTTAGGGGGTACCAGTTCTGAAACCTGTTCGACGGGTAGCACATGAGCTTCCTCAACCATAACATACATGGCCTTTTGTGCAACCGCTCAGCTGATGCATATCACTAGGAAACAAAATCCTTGTCCCCAGTATGGGAAGCACATTTTACCACGGTCACACACTCAAGCAGGGTCAGCGCATTAATGAGTAGCTCTAGAAGGTCCAGTGTGACCTGCTTGACTCAAACACCCGATGTCGCATTCCTCCTGGAGATCTGGCCAAATCCCAACTCTGCACCAGACCTCTCCATCGCCATCCCTGACGGCTGCAAGATAATCTTCAAGAACCGTGCCAACTGACCGGGAGGAGGCATCGCCATCGTACACAAAAACACCCATTGCCTCACAGCCAGCATTGATGACCCTGCACCGACATGGAGCACCTCCACTTCCAGATCCAGACCAACCAACCCGAACACCACCCTATGCAGCACCCTCATCTGCAGACCCCCTGAACCCCACCCAACTCCATAGCCAACTTTATCGGACATTACGCCTTCACCTCTACAGACTACATCTTCCTTGGCGACCTCAATTTCCACCTGGACCACCTCAGCGTACCCAACAGCTCATCCCTACTGGAGAACCTCACTATCATAGGTCTCAAACAACTGGTCACCTCCTGAACGCACTCTGCAGGACACATTCTCAAGACTCCAGCAGATTACACAGCCGTCAAAACCACTGTCCCATCACACCACCACCTCATCAGAACCACGAATGAAAACTACCATACAAGAACGAATCAACGCCAATGTACACAATAGCAAATAACTCTTCACTGTGATTAAAGATTTCACCAAACTCAGCACTGACCCCACAGACATCCTCCCATCCCAAGCTCTTTGACACAACCTCGCCACCTTCTTCCACTGCATCATCTCCGACATCTCTGACAGCTTCACAAGACAGGACCCACTCGCAACCACCACACCCAAAGGTTCCAGACCCCAGCCAACCCTGACCAACTGGACCACCTTCACCACCGATGACACCCTATGGATCATGAAGACCATCAACTCAAGTGTCCCTTCGGACCGCATCCCCCACCACAGTGACACCATTGCCCCAACCTCTGCCGCACCGCCAACTGCTTTGTCGAGACCGCCACCTTCCCTGAAGACTGGAAACTGGCAGAGATCAAACCCCTGCTGAAGAAACCCTCCGCTGACCTGACAGACCCCAAGAACTAAAGACCCATCTCTCTGCTCTCCTTCCCAGCCAAAGACATTGAGAAAGCCATCAATGCCCAACTCTCCTAATTCATTGAGAACAACCACATCCTGGACCACTCCCAATCTGGCTTCAGAAGCAACCATAACACTGAGACTGCTCTCCTTGCCGCAACAGACGACATCAGGAATCTCCTGGACCAAGGTGGAACTGCAGCCCTCATCCTCCTGGACTTCTCAGCTGCCTTCAACACCGTCTCCCACCACACCCTATTCACAAGACTCCATGATGCTGGCTTCCACAGCAAAGCCCTGAAATGGATCCTCTCCTTTCTCACTGACCAAACCCAGAGAGTCAGGCTCTTGCTGTTCACATCCGAACCTACGGAGATCAGCTGTAGCATCCCCCCAAGGCTCCTCCCTAAGCCACATCCTCTTCAACATCTACGTGGCCCAGATAGCAGATATCACCAGAAACCACGGACATAACATCCTCTCCTGTGCTGACAATACTTAGCTGATCCTCTCCCTCACTAACGAACCTACTGTTGCGAAGACCAACTTTCACAACGGGATGAAGGCAGTCACCGTCTGGAGGAAGGACAGCTGCCTCAAGCTCAACTCGAACAAGACTGAAGACCTCATTTTGGGTACCAACCCCTCTGCCTTGGACGACTCCTGGTGACCTGCAGTGCTCAGAGCCCCCCACAACGACAGACCATGCTCGCAACCTCAGCATCATCCTCGACTCCTCGCTCTTTATGAACCACCAAGTCAACGCCATCTCACCCTCCTGCTTCCATGCACTCTGCTGGCTCTGAAAGATCTTCAAGTGGATCCCCATTGAATTCAGAAGAAAATCCCCCCAGGGGCTCCTCAGCAGCAAGTTCAAATATGGCAATGCAATCTATGCAGGCACTAACCTGAAGCTCCACAAGAAGATGCAAAGAATCCAGAGCATTGCCGCTAGACTTATCCTGGACATCTCTTGCCACAGCCACATCTCCGGCACCTGAGAGACCTACACTGGCTTCCGATTAACAAAAGAATCGCCTTCAAGCTTCTCACACATGCCTACAAGGCCCTCCACAACATTGGACCTGCATACCTCAACTACTGCCTCACCTCCCACACACCCACCAGACAACTCCATTCTGCTCACCTGGCCCTGGCCACCAGCCCACGAATCTGCAAGACCAGAGCCAGAGGAAGTTCTTTCTCCTACCTTAATGCTAAGACCTGGATCTCTCTTTCTCTTCATCGCAGGCAATCTCCCTCTCTGCCTCAAATTAGGAAGGACCTCAAGACCTGGCTCTTCGACTGAACTGGCCATCCAGCACTTCGACTGAACTGCAGAATCCCCTCCTCCCAAGTGCCTTCAGACCCAAACAGGTGACTAGCTGGGATCTATAAGCACCCTGATTGATTGATTGATTGAGTGTGTGACAGGTGTGCCGTCTGACTTTAGAAACCCCCACCTTTTCCACTTGCTTATTTGAGTGGACCGTGGTGGTGACATAGGCTGAGTCTGAATAAATTGATATTGTCTTCCCTGAACTTTAATTGAGGGCTTCAATTAGTGCGGTCAGATCTGCTGCCTATACTGAGAGGTGGGGAGGATAATTAACTGTGTGACTACCTGCAGCTTCTTTTAAAGCGCATGGCTACGGGCCATGACAACCACTGGCCCCTTATGTCTTACCCCTATCTCTTACTCAATCATGGAGGAACCGTCAATGAACAGTGCCTCACTATCTAGCATGGGATCCTCCTCTGCCTGGCTGATCTCCTCAGGGGTGTATGTCATGCAATCAAATGTCTTCTCCCCCTCCTTGACCTCTTGGGCTAGGAAAGTGGCTAGGTTAAATAGGTAGCACCACACTACCTTAAGTGACGGCCTGGTAAGAATCAGCTTGTAGCTCGAAACCCGTTGTGTGTTCAGAGTGCTCTTTTGGATAACTGTGAACACTGAATGTTCTGCATACAGCATTTACGGGCAGCACTTCACAATGGAGTTACTTTTGTTGACTGCAAATGCAGCTGCTGCTAGCCCCTGCTCTAATAGGAAGTTACCCTGCATGATGGAGTCTAAGAGCCTGCTGTAATACGTGAGGGCCTTATGCTCCATTGGACATTTTTGTGCTAGAACTGCCAACATAACTCCCCTGTCAGTCTGGCTCAATAGGAAGAACTCCTTGCTATAGTCAGGTGGCCCTAGCTAGGGGGAGTAGTGATCTCTGTCTTGAGTTTGCAGAAGATGTAGTGCATCTCAGGCATCCAGGCTAATTCCTCATGGCCCACTTTCACCTATTCCATGGCCTCGAGTAGGGGGGCAGTGAACGTGCTGTAGTCGAAGACCCATAGGCCCAAAAACTTCTGCATGCCCTTTTTTTGTTTTTGGTGGTGGCATAGCTCTGGTAGAGTCTATGCGCTCCTGTGTGCTGACGAACACTGATATCAGTTGGCCCTGATACCTAATCTCCTTTTGTACGTACTCCATTTTCCCCTTTTCTACTTTGTACCATCTCTCAGCGATTACAGTCAGGAGGGCAATTAGGTCCTGACGACATAGGTCCTCAGAGGGACTGCATATTGGATGTCACCAGCATACTACATCAAGGTGCTATCCGATCGAAAGTTGGTGAGGTCCTTCTTCAATATCTTATTGAAGATGCTGGGGGACTCACTATGGCAGTCTCTAATACAGCAGGTGAACCCCTCAGAAAGTGAATGCAGTTAAGTACTGACTGTCGGGGTGCAGCAGAATGCTAAAGAATGCATTCTTGATGTCTACCACAGAGAAACAGTGGGATTCTGCTGGAATGTTGGTAAGTATGATAGAGGTGTCTGGCACCATGGGGAATTCCTAGACCACAATGTCATTGAGGGGGCACAGGTCTTTTACCAGGTACCAAGTTCCTCCCTTACTCTTCCTGATGGTAAAAACTGGTGTATTGCTGGGGAAGACCCTCACGTGGAGGACCCACTGATCAATTAGTGATTGTGTTGTGGGCTCTATCCCATCATAGGCTTCCTTGAAGAGAGGGTACTGATGAACCTGGGGTAGGAAGGCCCCTTCTCTCAATGTTGTCCTTACTGCCTTGGCGGTATGGATGAGCCCCACATCGTAGGAACCCCTCGCTCACAGCTGTGACAAAACTACTGACAAGACTTGCTCCTGTCCTGTTGTCAGCACATCCATGGGTGATGGAGACCCACTTCACAGCTCCACCCTAACCGTAACTGAGTTGGCAACGACAATCTTTAGAGGCCCCTGGACATTCACTGAACAGTTGTTCATCAGTTACATCCCCCACACTAAAACTAGGTGCGACTAAGATGATGCATGCCAACATGGCATCTGCTAGGTCAATAGCGAGTAGGACCTCAGACCACACCTCGGCAGCCTCAAAACAAAGCAGCGCCTCCTCTTGGCATTCTATATCCAGGTGACCCTCCTGGCAGAACACAAATTTGCAAGGAAGCTGAAGCCTATGGCCCAGCAGTCCCGGTGTATTAGCAATGATTGTGAGGTCTGCGTTAGTAAAGACTATCAGGTCGACAGGTGCTGCTCTTATTGGCCGGTCTGCGCAGTGTGGGTGGGTTACAGACATAAATCTTGATGGGGTAACCCCAGGGGTTAAACAGGTCATTGTACCATCTTCAGAAAAATGAATGGTCATGTTTAGCTTGGCCATTAAGTCTCCACCTAGGAGATTAGTCAGGGATGAGGAATGATACAGCAAACGTCTCCTTAACACGGCTGCCTCCCACTCATAACTCCAGTGGTTTTTGAAGGGGACCCTCATGACCAAGCCTGAGAACCACTGTGTGTCCATGTAGGCATTAGACAAGGGCACAATCCCTTCCTTTAAGCATGATTTTATGGCTCCTGTATCTATTAGGAAGCAATAGGATATGTTATTTATCAGAACTGTCATGGCAGGCTCTCTTTCGAACTGTCAAGTTACTGACAGTATGGGGCACAGGAGAGTGGACAAGTGTGCATCATCTCCCAGATGCAGGGCTGACCCATGTTGGTCCTGCAACTTATCTGACTCTGCCAATGGAAGGAGGATTCTGACACGGTCCCAGCCATGAGAGTCACCTGTACAACCTTCTTGAATCCTGTTACTATGTGTTTTGAACCTCTGTGGTAGTACGCCCATTGGTGCCGCCGCCTTCTGTGCCATTACGGTCACAGCTATTCTGACTAGGATCATCTGTTTCCAATTCCAGCAATGACCTGGTTCCATTCTAACCACTCCTGCCCTTTTTCTTTTCCCTTCTTGCCTGAACTTACCTTCTCTCCCATTTTACGGGTCACTACTACATGTAGGGGAAATTCTAGTTGGGATTTCCTTTCCAATACCTGATGTATTCCTCTGCCATAACCATATCCTCTGACTTGAATTACCCATCCCTAGGCCAGGACCGGTGAAATTGGTTCTCCTTCTTAGTACAGTCTGCCAGCAAGTTGCAGAACGGATGTGCAAAGAATTCCCCGTCATCTCTGGCTACTACCTCCCGAGGGGTCAGCCTGAGAATGTCACTCGTCCTGGCCGCATTCACTCTCATTGGTGAATTCCGAAAGACAGGGATTTCTACCCTCATCATTGCTAGTTGTGACTGCCATGAACCTCTCTGTTACTCGCATGTGCTCCTGGAACCAGTTGGGGTGCGTGCTCCCCGTGCCACTGAGGGAAAGTCTGCTGACTGCGACAGATGGGGAATCAAGTTTCGGGGCACTCTACTACTGGATTGGGGTGGTCAGGGAGTGTCGGGACTGTGGCCTGTAGCCTGTCGGCCCACCATGCCTAGACCTAACAACCTGCTTTTTGGTAGGGACCCCTTGAGCTCCCTCGACTATATCCTAAGGCGGGGATGGCAGGGATCGGGAAGAGCACCTCCATACCCATATATGGCTGGCGGGTCAATGCTATTGGCCTGTACTTCCTCAAAGACGGCCAATAGTTCCAGCAATGCTTCCCTTTTGTCCTTATTTTGCCCCATGTATTTTGTTGATAAGCGTGTTCTTCTATGTTCAATGATGTTGGTGTTGAATGTTCCCTCTTTTGGCTAGGGGAACGTGTGTGTCTTGGTGTGTTTTTGTGTGTTTAACTCGTGGCAGAATTTGCTAGGCTTTTTGGCCTGAGTGGGTAACGTACTCTGCATATGCTCTAAAGAAGATCCCATGGTGGAATTTGGTTAGCCTTTTTAAAGGATAGTTGCTCTTCTAGGTTCACATTCTTTAGGAAATTTTTAAGTTACACACATTCTAACCTCCTTTTTTATAGGGTTTTCTTTTCTAAATTGCTAGCTTTTATGCTTTTATAGATTTATACATTTTACTTGGGTGATGAGAAAATATGTACAAGGGTATTAGTGGATCACTCCGGTAGTGGGAAATATATACAAGAGGGGTTTATTTTCTCTAATCTGGTGGGGGAGGATATACACACATGGACTCCTAAATCTAATGGATTCTATGCTATTCACAGATGCATCAACATAAACATTTGACAAGCAAATGTATGAAGATTCACAATGTTCGTAAAAGTGCAATTGTTAGTTCACAGCAGCCTGCAAATTGGTGACAAAATAACAAGCCTAACTTTGGCATCGAACAAAAATTTGTGTGAATCCACAATATCTTCATTTATACAATAAACATTGATGAAAACACAACATTCAACATTTAAGATGAACACAGTCATGTTGGTCTACCAGCATCATAATATCAAAATGACACCATTTCAACTGGCAGGGGAGATGCTGACAAGGCCCCCCCAAAAATCAAGCTAACGGCCTGCCCGCAATAAATTATTATTAAACACCAGCTTTATTCGGACAACATAACCATCAAAACAGCCATAAAAAAAACAATTTAAAAAACATAAATAGTTAAGAACATAGGGGAAATTAAAAAAATCATCCAACAATCGCAATGAAATGTGAACCCTCCCACTTCATATAATCAACATACTTGTTTAGAAAGATTTAAAATTCTTAAGAAAACGAATACGTATATACCAGGCACTCACAAGGAACTTGCTAACCACAGAAATTAAAATGGTTGAAGTATCACTTTTCAGATTCCTTAAGGCGGAGCAACATTGTCTTAAGCCCAGATTTTGGCAAATTGTATAAATCCACTTGGACCGGGGAATGGAATATGCCGGGCAAGGAACATAAAATGTTCAAAAGATTCAATGCTGTTACAACAGGCAGGACATAGGTCAAATTTTAAAGATGATGCCCAACTGCCTGCTAGGGACAACAGCGGTAAACACCCAAAACGAAAACGAGCATACAGACTCTTCCCCAATATATCAGGTATGAGATCTAGATAAGGTTTGAATTGGGGGTACCACTTAAAAACAAGAAATTGATTAGTCAGCCGACCATGTGATGTACAAAGGAGGAGATTGTTTTTTACATAAGACCAATAAGCACCTTTCAGAGTCAGTTTTTGGTTTCTCCGTAAGTTCTGTGGATTCTCCCAGTACCTTTCAAGCCCCAGAATACGATACCATTTTGACACATGCCTGAACCATGGGATAGATACTACATTTGGCCTTCTTAAAAGGTCAAGAACAGAGTCCCTATATACAGTACAATGAGCTCAGGGGTGGTCCAGATCCTTACCCAAAAGAGTATGGGTCTCAGATTAGCAATGCAATTAAACCAGAGATCCGAAAAAGCCGGGATGAGGGGTATGCTACGAGGGCACGCAAGTAAAGCCCTGGCAAAATTATTTTCACCCACAGACAATCTATTACTGTTATAAAATCCCCACACCTCTGCACCGTAGGCGGCCGCGCCCTGCGCCTTGGCCAAATAAATCTTAATTGCTGTAGATACTTCTTTTGTTACAGAGCTTTTATAAAAACGCAGAATAGCGCCCGCCCTATGCTGGAGAAGTACTGCACTTTTACTGATATGATCCTCCCATTGTAGATTGTTTGAGATCCTCACTCCCAGGTAGTCTATTGAACTCACCTTGCTTAAAGGGGTCCCATCTAGAAGAATGGTACATTTCCTAATTGGTCCTGGGCTAAACACCATTAATTTAGTTTTGCTAATGTTCAATTCCAGGCCAAAGTCTGCACAATATAATTTAAACCTATCAACAAGAGTCTGAAGACCCATTGGTGTCTTAGAGATAAGTAGAGAATCAACTGCAAAAAGTAAAATAGGAATTTTCTGTGCATTTAGGGAGGGGGCATCATTCTGACAAGTAGACAATACTTGTACCACCTCATTTAAAATAAGGTAAATAGGGTTGGGGCCAGAACACATCCTTGACGAACCCCCCCCACCCCTGATTGCCCCATCTCACCTGAGCATGTGTATTCTCATATAACCAGTGTAATAAATGAATTATGTTATTAGGAGTATCCATTCTATGTAACACTTCCCATAATTTTTCTTTAGGGACCATATCAAAAGCAGATCGAAGGTCCACAAAAACAACATATCAATTTTGCTTGACAAGGACTATGGCCCTCATTATGACTCTGGAGGTCGGCGGAGAAGTGGCGGTATTACCGCCAACAGGCTGGCGGTTAAAAAAAATTGAATTATGACCATCTGCCACTTCTCTGATCCGACCGCCAGGGCGGAGACGACCGCTGGGCTGGAGACTTGGGTCTCCAGCCCGGCGGCCGTCACAAGACCATCGGCGGTATCACGACCCGGCTGACCGCCATGGATCTCATGGGGTTGGGAACCGCCATGGATCCATGGCGGTAAGCACTATCAGTGCCAGGGAATTCCTTCCCTGGCACTAATAGGGGTCTCCCCCACACTCCATGCATGCATACAACACACAACACCCCCCCACCCCTCCCCTAACGGACGATCAACTTACCTGGTCCGTTGATCCTCCGGGAGGGGACGGGATCCATGGGGGCTGCTCTGCCGCCAGCAACCTCCATTTCCCCGCCGACCGCCAGTATGGCTGCTGCCGGCTCTCCGTCCGAAAAAGGACGGAGGGCTGCCAGCAGTCATAATTCGCCAAGCGTAAAACCGCCTGCACTGGCGGTCTTCAGCACGGCGGTCCCTCAGTGGTCTTTCAAAAAGACCGCTGAGGTTGTAATGACCACCTATGTATTTCCAGTATAAAAGCATCACCCTAGACCTGGTCTACAGTACTTGTTTTTGGGCGAAACCCCTCTTGTAATGGGGATTGCACCTGATGGTCTTGAAGCCAGCTTAATAGCCTTCCCAGAAGCTGTTTAACAAATATTTTCTGGAGATTGTCAATAAGGCTAATAGGTCTATAATTAGCTGGGGAGCTCACAATGCCCTTTTTGTGAATCTGAATTATTTCAGCTCCTTTCCAGGTACTCTGAATCGGGCCCCCAGCTGCGATTTTATTCAAAATCAAGTTTATGTACCAGGAACATACTGTTGGTTCAGATTTATATAAATCCCCCGGAATCTTATCCTGCCCTGGTGCTTTGGCAAATTTTAAGGAGTTTATTGCTGCTATAGTTTCCTCCATAGTGAAGATAATTGGTTCTTCGTAAATAGAGCAATGTAGTCCTGGGTTATCCAGAGAATAGCTCATTCTAACCAACAGCGGGGAAGAAGATTCATGAGTTGAGAAATTACAAGGTAGGGCATAAAGTTTGGAAAAAAAATGACTCACCCAGCTCTCAGGTTGAATATGGTTACTCATGGTGCTCTTACCCCCTCTTTGTCTATTAGACAATAACTTCCAAAAGTCACATTGTCATTAATTTTGATTGCATTAAGCAGGTTTTGCCAGATTGAATCTTCCCAGCTTTTCTTTGATTGTATTACGGTCTTGTTATAAACAAGTCTAGCTGATTGTATCGCCCTCTGAGAACATTTCGTAATAGCTGTTTTTAGTGCTAATTTCAACTCAGAGCACTCCTTGTTAAACCACACATTGGTTTCAAAGTTACCATCAGAATACTTGATACTGGTCTTTTTATAAAAACAATTCTGCAGTTTCTTCAACAGGTCTTCATGGATACTAAGAATAGGAATATCATTAGCTTCATACTCCTTGTATACGGCCATTACATCAAAAAACAACTGAGAAATCCCTTTTATCAAAAAGGGGTTAGACAGCACTTTTGGCCAGCAGACCCAAGAGAAACTATTATCCAACAGTTGTGCTGGAACCACAGTGCTGTGGTAATTTTGTGATCTCCTAAATACATCACTGTGCATAGTAAGAAGCAAAGGCTTATGATTACTCTTGTAACATGAGTCCACCTTAATATCTTTTAAGGAGGGCCATAACCTCCACTAGAAAAAAAATCAATTACACTGGTGTTCCTACCTCGTTTGAAGGTCGGCGCAGTGCCCAAATCAGAGGCCCTGAGTCCATGTCTAAGACATAGGATACCAACTGGGAAGCAGCACGGGAATGAATACACAGTTGTTTGTACATTAGTTGTGGAATACCCCAAAGTTCATCTTCTTCATCCATTAAACCACTATTTAAACAGGAAGGTTCAAAAGTACAATTCATGTCTCCAGCAATCACTAAATTCGCCAGAGGGTGTAAGGTATCCAAGAATTCAGACAACTGCGCCAGAGTCTGAGACTCTAAACCCCGTGGGACAGATCGATCATAAACATTAATAATGGTAATCTTAAAATATCGGTCAAAAGTAAGTTGTACTCCCAATAAATCTGGTGAGCTAATTTTTAACACAGAATGATCACACTGTAGTCTCTTGTTTAGCAATACCAGTAGGCCCCCTTTAGCGCGACCTAAGCCCCTCTCTGCTGGTCGGCCCAAGTCTCCTGAAAAAGACAAATATCATGATTAGTAATATAATTGACCCATTCGAGGTCACCCAACTTCCTGTCAAGCCCCACTAAATTCCAGAACATAATAGATAATTCTGAACTAATTACCTCATCTCTAGGCCTAGGACACCGGGTCTCCCTATGATGTATATCCTCATCAAATACTCCGGGTTTAGCCACCGGAGACACTGCTTGATATGGGTTAGTATACAGTCAATCAGTTGCTGGTGGTATATGGGAAGATTTTACTACCAAAGCTGGAACACACTTTTGAGTAGAAACTGGGCCATCCAGGGATATAGATGAGCGGGCGGCAGGTGCATGTGGTACAAGTCTAATGCCAACCCCTCTCAGATCCCTAAGATAGCTAGTACATGATTCAAAGTCCATAAGTTTATCCACCAGCAACCTGTCTACAAAACAAATAGAGATAAAGTCAAAGTTCAAGCCAGGTTGGCCATGTCTGCCCACCTCAAGAATATCAGCACGAATGACTGAAAAACAATTGCGCTGAGCACGTAGCCAGTAAATAACCTTATTTATCAGGGAATCATGAGTTTCTGATGAACCAGAGGGCAATTTAGGCACCTCAGCCATGTAAATGGTGCCACCTTTGCTCCTCAGTCCTTAGCACCATTCCATGTAAAGTGGCCGTTTAGTGCTAGCGTGGACTACCACATCAGTAGGAAACCTAGGGGCCTTGGTAAAATATGCAAAGGAGCTTGCAGCTTCAACAGGAACCTGATTACCAATAATCCCCCCGAGGGCCCTTAACAAGGTCAGTAGACTGAACTTTTACATACCTTTGGGACCCCAAGGGATTCCTGTTTTTAGGAGTTATACTGTGCTTCCGCCTTATGGCTGCAGGCGCAAGCTGGGGTCCCTCTGCACAATAAATAGACACGTTTTTTGGAGGGGGGTGGTAGCGGACCCCAAAAAAGGGGTGCCTACTCTCAATCTTAAATCAGACAGGGTAGTACTCCCACCCCGTTTAACCCCCCATCTAGCCTCTGACACTTGCACTCAGGCTTCTGTGCCTGTCCCCTCTTTAAGGTGTCCATCAGTAATAACACCAGACCCTTAACTTCATCCATCCTCTGGAGAACAGTGACAAAATCAATTCCCTCATGGGATGGTGGCAATCTGTCAGTGTCGTTAGGCAAATTAGTTAAGACTTTATCGACACGGGTTCCGGCTAGAGCACGAGCAGAGGGTCCCTCTTCCTCCGCCAAGGGCCCGAACCGATTTGTGCACAATATATTAGAAGCCACCGTAATCACTGGACTCAGCGGGGGGCGGAGAGCCTCATTCCCCATAGGAGAGACACTACTCACACAGAAAACAGTACCCAAGTCACTTCAAGATGTTGTAGTCATCAAGGGATGAGAATTTATCCTAGGGACTTGAGGTACCTGTTTTGAAACAGTCTCCACTCGGGAATTAGATGATTGTGACTTCTTTTTAAATATATCCAGAACTTTTTTCCCGGATGTGGTACTTTTTATAGGCAGTGGTGTATTAGAATTACTTTTCAAAATGGCCTCCACCTCTTCAAACAGAATGTCAATATCATCTAGGGGATTATTTATTTTGTGTATTAAAGAACTCGCTTGATTACTTGACCGTTTTTTCATTTTTTTTATGCCATTTGACGGTGCAGGAATGTCCACAGCTTTGCGTTTCCCTATCGTGATGCAGCAAAAATTGTAGATAAAATAACTATATAAAACCTAAAAATAATTCCCACAGAGAACTTACTTCTGAAAATGGTATGCCCAGCCTGGCCTCTGTTGGGTGATGACGGCCGAAGACGGGCTTGTCTTCGCCCGGTCTTTGCCCAGTCACATGCTCGGGCACGTCCCACGCCCACGCAGCGCACGAGTGCTTTTAGTAGCGTGGGAGGCAAGGGAGCCTGGGGGAGGGAGTCCAACCCCAGACAGGCAGAGTCTGATCCAGCATGTCCCGCGCAGCGAGAATGAAGAACGCTATTAGTAGTGCAGGAGGCAAGGGAGCCTGGGGGATGGAGTCCCACCCCAGACAGGCAGAGTCTGATCCAGCAAGTCCCTGCATGCAATCCTTAACCCTGCCCACTACTAGTACACTTTATCCTGTGACCAAGGGAAGCTCTCTGCTGCGCAGGACTAGGGGAGCCTAATAATCTTGTCAATACAAGCTGGGGGGAAATGACTGCAACAATTCATGTGGAGAAAGAAGGAACTCACTTCAATGCCCTTTCTTGGCAAAACACAGCTATGCCTAATCTCCTTGATCCCAATCATTCTGGTATCCTAACATCCGAATTCTCCCTAAGTCACACCCAGTGGTCCTGCATACCATCTGTGTCATGCCCAGCTGTCCAAGTGAAGCACACCTCTCACTCCTTTCAAATACCACTAGTGTTACGAAACCAGTGACACTGAGAAAACAGGGATGGCCTAATAAGATGGAGATTTGGGCCCTATATAACACCCAGAGCCTATGCATGGTGACTGCATCACACACAGCGGTCCAAGTTAAGGCACCTCTTAAAAATGAGAGCTGGCCCTATGTCACACCCACAGCCTAATGCGTTCCATCTGTGTCACCCCCAGTGGCCCAAGCAGCCAGCCACCCAAAAACCCTGTATTACACCCAGGGCCAAGTGTACTGGCTGTGTTACGCTCAGGATCCAAGCTATCACCCTTCCTGGTTCTGACAATCAAAAAAGTGACTTCCATGTCTTAAGCTTTTTCCTAATCTGAATGCTAGGACTAAGGCTTTGATGTAGTCTCCTACACCTATGATTGAAGCATCACGATGGACCTTCACCCCACAAATTCAGCAGAACATCCAGTCAATTGCTGCTTCTGCTCACTTTCTTGTTGAGAAAATGTGAATCTGTCCAGGTGGCTTCCCATTCCTTTGGTTACAGTCAGGTCCGTAGAACCAATCAGCTCCTATCAAGCTCACCAAAATGTTGCTCAAATGAGGATTTACCTTAAAAAACAATGGACAAGAGGCATCTGGCAAAGTAGGAAACAATTTGTTTAATTATACTTACGGTCGGGAGAGCAGTTACAGAACCAGGGTGTGAGGACTGCCTCTCATAGTACATTGAACTGATGCAGGTTTTATACATTTCTCTGGGTACAATAAAGTCATAAAAAGCAAACTTTCATATTGGAGTCTTACATACAATTCTAGACACGGAAAGCAGGTGGACCTCCACACAATGTGGGCCAGCAAGTACGTGTCCAGATGTTCAGCCTGTGGGGCACGTGATCACTTTGTGTGCTGTGTATGCTCTGTCCTGATTGGCTAAGTGAAGCTAACTATGTGTGGCATCTAACTTTATGATGTTTTGGGAATGCACGCATCCCTCTGGCTATGTGTGCTTTATTGGGGCCAATCTCCGGGGACTATTGTAGTATTGCTACCCATCTCTGGGATCTACTCTAAGTTTCCATATTTGTCCATTTGGCAATCTGTTAAGTGTTACCCTGTGATTTGTCAGCCTTTAGTCTTCAGGCTTGGGTCTCAGAGCCTGTCTGACCACGTACCTATGTGGGGGTTGATGGAAAATTCACAATGGGGGAATCTAACAGCAGTGATGTGTCATTTGTGTAAAAGAGTCCCTTTGTTGTGCACGTCTTTAACCAGTCAAATATCAACACCGCCAGTGCCACACATCAACCCTGGGGCACGAGAGCCATTCAGAGGTACAGCTGTCCCATTTTTACTGAGGCTGAGGTGGCCATGCTGTTTATTTGGGAAGAGTGCCACCCCACCTTTCCATGCTGGCAGCAAGGCTGGGAAAGGGTATGCCCTGCAGGAGCGTTGGCTGTTAGGAAGGAGAGTGTATCTGTTTGTGCACTGCAGCACAGGGGTTCCAGCGTACCACACAGCAGCTGATGCACCACTGGGTAGACAATATTGATTGAGAACAGGACCTACTCGACCTGCTGGGTGTCAAGGTTGTGGGGCTCGGTCAGTAATATTTATTTTTTGTTTTCTAAACATTCTTATACTTTTTTTAAAAGCATCCTAATTATACTCAGAGGTAAGTTAAGTTAAGTTTACGTTAGGAATAATATCTGACCCAGCGTGAGTTAGCCAGGTGCTCAGCACTACCTACTAAGCGCATGCTTGGGCCTATGGTTGAAGAAGTTATGCAGTCTCTTCTGTCCTGTTACTAAGATGGTAGAATATCAGGGAGTTAGCATTCTCTGTGCTTTTCTTCTATGTAGCTCACACAGTCCTAATCTCCCAGTGATGAGTAGTATGCATTGAAAAGGAAGACTGAGTTGGCCCATCAAAGGGGTTAGAGAAACAAAGATCATTTGTTGCAATGCAGTTGTATTTCAAAATGTGGTTTAGGTTTAGGAAATTAAGAATAGGGCAATGGGCTATCTGATTTAGAAAAGTACAATACTACTGTGTCTGCCTGTTACATCTTTTCTTTAAAGATTTACTGTGCCACTATTTTTTTTATCTTCTTAATTTCTTACATCAGCACCCATTGGCAAGAAGGCATTGGGTCAGGGTGAATTGGCTGCTACCACCAGCACCACAGTGGGAGTAACCACCACCACCACTACCAGAAGCACTGTGGCAGATGGTTCTGCTGACCCCAGTAAGTCCTCTTGTTAACATTTCCCTAACTTTTACTTCTCCCCACTAGTGAAATAATTTTGCCTTGAGCATGTTTTATAATGTCTCCTTTTCTCAGCTCCTCTATCCAATGTTTTTTAAAGTTATGTTATCCCTGCATTATTCTTTTTTCTATATTTCCTGTTTCTGTAACTGACTTCCTCCTATCTATAGCTCTGTTCTGCTCTTTTAGTAAAGTTTCCTCTCCCCGACTATGTATTGTGGTACTGTAAGACTAAGGGGGTCATTATGACCCCGGCGGTGGGTGGTAATGTGGCGGCAGTACCACCAACAGGCTGGCGGTACATACTGCCACATTATGAGAATGACGGGTTGGCTGCAGCCAACCCGCTACTTCTCCACTCAGACCGCCATGGCGGTAGCAGCTACTGCATTTTGAGCCAGCCTACCACCTAAGGTTTTCATGGCGTTAGCAATGCCACGAAAACCATGGCAGTAGGCCCTACCGGTGACAGGGAATTCCTTCCCTGTCAAAGGTAGGTGGCTCCCCCACCCCCCAAACACCCACCCAACACTCACCTGATGCTCCCCACCCCCCTCTATCCAAACTTCCCCCTTCCGATCCTCTCACCCCCCTTCCAATCCTCTCACACGCACACACCCACAGACACGCATTACGCATACACTCACTCACACTGACATACACTCATTCATACACGTATACATCCAGTCATGCTCGCACACATTCATACACACATTCACACTGACATGCAGACACGCACTCACATTATCATTCTTACAGGCATTCACATATTTGCATACACCCATGCAAACAATACTACACACATGGATGCATTCATGTACAAACTCACACATTCATGCGCACTACCACACACACACACAACACCCCTCACCCCCTTCCCCTGTCGGATGCCCAATTTACCTTGTTCCAGGTGGTCTTCCGGCAGGGAATGGGAAGGGGCGCTGCTACCACCAGCAGCGCCCCACCAGCAGAGAACCACCAGGCCGTATCGCAGGTCATGATACACCTGGCGGCACTCTACTGGCGTGGCGGTGCTGGTGGTAGCAGCGCCAGCTTACCACCATCCGCCAGTATGATCACTGCCAGATTTCCGCCCTTCTTTTGGCGGAAGTCTGGCAGTGATCATAATATGGCAGACGGATGGTAGCCACGGTGATGGTATTTTGGCGGCCTACACTGTGGCGGTAGGTGGTTTTTACTGCCAATGACATAATGAGGGCCTTAACTGATTTGTGATACTGTAAAGATTGCAGGTCCAAATAAGCTATTATTCACCACACATGTTTGTTGAGAAGGCTTTCTTCCTCATACTCAAACTGTCAAAACAAGAGTGGTCATGGTCATGGACCCCCCCCCCAATGCTGTGTTATCATTCATATATGCAGTATACCGGCAGTTTCCATGACAGTGCAGCATGGTAGGAAAGTAATGAAATCCCATTGTGTTTGCCAACGTAGTCCATTTGTCCTTCATTGACCATTCTACCCAATTCATTGTGCTTTAATGACTCATTATAGCTCTCTCCCTCTATTACGAGGACAATGCTTTTCGTTGGCTTGAGTACCTGACTTTTCTAATGCTAACCAACAAACCTTCCAAAGTGATGGTTTTGATAGAACATCAAGCACTGATGCGAGCATGGTGGGAGTAGGGCTTTGTGGGGATAGGGGTAAAGCTGTATGCTATAGCTAGGTTGGGAGATTTAAGTGTAAAAAGGAAGTAACTTGATTATTGAAATGGAAGGAAATAGAATTGTATACTGTAAAACCAGAAAACCGGGGATCAATCGAGGCTTCCCCACTTTCCCAAACTGTGTATTCCTAGAAAATTGTCTAATTTCGCCTTGCCTCCTTTTCTTCATTATGACATATAATAGCACCTTGAAATACATTAATTCTGGATATGTGTTGTACAAAACCTTCCCTTATGTTTGATTTATTAAAGTATCATGTTGTCCATGTATATTAACAACCCAGTCCTCCCAGAAGGCTCTATGTGACAACTGACATATCTTTTAGTTCACCATTGGCATTGTTGTCAGGGTGGGAGAAGGCATGAAAGTTTCTATGTTCATTTTTGAAAACTACTGGTTTAAAAATACTTCTGAATGCACTGATATAATCTAATGTACTAAGGTGAAAAGCATGTACATACTAATGAAATACATTTTCTTGAATTTCGAACAGACTGTCAAATTTTACATGTTTGTTGCAAAGTATCTTAAAAGTATGTTAAAAAATAATACTTTCCTAAAGTTAAGTGGTGCAGGACACCTTATTTACTATTTCTCTTTTACTCCAGTTAGTGTAACTAAATTTTTGACATTTATTTAACATATTTCTGAATGTTACTGCTAGAGCAAGTAAACAGCAGCCCAGTGCAATCATTCTTCTGGGGGTTGAAGGTCAGGGGTGCTGCATGCGGCCCCCTGGCCCTACTTTGAGTTTCACTGTGATAGAAGATACTGCTAACCGAACTATAGTCAGGTAGTGCTGTTGTAGTTTGTTCAAAATATTAATAATTACTTAGGAGGTGATTTTTTCTCTAGTCTCACAGAGCAGTGCTGGAGCTAGTGCCAGCCATGGGGCAGCTGGTAGACCGACAGAGGAGGCCCAGGAAGTTGAAGGGGGAGAAGTTTCAGTGGCCGTAGGGACAAGTGGTGGTAAGTCACATTGTTTGCTTATTGACAAGTTAGGTATACTATATTTATTAAGTAAGGAAAATATTCAGAATCACCTCCCTGGCCATGGCATTTTGCCACCTGTGACCTAAATGCAGCATTGTTCAATGCGACACTGCAGTGTTGGATTTGCAAAGTGCGTCTGCTTCATGTAATGCAGCATTAGAAAGTTTACAGCACATTACAAACCGAAAGCAAGGTGTGTTTCCCAGTTGCTACTCAGTCAATTCCTACTAGTACTTCACTCCATTATTCTTTCCTAAGTTCTGTCCCAGCCTACCAAAAATTGGAAGATCCATTCTTGGCATGTGCCTCATCTTTTTGACCAAGTGATTTATGTGTATATATACACCATGGCTCCCAAGATGGATTTATGGCTTTTCAAATGTATCCCATTCATTATTCATCAACTACAGCGACTGACTAAGTCAATGCTTAGCACATGATGATCAGTGACACCACTCTAGCCTATATCAAAACCTCTACCGAGCTTAATCCCTCTAACCCACTTTACAGTAGAGTAACTTTCCTTGCTGCCGAATAAAGATACTTGTTGAAAATAATTTGTGGTAGAGGGCGAGGCGGAGCTAAAGAATGCAAGGAATGCAGCACTCTTAGTCAGAGTAGTGAATTTATTAAGGCAATTCCCAGGTTTCATATATATGAAGAGAATAACGTGAGCACTTAATGTGAATGCAGCAACACAAGTGCAACTCTCACAGCAGTGGAATAATAATAATCAAAGAAAATGCAATACATCAACAATGACTATATATAAGTGATTATGTATTTATGCATGCGCATAGCAAAGCTAGACATTTAGGCGGTCATTCTGACCGCGGCGGGCGGCGGTCGCCGCCCGCCATGCGGTTACCGCCGAATGACCGCACCGCGGTCAAAAGACCGCAGCGGTCATTCAAACTTTCCCGCTGGGCCGGCGGGCGACCGCCAAAAGGCCGTCCGCCGGCCCAGCGGGAAAGCCCCTGCAAGGAGGAAGCCGTCTCGGAATGGAGCCGGCGGACTTGCAGGGGTGCGACGGGTGCAGTGGCACCCGTCGCGATTCTCACTGTCTGCAAAGCAGACAGTGAAAATCTTTGTGGGGCCCTGTTAGGGGGCCCCTGCACTGCCCATGCCAATGGCATGGGCAGTGCAGGGGCCCCCAGGGGCCCCACGGCACCCGTTCCCGCCATCCTGGTTCTGGCGGTGGACACCGGCAGAAACAGGCTGGCGGGAAGGGGGTCGGAATCCCCATGGCGGTGCTGCAAGCAGCGCCGCCATGGCGGATTCCCTGGGCCAGGGGAAAACCGGCGGGAAACCGCCGGTTCCCCTTTTCTGACCGCAGCTTTACCGCCGCGGTCAGAATAGCCCAGGAAGCACCGCCAGCCTGTTGGCGGTGCTTCCGCCGCCCTCCGCCATGGCGGTCATGGACCGCCAGGGTCAGAATGACCCCCTTAGAATTAAAACTGCATCACCATATGGCTAGTGTCCAACATCATCCTTTGTCTGCAAATGTCAAGCTGTGGAACCCGTGACGGCTGAGACAGAAGAGACCAGCCCCAATAGGATTACTCTGAGCAATGCGTCCACCCTCAGAAATGAGTTCCTTCTCCCTCAGAGTCAAGCAAGTGTTTTTATTCCCATAGCACAGCTGGATCCCTTCTTTCCAGAAAACAAATTAATTTACGCACTCCCTCCTGTTCTTTTAACAGTGAGGTTGAGTCCGCCCAGGTGGTATTGTCCTACCTGGGTGGGGCTAGGTGGGGCTAGGTGGTCATAAGCATGACACTATATAGTGTGTGAGACCACCTAGTCCGTAAAGGAAATCCCCCTCTACAGACCTCATACCACCCCACATTCCATCCACATTTCACCTTTAGTCAAGGTACAAGATTGGTCTAGTGTCACAACTGGCACACTGGCAATCTACTTATAGTTGCCAGAACCCAGTACTCTCTTTTGTGATTTAGTATTATGTTTGGGGAGTCGAGTACGGCGTGTGTCCTTTCCCGCTCCAATATACTCTCCCTTTGTGTATTGTCCCTTCTCTACCATAAACATTCTCAGCCTTGCACAGTCTTGTCAAATATTTGTCCCCCACATGTTCCCTTCCCTGGTGAGAAAAGCGAAAACATGTTAACAGACTGTGTGCAACAGAATACCTGTGGCACCACGGTGATGGCATTTGAAGCTAAACTAAGCACAAAAATGTAGATAACATTACCTGCACCACATAAAAGATATATCCCATTCCCTTTCCTGTACTGCAGTGCATCTTTTTTTCTACTGTCTACTTACAGCAGACAGGATATCCGCAGTATACATTATGGGTGTGATGCAGTATTGTTATTGTTCATCTGCCTTTTTTGGAGTCAGGGTAGTACTGAAAGGCAGCCAGAACAGGTTCATTGGAACTAAAGTAAGTTAATATATTGTCCATTACTGCTGCCCAAAAACATGCTGTAGACTACAGAGAGTAGCAGACCCTTTCTGTATGCCTCAATTATTGCTGCACAACATCAATACTATTAATTGTGCTGTATATATATCTTACTCAATAATGAGATGTAATTTTTCTTCTTACACACAAAGGGTTTATTTGTTTTTTTACTATGAAATCCTTTAAAAGAAAAAAACGTGTTCATTCTGGTGGTATTCTGGTTGAATTTATTGCAGTCAGTGCTATTTTTTCTGTGATGCATGTGTGGGAAAAACGTGGCCCTGTGACTAAGCACATAAAAAATTCCAGTGGTCCTATTGGACCAGCGATGTTCTGCTACTGTGCCACTATATAATCAAGTATTTGTGCTGAGCACTACAAATAGTGTTTTTTTATTTGTTTTCCTTTTTGATATAACTTCTCCTTCTGTTCTATCATCACAGCAGGAGATAGCCACCTGGCTGTGGTGCCTCTAGAAGCAGGCCATCCAGGCTCAATATTGCTGGTTAATGGCTTTGGAGGAGGTGGTGGCACATACCACTGCTCCCAGGCCCACTGGCCAGCCTGGCCTGTGTCTATCCCAGCTACATTATTACCAGTGCCACCAGCAGCTGGGATCCACCACTGCTGCCACCCAGCGGCAACCACCCTTCATCCACAAGAACACCTCCTCTGTCTCATCCTAAGGGAGCTGGCAATACTTTGGCAAGAGATGGCAGGTGGCACACCTTCACACCCAACTAAAGGCCCACTGAAGTCCTTTTATATCATACTTTCTTTGGTAGGAGGGACATTTCTTGTGGTTGGAAAGGGTGGGAATTGGGAAAGGCAGATGGAGCAAGAACTTTGGACTTACATTGGACACTGGGGTGATTAATTTGTTTGGATAGAGGGGTGGGCCTGTATTGGGTGGAGAGGGTTTTTATTTGTAAATAAATAAATAAATTGGTAGTTTGTTTCTTCATATGACAACAATCTGCCTTTTATCTTCACACTGCTTTTAGTGCAGCCTGTTTTTTAATTGAGAAAAAGCTACCCTCTCAACAGTCACATACTGCTACCACAACTTTTCTCCCTAGATGTTCCCTAGCTGTTTCTGAAGTCCCTTGCTATATAAAAATTTGCTAGGTTACTTACTTTATCTATAGTCCCACCAGAGTGTGAACAACACAAACTAGGTCTGTCGTATTGCTTGAGGGTGTTAACTTTTGCCACTTATGCAGCACCCAGCCACTTATTAAAGTGTATATCTGTTAGTTATACCTTTGTCATACTACCCTTTGTAACTATATATTGACCACTAGGGGCATATGCCTAGCCTATTGTCTACTGCATACATAAAAACATCTTAGTCTTCAGTAGAAGTTACTAGCTAAACTGGTTCACTTCACTTCGTAGATCTCTTACCTGAATAGATGAAGGGATGGCTGCTACCTCTCTTAGTCTTCCAAAACCTTATAGCAGAGTTTCCCAAGGTGCCTTCTTAATGGTGGTGGTAGTAGTAGCCTAACACGCAAACAGGGAAGACAGCACAAGCAAGGTCCCACTCTCACGTAGGTGAAATCCCACTGTAGGATTATTCAGAAGTATTATCCATCACAGGCAACTAGATTGGAAGAATATACTGAGTTATTGGGTTAAGTATAGCATAATTTATCAAAGAATGAGACCAGACTACCACCATGACCACAACAAGACCTGATACTGTTAGAAAAACTAGCAGCAGTAACTTCTGAGCAACAGGATACTAGTATTTAATTAATTTATTAAAACACTTAAAAAACTCAATTGTGGTGCCACTGATGCATGCAACTTCTGGTGAGAACCAGGAGGTGGTAGACTAAATCTCCATCTGAGTCTTATGCCATTTTGAGGTTGCTCATGAGGGTGATGCTGGTGCTGTGCTGGGGAAAGGGTTCTTTGTGTAAAGCTTTTTACCTCTTCTTCCTCACTACCTCCCACTGTGAGAAATAATGGTGTACCCTTTCTTTTTCTTGCTGGAGATCCGGAAGCTAGTAGTTCAAGAAGAGATACATCTTGCTCAGCAGGAATCTCAACCTCCTGATCTGCTTCTATTTCAGGAAGAACTAGTGCTGGCTGTGGCTCCTCTTGTCCACTTTGCTCAGTTTCCTGTGATGATTGCATACTAGTTTCTAACTGAGACAGCTCTAATTATGACACACTGCTCATCACCATGATTGCAGTGGCTTCCTCACTGAGAGACATGTGCTTGGGCTTAGGTTGGAGTGGTGCCATCATTAATGTGAGAGTGGTGATCCCAGCTTGATGCCTGGAGGATGGCACAACAGTTACATGAAGTCGCCTGAAAAATGAGAAGGGCAGCAAGCCACTGGTGGCAATCTGCTTCTCCTTCTCCTCCTCACTGGCTACCTTCTTCGCAGCACCTTTCTTTGGGGCCATTTTCAAGCTGTCAGTTGGCAATTGGCTACACAAGCAGAGGTAGAGGAGTTCTGGTCATATTACTTTGTGCCGGCATTCTGTCTGGCAGTAGTGTGGGAGATGTCCTTTGTGCATCTAAAAGCAAAGAAACAAGAAAAAGCATTAAGTGAAATGTAGCTTTTTCCAGTTTGAATTATTGATAGTACAGACAAGAAAGCTGCTGCTTAAATAGAAAATCTACTTGAGCAGCAGCAAAATCAACTTGAGAAGCAGCGCCCTCTGATGTGCTGCATGATGATGTTCACTCTACCTTTTCACCTTGGAATGTGCTTCTGGGTCATAAAATCAATGTGAGCATTGCAACATATCTATTTCTGCTCATTTGAGGGACTCGGTTGAATCTCACAGCGTTTTCATGTACCGCTGCAAAATTCCACGGAGTGAAACTGTGAGTTCCACCCACCCATACTATTCTTATGATGAACAGAGCCATTACTGATTTCTAAAAGGTGGGCCTCTGTTGAGAGTGGCAAGATGAGCAAAAAGAAATGCACTGAAATGTGACCTGAGTGAATGCCAGTGACTGAGATTAATTCAAGCATTCCACCCATCACCTTGTCATTTGTTGTAATTGATGTCCCTAGTGCAACAAGTATGTTGCCGTGCTCACTGTTACACAGGACTCAAGCTGCACACTAATGATGAGGCTCAAAGAAATTGAAACCAGTTTGATGTTGCTTGTATTTTCTGTGTAAGTTACCCTGCCTTCCAAATCAGGATGAACTGTTCCTTGTGGAGCAGGGTCAGTACTTATTTGCATAAGTTAGGCCTCTGTCTAGAGTGGCATGGTGGGCAAAAATGATGGACTGAAATACTTACTCCAACTGGCTGCCCGTGACTGACATTGATTCAAGCATCCCATTTATCCTTTTGTTGTTTATGAAAGTCTTTGAACGCAACAACAGATATATTTGCTTCCAAAATAGTCATTGTCTCTAATCTGCTTGCCTGTAACACCTGCAAAATTGTGGGCATAGCTCGGCTATACAAAAGTTCACTCCTGTATGTATGCTGCACTTTGGGAGATAATACTAATCTCTAATGGAGACATATGTAAAATGCGATTAACTTTAACGACAGCTCCACTGTCTGATGTTTCTTGCATGTAGAATCTCTATAAACTCGACATAAATTTGTTGTTTCAGGTATTTCACTGTAATATTAGTGTACCAAGAGAGGCTTTTCTCGTGACCATGGTTCACATTTGTAAAATTTGGGTCATATGAGAGAGCTACCAGTGTTGTCTGATGCACAACTGTAAATCTATGAATTATGGTGTGATCTGCCTGCCTAGATTATCTAAGTAGTCAGGAGAATAATTCTGATGTTTGAGATGCACACCTTCATCGTATGTGCAGCCCAGGGATATGCATCTTCATGTATCAGCTGAAACAGCTGAGCAATAGTTCTGTTATTTGTGGTGTATACCATTTTACCCTGAGGGGCAGCCCATCAGTCTTATCTACATGCCCGTAGTATCTACATAACTTGCTGGGTTTGCTAATCTGCTCCCCACCATACGGGTGAAATGTCACATTTTCCTTTCCCTAGTTGCCCTCTGTTGATCTCTGTCTTTAGTATGGTGTGAACACAATTCAACAGCCTCCCCTATCAAACATGCAAGGCTGAGTAGAGGTTGCCTCTAACATGTTTCCTTAGCAGGGTAATAAATTTAAGATTGCATGTTTACATTCTGATATCTATACGTAAACTCTTTGTGTTCCTATCTTCTATGATCTGTCATCGGTGAAATACCTGGTGCTATAAGAAATCAATAATTCTCTGTCCATAGCCGCAATTTCACATCAGGTTGATCAGAATGGATTGTTTTATGAAGTACTGTGCAAACCTTGCAGTTTCTGTTCTGAGGATTACAATACACAGATTTGTTGCATCAATTCAGTGAACATTAAGACAGTAGTGAAAGAATCCAATCAAACAATGAAACAAATGTATATACAGTAAAGCTGAACAAGATTAAGAAAGCTTTATCATAACTTTGGAACATGATTAGAGAACACAGATCCATTCCCTGAAAAGATGGAAGGATGTACCTTCATTCTAGAGGACTGTTTGCAACTGAATAACATGAGTTTAAGCACACTACAGATTTGAGATCGTACAAATCCTAATGAATGGCTGGAGAATTAATTGTAAAGAAACAATATCATAATTATTAGTGTACCAGAGGGCTGTGAAAATGAGAAATGGCTCAAAAAGTATATACTTTTTCTACAAACAAAGTTTGTTTCTAAAAATTTATGATAAAATATTTTTGAGCAAGAAATTCAAAGTAAGCCTGGTCTTCAAACTTTTCAAATTGTCTCTTCTGTGTGTAGTTTCAAAACAAAGCTTACTTGTTATATAGGGCCAGATGTATCAAACCATTTTGCATTCACAAACGGTGCGAATCGCAGAATTTGTCCGTTTGCAAATGCAAAAATGTGGTCTGCGATGCATGAAAGGCATTCGCAGGCCAAAAACAAGGAATCACAAAATGGGCGATTTTTTGGGAAGTGACATGGTTTTGCGTGTCACATTTTGCGTCTCGCAATTTGCGACATGAAATACCGAATCGCTATTAGCATTTCGCAAATTGCGAGTCGGAATAGCGACTCGCAAATACCGATTCGGTATTTCACGTCGGAAATTGTGAGACGCAAAAGGCGACACGCAAAACCATGTCGCAATTCGATGCATCAAAAATTCGCAAATTGCAAATTTTCACAGAATAGCCTTTTGCACATGCAAATTACCACCGAGTGAAACCAGGTGGTAACCATGTGCAACCTAATAAAGAGGCCCAGAATACCTCAGACTCTTTTCCATAATGGCTGCAGTCTACGTCATGGCGAGGAGAATGAGGATCTTGGCAGGTTTGAGGAGAGGGAGGAGGAGACAGGAGCGCATTTTCAGAGTGCGCATTACCCTTTTTGACCAGACTGAGGAAGAGATATATGATAAGTACAGGTTGAACTCAGCCATGATACTTAACCTGGTAGCTGAGCTACAACCCATACTGCAGCGCTCAACACATAGGACAAATAGCATACCCACCCATGTGCAGGTATTATGCTCCCTGCACCTACTTGCCTCAGGGAGCTATCAAGGGGCCATAGCAGCAGCTGGAGGAGTATCACAGAGTGCCCTCTCTAGATTTTTCAATGCATTTATCAATGCCATGCTGAGTAGGATACACCAGTACATCAGATCCCCCCACACCCCACAGGAAATACAGCAGACAAAAATAGATTTCTACCAGATAGCACAGTTCCCCCACATCCTAGGTGCCATAGATGGGACACTTGTTGCAATCTGTCCACCATCGGCCACAGAGTATGTGTACCGCAATCGTAAATACCAACATTCCATGAATATACAGGTGATATGCAATGCCTCCTACATCATAACTGATCTCGTGGCCAGGCACCCAGGGAGCACACATGATTCGTACATCTTTCGCTACAGCGGGATTCACGCAAGACTGCTAGCTGGGGAGTTTGGTGAAGGATATCTACTAGGTATTGTCCCTCTGTATACTGGTGCATTGATGGCGTTGTGACGTCAGATGGCTCACTTACTCATTATACCCTCTCTTCCTTCCAGGAGACAGAGCCTACGCAGTGCACACCTACATAATGACACCCTACCTAAATCCTACACCAGCAGAACGGAGATACAATTCAGCACAAGGTGTAGGAGGCTGGCCTGGCTTGTAGTGGGTACCAGAGGTACTTAAACCTTGTGCCAGGTCCAGTTATCCCTTATTAGTGTAGAAGAGGTGTTTCTAGCAGCTAAGGCTGATAGAAGGTAGCTATGGCAAAGCAGCTTAGGCTGAACTAGGAGACATGTAAAGCTCCTACTATACCACTGGTGTCATATGCACAATATCATAAGAAAACACAATACACACATATACTAAAAATAAAGGTACTTTATTTTTATGACAATATGCCAAAAGTATCTCAGTGAGTACCCTCAGTATGAGGATGAGAAATATACACAAGATATATGTACACAATACCAAAATTATGCAGTAATAGCAAAAGGAAGTAATGCAAGCAGTGTAAAGTTACAATGGATTGCAATAGGAGCACATAGGTATAGGGGCAACACAAACCATATACTCCAAAAGTGGAATGCGAACCACGAATGGACCCCAAACTTATGTGAGCTTGTAGAGGGTCACTGGGACTGTAAGAAAACAGTGAGGGTTAGAAAAATAGCCTACCCCAAGACCCTGTAAGGTAGGTGTAAAGTGCACCTACAACCTCCAGAGAGCACAGAAGTCGTGATAGGGGGATTCTGCAAGGAAAACCAACACCAGCAATGCAACAACAGTGGATTTCCGGACCTGTGTACCTGTAAGACAAGGGGATCAAGTCCAAGAGTTGCGACAGTGTCGAGAGTGGGCAGGAGCCCAGGAAATGCCAGCTGTGGGTGCAAGGAAGCTGCCACCGGATGGAAGAAGCTTGGTGTTTTGCAAGAACGAAGAGAACTAGAAACTTCCCCTTTGGAGGATGGATGTCCCATGTCGTGAAGAAGCTTGCAGAGGTGTTCACACACAGAAAGACTGCAAATAAGCCTTGCTAGCTGCAAGGGTCGCGTTAGGGTTTTTGGATGCTGCTGTGGCCCAGGAGGGACCAGGATGTCGCCACTTGGATGAGGAGACAGAGGGGGCACCCAGCCAGTCAGGGAGCCCTCACAGAAGCAGGCAGCACCCGCAGACGTACCTGAACAGGCACTTGGAAGAAGAGTGAACCGGAGTACACGTGAAGTCACAAAAGGGAGTCCCATGATGCCGGAGGACAACTCAGAAGGTTGTGCACTGCAGGTTAGAGTGTCGGGGACCCAGACTTGGCTGTGCACAAAGGAAATCCTGGAAGAGTGCACAGGAGCAGCTGCAAATCACGTGGTACCCAGCAATGCAGTCTAGCGTGGGGAGGCAAGGACTTACCTCCACCAAACTTGGACTGAAGAGTCACTGGACTGTGGGAGTCACTTGGACAGAGTTGCTGAGTTCCAGGGACCACGCTCGTCATGCTGAGAGGGGACCCAGAGGACCGGTGATGCAGTCTTTTGTTGCCTGTGGTTGCAGGGGGAAGATTCCGTCGACCTACGGGAGATTACTTCAGAGCTCCAGGTGCAAGAAGGAGGTATGCTACCCCCAGAGCATGCACCACCTGGAAACAGTCGAGAAAGCCGGCAGGATGAAGCGATACAAGGTTGCTAGTAGTCGTCTGGCTACTTTGTTGCGGTTTTGCAGGCGTCCTGAGCAGTCAGCGGTCGATCCTTTGGCAGAAGGTGAAGAGGGAGATGCAGAGGAACTCTGGTGAGCTCTTGCATTCGTTATCTGAAGAATTCCCCAAAGCAGAGACCCTAAATAGCCAGAAAAGGAGGTTTTGCTACCTAGGAAGGAGGATTGGCTACTAAGAGAGGTAAGAGCCTATCAGAAGGAGTCTCTGACATCACCTGCTGGTGCTGGCCACTCAGAGCAGTCCAGTGTGCCAGCAACACCTCTGTTTCCAAGATGGCAGAGGTCTGGGGCACACTGGAGGAGCTCTGGGCACCTCCCCTGGGAGGTGCAGGTCAGGGGAGTGGTCACTCCCCTTTCCTTTGTCCAGTTTCGCGCCAGAGCAGGGCTGGGGGATCCCTAAACTGGTGTAGACTGGCTTATGCAGAGATGGGCAGCATCTGTGCCCATCAAAGCATTTCCAGAGGCTGGGGGAGGCTACTCCTCCCCAGCCATCACACCTATTTCCAAAGGGAGAGGGTGTCACACCCTCTCTCAGAGGAAATCCTTTGTTCTGCCTTCCTGGGCCAGGGCTGCCTGGAGCCCAGGAGGGCAGAAACCTGTCTGAGGGGTTGGCAGCAGCAGCAGCTGCAGTGGAGACCCCGGAAAGGCAGTTTGGCAGTACCCGGGTTCTGTGCTAGAGACCCAGGGGATCATGGAATTGTCTCCCCAACACCAGAATGCCATTGGGGTGACAATTCCATGATCTTAGACATGTTACATGGCCATGTTCAGAGTTACCATTGTGACGCCATATATAGGTAGTGACCTATGTATAGTGCACACGTGTAATGGTGTCCCCGCACTCACAAAGTCTGTGGAATTTGCCCTGAACAATGTGGGGGCACCTTGGCTAGTGCCAGGGTGCCCACACACTAAGTAACTTTGCACCCAACCTTCACCAGGTGAAGGCTAGACATATAGGTGACTTATAAGTTACTTAAGTGCAGTGGTAAATGGCTGTGAAATAACGTGGACGTTATTTCACTCAGGCTGCACTGGCAGGCCTGTGCAAGATTGGTCAGATCTCCCTATGGGTGGCAAAAGAAATGCTGCAGCCCATAGGGATCTCCTGGAACCCCAATACCCTGGGTACCTTAGTACTATATACTAGGGAATTATATGGGTGTTCCAGTATGCCAATGTGAATTGGTGAAATTGGTCACTAGCCTGTTAGTGACAGTTTGGAAAGCAGAGAGAGCATAACCACTGAGGTTCTGGTTAGCAGAGCCTCAGTGAGACAGTTATTCATCCCACAGGGAACACATCCATGGCACATACTTATGAGCACTGGGGCCCTGCCTGGCAGGGTCCCAGTGACACATAGACTAAAACAACATATATAGAGTGAAATATGGGGGTAACAGGCCAGGCAAGATGGTACTTTCCTGCAACAGGGCAACCCGCAATGTGGTGAAGAGCACCTGTGGCCTGCTAAAGAGTCGCTTCCGGTGCATCCACAAAAGTGGAGGGGCACTACAGTACAGCCTGGACACGACCTGTAGAATAGTGGCCACATGTGCGATCCTGCATAATATAGCTACCACTAGGGGCATACCTGTGGAAATATCTGATCCAGACTCAGATGAGGATGATGATTCCATACCCCCCCTACAGCCAGCAGACAGGACCAGTGCAGCAGAGGGCAGGCAAAGACGTGCTGACATCACGCACAACCAGTTCAGATGTAAGTAATAACAACACAACTTCACTGACATGTGTTCTGGTAGTTAGTACCTTTATTACCTTAACGTCAGGTAAGATAAGTGTCACTAGCAAAAAAAATAAAAACATGTGTCATAAAATAACCATTAACAGTGTCTCACTATTGTATTCATAGTTCACTGTAAAACAAAATATGCAGAATGTCCCCTGTGGCCATCAAAGTAACTTTTTACAGCCACGAGAGCCACTCGAGTGCGCAGTGGCCTCGCCGGCACCTCTGGTATCTGCCTCAGTGGCAGTGCTGTGCCTGGCACTGCTACACCTAGGATCTGTTGTGGGTACTGCAAGGCTGCTGAGGCTAGATGAGTCCTCAGTCTCCCCTAGTCAAAGTTCACTGGGTGTAGCAGAGCGGTTACCCAGCATAGTGTTCAGATCATTTGTTATCTGGACCAGTCCCTGGGCTACATCCCGACTGCTGTGCGCTGCCTCCACCTATGTGGCCACAGCACGCCGCGATATGAGGGCCGTAGATGTTGCAAGGTGATTGACATATCTATAGAATCCACTAAACATCCCCATGAATCGTCTCTCATGCCTGCGGTGGCTGACTCTCTCATGCCTTATCTCTGTGCAGAGTTCCTTCACTGCATTGGTCAGTTCCCTGGTGTTCTCAGCAACTGTGATCTGTCCCTCATGCAGCTTAAGGCACTCCAACTGCTGATGCAGCACCCCCATGTTGGCATTGTGTGCCTGCATCTGCCTATACATTGCCGTAATCTTCTTGTTTTGCAGGCGCTGCAGTTTAATCATAGAGGATTCCAGGACAACGAAGAATGATTGGCCCTCTCCTGCTTCCACGTGCTGTGTGCCTGCATACTGAGGCCTCCTGCGGGGTGTTGAGTGACCCTGGGGCTGGGACTCCTGCATTACGGTGGATCTGCCATCTGGGGATGGAGTGTGGCCTTCATCCCGCATGTCATCTGCGTCCTGGCTCAAATCTGGGAGAGGTACAGCCCTTGCCCTGCGTCTGATAGGCACAATATTCACTGACTCACTGGTGTTGGAGTCTGATGGAGGCTGTGTTTCAGCATCCCCCACAACGGCACATGCTGATGCTGCTGGGCCTGGGCCATCTGCAATGACAATGTGCAGCATGTCATTTATGTATGTATCACCAAAGGTTACACAATGGTAATAAATGTACAGTTACATCATATCACTATGTAGTGGGTGTTGTGTTCTTCAGGGTGTCGCTCTACTTAATTACATTCTATGTGCTACTTTCAGCTCTGGGTTGTGGACTACCACTCCCATAAGGCATTGTTGTGCCGCTTCTAAGATGTGGAATGGACTACTTATCACAATGCTTTGCACTAATTGCTAATTACTAAGGGGCTTTGTACATACACATATGGGGTTACATTTCAATATTGCACTTACCTTTACTGGTGCTTGGTGTGCCGGATGTGTCTATGTCAGTGACCCCACTGACAGCTTCTGGGAGCAGTGTCGACTCCACCAGGTCTTCCACGGGGGTGGAGGGTGTCTGGGTGGATGGTCCGCCTCCTCTGCTCCTTGCCTCCTGTAGTCTTCTGGCCACCCTCTCCTTGGCACAGGAACGCAGGTCGTACCACCTCTTTCTAATCTCCTCCACTCAGCGCTGCGCAACCTCCACAGCGCAGATTTTGGTTTGTATGTCCGCCCAGAGTTTGCGCTTCTCATTCTCTGGGACCTGGAGTGAGCTCTTCCCGAACAGCCGGTCATGGCTCCTCACCACCTCCTCAGTGAGCACCTCCAGTTCCTGCTCACTGAACTTCAGTTTTCTTTTCCTCTCTCCCTTCCTCTTTCCATTTGCAGAGTTGTCCATGCTGATGTGAAGTCCTGCCTTGCTCACAGATTTGCTCCCTGTGGCTGGGCTGTGTCTCTCTCACTGTGGTACCTGCAAACTGCCTGGGATGACTCACTTCCTGCTTGTGATGTCATCAGGCTCTGCCAGGTGTGCGTTCTCGCAATTTGCGATTTTCAAATACCGAATCTCAAAGTTTTTTGCGATTCAGTATTTGGGCCTCGCAAATTGCATTAGCGATTTTTAAGAAATCGCTAATTCCTAATCACAATTATGTTACATTGCATATTGTGACTCAGAAATAGCGATTTCTTAAAAATCGCTATTTGCGATTCGCAAAGGGATTTGTTCATACATCTGGCCCATACTCACAAAGAATTCTAAAGCTGCTAGCATTTTCAGGAGGGGAGATGGCAGTTGATCTCTTAGTTTGGCTTCACGGTATTTGTATTACTGAAAATATGATTTATGTGATGTCCATATTGAGCTTGTGTATCCTCTGGATCTCAAGCTGACTCATGTTTATTGCTTCTTACCGCTGTCATTATTGGCATTCATCCTGCATTGCTGCACCAGTTTAGGTCATTGATTGGTCACCCGGTTTCCATCCTCATGTTGCATGGTTTACTGTATCAGAACATGGATCTGGCAATGCATTATCTAGTAGTCTAGCAGTGCTGTCTCCATGGTGTTTTATTGCAAAATGGAATGGTAAGCTGCTCCTGTGAACCTGTTAGAACTTTACATGTCATTGGCTGTTTGGGCAGGTCTGGCGTTGGGTGCAGATGTTTGTGCGATTTACTTTTTTTTAGTTCAAACAATGCATGTAATGTGGTATTTCTAACTAGTGGTAAAGCTCTCTCCCTAAAAAGTGGTACAATTGGCGTACACCTGATTGGCATATTTAGCTTACTTATAAGTCCGTACCATAGCATACTACATGTACCCAAGGACTGTAAATGAAATGCTTTCAGATGCCCTGCAGAATCCATTGTGCCACCCACTTACTTAGCCCTTTAAAATTGTCTCAGGCCTACTGTTTCAGCCTGTAGTGTAGCTTTAAAACTGTCAGTTCAACCTGGCTAAATAAACCTTTTGCCAGACCTAAACCTTCCTTTTTAAAACATATTTCACTCCTAAGGTAGGCCCTAACCAGCTCACAGGATAGGATGCATTGCATTTAAAAGGTAATACATGCATTTTTTTTTAAGTGCTTCTTGTCCTGTTAGTAAAAATCTTCTAAATTAGATTTTCACTATGGTAAGGGCTATCCTGTTCATTGGATCACAATGGGTCAAGGTTACCTTATTACATATAGTAGGTGCTAACTTTTAATTGGAAACAGGTAGGAATGTTAAGTTTGGACTCTAAAAATGATTTATTTCAGCTAAAAGTCATAAAAGCATCCGTATAAGAATAATATAATATATTCACACAATGGAAAAAGTGCCATACAATACAATAAATATCCCTGCCCCACTCTAAAAAGTTAGACTAATGTAAACACATATACATTGAATAAAAACCCATTAAAACACTCAATAGAATTACACAGTTGTAGCCTTTCTACTTAGGTCCCTTAAGTTAATCTGCATTTGACCAGGTGTCTTTGCGTATTTTGCAGATCAGTCAGAGAGGTATTCTCTTGATCTTACCACCCATGCACATTGGAGATACCTCACGACTGCAAGGACTACACACTTGTGTCACTTGTCAACATGCAAAGGGATGCCTTATATTTTCTTATCCCAAGAGATCTACATAAAGGGATAATCCACTTTTTCCTACTGACCAAGTATCTAGGGCAAAAAAATACAAAATGTGCAAGGGTCTCAGGTTGCATGGGGCAAAAATGACAGAAACTCGAATTGCTGTCGTCCTTGCTCCAACTCGTGGTAAACGTCTTGTTAATGGCAAAGTCCCTAATCTAAATTTAATAAAAAGGCGTTTAATATAAGGAGGTTTTACATTGTCCATATAGGTTTCGAACTTTGGGGAACATTTGTGATCTAGCAACTGTATTGTCCTACTACCTTGCCCCTGTTTGGACCAAATCTGCATCAGAACCATCTCCCAATAGCATCGCTTTATACGTGGTTTCACTTCCACGGTTAAACTGCAGGGATCTCTCCATACCTCCTCCATTTTAATACTTTGGCACATATCTCTAAAGCACTTAAACCAAGGAATTGACATTGCACCCTCGAGAGTTAATAACTCGGCAGCGGCTACTTGGAAGGATACCAAATGGTCAGATGACCAGAGGCGCACCCAATACAAAACTGGTTTCAAAGCGATTTTGTTGTGGATCTCATTAAGTGCTAGATCAAATCTAAGGGGGATAAGAGGTGTGCTCATCGGCAAGCGCAACAAATTACGTATGAATCGGTTTTCAGCCAATGTCAGACTCCTGGAGTTACAGTGGCCCCAAAGCTCGGCACCATAGGTGGAGGCTGCCACTGCCGCAGTCTTGTATACAGTGATAGCCGGCGAGATTTCCCCCTCTAAAGAGTTTTTAATTTTCTTCCCTATCACTGCTGACCTCTGCTGAAGGACAGAGGCACTCTTTCCAATTTGTGCTGGCCATTGTTGTTCGTCCGTTAATCTTATCCCCAGGTAATCGAACTGGCTGACTCGTTCTATCAGTTGGCCGCCTACGGTCATTTTCCCCCTGAATTTCTTATGTGACTTGAAAACCATAAATTTTGACTTATCTGGGTTTATTTCAAGGCTCCTCTTCTCACAGAACATAGAGAAAGCATCCAATTCGTTTTGGAGACCCACTGGGGTTCTTGAGATCAGTAGAGTGTCGTCCGCAAACATTACAATTGGGACCGGGGCTCCTACTAACTTAGGTGCATCGTGATTACATCGCATCAGCTGATCTACTGCACTGTTAATAAAGAGGCTGAACAGGGTAGGGGCTAGTACACAACCTTGCCTAACCCCTTTTGCAATGGGTATAGGTTCTGTCAAGTTACCACCCTGTGACCATCGGACCTGGGCATAGGTTCCCTCGTGAAGGTGTTTAATCAATCTCAGTAATTCGCTGTTAATATTGAAAGACTAAAGGACTTTCCATAGCAAGTCGCGTGGGACGAGATCAAAGGCAGGCTTTAGATCAATAAAAGTTACGTACAGATGGTCTTTTTTAGGTTCATGTATTTCCAACAAAGAAGATTAAATCTAAATACCTGATCTGTTGTACTAACTCCTTTCCTGAATCCTGTTTGAAAATCAGAGAGGACCTGGATATCCTCCATCCATGTCTGCAGTCTGGTCAATACCTGCTTACAAAATACCTTTTGGCTCACATTGATTAAACTTATTGGTGTAAAATTAGCTGGTGATTCCCTGTCTCCTTTTTTGTAAATTGGGACTATTATTGCTCCTCGCCATGTAGAGGGGAGCTCGCCACCCCTCAGGATCGCATTGCTGAGTGTGTTTAGATACAAAGACCAGATTCTAGGTTGAGATAAGTACAAGTCGCCTTTGACACCGTTGGGGCCAGGGGCCTTTCCTTTGTGTAGTATTTGAAGAGCCAGAGTAGTTTCTTTCAAGGAGAAAAACCCCAGATCAAAGCTGGACGGGTTGACTTTCCAAAGAGATAGAGTATGGGGGATACAGAGCCCTCCAGGTTTAAGTAGATGTTCACTGGTACTTTTGTTCGAGTCCGCCCTATAAAGATTTTCTAAATGTGACACCCAAATTGCTGGCAAAATTGTTGGATAACTCTCTGCTTTTTGAGGATGTTCTTTCCTACCACCAATTTCCAGGACAATTTTGTATCCCCCTCTTGAAGGGCGCCGACCAGGGAATTCCATTCTTTAATTTCCCACTCTTTTTTGGCATTTTTCAACACTATTTTATATGAAGGCCTTGCTCCTCTTATCTCCCGACTATTTCCTTTCTGTAATGCTCCCAACAGTTGTAATTTGGCCTGTCAGCAAGAACTAGAGAACCATCTCAATGATCTATCTGTGGTTTTTCCCTGTTTTCTTACTACCAGAAAAAGAGGTCTCAGCCGATTGACCAAGGAGCAATGCAAGTTAGTCAGGTCCTCCAATGCAAAGTCAGTGAACTTCAGGGGGAGTAGAGTCATTTTAATTACCTTGTTGATTGAAATCTGGAACTTTATATCATTTGCCACCGCTTCCCATCTTACGTTCTTATAGTCGTTAGACACTGTTAGATTATTGTCCATCACCCATTTGATTAGATTACTGCTGCTGAATGCAGAGGATGAGAACGCTGTGGAGAGAGCTTGGTGTTCACTATCGACCCTAGGAGTGACAGTCATATCAATAAGGGAATGCCAAAGGATATCATCAGTTAAGATATAATCTAGGTGACTCGTATATGGTTTTATAGAGCGCATAGCTACCCTAGGGCATCCCAGCACTGAGATACGTGAAGGACTCCTAAGAAAGAAAAAAGGAAGAGAGAAAAGAAAAAGATTAGGGCAAAGGATTAGCTACAAAGAGGACCGTTTTTAGATTCTTCCTAAAACAACGTTCCGAGGATTCATGACGAAGCTCTGACGGAAGGGAGTTCCAGAGCCGAGCAGCTTTGACCAAGAAGGAGTTACCTCCCCAGGATCTCTTAAATCATGCTATATGGACTTGTCGGGAGGTAGACGACTGTAAAAATCTAGCAGGGACATGGATAAAAAAGCGATGTCTGAGAAAAAGGGGACCCTTGTTATGTAGGGCTTTGTGGACCAAACATAAGGCTTTAAATTGAATATACTGTTTTACGGGCAGCCAATGTAGTGCTACAAGAGCTGGCTTCGCAGAAAGATGTCTGGGTAGATTAGTGAGCAGTCTGGCTGCAGCATTCTGTACAACTTGAAGCTTTTTTGTCACAGCTTTGTTGAGAGCTGAGGAATAGAGAGCTGTCATAACCAAGGCGAGAGAGAATCAGAGCCTGAATAAGGATTCTTCTGGCCTAAGGGATCTTAAAAGACCAAAGCACATAGAAGAAACCTTTTTGGACTGGAGCTCCATAGTTAGATGGGACTCAAGCCAAAATCTGAGGCTTTTGATGTGTGTCTTAGGAGGGGAAAGGCTACTGAAGGCCTCTGAGTGTAAGGTCAGAGGGATAGCAGGGGAGCCATTACCCACAATCATTACCTCTGATTTTCCATCATTAAATTTCAATTTAGATAAGGTCATCCAATTGGCAATGTCCATCAAACAGCGGGAGAGACTTGCAGAGCAAGAATGCCCAGTGCTGGAGAGGGATACTACTAGCTGGGTGTCGTCAGCGTGGGTAAACATAGAGAGGTTGTGGGGGGAGACAACCTTGGCTAAGGAGGATAGATAAATATTAAAGAGAGTCGGGCTTAAAGAAGAGCCCTGAGGAACTCCCCAGGTCAGAGGATAAGTATCTGACAAAAATGAATGGTCTAAAAGGATCTTCCCGTAAGGAAAGAAGAGAGCCAAGAAAGAGCAATACCTCCTATCCCCATCTTAGAGAGTCTGTGGCAGAGAAGGTTATGGTCTACAGTATCAAATGCTGCACTAAGATCGAGTGGAATGATGGCAGCATGACCCCCTTGATCTAAAAGTTGCTGGGCAGATTCAGTGACTGCTAAAAGAGCAGACTCAGTACTATGTTGGGCTCTGAAACCCATTTGAGAGGGATCCAAGAGCTCCTGGTTCTCTAGATAACTGGTCAATTGATGATTAACATGTTTTTCTAGGACCTTTGCTAAAATAGGGAGAAGAGCAATGGGTCTATAGTTGTCCAGAGAAACGGGATCTAATTTGTTTTTTTTCAGAAGGGGTTTGATGACAGCGTGTTTAAAAGATTGAGGCAGAGAGCCTAGAGATAAAGAACGATTTAAAATTTTAGTTAGTGGCGGAACAATAATGTCTGAAGCAAACGGAAAATGGCCGGAGGAGCAGGGTCAAGAGGAGAACCAGATTTAATATTAAGAAGATAATTGGTTACCAAAGTGTCTGTAAGAGGTTGGAAAACATTTAATACCATTCCCGAGAGAGAGAGATCAATTGACTGACAGTCCAGGGGTTCTTGAGGTAAAGAAGGGGGAAATGCAGAGTATATTTTAATGTTTTTGTCCTGGAAATGGGCAGCTAACAGATTACTCTGTTCGATAGATGCCTCTATAGGAGAGTCAGTTTGAGGAGCCAAGGTAAGTTCTCTAAAAATCTGAAAAAATGTATTTTTGGGAGTTAGATGATTCTTCTATTTTGGTGCTATAGTAAGTAGTCTGGGCTGCTTTAATATTCTGATGGTAGCATCTGATGGATTGCCTGTAAGCCTCCTTGGAGGGAAGGCTGTAATTCTTCCTCCAAATTCTTTCCAGTTTTTTTACAATTCTTTTTGAGTTCTAACAAAAAAGGTGAGAACCAAGAATTAGTCTTGTGAGTAGTTTTCTTTAATCTTGATTTAATGGGCAGAACAGAGACCAGGGAGGGAGAGATCCATTTATCAAACGACTCTGCGGTGGTCAAAGCCAAGTGATTATGGGTCATAGGAGAGGCACGAAGTGCTTTATGCCATTCATTGGGTACCAATTTGGACCAGATTCGCCCCGATATTTTAGTCCTGGATTGTGCACCTAAAGAGTGCTTATAAGAGGGATAGAATGACAGGAGATAATGATCTGTCCAAAGTAGGGGCAGGGCAGTTAAAGTCGAGAAATCAGGAGCATTGCTAAATATAAGGTCGATAGTGTGGCCTTTAAGGTGGGTGGGACCAGTCGAATATTGGGTCAGATCTAAAGCAGTCAGAGAAGCTAGTAAGGATTTGGCAGAAGGACAATCTGCATTCTCGGAATGAATATTAAAATCTCAGAGAATGGTTAAATTGGGAGTTTTACAGATGAGACTGGCCACAGCATCGGGTAAGGCGTCTAAGAAGCTAACACAGGAGCCAGGAGGTCGACAAAGAAGAATGCCAGAGAAGGTGAAGGTGGGCGATAGATATAGTGCAAAAGTCATGCTCTCACTGTCCGGAATATCAAGTGACGAAGCAACACATTTAATCATTGTCTTATGGATAATAGCAATGCCACCCCCTCTTTTGTGGGGTCTATCTACATGAACTATTGAATAGGTGGATGGTAAAGTTCTGAAAATATCGACAGACAAATTTTCCGTCAACCATGTTTCGGTAAGAAATAAAGCATCAGGTTGGAGATCTTCTAAGAGGGTATAAATGTGTAGGTAATGTGCCGGCAAAGATCGACAAATAAGAAAAAGCATTCTGCCCAATTGATGAGAGGAATTTTCAGGAGAAAGGGAGGTAGTAGGTCTCCAAGAACAACTAGGGCATGGTGAGGGGTCACCAAAAAATTAAGTGTCCATAGGGCCAGTACAGATCATAGGGGTTTTAAGTGCAGGTAGTGGAGAGGGAGAATAGACTAACCTATTAGTGTTGAAAGGAACAGCGTTTCTGGGCTCTGGGCTCTTCTGGGTGCGGACGGGCACAGACGGGCTTGCCTCCGGAACGCCAGCGGCGCGGCCGGCAAGCAGAAGGCTTTAAATACCCGATCTGGGGAAAGCCTGATGTCCAGAAATCTAGCGGCTGAACCCCTAACAAAAATGGTGGCCAAAAATGGCCTTACAAGTGGGAGAGAGGAGGAAAAATGGAGACTGCCGGAACCACTGAACACGGGCGCCAGCAGCTCTTAAAGTAGAAAAATGCCCCCCAAATATTAAAATGCCAAAGATAAAAATGCCCTAAGAGTCACCAAAAAACATTAAAAAGCATTTAAAACCAAATTAAATAAGTGGACTCAGGAGGAGTCACGTACATAGCGTGGCCGGCAAGCAGAAGGCTTTAAATACTCCATCTGGGGAAAGCCTGACGCCAAGAAATCTAGTGGCTGAACCGCTAACAAAAATGGCGGCCAATAAATGGCCTTACAAGTGAGAGAGAGGAGTTAAAATGGAGACTGCCGGAACCACTGAACAAGGGCGCCGGCAGCTCTTAAAGTAGAAAAATGCCCCCCAAATATTAAAATGCTAAAGATAAAAATGCCCTAAGAGTCACCAAAAAACATTAAAAAGCATTTTAAAACCAAATTAAATAAGTGGACTGAGGAAATAAACATAATTAACACAACGAACATTTCAAAATTTGAGATAATTAAACGGATGAGTGTCGGTTCTGAAATTAAATTCCCTATAGGGGCTTTCATCTGATTCATTTCACGGCCCCTGTCCAATGGGTAAAAACCAGAGTGAACAACACAAAGCAATTTAAAAAAATGAGCAGTCATCAGGGAAAATGTCTATATTAGATTTAAGTCCAATAAACCCATGTGCCGATCCAATCTTTCAATGGTGCTCTGTGGGGTGGAGAGTCGGCACGTTTCAAACCCTACAACAGTTCAGGAGTTCTCCTCAGGACACAGAACTGATAGACATTGTGAAAAAGAGAATAAACAAAAATCTAAAAATCACACATTAACAATGGTCTGCACCAAATTGTACAATGATGTTTAACTGCAACACACTTCACTTGGTGGCTTACAGGTATTTTGCTAAAGGAGTCCGTTTTTACATCTGTGCTTGTAATCTTTAAAAAACACTATGGCAACAACACTAATTCAATTTCAATTCAACTGAGTAGAGCATTAATGAGGGACAGCTGGACAAATGAGTGGAAACCCATCTGGACGGAGACCCCCAGCTGGCTGTTCAAATCACATGTAGAATGGGTTGTTAATTAAATTGACCAATGGCAGAAGTGTGGTCATTAGGAAAAAGTGACAAACTAAATTGTATGCTAAAAGGTGAGTACAGTGTTTCATGGTAGACATTAATAAGGAAAAAGCATGTCAAATATCCAAGAGCCGGTGTTTGTATAAACATTGCAATTTGCTATTACCTTGTGTCACATAACCTGGGCAGATGTTATGTCAAACAGACATGAATGAACAGAGAAGCACTGCGGGAGAGACGGAATCTGAATGAACCTTGTAGGTTACAGCAGCCACTGCTGATGAAGGGATTTGTATCAGGGAATGAAATTCTAAAGAGACTGGGAGTGAAACAGGTGCAAAACATCGTAACAAAATTAAACTCTTGGTAAGAGCGTCAGGTGATGGGCATGAGGGGCATCCGTGGAATAAAGAAAATAGCCTGGGGGAGTTCAAATTGTTACTTTATTACCACGGCTGTCCATGCAAACTTGAAACCAAGTGTGTCGATGGGGCACAACAGTGGAAATGAGCCTCAGGAATTGTGCATAAGAGGCATCGGGAATGGGATGCAAAAAATGGCTCAGCAAAGTAGAACTTGCTACATTGTATCAACAGCTGGCCATGCAAACTAAAAACAAAGTGTATCATGGGGAAACCACAACAATGGAATGTGTGAGAAAGGCGGAGAGGAAAGTTACCTGGGTGTCCCACCAAATGAATCGGAGTCAGTCTGTCAATGGAGGGGAATGCCTTCCGTGCCACCAGGGGATGTAGAGGGATGATTGGCAAGAAGGAAATTATTATGGGAAGTGACAAAATGAGGCACACACTGAAGCGTTCTGGAAAATGTAGCTCTAGCCAGCTATTGTGGCTGGACAAGCACTGAACATTTGTAAACAAGTAATCCCAAATGCATGAGACTTGAGGAGGAACATAATTGAACGAGTCAGTGATGATTTATGTGTGATGGCGGTGGATTATGTGAAAAAGGAATGTGAATCAACAGTGAAACCCAAACATCAAAACGATATACAGGTTGAGTATACCCGTGACAACTTATCAGGTATGCTCTGGAGCTGGGATGCTGAGGTGTTGTGTTAGCCACCACTGGCAGCCACAACTTGAAAAAGAAAGGTCGCAGAATCTGTGAAAAAATTATATGTACATCTGCATTCAGTCCTATGGGATATGGTGGACTTCAATTATTCGGGGTGGAAACATGAATCACATTAGGGAATGGCACAAATGTTACAAGGTCTGCAGTTAGGTCATCTCGTTCATACCATTGTCTACTGGGTTGAAATAAAGTGTCTGAGTCTTCGTTTGCTCTAAAATGGCATCCAGGTCACCTTCTCTGTGGTTAGTTTCTATGACTGCCAGGACTGTCAAGTGAAAATCATTTTCTGAATAATGTTGGTCAATAAAGTGGTTAACTAGAGGGGCCATGATCACTTTGCACCAAATTCTAGATTTGTACTGAGTTATCCTTTGGTGAATCTCTTGGCTGGTTTTACCTAAATAGAGTTTCCTGCACTGGCCTATACTTCCATATGCCACATTTTTAGTTTTACAGTTGGAAAGTGCAAATTATGTTCCTATATGAAAACTCTGAGGCCTCAATTGTTTTATTGCAGCCGGTACAAGTCCAACATTTGCTATGTCCTGTGATAAGGAGCAACTGCCACGTTTGGTGTAAATTAGATTTCAGTGCTGGTAGAGATGTATAAGCACGGACAATTTGACTACCTATGCTTCGATTCTTCTTCTGAGCAAACAAAGGAAGTTGGAATGAAGGATGCAGTTTAGAGCGCCAATGCCAATTCGGTAAGATGATTTTTTTCATATGATTCATTTGAGGGCAAAATGTGGTAACACAGACTAACTGTTTTGAAGATGTTTTATCTCTTTTTGACATAAGGGATTCCATTGGTGTAAAACATGATTTCTTCAAAGAATTTTTCAGCAGTTTCTTCGTATAGCCACATTGTGCCCATTTATTTCTGAAAGATCTCATCATGGTGAAAATAATCAGCTTGATCTAAACAATTATGCCTAATTACAAGAATGTGCCCTTAGGACAGATTATCTCATAGGCTACGTTGGTGAAAAATGGAATAATGGACAGCTTTATCCCGATCAGTTGGTTTGGTATGTAGTGTGTTTTGTAAATTGGCACTTTTCGCCACAACTTCAACATCCAAAAATGTGATGGTAATGTTATTGCTATTCAAACAGAACTAGATGTCAGGAGATCTGTTATTGAGCCACTCACATAACCTTTGTAAAGATTCTTCGGACCCTGTCCAAATACAAAAAATATTATCAATGTATCTCAGTCACTTAGAAATAGGATACAAAAAAGGATTATTATGATAAACAAACTTCTCCTGCAATTGAGCCATGTACAACACAGCCAAGTCTGAAGCAAAGGGGCAACCCACAGCTGTCCATTTCACTTGAATATAAAAGCATTCATCAAATATAAAATAATTCATTTTGAGTGCAAACCGGGCTAACTTAATGATGAAATCAGTTGGGACTCGGCATGGCCTAGACCTCTTTTCTAAATATATTTCAAAGGATTCAAGCCCATCTTCCTGAAGGATCTGGGTGTACAATGACACCACATCAAGGGTGACTAGCCTCTGAGATTCTAAACAGAATTTTAAACCTTCAATTTTATTGATGAAGTGTGTAGTGTCTCTACAATATGATGAAACAAGCTGCATGAAGGTTTTGAGAAACACATCGACATATTGTGCAAATGATTCTAACACAGAATCTCAGCTAGACACTATGGCCCTCATTACAACCCTGGCAGTAAATCCTGTTTTCCGCCGTACTGAAGACCGCCAACATACCGTTGCGACAGTGGAATTCCGCTACAGGTATTACGACCCACAGCTCGGAATCCCCCACAATACAGACACCCACACAAGTCCGCCACACCAAAGGTCAGTGATCAACTGGCAATACCAAAACCCACACCGTCACGCTACCAAGAATACGCCCACACTATCACGTCTCACGAATCAACATGGCGGTCTTTCAACTGCGGTAATCCATTGGCGGTACACACAACTGCGCTCAAAATACACACACATTTACAAAACACAACCACATTGAACAATTCAAAATACACACACCTGATACACATACACACACCACACCCACACACCCAATCCAATATAAGGCACACACCCACATCACCCACAAACCATTACAACCAAAAATTTGAAAGAAGGCCAGAGAGAGAGATTAGCTAACACAACACCAGCATCCACAGAAAAACAACACCATCACTTATACAACATCCACACACCTCAAACAACACACACCAACACATCCCCTCACACATCACAACAGACAGCACCTCACACATCACCCACACCACATCATGGCACCTCAAAGACACCCCAGGTTTTCAGAGGAGGAGCTCAGGGTCATGGTGGAGGAAATCTTCCGGGTAGAGCCACAGCTATTCGGATCACAGGTGCAGCAGACACCCATAGCTAGGAAGATGGAGCTATGGCAGAGAATCGTCGACAGGATCAACACAGTGGGACAGCATTCAAGAACATGGTATGACATGAGGAAGAGGTGGAATGACCTACGGGGGAAGGCACGTTCCGTGGTATCCAGACACCAGATTGCTGTACAGAGGACTGGCTGTGGACCCCACCCCTCCCCCACAACTAACAACATGGGAGAAGCAAGTCTTGGAGATCATGCATCCTGAGGGCCTTGCAGGAGTAGCAGGAGGACTGGACTTTGGTAAGGCAAATCTTTACTACTATATCCCCCCACCCTACCTGCATTCCATCACATACTCCCACCCTCACGCTCACACCCATCACCCCAACACCCCACAGATACCCCACTACCACAACCCACACATCCCAAAACCAAGCCCTGCATGTAACACCAATGCATGGACACCCCTCACCAAAGCATGTCCAGTAGAAAGACTCACTCATGCCTCAAAATCACCAATCACACAAGGGCCATGGCAATAATGCAAGCACAGGAGTAGAGGTTAACTCACCCATTGCACAAGATGGCACAAACATATACTAAGATTATGCATTTACACCCCAACAGGACCCAGACCCAACGTCACCGGACGGGAGGTGCCAGACATAGCCAGTCCCCCCACAGAAGAGGCCCACAGTGATGACAGCAGCTCTGCACGCCTGGATCAAGATGACCAGCCTGGCCCATCTGAACCTCGGGACAGTTGGTTCTCCTGACACAGTCACAAACCACCACAGAGCCTCCCCCCTCAGGAAACACCAGCACAGCATCCACCCAGCGGGCCCATCCCTCTGTCCCCAGGACAAGTCAATCAGCAGTGTGTCCACCACTACAGGGACCCCAGGTAAACCCACCAACCCAAGAAAATCAGGGACCTGGGGTCAGTGGCAGTGGGCACACGGTTCAGGTGACAGAGGCACAGAATAACAGGGAAGCTGGGAGGACTGCTGTGTGACGGGGAGGACAGGCCCAGGGAACCGACACTCCACAGGGCACTCTCCAACATCATGGGAGCATACCACCATTCCCAGGAGACCATGGGCACGGTACTGGCCAAGTTTCAGGAGACCCAGCGGCTGCAGGAGGAACACTACCTGGGGATCAAGGGGGACTTGAAGTCCATTAACACCACCCTGGTCACCATTGCAGGGGTGCTGGCAGACCTTGTCAACACCAGGAGGGACACAGTGGCACACCAACGGTGCCCTGACACTAGCCTGAACGATGAACAGCCCTCTACCTCCACCGGCGCTAGTGGACAGGAGACACCGCCACAGGACCAACAGGCCACTAGCACCCCACCCCCTGCAGAAGGTGAACCAGCCCGCAAATGGTCCCTGAGATCCAGGAACGAGACAGAGAACATTGCCAAGACCCCTGCCAGGAAATAAGACCCCCATGAATGTCACCCTTCTGTCCCACTTTGTCACCCTGTCCACCTTAAACTGCCATTGCTCCACTTCCTATGCCCAATTGGACAATGCACCTGTGATACTAATAGACTGGACTCTCCCATGGACATTCCTCCACCATCACCCGAGCCCATTTCACAACCCCCTCCACTTATTTGCACAGAAATAAACACCCTTGAATCGCAAAACAATCTGGAGTCAGTCTGTGCTTTCACAAATGTGTAATTGCAAAACCTCTGTAATATAGCAATGTCAATGTACTTGTTCACTTACCAATGTTACACAACTGTAGGCCAGCAGTAAACATATCAGAAGGCACAAATTGGAACCCGATCTGTCAAATGGAAAGGCAAAGTAACAAGTCTGGGTCCATACACAGAGTGAAAAATGCAGACTTATGCTATATCCAACAATAGTATGAGATGTGGGAATCAGTTTCACCTTCTTACCTGTGTCTCACTGGAAGTATTGCATTATGATGTTGTTTCAGTTGTCTACATCTTCTTCTTCTGCCTCTTCTTCACTGTCCACAGGCTCCACAGCTGCCACAAGACAACCGTCAGGCCCATCCTCCTGCAGAAAAGTCACCTGGCATCGTAAAGCCAGGTTGTGCAACATACAGCAGGCCACGATTATCTGGCACACCTTCTTCGGTGAGTAGTATAGGGATCCACCTGTAAGATGGAGGCACCGGAATCTGGCCTTCAGGAGGCCGAAGGTGTGTACTATTATCCTCCTAGTTCGCCCATGTGCCTCATTTCAGCATTTCTCTCCCCTTGTCCTGGGATTCCTCACTGGGGTCAGTAGCCATGACAGGTTGGGGTAACCAGAGTCACCTGCAAATATCGAGGGACAACTGTTAGACATCCTCCAAACATTAGGGAATCTCCCATACCTAGACACCAAATGGAACTGTGTGGGGACTTTAGGCTCGCCTATTAGCCACACACGGTGCCTCTGGAGTTGCCCCATCACATAAGGGATGCTGCTATTCCTCAAAATGTAAGCATCATGCTCTGAGCCTGGATCCTTGGCATTCAGATGGGAGATGTACCATCTGCACATTCATTGAATGGTAGCTTTTTTGGTTTCTGTACACCTGTTCATTCCTGTGGTGGGGGGGGGGAAATGCCACATGTGTACCATAAATGGCACCAATGATGTTGGGGATATGTCCCAGGGCATAGAAATCACCTTTCACTGTTGGCAAATCCTCCACTTGAGGGAAAACGATGTAGCTGCACATGTGTTTCAGCAGGGCAGACAACACTCTGGACAACACGTTAGAGAACATTGGCTGGGACATTCCTGATGCCATGGCCACTGTTGTTTGAAAAGACCCACTGGCCAGGAAATGGAGTACAGACAGAACCTGCACTAGAGGGGGGATTCCTGTGAGTTGGCGGATAGCTGACATCAGGTCTGGCTCCAACTGGGCACACAGTTCCCGGATTGTTGCACGATCAAGTCTGTAAGTGATAAGGATGTGTCTCTCTTCCATTGTCGACAGGTCCACCAGGGGTCTGTACACCAGAGGCTGCTGCCATCTCATCACTTGCCCCAGCAGACGTGCCCTATGGAGGAGAACAGTGAGCAGAGGGTCATCCAACACTTAGGTATCACAATGTGTTTTTTGCACAAACGTTACAAATTCGCAATGTGCCTTTGTCTGTCCTTATTCCTGGCCTAAATAGGTGTGCCTGCCATGTGGCCCCCTGAAATGGCGGATTCCTGACCTGCAAGGTGGGACAAGGGGAAATGAGGTAACTGCACTGGCATTGTACACCGTTGCGATAGTAGGTCGAAGACCGCGGCGCAATTCAGTATTGGTTAACATTGGGCCCTATGGGTCCCAGGAGCAAATGACGATGTACGCCGGCGGTGACGGTACGCACCGCCACGGATGTGGACACCATTTTCTAACTGTTCCCTCACTTGATACCTGACCGTCAACAGGAGAGGACCTACACTGCAAGTGCTGCTGTGACCTGTGTCTGGAAGTGACAATGGCTACATCGGGGTCCCTGCTTTCACTTCAGAGGAGTTGGAGAAACTGGTGGATGGGGTCCTCCCCCAGTACTCGCAACTGTACGGTCCTCCAGAAAAACAGGTGAGTACACTGTGAGCATGGTGGATGGCACATGATTGTATGGAGTGTAGTGGATGGAAGAGGGTGGGGGGGGGACAGGCCAGCATGCCAGGATAGTGTGTGTGTATGTATGTCTGGCCCAGGGTGGGAGGTGTTTAGGCAATGCGTGAGATGAACTGTACAGGATAGTAACATCCATTCTAACTTCACTTTTACTCTAGGTCAGTGCCCACCAGAAGAAGGGTATTTGGCGTGCCATCGCCAAGGACGTCCGGACCCTGGGGGTCTACCATAGACGGAGCACCCACTGCCGGAAAAGATGGGAGGACCTGCGCCGCTCTTGCAAGAAGAGGGCGGAGGCCCAGCTGGGGATGGCCTCCCAACGTGGAAGGGGTGCCTGTTGCACCATGACCCCCCTGATGTACCGGATCCTGGCGGTGGCCTATCTGGAGTTGGATGGGCGCTTGAGGGCATCACAGCAGCCACAAGGGGTTGACTACACTCTCATTCAGCTGACTTTGCACGCTTTACGAGGTGTCTGGCTGGGGGAAGTGGGCTGTGGGTTCCCCTAGGCCAGGGCGAACTTGGTAGGGTAGGTCCCTTGTTACGCAGGCTCTGTGGCACCCAAACCCCACTAGTGGTAATAGCCATCTACACCTAGTCAGGCTCTTGTGGGTTTCAGGTGTGCAACAATTGGGCTTCGGCATCGTCCCCCATGGGCATGTGAATTTCCTAAGAACTGTTAGTGCATGGCTTAGTGCATAGGGCTGCTCCCTGTGTGTTGTGTCCGCCAACAGTAGTGGTGTTGCATGCACTGAACATGTGTTTCTTCTGTCTTTCTCCCCCTTTTTGTTTTGTTACCCTGCTCTTGCGTGCATTAGCATCATCTGGCGGAGGAGCAGTGGCACCGGAGCAGGAGGGAGCAGCATCCCACATGGCCCTGGAGGGTGAAGTAAGGGAGTCTGAAGGCACCAGCGGGACGTAGGACGAGGGGAGCTCCACGATGGGGACAGGAGCATGCGACAGTGACAGTGACTCCTCCTCTGATGGGAACTCCCTTGTGGCGGTGGCCACCTCTGTGCCCACCCCAACTACAGGTACAGCTGCCACCCCCCTACCAGCACCGCCCTCCCAGCAGCCCTTCAGCATGTTTCCCGTGCCCGCTCACCCAGGAGGGTGGGCATCTCCTTCGCCCCAGGCACCTCAGGCCCTGCCCCAGTCAGCCCTGTTGCCCTCAGTGAGGAGGCTATTGACCTCCTGAGATCCCTCACTGTTGGGCAATCTACCATTTTGAATGCCATCCAGGGTGTTGAGATGCATTTGCAACAAACAAATGCATACCTGGAGGGCATTCATTCTGGGCAGGTGGCCCAACAGAGAGCATTTCAGGCTCTGGCCTCCTCACTGATGGCACCCATTGTCCCTGTGTCCAGCCTCCCCCTCCAACTTCTTCCACTCAGACCCAATCCCCTGTACCTCAGCCTATCCCAAGCACACCATCAGACCAGCATGCACACACATCAACACACAAGAGTGGACATGGCAAACATCAGCACCACACATCCCACAGGCACTCATACAAGCACCATCCCCATGCAGACACACCAACATCCACTGCCTCCACTGTGTCCCCCTCCTCCTCGTCTCCCTCCTCCTCGTCTCCCAGTCTCGTCTACACTCACACCTGCATGCACTACATCTACAGCCACTACTGCCATCTCCAGTGCACACAACACCACACCCCGCTCATGTGCAGTCACCACCCCCACTGCAATTCACACATCCCCTGTGTCCTCTCCCAGTGTGTCTGTGATGCCACCTCCCAAGATACACAAATGCAGGCACACACCCACCCAACAGCCATCCACCTCACAACAGCCTCCAGCACATGCACCTTCACCCAAAGTCACCAAACGAACTCCTCCTACAACCACAACCTCTTCCTCCACTCCCAAACCCCCTCCAGGTACCTGTCCCAGTGTCTCCCAAAAACTTTTCCTGTCCAACCTTGACCTCTTTCCCACACCTCTCCCACCTCGTCCGTCTCCTAGGGCCCGACTCTGCAGGTCCCAACCTAGCACCTCAGCCACAACATCTCCGGGACCAGTGGTGCCTGTAGTCACCGGAATCTGGAGTGCACCGGCCACCAGGGCAGCCATTGTGGCACGGAGCCACAGCACCGACAGACCCCCACCTGTGAAGTATCAAAAGTTGACCAGTGCCCGGCAGGAGAGGGGGAAGACTCCAGCCACCAAAGCCGCTCCCAGGGGTCCAGGTGGGAGTGTGGAGTCAGCTGCGACACCTTCCAAGGTGGGGAAGGGCCACAAGAAAGTCATCAGGTCTGGGAAGAGCAGCACGGCGGAGAAGACCGCCATCATCCCCGCTGCCCAGGAGGCCAGCACCTGCCCTGCTGCCCAAGAGGCCACCGCCATCATCCCCGCTGCCCAGGAGGCCACCGCCATCATCCCCGCTGCCTAGGAGGCCACCACCACCCACCCCGCTGGGCCTGAGAGGACCGCCAGCACCAGCCCCGCTGGGCCAGAGAGGACCATCAGCACCAGCCCCGCTGGGACAGAGAGGACTGCCAGCAGCAGCCCCGCTGGCCCAGACAGGACCGCCAGCACCAGCCCCGCTGGGCCAGAGAGGACCGCCAGCACCAGCTCTGCTGGGCCAGAGAGGACCGCCAGCAGCTGCCCCACTGGGCCATGAAGGACCGCCAGCAGCTGAGTCACTGCAAAGGACCCCGCCGCCACAAGCACCGCTGAACAGGCCACCGCCGCCACAAGCACCGCTGAACAGGCCACCGCTGCCATAAGCACAGCTGAACAGGGCACCGCCGCCACAAGCACCGCTGAACAGGGCACCGCCGCCACATGCACAGCTGGCCCATTAGCGCCAAGGGCACTGACGCTACTGAGACCGTCACGAGCAGGATGAAGCACTCTGGGCACCAAGCCCCCTCTAGAACCAGTGGATATTTACATCCACTACCTCTGTCCTTGGCAGGATGAAGCACTCTGGGCACAAAGCCCCCTCCAGAACCAGTGGAGAAAGACATCCACTACCTCAGTCCTTGGCAGGATGAAGCACTCTGGGCACAAAGCCCCCTCCAGAACCATTGAAGAAAGGCATCCACTTGAGAGACTGTGGCTTTGCACTCCCCAGGATTGAGCAGTGGGCAAACCACCCACTGTAGAGACTTGAGAGACTGTGGCTTTGCACTCCCCAGGATGGAACAGTGGGCAAACCACCCACTATAGAGACTTGAGAGACTGTGGCTTTGCACTCCCCAGGATGGAACAGTGGGCAAACCACCCACTGTAGAGACTTGAGAGACTTTGGCTTTGCACTCCCCAGGATGGAACAGTGGGCAAACCACCCACTGTAGAGACTTGAGAGACTGTGGCTTTGCACTCCCCAGGATGGAACAGTCGGCAAACCACCCACTGTAGAGACTTGGAAGACTGTGGCTTTGCACTCCCCAGGATTGAACAGTGGGCAACCCACCCACTGTAGAGACTTGAGAGACTGTGGCTTTGCACTCCCCAGGATTGAACAGTGGGAATGTGGCCCCCACGTGGATTTGGCATCGTGCACTCAACCGGCTGAGGTGCCCCCCCTTTCCCTCCCCCTGAGGTGCCTGTTTCATTACTATCTGATGCCCCTGCAGTGTTCTCTCTGCCATGGTCAGGGATCTTGTGTGGGCCTCGCCCATACCGTGTGGGCCCAGTGTTCCACGGACTTCAATGGAGCACTACCTGGACTACTATTCTTGGTGTATATTTTGTTTATAGTGTATATATGTATATTTTTGCGTACTGGATTTTAATATATTACAATGGTTACACTCATTTTCTTTGGTCTTTACATTCTTCCAGGGTGTGTGTGTTGTAGTGGGTGAAGGTGGGGATGGGGGTGTTGCGTGTGTGTGTCCCTGTTTTTTCCCTCCGCCCTCCCCTGTGTCGTAGGTGCAGTAATTACTATGGTCTTCGCCACCGGCATTTGTGCTCCTGGTAGAGGAGCAAGAAGATAAGGGCTGGCAGGATCTGCAGCTCTGGTTCCATGGCGTCCGGATTCCTCGTGGGGTGTGTAGAGGTGAGCGTTTTCCCTTCGAGGTCCTGTTTCCGTCGTGTTTTTGTCCGCAGTGAATCCGCCCCGGAAAAGGTGGCAGATTGGTAGGTTGTGATACTGTGGGCGGTACTTTGTCCTCCGCCTGTCTGTTGGCGGTGACCGCCAAGCCTTTTGTTTGTACCGCCGTGGCGGTCGGAGTGTTAAAGTGGCTGTCTTTGTTGGCGGTTTCCGCCCCCGTCGTAATTCCAATTTGTTTTCCGGCGGCCTGTTGGCTGTCTTACCGCCGCTTTAACACCGTCCGCCAGGGTTGTGATGACCCCCTAAATGAGGAAAAAAAGAGTCAATATGAATTTGTGATGGTTCACAAATATACCAAAAATAAGCCAAAAATCTTGTTTAGTTAATACAAGTCAAGATGTTCACCATGTGATTCAGGAACACATTTCAATAAAGCAGTTTCTCTTTCTGTTTCAAAGGAGTCTTTTAAGTAAAGAAAAGTAGGGCATTTTTCAATCATATGCAAGCCTCAATGCAGCAATAATAGTATTTAGGAGAGCATAGTTGATTCTCTAAATGAAGCTCTGGAAAAAGAAACTATAATTGTGGTGGTGGAAGGTGATGATAATATTTTGGCTTCTGTTGACACTGACCCTTGTAAACCTCCCATCTGTAAAGTCACGATTGATGGAACCAACATGGTGATGTTAGTGGACTCTGGTTCACCATTTTCCATAATTACTGTTATGTCTTTCAAGAAACAGTGAAAGAATAGAAATTTAGAAGCTAATGATATTAAGGTCTATGGTTATGGGACATCAGCCATTATTATTCAACGTTACTTTGTGACTTTCATTTCATTTTCTTCTTATGCTATTTTTTAAAAGTTCTGCAATGCTAAGCATGGTCAGCATGTCCTAGGTTGGAGATACAAAGAAAATTTAGGGATGGTCCTAGATCAATCAGATGACTTTCCAGTTTATTGTTTGACTATACATCAAGGTATTGAGGGTGTTATTTCTCAGTACAAAAGTGTATTTTGCAAAGACTTGTGAATGGTCAAGGGGTTGTCTAATAAGATTGAGTTTAAAGCAGGAGCATCTCCAGTTATGCACAAGCTTAGAGATGCACCTGTAAGTGTGAGAAAAGAGCTCAGTTTGATATTGCATCAATTACAAGAAGAGGGTGTGATAGAAGTGATTAATGCCTGTGAATTAGTTTCTCCTATAGTTTTAATGAAGAAAAAATCAGTCTCTTTGAGATTGTTTGCAGAGTTAAGGTCTCTCAAGAAACAACATTTTGTTGATTGTCACCCCCTTCTCAAACGTCAGGAGTTATTGGCACAACTTGAAAGAACAAGATTTGTTTTTACCTCTTTAGACCTTAAAACTGCATATCATCAAATTTAATTGGAGGAAAGGTACTGGCATTTAACCAGGTTTATCACACCAAATGGGGAATTTAGATAAATGCTCTTTGGATTAGACTCAGCTGCATCTGCCTTCCAAAAGCTAATGTTTCCTTGTTTTGAGGGTATTCAAGGTGTTATGGATTTTGAGATTAGATTTTTGTTTATGTTGCTACTGTTGAATTGCACAATTGCAGATTATCCAAAGTTTTACAAACTATACATGATAAGGGAATGACGCTGCAAATGGAAAAATGTAAGTTTCTCAAAAAGTAAAGAATTTAGGTCATGTAATTTGTGGAAGAGGAATTTCTCACAAACAATGGTTACTGCAAGCCATTGACCTATTATGTCCACCTTCAGATAAAGATCAATCAAGATATTATCTGAGGATGTGTGAATTTCTTTCTCTTTGTTAACACATTTTGCCAAATAGCTTTGTCCGTGAGAAACTTACAGAAGAAAAGAGAAAAATGTATTTGGACACAGGAATATCAATTAGTATTTAATAAGCTAAAGGGTTCAATTTTTAATGCTTCACCATTGTTTTCTTTACATCACAGATGTCATTATGTAATGTATGTTGATGCCAGTGCAGAGGATCTTGGAGTGATGGTAAAAGAAAAGAGTCAAGAGGGTGATACAACTGTGACCTTTGCCTAAACACCTCTTTCTTGTTCTGAATGTAGATATTCTACCATTGAAAGAGAAGCATTGGCATGCACATGGACACATGGGACTTTAAAACGTATTTGTGGGGAAAGGAATTCACTATTAAGACTGCTCTTGCATGTTTACTCAATAGCAATGGGACTGGCGAGATCCCTGCTCGATTAGTCAGAATTGTATTGAAAGTGTATGAATATCATGTTTGTGCTGATCATGTTCCAAGCTCCTACAATGTTATAGTATCTTGTTTGTCTGGATTACCAGATTTAAGATTTGAGAGTAGGTGGGAATTGATTGAGGAATTTCTTGTTGTGTCAGTAGAAAATGCTTTATCCTTACATGAAGATGAGTTTTCCAAGCAAACCTAGATCAATGGTTTTAAGGCTGATAATGACTTTCTTAAAGTTATAGAGTTCATCAATAAGGGTTGGCCTTGGTAAAAACTTCTTTCCCTAACCATTCACATTTCTTTGAAGGTCCTAGATTCTATATCTATTAGTGGTGAAGGTATCATGAAGAAGGGGTGTTTTAGTTCCCTGAAGAATATTCATCATATTACTGTTAAATTGGCCCAGGAAGGACATTTGGATGGGACTCTCACTAAGGGCCAGATGTATGAAAAAAAATTGCACTCGCAAACGGTGCGAATCGAAAAATTCGGCTGTTTGCGAGTGCAAAAAAGTGGTCTGCGATGTATGAAAGGCATTCGCAGACCACAAATAAGAAATCGCAAAAATTGCGATTTCTTGCGTTGCTACCTGGTTTTGCGGTCGCAATTTGCAATTCGCAAAATCCAACTCGCAAGGAGATGCTGCAAAAAATCGCAAATTGCGATTTTCCACAGAATGGCATTTTGCACATGCAAAATACCATTAAAAGAAACCAGGTGGTAACCTGGTGCAAAATTTAAAAATGCATTTAAAATGAATTTTTAAATTGTACATGTAAAGCACACATGCCCTTTTGGCATGTGTGCACCTTACGTGTCCCCAAAAATGTTATTGGGGTGCAGCAGAGGGGGCCTTAGGATCCCAGCACCCTGGGGTTTTGCATTTCCAAAATTGCGATTTCTGGTTCAGAAATCGCAATTTTGGAAATGCAAAAAATGTGCAGATGTGGGCCAAGAGGCCCATAGCTGCGAATGGGGCCGGTATCGCAATTTGCGATTCGGTAATAGCATTTGCGATTTTTAAGAAATCGCTATTACCGATTCGCAAATGTGATACATGGCACTTTGCGAGTTGGAAATGCCGATTTCTTAAAAATCGCTGTTTCCGAATCGCAAAGGGCCGTGATGATACATCTGGCTCATAGACACATGTCAAAGAGATAGTTTGGTGGCCTTATCTGTATGCTCAAATTACTGGATAAGTTAAACATTGTTCAATATGTCTGAACTCTGACAAATCCTTTATCACGATTAAGGTTGATGCCATTCACACAGAGTTTCAAGATAGACACTGGGAAAAGTTTGTTTTGGATATATAAGGCCCCTATAACAATTTTTATCAAAGTAAAGTTTATGTTTTTCTTCTCATTGATTATTTTATTTTAAAGGGTTGAAATCAAGCGGACAGCCCAACTCACCACTGCTACAGAAATACATTTTCTCAGCAAGTGTTTTCTTAAGGAGGGTCTGCATTGTAGTGTTGTCACTGACAATGATACGCAGATTGCATCTGTGAAAATACAGAAGTTCTTTCAAGGCAAAGACATTTGTCATAAGAAGATGGCTCTGTATTCTCTGAACTTGAATGGTCTGGTTGAAAGGTTCAACAGAGTCATTACTGATGCTATGCAGGTTGCTTTTTCCAGTAATGTTGATGTAAGAAATTCACTGTTGTGAAAATTTGGGCTGATTGTTCCTCCCCTAATCCGGTCACGGGGTTGTCTCCTTTTGCCACGTTAAATAGGAGGGTTCCACGCACCTATATTAATCCATATCTGTTAGACCTAGCATCCTTGGCATGGTTTCCGTCTGACTTTTTGTCTTCAGACCTCCTGTTTTTGCTGACTTCCTTTTTTGCTGGCCTTAGGATTTCATTACAAGACCGGAAGCTACCATTAAGCATTCATCTTTTAATGCTGCTTCACACAGCAGCACTTGAAAGTACATTACACCATAAAACAAAACATTCTAAAACGAAGCCATAGCAAAATATAAAAGGTCCATGTATAGAACAATCATCCTCTTTTGAATGATGCTACTTCACAAGATAAGTATCACTTCACATATTCTCTTGCATTAGGCTCAGTGTGCTCTTGATTTGAACACTTGTAAATTATTTAATAATAATGTTATTCTTACTATCCCCTCATTTCCAATTTTCAGAAATCTAATTTCTACTTGTTTAGTACATTTATTTACCACTTTCACATAGAGATTCCAGTAGTAGAATCCACCTTCCACCTTTGATGGATTGCGGCCTTGCTACCGGCTCTGCTTAAAACTAAAGCTTGGTGTCTGTTTACGGGTGTTCTTATCACCCAGAGATGGCATGGACCCTCTTGTTGGCCTGCTGTGCTGTGAGCGCTAATGGTCTGTGCTGACGTGGGTGCTCAGAGCAGACTACTGCATCAGAGGTTTTCCACTGCCTGTGGTCCCCGTGATGTCCTAAACCATGGGCGATCGCGGTGGTTGGCGGTGTCCCAGGTGCACCCTTTGGTCTGGTGTACCACAAGTTGCGGTGTCCCTGGCACCATGGCAAACCACTGACTCGGGGGCAGGATCTCACCTGCTTTCACGAGATCGGGTGCCATTTTGCTGTGGGCTAAAGGCCCTTTTTCCCCATGGATGCATGCTTCTGCGAGGCAGAAAGCTGGATCAATCACATCTGACTGTTGACGGTTACAGTTCACTTTCACGCAGCTGATCGGCAACACCTGTCAGTGAGACCTTTGAGAATTTATATATTTTTGGACCCTGTTTATATATATTTGAGCACTCTTTCACATTCTGCCTCTAATATATACTATATTAAAATATATTATGTACTTTATATAACTTTTAAAAAGTCTGATAGCGAAGATCAACCCTCTGTTACCACAGAGGGTGAGATTAATGAGGAGCCAATTGGGAAACTCATCCAACACGAGATGCGTTCTTGTGTACTTGAGACGAGTAAAAAGAGGCAGAATAAAGTCTGTGAATATGAGACATGCTCCAGATCGGATGACAATTGTGATTATAATAGCAACGGGGGGAAAGGAAAAGAAAAACTAAACATATGGGGAAAGAACCTTTCCCGTTTATTTTGATGGAAGGTCAAAGCACTTTCAAAAATATTGGAGGTCCAAGCGCCTCATATAAGAGCGGTGTCCTTGGCAGCACAAAAAAGAGAGGTGTCCTTTGTGGCACAAATAGTTAAGGCCACCCTAGCGGCACAGAACAAATTGGTACTATAGGCTTAGAGTTTGGGAATCAGAAGGATAACGAAAACATGTATGGTGAGGACATACTTGATTTGGACCAAGCAGAATTGAATACTGATTAATTTTTTGATGAGCAATCATCCCCATCTACCTCAAAGGATAACATTAAAAACCCCTTGGGAGAGGAGATGTTTTCTCCAAACAATATCAGATACCCAAAGAAATCAGAATGGTGGCCCATGGAGCATATGAGAAATGTCATTAAGACTTGGATTAGAAACCCACTTGAAAAGAGGTGTGTAACCTCCTCAGAACTGAATGTTCACGACCAGTGATCGAAGATAAAGTGTGTCTAACTCCAAACCTAGACCTTGAACTTATCACCTTCCTATTTAAGATGGGATGAGACTTAAGGAAAGACTTTGAGAGGTCCCTGAAACTTTGCAATGATTGTCTTCTGGGTGTAGTTGGTCCCTCATCAGGGATAATAGATTTGTCTGAAGAGGAGTACATTAAAGGTCTCCCTATTGATCTGTATCTCCTGCAAGGATGGAGTCAGCAGGGCCATGGTGCTATTAGGCAATGCCAACGCTGAGCTTAATGCTGAAAGGTGAAAAGCAGTCCTCCTTAAGATTAACTCTAAGCTCAGAGATTTGGCCGAGAAAGAAACCTCAGAAAATCCTAAAGGTCTGCTCTTTGGAGACAAGATGGTCATGAGCCTGGGAAAATATGTGGCAATGTTTACTGCACTTGATAAAGCACAAAAGAATATGCACCCAACCGAATTTTGGCAAGGCTGACAGAAGGGGACCTTCTGCCTGCCAAAACTCCCAAAGGTCCCAGTTCAGTAATTCCAGAACAAGAGGAGGATATGGCAGAGGATACCAAACTGGTGCCCAGTCTAACTTCTACCCACCGAAGGAATGCTACCAGCAGTTAAGAGTCCAGGATGAGTATCATCAACTCTCTTCCTTCCTTTTCCCAAGAAATATTTTTTCAAAAACTGGGAAACAATTACTCAGGGTAACAAATGATCTAAGGCTTCAAAATAGAATTTTTGGGGTTCCCTCTCAAACTGTCAACTCAAAGAACTTGTGTTAAGAACAGAACAACAGGTAATTGGAGGCAAAGAAGTGGAATCATTGTTATAAAAAGTGACATCTGGGAAGTATGTTTAGAAAACTGGGTATTCACAAGCACTCTTATTTTAGTAGAGAAAAAGGACAAGGGATGGAGGCCCGGGATAAACATCCCAGAGCTAAACAAGTTCTTAGTCTACAGACACTTCAAAATGGAAGGGATCCATCTTTTAAGAGACTCAGTACTAAAAGATGAGTGGTTAGTGAATTGGACCTGAAGGACGCATACTTCAAGATTCCCATGACATTAAAGTCCCAGCCGTATCTTCAGTTCATTTGGTGGGATTGTCTTCATCAATTTTCCTCTCTATCATTCGGGTTGCCTTCAGCTCCTTGGTGCATTACCAAGGTTATGAGACCTGTAGCTTCCTATCTAAGGGAAAGAGGTGTCAGAATGATTATTTATCTAGACGGCATTTTGATAATGTCCCATCTTTATTTGCAGGTTCTGAAGGACTTGAATCTGGTCATGTCTCTTTTGAAAGGTTTGGGCTTTATAGTCAACAAGGAGAAATCAGTTCTTATTCCTTATCGTACTCTAGAATTTCTAGATTTCACAATAGATACTGTGAATGTCATTCTTCTCCTTCCTTTAAAAAAGGGCAACAAAATCCAGAAAAAATAAGATATGTTCCTAGTCAGGATTCCTTAACCCTGAGAGAACTGGCAAGGCTTTTTTGGTTTATTGCCCTACTCTATCCAAGCTATTTTCCTGGGCTCTGCGCACTACTGTGCCTTACAGAGGTTAAAAGCGAGAGCCCTACATTCAGGCCTTTGGTATGGGGACAGAGTTTCACTAGATCAGGCAGCGAGGGAAGAGCTGAGTTGGTGGCTGAGAATATGGCTGCTTGCAATGACTGGACAATTTGTGGTTGTTCGCCAGACTTTGTTCTGGAATAGGATGCAAGTCTGACTAGCTGGGGTGCAGGTCTGGGTGCTCAGGAGTCTGGTGCGTTATGGTCAATCACAGAGAGGTTACACCATATAAATTATTTAGAATTGATTGCGTGACTCATGAGAAACATTGCTTGCGGGGCAGAGCAGTACTGTTGAAAATGGACAATGTCTCTGTGGTAGCTTATTTAAATCGGTTATGAGGTACCAAATCTATGGATCTAGCAATCTTAGTGAACAAGCTTTGGTTATTTTGTTTAGAACACAAGATCAGCCTAAGGGCAAATGTTTCTGCAGATTGGAATTCAAGATTCTTAAAGGACTACACCGATTGGAAACTGAACCAAATGCGCATCACAGAAATATCACGCAGTTGGGCCCCGTTAGAGATAGAACTGTTTGTGAGTAGAATAACCTTTCAATTGAACAATTATGACAGCTGGATGCCAGACCTGGGTGGTATGGCAGAGAATGCATTCCTTCAGACTTGGAAAGGAATGACAGCCTATGCCTTCCCTCCAATCGCAATGATCCAGAGAGCCCTTCAGAAAGTAAGATAGGAGGAGTGCTCCCTTATTCTAATAACACAGTTTGGGATTTTGCAAGTGTGGTTTCCAATGACTTTGGAACGTGCTTGTAGCATTCCATTATTTACCTGCAACTGACGTTATGCTGAGACCCGTTGATGGAAAGGAACACCCCTTGGTGCAAACAGGGACTTTCAACCTTCTTGCATGGAAAGTGTCAGGCGACCAGCTGAGCTGTCATGCTTTTTGGGAAAAGCTGCCGAGCTCCTCGTGGAGTCTTGGGCTCTGGGAACTCAGTCCAGATAAATACGGGGATCTGGAAGATCTGGGTACGTTGGTGATTGGAAAGGGACTTGGATCCCATGGAGGCTTTTGTAGCTGAGGTGGTTAATTTCCTTCTGATTCAGTTTGATAAGGGTCTCAGTTATAGGACCATAAATTGCTACAGATCCTCTATTTTGTCAGGTCACAATATGATCAATAGTCAAAGGATAGGGAAGAAGGTTTTAGTTTGTCGTGTCTGTAAGAACATTTGTTTAGGAAGAACCTTCAGACCAAGGTATCAGACTCTTTCAGATATATAACTAAGAATTTCTTTGTTTTCTAGTTGGCCAGTTGACAGATACTAAAAAAACTTTCTATAAAACTGGTGTTTTTACTATGTTTAATTTCTTGTCTTGGAATTTCAGATGTCAAAGCTTTGGAGGTGAGCAATAGTCTTTATGACCCCTTTGGGGTCCAAGGGTGCACCTCTCTCCCATAAGTATATAGACACCCTCCAGTACTCTGGGCTTCCAGTCTAAAATTGAATACAATATTTCGCTTGAGAAATCATGTACTGTTCTGTAACCAAACTTCCATCAACTCTAATTAGAAAACACAGTTGTTTGAAATCTACCCTGTACGGATAGTTATGTTTCCGTAGATATTCCTTCTATATTTGTCATCGGTAGTTTATATATGTTCCAAATGTACTATTTCATGCTATGCACCCCTTCCCTCCTACTTAGATTACCTATCCCAGCCTTGTTCGGGTCAGGTTTTCTCTTTACAAAACAAAATTTAAATTGCAAATATAATCTTACTAATAAAGCAAGCAGATTGAAGATAAAGCACATTGGGGGTCATTCTAACCCTGGTGGTCGGCGACCGCCAGGGCTAAAATGACGGAAGCACCGCCAACAGGCTGGCGGTGCTTCCTTGGCCATTCTGACCGCGGCGGTAAAGCCGCGGTCAGAAAAGGGCAACCGGCGGTTTCCCGCCGGTTTACCCCTGGCCCAGGGAATCCTCCATGGCGGCGCTGCTTGCAGCGCCGCCATGGGGATTCCGACCCCCTTACCGCCATCCTGTTCCTGGCGGTTTTCACCGCCAGGAACAGGATGGAGGTAACGGGTGTCGTGGGGCCCCTGGGGGCCCCTGCAGTGCCCATGCCACTGGCATGGGCACTGCAGGGGCCCCCTAACAGGGCCCCACTAAGATTTTTAGTGTCTGCAAAGCAGACACTGAAAATCGCGACGGGTGCCACTGCACCCGTCGCACCCCTTCGACTCCGCCGGCTCCATTCGGAGCCGGCATCCTCATAGAAGGGGGTTTCCCGCTGGGCCGGCGGGCGGCCTTCTGGCGGTCGCCCGCCGGCCCAGCGGGAAAGCCAGAATGGCCGCCGCGGTCTTTTGACCGCAGTGCGGTCGTTCGGCGGTTCCCGCTTGGCGGGCGGCGACCACTGCCCGCCAATGTAGGAATGACCCCCATTGTCCTAATCTTCATCGCCTTTGACACCGGTAACTGAGCACCTTTAGAGAAAAATGTGCACCAACTCAATAGAGGGAAAATTTGCATCAACTCAATAGAGGGAATATAATTTTTAAGAGGTACCAATATTGCTCTTAGACTGTTTGCTCATTGCAATTATTATCTTGTTTTTGATCGGTCAGAACAAAAGTTGTGGTAAATTGACCAGACACCAGTGCTAAATTGCTCAGTTTCAAACATGCTGTTTGTAATCCAGCCGCCTCAAGCTGACCGTTCGTGCCAAAGGCTGAGAACTCACCAGCTTCTGTGTAGAATGTACGGCGGCCTTTCTACTCATCTTTTCTGACGCCTGCACAAGGATAGTGAGTTTGATCCTCCCGCTTAGGTAGTAAAAAGACTGCAAATAACAGGAGAAGGACAGGAATGACCTCGAGACTACTACGTTTATCATCACCTTTCACCTTAGTATCTCTGTTTGCCTCCCTGTGTGCCGCAACGGGACAAAATAAATATTATCAGAGAAAAACAATTAAAAACTAAAACTTTGACATAATGCATTCCCCTGAAGAGAGTCTAGCAATTAACTTCAGTTCAACCAGGAAATCCTGTAACTTTTAGCATCTTTATCTCTGCAAAGCTGACAAAAGCTCACGAATGCAAGGATGCTTTGGAATCCAGAATGGAACGTTCTTACAACTGCTGTGACTTATAAAGGTGTCCTGGTTTTAAACAAGCACCTGCTGATATTAAGCACTGTTTTCACTCACAGAGATGCTGGCTAAACTGGTCATAAGGTAGAATTAATTTTGGGACAAAAAGTATTGGCTTCATTGCAGAGGCTAGCATACCCTGGTCAAAAATTGAAACCCCGGAAACCTAGCAGTGACAAGTGGGTTCTCTTGCAAGTTGTAAATTACAACAATGGGAGCTTATTCTGGTCATCACTGGCAGGCAGGTGGGCGGGTAGGAGCTGTTTGAAAGATGCAGTCCCATGAAAAACAGCACCCCTTCACAACACCAGCACCATCTACCAACTTCTTGACGATCTTAATTTGGGCAGTACACATGAGTCCTTGCTACTGTGTGTTGGTGTCTTGAGGACTCCATCCACACTCAAAGTCTTTCCAGTCCTTCTATTCTTACCTCCCTCCTGGTACTCTTGTTGGTTGAAAGCAAGCCACTGATATGTAGTGTGCTCTACTCTGTTGTGAACTACACCTGTACCCATTTGGACATGCTCATGTATTACATTTCTAATTGAAAGAAGACGACAGTGAATTTTACAAAAATTATAAAGTCTAATGTATTTCTCCTATGTCAATAAAAATGAACAATAGTATAAACGATGAATTCGTATCAGAACATTAAGATCCATTCTTCACTACCCGAATGCATTGCAGGAAGGTTCCCTTCATCAGTGGCCTATATAAATAAAATCATACTGGGAAATATTCATAAGAGGTTGGAGATGTCCTAGGTTAATTCAGCCCTCAAGCAAAGGGCTGCTCCTTGACTAAGGTAGATTACATGTGGAATCATTCTGTTGAACTCATATGTGCAGTGAGCTGGAATACTCCAAGCAGCACACAAAAATGGGAAAAACAAATCAAGTTGAGGACAAGACAGACAGGCTCATCACATAAATGAGTTAAGATTCGATAATTAAGTCCTTTGCTTAACATCTTGATAGTAAAATAAATTAGTGCTTTCTTTTAAAATGTGGATTTGAATTTTTAGTTTTAGAGAACATTGGCTTTAAAACTAACCTGTTTTAAAACTAGAGTTTTCACGTTTCATTTTGTAACTGAAGGAAAATAACAGTGAGCCTAAAAGGCAGTTTAGCTGTGAAATCTGCATTCACGTTATATCAGACCGTGCCTAAAATATATGTGATGGTAAATTAATGAATAATTATGTTCTTAGTTAATCCTTTTAGGCCTATTAAAAGGTTATAATTAAGGATGATTTTGTTTTTAAAAGGTGTTTAATTACCATTTTCTTAAATTAGTTAAATTGTCCAGAAATACCCCAATTTTTTTTCAAGTTTCCAGGGACTTCAAATACCCTGCCCTCTATGGAACCAAGTTAAGAACACTTTCTAATACTATCTCCATCCATGTGTGTCACATAAGGGTGGAAAAAGTCCACCCTGCAAACCATACACTAAATTCCAAGATTCTGTATCAAAGATTCTATGCTGTAAGACATTCCATGGGTAGGAACATGGGGCCAGATGTATCAAGAATGCCTTTCGCGATTCGGAAATAGCGATTTTTAAGAAATCGCTATTTCTGATTTGCAAAATGCAATGTATCACATTTGCGATTCGGTAATAGCGATTTCTTAAAAATCGCAAATGCTATTACCGAATCGCAAATTGCGATACCGGCCCCATTCTCACCTATGGGACTGTAGGCCCATATTTGCGAATTTTTTGCATTTCCAAAATTGTGATTTCTTAACTGGAAATCGCAATTTTGGAAATGCAAAACCCTAGGGTGCTGGGGGCCTAAGGCCCCCTCTGCTGCACCCCAAAAAGTTTTTTAGGACATGTAAGGTGCACACATGCCAAAAGAGCATGTGTGCTTTACATATACATTTTAAAAATGCATTTTAAATGCATTTTTTAAATTTGCACATGGTTACCACCAAGTTCAACTTGGTGGTAAATAGCGATTCCTTAATGCCCAATTCGCATTAAGGAATTGCTTCTTACATGTGCTTTAGAAATCGCAAATAAGGAATCCTTATTTGCGATTTCTTATTTAGAGAGTCGCAATTTGCGACTCTCTAAACAGGGTAGCAATTTTAAGGAATCGCTATTTTAGCGAGTCCTTAAAATTGCTTTCAGAATGCCTTTGATACATTCTGAAATGGCTTTTTGCATTCGCAAACGGGCATTCGCACCGTTTGTGAATGCAAAAAGCTTTGATACATCTGGCCCATGATCTTTCGTAAAGGAGTGTCAAGGGGTTGAGCACACTTGTCAAGTATAGTCACACAATCATAACCTTTGGGGTTTCTGATACATTTGTAGTGCTTACTGCCATCCTACGTGTATAAATGTATACATAAAAATAGGAGTATTGGTGCAGTTATTGGAAGGTTATATTAAGGTTCAGGTAAAGGGATTTCTAAACGATTCAAAATGTTACCAATGTGCAGGAAAACTAAACAGTAAAAGTCTGTGAATGACCATCGTTTCTGATTCAACAGCTGAAAACTGCAGATAACTTGTTTAGGGGTTAGTTCAGTGCTTATTTAAAAAAAAAAAAAATAAGAGCAGGGACTCAAAGTTCTATGTAGAAGCCAGCTATTAGCGCTGATGAATAATACCCAGGCTTTCTAGGCTTGACTTCCCCTCATGCCTTTTCCTTCCACCAGCCTAAGCTTTCTGTTGATTGTGTGCTGGAATATCGAGTACGAAAAATATCACGGCACACTAATATCATGGACAAAATATCAAGGGACAAATTACCAAAATGTATGTGCATATAGAAACCTATACATTTAGGGGGTGATTCTAACTTTCGGAGTTAGAATCACCCCCTAAATGCGGAGGCCGCCCGCCGAAGTTCCCCCACCAAAATACCGCTCCGCGGTCGAAAGACCGCTGAGGGTATTTTGGGATTTGCCCTGGGCTGGCGGGCGGCCGCCAAAAGGCCGCCCGCCAGCCCAGGGCAAATCAACCTTCCTACTAAGATGCCGGCTCAGAATTGAGCCGGCGGAGTGGGAAGGTGCGACGGGTGCAGTTGCACCCGTCGCGTATTTCAGTGTCTGCTAGGCAGACACTGAAATACTTTGTGGGGCCCTCTTACGGGGGCCCCTGCCGTGCCCATGCCATTGGCATGGGCACGGCAGGGGCCCCCAGGGGCCCCGCGGCACCCCCTACCGCCATCCTGTTCCTGGCGGGCGAACCGCCAGGAACAGGATGGCGGTAGGGGGTGTCAGAATCCCCCATGGCGGCGCAGCAAGCTGCGCCACCATGGGGGATTCTAAGGGCAGCGGTAAACCAGCGGGAGACCGCCGGTTTACCCTTTCTGACCGCGGCCAAACCGCCGTGGTCAGAATGCCCTGCGGGGCACCGCCGGTCTGTCGGCGGTGCTCCCGCCGACCCTGGCCCCGGCGGTCTGAGACCGCCGGGGTTAGAATGAGGGCCTTATTACTCTTTACTCCACATTCATGTGCCTTAAGAAAAAATTTTAAAAAAATATATATATACACACAATTTTTTCACTAAAACAACAAAGATTACCTGGATGTTATAGTTAGGTTCACATTTTACAAGCACAAAACCATAGAAATTCAGCTGTTAGGGTTATTTTGATTAACTATAACTCATGCCCTAAGGTAACTATATCGTGCACCCCTGCTATGCACTGTTTTCTCATCAATAATCTTACTGCAAATGTTACAGTGATATTAACAATGATGTCATAGAAGAAGTCACAAGTGATGTAATATCTGGGGTAATTAGCAGTGCATGGCAAAGGCACGAGCTATAGTAAACTTAGGGCACGAGTTATAGCGACTTGAAATAACTGTAACTATAACAGCTGAATTTCTGTGGTTTTGTGCATGTAAATCCTGAACCTAACTATAATGTCCCTGTAACCTTTGTTTTTTTTTTAACTTCTAAGGTTTTTTTATTCTATTTCCTAACTATAACATCCCTAACGTCTGTTTTTTTCAGTGAATTTCTAGGGTTTTCTAACATTAGGTATGATGCTCATTGCAATGCATGGTGGGGGTAGGGGGCTGGGACGCAGGTTCTGACCTGGCAATGTGCTGCCCTCACCCAAGCTTGCAGCTCCTGCCTCTGCTCCTCTTTGCCATCCACTGTCCAGTTTCATGCCCCTGCTCCCTTATTACAGCCTTGTGTGGCTATTATTCTGCCACTGCCCTTCCTGCCTTCCCTGAACAGTTAGCTTGCTACCCCATCCACATCCTCTCTACCCTTTGCTGTCCGAGTCCATGCACCAGCCCTTTACCTCCTGCCCTGCATGCCACTGCCCTCTATTTAGCTTGATGCCCCTGTCCACTTCTCCTTCCCTTCATTGCCTAATTCTATGCCCCATTATTACCCTCCTGCTTACTCTTTGTGCTTAGCATGCTACCTCTACCATCCTTCCCTTGCACTCCGATGTCTGTGTGCCTGCCCCTGCTCCCTCTTTTTTGCCCACCATGTTCCATAGACCTGCTTCTGCTCCTTCTATCTACTCTGAGTGTTCTATTGAGTTTTCACTGCCCCTCCCACCTGCCTTGCATGGTGAGATGTCTGACACCTGTCCCAGTCACTTCTACCCTGCCTGTTTGAGTTCCATGCCCCTACCCCCTCCCTCCTGTCCTCCATGGTCCATTTTTTTGACACTCACTTCTGCCCTACATGCTTTGTTTGTGCTGCAACTGGTCCTCCTGCCTGCCCTGCGTGGTCTGTTGTGAAGCCCCTTCCCGTGCCCTGTCTTGTCTGTGTCCAGCCCCTGCCACTCCCTTCTGTCCTCCATGGTCCTTTGTGCATGCCCTTGGCTGCTCCCTTTTGCCCACAATGGCCTTTGTTCTGCCACTACTCCTCCCACCTACCATGCATGGTCTTCGGTGTTGCCACTCCCAACTGCCCTGTGTGGTCAGCTTATGGCACCTGACCCCCTCCCACCTTCCATCCGTTGTCTGCTTGTATGCCAATATAGTCTCACTGTTGCCTTTCAAGATGCGTTGTGCTTCCATTGCCCATCCCGCCTGCCCTCTATGGTCAGCTTATTGCTCCTGCCTTTTTGCCCCCTGCCCTCTGTTTTCCACGTGCATGCCCCTATACCCTCCCTACTGCTTGTCTGCTCCATTGCTGTGTCTCTGCCCACTCTTTCCTGCCCTTCATGGTCCTTTATGCAGCAGCTGTGTCTCTTGCCTGTCTGGTATGGTCAGCTTGATGTCCTTGCCTCTTTCCCCTCTGCTCTCTGATGTCCAGTCCCCTCCCTACTGCTTTCTATTGTTCTGCGCTTTGCGCTTGCCCTGTGTGGTGTATCGTATAAGGCCAGTGTGGTGCCCCAGCCCACCTCCCTCCTGCCCGCTGTTATCCAACTACATGGCCCTACCCCATTCCTCCTGCCCCCTGTGATCCAATGTGCCATACTTGCCAACATTTTAAACTTGGTAAGAGGGAGATTTTGAAAAAGAAACCTGGGGATTGATTTTCCCCTTTGACGTACACTGATAAAGTAATGTTAGGCAGGAGACAGATAAAATATACCCCCTTTGGGCTGAAAAGGATCAGGAGTCTCCTGCCTGAATCGGGTCTGTTGGCATGTATGGTTGTACTGCCATTGCCTCTTCCTTCTGCCATCAGTGGTCTGTTATATTGCCATAGCCTCTCTTGCTTATCCTGCATGGTTGGTTTGTTGCCCCTGCCCCCCTTTCCCCTTTCCTCCATGGCCCATTGTGGTACCTCTGTACGTTTCTCCCTGCCCTCAGACATCCGAGTCTGTGCCCCGACCTCTACCTATCCACAGTATTCTAATGAACAACTAGATTGCTAACATTCTATATTTATTACAAAAGTGAGGCATGCCTGATGTGATCTTGATGTAATCAAAACTTTTATAATCTTAAGCATTTCCTGTAGAAATTATAAAAAATGAGACGGTCTTATTACCATAGAAATTATGGTTAGTGGTCTAAAAAACTAAAATTAGGGCATATTGTCTGAGTTCCCAGATAATGACAAAGCTCTTTTAAATTATTTGCTATCTTTATGTTTTTTGTCCAGTTGATCACTTGATTATATGATTCATTTATGGGAGAGGATGTGGCTTTACGGCAGAGCTGCAGACTTAGCAACTGGGTACCAGGTTTGAGTTGCAGCATCAGTTTGACATCCTGTGATTCTGGGTAAGTCATTTAATCTCCCCATGCCTAAGACAAAAATAAATGTGTCCTTGTGTAATGTAACTGGTGCTCATGTAAAGCATTCCAGTACCTTCAGTTCAAGTCTGTGCTGAATAAAACTGCAAAACAAAAGTAAGAAAGGAAGTGGTTTGCACATTTCTGTCAGTGGGATATACTTGTGCTCCATTTGGGTGATATTTGTGCTACATGGACTCTTTTTTCTCTAGTGGCCATCTTGGGAGACTGATTTTTTATGAAGCTCCATATTCTCCTCATTTACTGCAGTATCCTCGGTAGAAAATGCTTTCAGTTAGATTCCATTAAGATGGCGTTCAGATGTGTCACACTTGTGGCATAAATTCAGAATGTTAACACTCCAGTTTCCGGTGAGAACATTGTAGTAACTACTGATCACCAGGGAGTTCACTGGCAGTGCTGCATGCCTGTAGGAAAGTCACTCTTTTTGGCATGGTTACCCCTACTTTTTGCCTGTTGTCAGTGTGCTTAGACTGTTTTCACTGGAATCCCGCTAACCAGGACCTCATTGAATGTGCTCCCTCCTCTAAATTTGGTAGCCTTGGCACCATTTTATCCCCCACAATTGGCATACTTACATACCTGTAAGTCCCTAGTATATGGTACTTAGGTACCCAGGGCATAGGTACACCAGGGGTCCCCCATGGGCTCCAGAATGTATTATCCCACCCATAGGAGCCCATGCAAACTGTGTCTGCAGGCCTGCCGTTTGCAGCCTGTGCAAAAAGGTACATGAACCCTTTCACTGCTGGTCACTACAGTAGGTTTCTGTAGGTCACCCCTATGTTAGGCCCTCCCAGCCCAGGGGGAAGGTTGCAGATCTCTGTGTGTGTGGGCAGCCCTGCATGAGCAGAGGTTCCCCTGCAAACTCCAATTCCAATTCTCTGGACTTTGTAAGTGCAGGGAAGCCATTTTAGCTATGTACTGGCCATAGGTCACTGTCTATGGGCCAGTTACATAATGGTAACCCTGAACCTGTGTATGTTTGGTATCAAGCATGTCGGAATCATACTCCAATACGGATGCCAATATGGGTGGCATGTTTCCATGCACTCTGGGGGCTCCTTGGAGGACCCCCAGTATTGCTCCTACCAGTCTTCCATGGTCTGCAAGCATTCCATGCGGCTGAACACTCTCAGACAGGTTTCTGCCCTCCTGCTGCTTGACCAACTCGAGCAGGGGAAGGCAGATCAAAGAATTTCCTGTGGGAGAGGGGTGCAACCTCCTCTCCCTTGGAAATAGGTGTTACGAGGCTGGTGAGAGGTAGTCTCCCATGCCACCATCCCTGCTCTGGCGTGAAACTGCACAAAGGAAAGGGCTGTGACCACTCCCCTGTCCACTACCACCCCAGGGATGGTGCACCGAGGTCCTCCAGGTGGCCACTTCATTCTGCCATCTTCAAACCAAGATGGGTGGAGTCCCCTCGAGCATTTGAATAGTGGTCACCTTGCACAATTAACAAGCCCCTTTTTGGGTTATTTAGGGTCTCCCTTGTGGATGTGTCTCCAGATTCGGCATGCAAGACTCCACCAGGACACCTCTGCAATGACCTCTTCTTCTCCTGGCCACCTGAACCGCTGCTGGACTCCACAGGAACCAAACAAGACTGCAACACCAAGACGACCTTGCCCTGAAACATTGTTTCAGTGGCTCCTGTCAGCTCTTTGCAACATTTTTATGGCTGTGGATTGTCTGGGGTTGGTCAGACTTCAGCTGCATCAAAGAAGCAATAAGAAATCTCAGTTGAAGTGAAGGAATCACTCCCCTGCATCTGAAGGCACCTAAGACAACAATGTCCAGCTTGTGTGATCTGCTGTCTTCTGGAACGCCGAAGTTTCTGCAACACAAGTGGTGGTTCTGAGGGGTCCCCTTGGACCTCTCTGCCTTCGGTCCAACATGGGATATGATGAGCCCTTGCTTTTTCCTCCAGGACAGAATCCCTGTGCACCATGACTGCTGATTCAACCAAGGCTTGTTGACTCCTGCTTTAATGGATCTTCAGGCTCTGAGTAACCTCAGCCCCCTGCACTCTACCTCTGCAAGGCCAGTCTCCTCTCGGCTGCTCCAGTGACGTGCGACTCCTCTTCAGTTGTGCTGCATGGACTTCACTGTGACTTACTGTGCCTGCTGCCAGTGGATTGCTCATGGGGGCTCTGACTGCTTCGGCTGGCTCTCCTGTCTTCTGAGCATCGATCCAGACTCCCCTCTGAGGGTCAAATTCCCAGGATCTGGCTGGTCCTCTCCAGCCCTTCAAATCTTCTCTAGCTCTGACTTGCATTTGCTTGTGCGTGGTCCTCTTGATCACTGACCCATCTGCAATCCAGCGACTTTTGAGGGACAGCTCCTAGGTGACTTAAGGGACTTCTCTGCAGCTCCTGGACTCCGCAGCAGCCCTTCATCCATCACCATTGTCCCAGACCGTCACCCACAGAAGGGTGCACATTGCCTCCTGGCCAGCCTGGACACTCCTTGTGAACTGGACTCTGACCCCTTCTTCCACAGGTCCTCTTCATCCAGAATCCACTGTTGGGTTCCACTGGCCAGGTCCTGTTCTTGTATTGTTCCCATTCTAAATCCCCATGTTAGCTTATGGGACGACCAGGTACCTTACCTCTGCTCTCTTGGTCACTGGGGGACCATTTTCGCATTTCACCATTTTAGTATATGGTTTGCCCTCCGTAGGGCCCTTGCTATTTCTAATGTTTTCATGCTAATTCCTAATACTTACTGTGTATATTTTGTGTGTACTTACCACCAGAGAGGGGGAATTGCCTATAGTGTTCTAGTTCAGTGATACTGTAATAAAACACCTTTATTTTTGCAGCACTGTGTGGTTCCTTTCATGTGTGATAAGTTACTATGTGACTACTGTGGTATTGCAAGTGCTTTAAACTCCTCCTAGATCATTCTTGGCTGCTCACCACAGCTACAACTACAAAGCCCTGGCTTCCTAGACACTGTAACACTTACTATTAAGGGTTGCCTGGACCTGGTATAAGGTGCCAACACCATAGGTGTCCACCACACACCAGGCCAGCCTCCTACAATATCATAATATTATAATGAAATACAAGAGGAAGATAATTGAGAACTGACTTAAAAACGTGACCTAAGTTTTTCTTTCTATAGCAGTAACCATAACTTCTATGACAAAATGAACCCCCTCATTTTGTTCTTTTCTAAATTAAATGTTTTAAGTTGTATTAGGTTGATTCAATCAAGATGGCTTCTGGTGTGTCACAATTTTGTCATAAGTAAGACTGTTAGTGCTCTTGTTGTTCTTTAGAACACTCTGGGAGGCTACAGTAGAACACAAGGTAATCAATTTACAGACTGCTCCTGTTTGAAGTTCATGTTTTGCTGATGATGTCAGACTTCATTCTCACATGGCTGAGAAAGATAGTGTGAATTTATAGAAAATATGCTAATTTTAGCTTCTGGAGCACCTTCCATAACTTCGATGAGAAAATCAGTTTACTCACAAACATGGTTCATAAAATCCCAGCAGGGTAAAATCACCTTAGAACACATCACAATTCCTCAAATTAGTATGGTACCATCAACAAAATATTTATATTTAGGGCTCTCAGTTTTATGAAATTTAATTTTTTTACATTTCCATCTTTGTTTATCCATATTTATTTTTGGGCCCTCTTATTGCTATTTAACCATTTTTAATTTGTGTTGGAGCCATAAAATGGCTTCTACATCTATTTAATTCTTAGAAATGCCTCATGCATAGAAGTCTGTCGCATTTTAGCAAATTTGGCAGTCATATATAACAAAGCACTACTCCGATAGGTGCATATTAGCTTTATACTATAAATATATGTTAACCTATGCCTCTATTTAGGGAAATCTGCCCCTGTTTTGTAACTCCTTATCTGTCTATCTGCTCAGCTTTTGCATGGAATTCATGAAAGACACCATGTATGGTCTTTCACAAAAAGCACAATTTTTAGCATTTTCCCGCTTTTAAAACTAAATAAATAACATAAAAAAATAAATAAAATAAAAATAAATACAGCTAGGAAACACATTGTTTTCTTTGTGTATTTATCTGTATAAATCAGTAAAAATGGAAAACTGGGAGCCTTATTTATATTGTAACTAAAACTTTTATCATCCTTTATACATTCTCCTTTTTGTGACCCTCATAACCTTCCATTCACTACAATGCATTTCAATGGGGTGCTAATGTGTATATTGGTCCCAAGATGGCTGCCATCACTTACTGGTTTCAGCCAATCAGCTCTCACCATGAGATCTGTGCTTAGGCTCTGCCCAGATGTAGATATTTGGATATCCTTAAATATTTCAAAAACTACTAAATAGATTTACACCAAATAAGAAAAAGGGTTATTATCGGACCAAAAGCAACCTTTCTGCCAAATTTGGTGTAATTCCATCCAACGGTTCAGGTTGCAGGTGTGTCAAACTACTCTATGGAAATTAACATGGGAAACACACTTTTTTTTACCCTCCCTTTTCCTCTGCCCTTGCTTGACGGTTCATTCAAAACTTTCCATGCACAACAAGACCCTAGAGGGCACTTTTTTGGGGAAACATTTTGTGAACACTTGACAAATGGTGGCAATGATATAGGCAAGTCAAAAAACGTTTTCTATGGAAACTACATCCTAACTATAACTACGTACTAGCGACTGTCCGTAGGTCATATATAGATATATATGAAAATTACTGAAAAGTCAAAGTCTGCACTCCAACCAACTTGAATATTTAATTATCAGCTCTTAAAGTCTTTAAAAAATAACAAAGCAACAATTTTCTACGTCAGCTACGCGTTTCAACCACTGCGGTCTTCTTCATTAGCCCAAATCATTACAGAGGCCCCCTCTCCCATAGAAAATAAACCATTTGGTGTACTAAACATAAAAGATAGATTTGTGAATGAAAGAAATACTATACAAACCCAGTATATAATTCTAAATAAACCAAAATCATGTATAAAATAATAATATCTGGACCAATATATACTGAATTTCACCATTAATCTCCCAAATATAATTCCAAAATTAATTTAAAATCTTAAATTTTAAATTTTTAATTATTATTATTTAAAAAATATATATATATGTATAATATAACAGGCCCAGTGGCATCATACTTATAACATTTTCATTCTAGTGGCCACCTGTCAAATCAAATCAAATCATTAACATTTATAAAGCGCGCTACTCACCCGTGCGGGTCTCAAGGCGCTAGGGGAAAAGGGGGGGTTATTGCTGCTCGAACAGCCAGGTCTTTAGGAGTCTCCGGAAAGCGGAGTGGTCCTGGGTGGTCCTAAGGCTGGTGGGGAGGGAGTTCCAGGTCTTGGCCGCCAGGAAGGAGAAAGATCTCCCACCCGCCGTGGAGCGGCGGATGCGAGGGACAGCAGCGAGTGCGAGGCCAGAGGAGCGGAGGAGGCGGGTGGGGACGTAGAAGCTGAGGCGTCTGTTGAGGTATTCCGGTCCCTTGTCGTGGAGGGCTTTGTGTGCGTGGGTGAGAAGTCGGAAGGTGATCCTTTTGCTGACTGGGAGCCAATGCAGGTGTCTCAGGTGTGCGGAGATGTGGCTGCTGCGGGGTACGTCGAGGATGAGGCGGGCCGAGGCGTTTTGAATACGTTGCAGGCGATTTTGGAGTTTGGCTGTGGTCCCGGCATAGAGGGTGTTGCCGTAGTCCAGGCGGCTCGTGACGAGGGCGTGGGTTACGGTTTTTCTGGTGTCGGCGGGGATCCAGCGGAAGATCTTGCGTAGCATGCGGAGGGTGAGGAAGCAGGCAGAGGACACGGCGTTGACTTGCTTGGTCATGGTGAGAAGAGGGTCCAAGATGAAGCCGAGGTTGCGGGCGTGGTCTGTGGGGGTCGGTGCGGTGCCGAGGGCCGTGGGCCACCAGGAGTCTTCCCAGGCGGACGGGGTGTTGCCGAGGATGAGGACTTTCGTTTTTTCAGAGTTCAGCTTTAGGCGGCTGAGCCTGATCCAATCTGCGACGTCCTTCATACCCTCTTGTAGGTTGGTCTTGGCGCTGGCGGGGTCCTTGGTGAGGGAGAGTATAAGTTGGGTGTCGTCGGCGTAGGAGGTGATGATGATGTCGTGCTTGCGTACGATGTTGGCGAGGGGGCTCATGTAGACATTGAAGAGTGTCGGGCTGAGTGAAGAGCCTTGAGGTACGCAGCAGATGATCTCGGTGGGTGCTGAGCGAAACGGAGGGAGGTAAACTCTTTGGGAACGGTTTGCGAGGAAGGAGGCGATCCAGTCCAGGGCCTGGCCTTGGATCCCGGTGGAGCGGAGGCGGGTGATTAGGGTGTGGTGACAGACGGTGTCAAAGGCAGCCGAGAAGTCGAGAAGAATGAGGGCGACTGTTTCACCGTTGTCCATCAGGGTTCTGATGTCATCTGTGACTGAGATGAGGGCGGTTTCAGTGCTGTGGTTGGTTCGGAATCCAGTTTGTGAGGGGTCGAGCAGGTTGTTGTCTTCCAGGAAGGTGGTCAGCTGTTTGTTGACGGTCTTCTCTATTACTTTGGCTCGGAAAGGCAGAAGAGAGATGGGGCGGAAGTTTTTCAGGTTGCTCGGGTCAGCCGTAGGTTTCTTTAGTAGGGCGTTGACTTCGGCGTGTTTCCAGCATTCGGGGAAGGTAGCAGAAGTAAAAGAAGAGTTGATGACGGTCTGGAGGTGCGGGGCGAAGATGTCGTCGGCTTTGTTAAAGATGAAGTGCGGGCAGGGGTCCGAAGGGGCGCCGGAGTGGATGGAGTTCATGATGGATTTGGTTTCTTCCGTGTTGATGTGGGTCCAGTTGTTGAGGGTGATGGCCGGGGATGCGGGTTCGGTGGTGTTTGGTTGGGTCTGGTGTCCGAAGCTGTCGTGGAGGTCGCTGATCTTGCGATGGAAGAAAGTGGCGAGGGATTCGCACAAATCCTGTGAGGGCGTGACGGCGTTGGCGTTGGCGCTGGGGTTGGAGAACTCCTTGACGATGCTGAAGAGTTCTCTGCTGTTGTGGCTGTTTTTGTCCAGTCTGTCGGTGAAAAAGTTCCTTTTGGCAGCGCGGATCAGGTGGTGGTGTACGCGGGTAGCGTTCTTTTAACCCACAAATGTGTCATTTAACCCACAAAAGTGTCATTTAACCCACAAATCATATTTTCTGTTCAATACACTCCAATACACCAAAATAAAATAAAATCTTATCCATATGTAATTTCGGGAGTACAGGCCAATTTAGATGCAAGTTTCCATAGTTTCTATAATCAAATGTGACATTATTCCCATGCTATAAGGATTAACCTTTATGCACATAAAGTTCCTCATCCTGGTTCAATCCCCATGGATGTCCGCTGTTTAACCAAATTATGTACTCAGATTCCATTCTTCTGAGGATCCGCTCCCTATCACCCCCCCTAGGGGTTAGTAGCACCCTGTAAATTCTAAAGAACAATATTTTTTCAACTTTCCCTTCATGTACCAAATTAGAGTGGCGGTACTGGATAGGTTACAACATTGTTCCTGATGGCACGCCAATGTTCCAAAATTATTTTCTTCATTGGAAAAACTGTGCTACCCACATATGTAAAAAAATGGTATTCTTCCTTTTTTGTAAATGGTTGTCCGATATGTGGGTAGCACAATTTTTCCAATGAAGAAACAAATTGTGGAACATTGGCCCCAAAAATAAAGGTTCTTGTTGTGTGGGTGATTCTGAGTACAAAATTATTATGCAATGTGGGTCTCAGTGCTCATTGAGGGGAATATTAACAATAGTATTTACCTGAGAATTCAACATGTAGGTTACATAGATCTCTGCAGCATATGTGTTGGCCTTCTGAATTATTTTACAAGAAAGAAAGACGTGCTTCCACACCATATTCAAATGTACTGAGACCGTTTTAAAGAAGGCTGTGAAAGCCTGTGTCTCAGAATAGCAATGAAAAATCAGTGCACTTTGTAAGTCAGAAAAGAGGTACTTTGCAAGAGCTCATAGTGTGTCAGGGAACAGCAGTAGCAAGATATCAGTGTATACCTCAAATCAGGCTACGGATGCATTCTAGGAGATGCATTCTGGGAGATTCTGTATGTTTTAATGCTTGTGCATTATACAAGATAGAATAGAGGTGTGTTGAAGGATCTTAGCCAGTCTCTAAAACCACAGTTTTGTGAGTGAAGTAGGATTCGGAAGAAAACATTTCAGGAGCTTTGTGGATGATTCAATACTGAACAACAAATGCATTATAACAGTTAGTACTTCAAGATGACATAAATTACAGAATATTCCATTAATACAACTCTGCACTAAGGAGTTAGGTGCCTTGTGGAAAGACTTAAATGTGTCACCACTGGCTTGCAAGATGAAGCTCAGGGTAGAGGCCACAGCAAAGGGGTAGCTGTGGATGTGTTGATACATAGATAGCATTTAGCACACAAATACCTTGTGAGAGCTTGTTGGATCTCTCAGTCCAGGGATAGCACTGCATGTGTAGCTCAAGCTAGAGGTGCCTTGTGAGAGCTCTGTAAATGTTTTAGCATGGGAACATCAGAGAAGAGTGTAGTTCAGGATAGAGAGGCATTGCAAGAGCTCTGGAGATGACTCAGTATTTAGACAATGGGTTATGATGCAGCTTAGAATAGAGATGCATTGTAAGAACTCAATAGAGGTCTGAACACCAGGATAGCACTGGGGGGACAGATCAGGATAGATATGCAACAGATGATCTGCAGACAGTAATATTTCCACACAAATGGAGGGAGGTTTCTGACAGGTGTAGATCAGACACATACCCAGAGATTGTCTGTAATGAGGGGTAGCTCTGGGCATTGACATTTAGCGGACTGTACTAATCCTTCAAATAAAGGATCTATAGACTGCAGTGGGTCCACAAACGGGGGAGTACTTTGTGGCTAGTGCCAGCTGCGCTTTTCTCTCAGAGTTGGTTTGTGGACAGGAGTAGAATAGCTCTGCACCAAGGTGTGATTTGTGAACAGTGGTAGCTTCATGTGGATGGGGAAGGTCTATCAACAAGGATAGGTTAGCTCAAAAACCTCAGGAGGTCTGTAGACTTTGTAAGCTCAACACATAAAGGAGAGCTGTAGACTGTGCAGCTCCACAGACGGGCTGATCTATGTATACTACTGGTTTCACTTTATGCACCAAAGTGTTGTATGGACATGAGTAGACCAGCTACAAACCTCGGTGTAGTCTCTGGACTGTTGTAGTTCTCTACATAGGGGTGTCTGTAGATAGGGGTAGTTCAGCTCTACACCCAAGGACTGTCTTTGGATAGTGGTAGCTTCAAACATTTATTGGAGGTCTGTAGAGAGGGGTAGATTAGCTTCACTTACAAGGGTGGTCTGTGGCCTTTGCTAGTTCCAAAAACAACTACATAAAGAAGGTCTTTAGACTGTAGTAGCTCCACATATGAAGGGTGGTCTGTGAATAGTACTGGCTGCACTTTACACTTAGAGATGGTTTGTGGACTGGTGTAGGCCCGCTCCACAATAGGGGTAGTCTGTGGACAGTGGCAGCTTTACACCGAGAGATGGTTCATAGACTGTGCTTGTTCCACATATAGAGGGGCTCTGTAACCAGTGGTAGCTCTACTCATGTGGGGGAGGCTTTTTGGGTAGAAGTAGAACAGCCCCGCACAACTCTGAGGAGATCAGATTTTTATCAAAGTATGACTTCTGGTGAACTCAGCAAGCCCCAGAGCACTCCACTTGCAGTCCCTCCCCACTTCAGCAGGGTAATCTTGGCCTGTCAGGCTGCTGGAAGCTTTTTCTAATGGTTTCTCTTCTCTCTGTCCAATCTCTCTCTTTCAATCAGCGGTTTCCTACGCACCTGGCTCCTGCAGCCTTTTTCTCCCTCCCTCTCTCAGTGCTATTAACATCTCTGCATTGTTCTCTTCTATTTTGCTCTGTATGTTTTTCCCCTCTATTTCACTTTGTTTTTTTCTCCCCTCACATTCTCAGGGACGGATAAAAAAATCAAGGGGGCACCTTCCCAGTATAGCCACCACATGTTTCAAAAATTACTCAAAATTATTGCAACTTTGTTGCTTTCTGCTTAACGCCTAGGATATTCCACAGAACAGGCAGGTCCCGGCGGCAGCAGCTGCTTTTCATTATTTGAATTTATAGCATTGCCTCTTCATAGATAAGTGAGGTGCCTCCTCCATGGTGGGGAAGCATTCCCTGCCTGCCTGTCTCCCCCCCTTCCTCCAGTAGTGGGGTTTGGGAGCCCTTCGTTACTCCCGTTTGTACAGATGGTTAGAAGTGACACCATTTACAAACATCTGCACAAATTAAGGGGCATATTTATACTCTGTTTGCGCCGGAATTGCGTCGTTTTTTTTTTGACGCCATTCCGACGCAAAACTAACTCCATATTTATACTTTGGCGTTAGACTCGTCTAGCGCCAAAGTCCATGGAGTTTGCGTCATTTTTTAGCGTGGACACCTACTTTGCGTTAATGATATTCAAGGTAGGCGTTCCCGTCTAAAAAAATTGACTCCGAGGCATGTGCGCCGTATTTACACTCCCGGGCAAAATTCACACCCGGGAGTGGGCGGGTCAAAAAAAATGACGTACGGCCGCTTTTGCGCCGTTTTTTAGCGCCTGGACAAGGCAGGCGTTAAGGGACCTGTGGGCTCGGAAGGAGCCCAGAGGTGCCCTCCCATGCCCCCAGGGACACCCCCTGTCACCCTTGCCCACCCCAGGAGGACACCCAAGGCTGGAGGGACCCATCCCAGGGACATTAAGGTAAGTTCCGGTAAGTATTATTATTTTTTTTTTTGTGGCATAGGGGGGCCTGATTTGTGCCCCCCTACATGCCACTATGACCATGCCCAGGGGACAGAAGTCCCCTGGGCATGGCCATTGGGCAAGGGGGCATGACTCCTGTCTTTGCTAAGACAGGAGTCATTTCTATGGGGGTTGGGAGTCGAAAAAAATGGCGCAAATCGGGTTGAGGCAAAAAATTTGCCTCAGCCTGACTTGCCCCATTTTTTGGCGCCCAAGCTCCATATCCCCCTACGCCGGCGCTGCCTGGTGTACGTCGTTTTTTTCCACGCACACCAGGCAGCGCCGCCGGCTAACGTCGGCTAACGTCATTGATTAAATACGGCGCCCGCATGGCGCTTCAGAATGGCGTTAGCCGGCGCTAATTTTTTTGACGCAAAACTGCGTTAGCGCAGTTTTGCGTCAAAAAGTATAAATATGGCCCTAAGTCCTAGTTTCGGCCTATGAAAGGAAATCTTCAAAAGCTGGCAATTTAGTACAGCCAGAATCTTTTTAAACTCCAAAACAATTGAAATTTCTCACACGGGGTAGGGGGTAGGCTCCTGCTGCTATTTCAGCTTCTTGTACGATTTGACCGGATGTTTTATAGTGATGCATTGTCCCTTCTGATCAATTCTTGCAAAAAAGTGCATTAAATGGTTTGTTTCTTATGAAGAGCAAATATTTTCCCTAGCCTCATCATATCTATTTTTTTTTTTTTAAAGCATACATAGTATACATTTATATGAATGTTCCATAAATGTACACTTCTTTCCCTTTGTAAGTCTTCTGCTGATTGTGTCTCAAGGACATTTACATAAAGTATTAGAGTTTCAGATTTGTTAACATATATTGAAAAGTAGGGTTTCAGTGCAATGGGGATTCAAAAGAAAAACGAAGACGATTCTACCAAAAACGTTGGAGCAAACTCAGCTGCGCATGAGATGAGCTGCTGAACAGTGCACTATGTTGCCCTTCCTGAAAGTGAATTCCCACAATAGGTGTAAGGTAATAAAAGTGAAACTCACCTTCCTGCTTGCATTGCTGATGCACGCTGTGTTTGTGGCAACACTTCTTTTAACCAATCGGAAACGCTTGAAATGGGAACCGCCCTCTCTCCATGTTTGCTTATCATCATTTTCTGTAACAATCATTTACATGAATTTACAGCGGCAGAGCATCGTTATAAAATTGCTGCACATGATGAGGTTTGGCGCGACCGGAGTATTACTAATGATTAACCTAGCCTATCAAAAAAGTTGATGACAGGAAAGGAAATGTCCGCTTTTGGACGTCAGCATTTGTGGAATTATCAGCTTGAGTGCAATTTATTCACCTGCAATGAAAAGAAAGCACTTCAATTAATATGGTGAAGTATATAATTCTACAGGCTCTTGAAAAATATGTTTCCGAATGGTTGGGGGGCGGGGGGGCGGGCCGGTCATGCTGCTTCTTATTTCACTAGTGCCAGATACATGTCAACTCACTTCATAAGAGTCAGAGAAGGGTGATGGTGTAGGTCTCTAAAGGATATGTTCATATCCAGTGGTAAAAATATACTTCTTCGCCCAGTGAAAGTGATGCTGCTTGAGATGCAGAGCATGTTTCTCCCATTCTCAGAACACGATTTGGCATTGATCTTGGCTCACCAACCATTTGGTGAGAATCTACGGGGAGCAGGTTGAAGAAGCTCTCATTTTGTTATGTCATGTCATGTTCTGTTTATTTGTACAGTGCACTTCTGATAATTTTATGACACCATAGCATTTCCACGTTTGAGCGCTTTTTCTATGAGGTTCTGGTATTTTCATTGAACAATTGTGTTTGATTGTGTTTGGCGAGTAAATAGTGGTTTGCCCAAAGTAATTTGTAGTAATGGTTCGTATGGGTTAATGAGAGAACTACATTAAACTGATCTGCGTATATTTGTGCTTTGGTTTTTAGCATATAATTACAAAGACACAACTAGTGGTGGAGGAATAGTTACATGCCCTCTGCTGTCTACTTATCTTAGTCACCTACTTTCTGTGTGCACCGACTGAGCTTCTTTTGGCAAAACTCATGATTTATCTACATAGAAAACCTCCAGTATGTTGCCTTGCATCATATTGACCATCATTCATGATACTAACTTTACTTTCATCACTTGCAGTTTTATGTGATGCTTATCAACCACACCTTTGAGTCCAGCACTTGCTTTCTGCCATGGGGCAGCATCAACAAACCCTGGTATTAGAGTGGCTTATGAGTAGCTGTGCCTGGTGCATCAATATGGTTAACGTGATGTACAACACCAGTGTTGTACCTGGCCCTCTCTACAGGGTCACCCCCAAACCGTTTGCGTTTACCCTCCATTTTGTGTCATAAATATGTCTGATGTTTGGACTTTGTGCGCTTTACCACTTCTAATCAGTCTAAAGTGCTTGTGCTCTATCCCTAACACATGGTTACATTAGCTTTTTCCCAATTGGCATATTTAAGTTACTTGCACATTAGCTGTAGAGTAGTGTACCATATACCCAGTGTGCCAACTAACTCAAGTAGTACTTTAAAACATATCCCAATACTGTCATCCCTGCCTGGATGCAGTTTTACAAACGATCATATAAACTTGGCATGAAAACCCTCTTGCCATACACTACCCTTATATTACATATACATCACATCTAAGGTAGACCCTAGGTAGCCAATAGGGCAGAGTGCTGTGTAATTAAAAAGCTGGATATGTACTTTTAAGTTTTACAAGTCCTGGTAGGGAAACATTCCTAAATTAATTGTTCACTACTGTGAAACTTACTCCTTCCAAAGGATAACATTGAGGATTCCAGATCATATTTGCTGTAATTTACAGGTGCCCTCAAGTAACTATGTCATGTTTAGTAACTTTGAAACCATAATGGTAAACCGTCTTTAATGGTAAAGTTGGATTTTTCATTACTATTTTTAAAATGCCACATTTAGAAAGTTGGCATTTTTCTGCCCTTGGCCCATCTTGTGCCTGTAACCTGCCTTGGGTCACATGACTGGCTGTAACTGACAGTTGTACTTTGTAATTTCCTCCCAGACAGTCAAACAATAGAGGGATTAGGTGTTCCTAAATGGTCCATCTGCTGGCAGGATAGGCAGTGGAGCTGAGCACAGCCTTACTTGCAACTGAGTAGTCTGTGCTCTACCTTCAAAGGGTCTAACAACCCCACATTGTCAATGTACTTCAAAGACACTATCTAGAAGCTACTCCCACCTTCCAGGACATCAGGGTGTAACAAGGGGACCTCAGACACCAGCTGTTCAGTTTACCACTAGACCTGCAGAAGGACTGTAAGAGGACTGCCTACTGCTGTGACCTGCTGCTCACTCTGCCAGACTGCTGCTGTACCTGGAAGAACCACTTTGCTGCCTGGAGGCTGCCTTGAACCCTCAGAGGCGAGCCTTGGCGTTGAGCCCTGCATTTTCACCTTCAACTAGGACTACCAGAGGGTCTCGAAGGGTCAGTTTGCTGGCCTCCTGTTCAGAGCACAGGGATATAAAAGCTTCCCAATATCTTGAACTCGCACCTCGGCCAAGCCTAAGTAAGTACTGAACCCCAAAGAGGTGTGCCTCAAGTCCTGAATCCTTGGTTGTGGTTTTAAATGTGCTCTGATGGCCAAATCCCCTAACTGAGGACTTAAAAACATTTAGTCAGAAAACTACTCTGAGAATGAAGAAAAGACAGGGACCTACCTGCTCTCCCTACACCCGAAGTGCATCACTGGTCAGATTGACTTTGCAGCTTTTCCCGCTAAGCTCTTCCTGCAGCAACAAATCATTTTTAGTGGTCCTTCCCAAAAAGGGTGTCCGACCTCTGTCTCATCTTGTTGGAGATTTTCTACTTCCATTTCAATAACTAAGTCCAAACATAGTAATCTTCATAGTGACTTTGACCCAAGTACATCAAATGATGATGCTTCCTCCTCAGACACCTCTTGCAGCCTTGACCAGCTGAAATTCACCTTCTCAAATACTTTTCCCCAGAATTTGTTCTAAGTCTGAAGGTAAGCATTGACCAGGCCCGATGTACTTCTTGTATCCAAAGTGCACTCCATCGTTGTCAGCCATAACCTTCGACTTTAACCCAGACTTCCACAACTAGCTGTCCGTGGCTGGCACTTTTATCTTTCTAAATCGGTTTGAGATTTTTCTTGGGTTGTGTCATCACTTGATTACTATTTGTGTACTGCATACATACTTTAGACATTACCTTTAAGTTAAGCCTGAGTACTTTTTGTGCCAACCTACTCAGAGTTGAGCACAGGTTAATTTAGGGGCATTTATGGTTCATCCTGCAAAGGATTGTGGTTGTTGCTTGACCAGAACTCATACCCCAATAAACGAACAACCCACTTTCTCACAACCAGTGTCAGCACACATACCTAGGGTACCTAAAATACCTAAAATACAGTCCATCTCCTAAAGAACATTGGCTGCTCCTACTCTTTGGCTTTACAAATCAAGCAGTGCAATTGATCTGGTGTTCAGATGTGAATGAGAGTACTGGCTTCAACATGCATTTCACATGTGTAAACCCCATAACCTTGCACATGACTATTTATTGCCATCTCACGTAATTCATCTCTCTGTCTGATGATGTATCTTATTGAGGGCCACACACGGTATGCAGCAAGGGAGGACCGAATTATCCATTAGGGATTAATTTATAGGGAAGAAAAGGCAAATTATGCAGCCCTAATGTGACGTGTTTTGATTACTTCACTACTTTCTCATTTTTACACATGTTACCATTGTATGGGAAAAGCTTTTACCATATTAATGCCAGTTTAACACCTAAATTCCAAGTGGGGGCAGATTTAAGAAAGCCTAGTGCCTCTGTGAGTCACATTAGCATCATTTATTTACACCAATGTGGCTCAAGGAGGCAAGTTTCGCTGAGCCATATTTACAGAGTGGCGCAATGCATGCATTGTGTCACTTTGCGACCCCTTGCGCCACATTATGCCTGCTAAAGGGCAGAAGTCAACGTGATGCACCCATTGTAATCAATGGGCCTCCATACTCTTATACCAAGGCACACCACAAAGGTCCATATCATCTTATAGCATCAGTAAAAGTTCTGATTCAGTATGAGTATGTGGTAGTGTTTTTATTCATCCATACGGTAACATCCATCATGAGTCCAGAGATACAGCAGCCAACACAGACTTCCTCAAGGCTGTAAAATATATATACAAGAAAAAAGATATGTATCTACAATCAAATTCTACAATAGATGAACAGGGAGTTCACTTCACATAAATCAACTAAAGGAAAGACCCTTGATCGAAATACTGTAACAAGCATTATCCATGCATATCCAGAAGTCACCATACAGTGAGTGCATGCAATCACATGTGAAATAGTTGGAGAAATACGATCCTGAGAACAATAAAATCCAATATCTGGTTCTAGTATCAGACATCCATCGTGGATAGGGAACGGTGATTAGAGAAAACAGTGACGAAAGAGACACAGGATCATATTTCTCAAACTATTTCACATGTGATTGCATGACCTCACTGTATGGTCACTTCTGGATTATACGAGCTATTAATACCACAAGGCATAACATCCCATTTGCCTCTGCTGGGATCTCAGTTAAATATCAGTTTATAAAATAGGGCTTACCATTCTCATCACGGAGAAATTCCTGCTTTCGGGGCATATGAATCTTTGAAGTTAGATGAGATCAACCAGGAGCTGTGAATTTATCATCACAATTTCAATTTCTTTTCAGTCAACAATGAGAGTTGATGTTAGTTTAAAAGCTTTATTAAACAAATCTTCTAGTAGCTCATCTTTATTGAGTCAGTATTAAATGCCTCAATATCAATCATCAGTTTAGGCAGTGATCAAAACTAGCAAATGTTACGACAGGGGATTTTAGGAGAGTGGGGCGCTCACTAATATATCTCGTCTAAAGTATCCTATGGACGGTGCTGCCCCAGGTTGTTCCCCAAAACAACCTTGAATTGGAAAGCCCTAAGGCTATCCCTAAATTAATTCTTCAATGGAAGCACTCAAGCCCTTATTAATATCAATGCATATCAAATCAAAAGGTCCAATATCCACTTGAAATGTTCATCTTCTTATTTAATCTTTCTTTTTAGCAGCTACAGCCAAGCCAACACTTTTTTCGGCCGGGTATAAATCTCCCCATGGACTTCATCAAGGCTTCTCTGAGCTGATGTAATTAACCTTGTATGTTGCTTTAAGTTGTAACCTAAATTTAGGTCATACTAAAGTATTGAAAACTAATGTTGTACAGTGATTGCATATGTGTCTCCTTCTTCCCTCTGTAACGTTTAATGTGCCATATGCCCCGTCGCACCGCCTTTGTTGTATGAGAAAACAGTAGTAACAAAGTATCGGGGTCTGTAATTACACGCGAGTACGAGAGATCAAAAATAGGCAATCAATAATTCACAAATAATGTGTAAAGCATGTTTCATAGAGGAAAGAATGCCTTTTCCAAAAATTAGAATGGTAAGTTAAAAAGGTGTTAGTCAGAAACCATATAGAGCTCCAATTTGAGAGATCAGAGCATAAATCTTCAGTGTCAAATATCAGAATCAATCAAAGCAGAAGTGCTTATAACGAGAGGTTCAAGAAACTCAGTAGAGTCTCAGCATGAGCACTGCAGATTGGGGCAGGGGGTAGTGGCAAGCGCAATGAGTCTCACCGGCTCTTGGAACACGCATTATATTAAACAGCATAATCTCAGCTTTTGCAACATGTTGCTTCTTCGGTCAGCCAATCAGCTTTCGATACCCTCCTGGGAACATAATCATTCCTTCATCTTCTCAGCAGAAATGCAGTAGTCCACAGATGGCAATGTCAAGTGAAACATTTCTATCAAATTCATTGTGTAGGCTTCAGCTTGTTTTCACCTTTCATTTGCTTTGAAAAAATTACATTTTAAAGAATACGCTTCTACATTACCCTACTAAAAATAGATTGTCTATTCATTCTTCTACTGTGTTCTTTGTCGAAGTAGAAACATTTTCAGAGTTAAACAAAAACATTTTATTCAATTAATATAAATTATGTAAAATATGTCCATGGGATGGTAAAAAACATTACATTTCACACTCTTGAACCATGTCAGCTTGTCAGAAAATGCTGCTTCAGCTACTCAAGCCCGATAGGTGTAAATATGTCCGCCTAGTGCATTTCTTTGCAATTTCAAAGCATTTAGTATTCATAAATTTCTCAATAATAATCACCACTCTTTATACTGCACTCCATTGCTTTATGGGCATGTTCACTCCTTGTGAGTCCCATTCATATGTAAATAAATAAGTATGTAAAGGTAGAGAAAACAAGCATTCGCAATAGCAGTAGGTCTGTAAATCATATATGCCAAATTACTTCTTCACTGATTGATCAACTTCTTTGTGTGGATGTTTGCTATGGTGTGTGAGTGAATGTGAGAATGAATCAACAGGTGGATGGATGAGTGAGTGCAAGAATATAGGAATGATTGAGTGATGTAGTGCATAACTAATTAATGGACGATTCAGTACATGAATGCATGAGTACATGGGGGAATTGGTTAGTAATGAGTGCATGGATGGTTGTGCACATGTATGATTGAGTGCATGAATAAGACTGAGTGAGTCTGTGGAAGGGTAAGACCAGGTTTAGCAATCGTATAGCATGAGGCATTAGCAGCGTTGAGAATGTTATAAAAATGCCAAAAATCACCAATAATAATCCACTACCAGCAAAACAATATGATTGGGCCCCATCAAGCTACAAATGCCAAGAGAAAACAGACCTGCAAGTTTCTGAGATTGCTCTGGATAGGCAATGCATATGCAGCAGCTTGCATCCCTAATACACAGAAATGGTCATAAAAATTATATTTAGTTCACGTCCACTAACTGTCAGTCAAAATGTAATGTTTTATGCCTGCAGCATGGATCATCTCTAGTGACCAGCATGTCACAAATTTGTATGACATTAGCTGATAGTAATACCGGTCAAGCAGAAAGAACTCAATGAGAAATGATGAGGTTGTCAGAATATTATGTACAAACTAAAGAAGTGGTGGCCTACCAGCACCCTAAAAAAGGATAGAAAGCTAAGCAGCATATTAAGATGAAGGATAAGGAAGAACTTGATTCTCTAATCTCATAAGGATTGTTAAAGTTGACTTCTGTAACTGTGGTCCCCAGTATTATTCTCATTATAACAGCCAGCTTCCCACTACTAGGAAGAGGCTATGTGTCGTAAGGACTCTTGTATCTCTATAAGGGTAGCAACACCTATGATTCTAGGTGACTAAAGTGGTCATTGCGAGTTTGGCGCTCATTACCGAAGACCGTCGTGCAAGCGGCCGTTAAAGACTGACCGTGATGGCGGTGTGAAGACTGCTGCATTACGATCCCCCCACACAACACCACCAAAAATATACCCAAAAAACAGAAACTTCGGTAAAACGACAGTGTGAAGGAGGTGGTTGCACCACAAGCCGACCACACAAAGAACATCCCGCCCACTAAATAACGATTCACAAATCAGCACCGCGGTCCCAACACAGCTGCAGTCCATTGGAGGTTCGAACTGCCACGGGAAAAAAAGGCCCACCACCAGAACACTGCACCACATTGGACAATACCATTACCCAACATGTGAGACACACACCTGTCCACAGCAATACAAAACACCCCCCCACACATACCAAGAACCCTTTGCAACCAGAAACTTTGACAGAGAGAGGCAAGAGCACACTGAAAGGAGGCACTGCACCCAGATATCATAGACACCATCACACTGAACTCGCATCAAACAACACACCACTGCACACAAACACCACAGAGCTCACACACACATACCAATATCCAAACACCCACCAACAAACAGCACACCCAGAATCCCTGCAAAACATACACCCCCACTCACAACCCAACCACCATTGCACCACAAAAAAAACCACGATTCACAGACGAGGAGATGAGGGTAATGGTTGACAAAATTGTCAAAGTGGAGCCGCGACTGTTTGGAGCACAGGTCCAGCAGACATCCATAGTCCGGAAGGACGACTTGTGGCAGAGGATAGTCATCAGGGTGAAGACAGTGGGGAACCATCCACGCACAAGGGAGAACATTAAGTAGATGTGGAATGACTATGAGGAAGGTACAGGCCATGGCTTCCAGGCACCAAATGGCAGTCATGAGAACAGGTGGTGGGCCCCCCCTCGTCCCCCAGAATTGTCATTGTGAGAGGAGAAGGTTCTGGCCATTCTACACCCAGAAGGGCTAACGGGAATACCTAGTGGACAGGTAAGTCAACTGCACTCCCCGGCCAACATGTACTTGTGCACAGCATGTACCCCTACCACCCTCTCACCCCCTCATTCCACCCTAATGTGCACAAGCCCACCATGGACCCAATACCCACCCTTGCATGCCACAACCTGCTACTGACATCATTCCCTCACAGGCCCACCTAGTGCATGGATACCCCACACTGCAGCAAGTACCACAACTACCACAATGCAGCACTTCCTATCCTTGCATGACTGCTACATCCTCTTCACATCTCTGCAATTGCACATTAAACCACGTCACTCCCCATCACCAATAAGTATAAGGAATGCCCATCAGTACATGGCAATGACAGAAGCAATACAAACATTAACTATTCTCCAAAATAGGCCCATTGCAACATTCCACTGATGGTAAGACAAGCAGTGGACTAGTAACTGTCAATACCTTTACTCTCCTCAAAATCTAGTCAATGATGGTATACAACCATGTGTGTCACTTCTACAACACCATCATCTGGCACAATACCTCTCATTACACAGGTCTCCCAAGTACTGCCACATAGCAGAGGAGCCCAGAAGCAGAAAGCCCAGGCCTGGCAGCAGATCCAATAGGGGAAGACTCCCCTGGAAGTCTGGATATGGACGACAAACCTGGCCCATCAGGCATGAGTGATCAGTCCACCACCACCAGCCTCACCCTGCCCACAACTGAAACAACCTCCCCTGTGCCAGACAATGCACTGCTGAGCCCACCTTCCCATACCAGTGTCCCAAGGTCACATCAAACATCAGTGTGCCCCACAGGACAGGGGCAGGAGTCAATGATGCAAACCGAAGACAATGAAGGTCCTGAAGTAAGTGGTAGTGGGCACACTGCACCAGGGTCACAGACACAGAGGGCAAGGGCCAGTGGGAGGGCAGTCATGGGCCAAGAGACGAGGCAGGTACAGGACACGCCTGGTCAGGAGTCCTGGGAGTCTACCAGCAAACCCAGGACAAGATGGCCCAGATACTCACCACCTTGCAGGACACCCAAAGGCTGCAGGGGGAAAACCGCCAGGAGGCCATGCAGCAGTGGCAGGCACTCAATGTCACTGTGGTCTCCATATTAGGGAAGTTCAAGGGATTGCACAATATCCTGCAGACATCGTCCACCCAACAGCAGGCCCCATCCAGTAGTCAGGCAATACCACTGTCATCAACATCAGTACCTGCTACTGGAATGGAGGCCCGGCAGGAGGACCCACAGTCCACCAGCACCCATACCCCTGCAGTTGAGGGAACCCCCGCATAAGACTTCACCCATCCAGACATCCTGCAACACCTGAGGCCAAGACCAATCCCCCCACCAGGAAGTGATCCCTCTTCTGAACTGTCATCCTTGTGTGCCACTGTTACACCCTGTTCGCTGTCCAAAACCAAGTTCATATCATACCGGGCAAATGGATACAGGACCTGTGAGACAAACAACTGTACCACACACTCTGATCAGCACCCAGACCATCACCCCACTCCCCTGGACTGTGATGTCATCCACTTAATAAACACAAATTAACATAAGTCATGGTGCACGTCTCTTCATTGTATGTAGTGGCAATCCTGTTTCCAAGCAGCACATATATACACATGTCGGTACCACAACAATGTTGAAGTGACAGATGTAGTGGGACACCCTAGCAGGTGTGTAAGTACATCCAGATTGTAATGGTATCCAGTGTCAACAATGGAAACAGACAATACAGTAATCAGCTTGCAGATAGAGATCTGACCTGAAGAGGGAAAATGAAATAGAATCAGGCACAATGTTGTAAGGCATGTGAAAGAAGTCATACATCCACAGCATTTGAACACATACACAGGATGACTGGCCCAGCAGCTATGACACCACATATGCAAGGGCCTGCATAGGCACTCACAGACGTGTCGGACAGGAAAGATGTGACATAGATAACATCCTCGATTGTTCACCTCCCTGATTGGTCAGGAACAGGTACTTGCTACACAGCAGCTGACAATGCAGCATGACATGCCTACGCAGCAGGACATGACTGATAAGTCCCCCTAACATTTCCCCAAACAGGCAGACTGAGGACTCTAATCCTTTGATAGAACTATAAGTCTGTACCACAATGGCACCAGCATTCCACACATGTCCTTAGCAGCAGTGCATTTCCACTACCCCTCATGGTAAGTCCTCTACCTTTCAGGGCTGGAAACCAAGATGGAAGGCTGTAGTCCCCACACACACCTTGATGCATGCAAATTATTGCTACAGACTGGCTTCAACAATACATCGTCCATGTGCAGATGAAATACAAATCAAACATACCTGTACATCATTGAAAGTAATAACGAATCATGTCAGTCTTGTTATCATGTGCCTCATCCTCGTCTCCTTCCCCCTCAGCATCAGAGTCACAGGCCCCAAACACTGCTCCATCATCAATGTCCCCCTTCTCCAACAGTGTGATGTGCCTTCTGAGGGCCAGATTATAGAGCATGCAACAATTATCTTGCAGACTTTCCCTGGTCAGTAATGTAGGGCACCACCGGACACATGGAGGCACCGAAATCTAGCTTTCAAAAGACCGAAAGTCCGCTCAATCACTTGCCTCATTCAGCCATGTGCCTCATTGTACCTACTCTCCCCTCCTGTAGTTGGATGTCTCACATGTGTCAGGAGCCAAGGCAGGTTGGGGTATCCGGAGACATCTGTGTGGAAAAGGAGACATGACTATAGGTAACAATGCTAGGCAGAGTGCTGACTGTGTTTGGAGGGGTACAAATGTCTGACATGGAGAGCAGTACACAGTCCTATGAGCAAGGCCCTTTCTCCCTGTAGCTGTGACATCATTGCAGGGACACTGCTGCTCCTCAGGATGTAGGAAGCATGTACTGATCCTGGGAATTTTATTATGTACTCCTCTGCAAGACACAGCACTTGTTCATTGAGTGAATATGCATTCTTCCGGTTTCTGTAGACCTGTTTATTGGTCCTCAGAGGTACCAAGCCGATGTGGGTTCACATCAATGGCCCCAATTACATGTGGGACATTTGATATGTTGTAGAAGGCTGCTTTTACAGTGAGCAATTCAGGACTTTGTGGGAACCTAATGTATCTGTGCACATGCTTGAGTAGGGCATCCACCACATCCTGCAACACCTTACTGAACTGGGGCTGTGAGAACCCTGCAGCCAGTCCCCCTGTAATCTTAAAAGAGCCACTCGCCAGAAAATGCAGTACTGACAACACCTGGACTGTTGGAGGAATGGCATAGGGATTTCTCAAAACAGGCAAGAGGTCTGGCTTCACCGGGGCAACCAGTTCCCTGATGCACAAACGGTTCAGTCGATAGGTTAGGATGATGTTGCGGTCTTCTATGGTATCAAGATCTATGAGGGGCTGGTAAACTGGTGCATTCCTCGTCACTCCATTGTGACAATATCTGTGCGGGGACGCAAACAACAAATTGGTAACCTCTCACAATGTAGGGCACCAAGTATGACATACGACAGTCACTATGTTTTGTTCATGCAAGTTGGCTGTCATGTTGTGGGAAGAAACATTACTCCACACTCCATTCCTAACCAGACAATGGCACATAATCCCTGTGACAATGGGCGTATACAGGACATGTAAACATACACCTTCCATGTGTTCCACTATACGGATCATATATACTGACAACTTTAGTGACAAGTGTGGTGATGTCACCAGACACTCACTACATGTGTCATTAACCACAATGTGTGACCTAATGTATCTATTTGTGACAACATGCTGGTAATTAAGCAGTGTGATCCCAGGACAGTCATGTTGCAGACTAATATGGCATCCGCCGGTCCGGCATAGATTGGACAGCTTGAAGTGACCTTGTTCCACCAGTGGAAGTCATCATGGCAGAAGGCGGTCTGAACCACTGTGCAACTCCTCATTGGTTAACAATGACGTCTATAGAAGACTGGGACGGTCATGACTACTGTGGTCTAAACAGCCATTTTGTGTGGGCCAGCTCACTTGACTCCTGGCATTCGGCCAAGACAGACCTCCACTTTGTGTGCTGCTGTGTCCTGAATCTTGGAGCAACGATGGCATGCATTCCAGGGGATAGGGCCACAGGAAGGTGGAAGGGGTCCTACTCCTGTATGGGTGCCTGTATGGTACTCCAGAGCAACAGGTCAGAACAACATCCTTTGTCCTATATGTCAGTGGTGTTTGACGATATATGTGTGTGCACATGGTTGTGTACTGTGACACTCATTGGACTTGGAATTTACATAGTCAGATGAAATTTAGAGCACTTACAGTCCTGGTTGTCACACCAATCATGTAGGAGTGTGTCATGTTATCTATGTTGAGCCAAGCAGGAAAAGAAGTGCTGGTACTGTGACACACATTCACCTGTACATATGGGTTGCTCAAGTATGCTATCATGTCACTGGCTGCATCCTCCATTGGTAATGGCAGGCATGCTATGTGAACATTGCAATTGCTTCACTTGCTACATCGATGGACCTCTGTACCACATGTACTCTACATATTACTGTCAGTTAGTTAGTATGCTCAGTCCCTCTTATCTCAGATTTTATCATCCCGTAATGGATGACATGTAATTGGGTATGTTCCTGGGCTGGATTGTTTGATAAGTAATTTACCCAGTTGATAGAAATGTAGTGGTCTTCATTCTGGTGTTTGGACTGCAGGGTTGAGGTGATCGCTGATGAGTTTGGGTATCGCTTGCATGACTCAATTGAACTTGATTGCAAAATGGTCTCTTGTTTGCCCGGCAGGGGCTGTATTATGCATTGTTTGCATGTGAAGTGGAAGTGTGGGTTATCACCATTTCCTCCCTTTCTGTTTCTCCCATTCTCCCTCGCTCCCCATCTGTGTCTATGTGTGCATTAGCATCATCTGGCGAAGGAGGAAGGGCACCAGTGAGTGGGGATGCAGCAGCCCACGGGACCCAGGAGGCTGGAACCAGCGAAGCAGAGGGGACCATGAGACGGAGGGCGAGGGGAGCACAATGAAGAAGAATGGAGCAACCAACTGATCTTATACAGATTCCTTCTCCATCTGGGACCACCCCAGCACCATCCTTGTCCACCACCCCCCTTACGAGCACCGTCCTCCCTGTAGCACCCCACCCAGTTGTCTGTGCATACTCACCCAGGAGGGTAAGCGTCTCCTTTGCCGCAGGCACCTCTGCCCCTGCCCCAGTCAGCTCTGCTGCCCTCAATGAGGAGGCTATTGACCTCCTGAGGTTCATCTCTTTGAGGCAGACATCCATCGTGAATGCCATCCAGGGACTGGGATCCCAGATGCAGCAGCCCAATGCCTTCCTGGAGGGCATTCACAGTGTCTTGTCTGGCCTACAGAGATCGTTTCAGGCTCTGGCCTCCTCTTTGATGGCAGCCAGTGTCCCTTCATCTTCCGTCCCTCCTCCAGCTACCTGTTCCCAAACCACAACCCCTCTCCTTACACCCATCCGAAGCACACTTACAGACCAGCATACACCCACTACAACAGGCAAGGTAAGCAAAGACAGTCATAGGCATCACAAACGTTCACACAGGCATGCACACACACAGAACACATCTGCAGACACAGCAACAGACACTTACCCCTCCACCTCCTCCCTTACAGTCACATCTCCACTCACACCTGCCAGCACTGCATCATCACACACTGGTCCTTCTATCATTCCTGTTATACTCCCAATCACCATAACAGCAGACTCACACCCCACACACCACATCTGCACTCACCACAACTACCGTCTCTGCCACCTGCAGCACATCCACCTCACTTGCACACACCACTGCAACATTCACTCACACATCTCCCATTCCCTCTCCCTGCATCTCTACCCCCCTCCGAATGAATGCACACACACCCACTCATCCACCCAATATTCAACCACCACACATATGCACACATTGCACACACCAGAATCCACGTACAGCACACTAACACGTCAGACGAGCACTCCCTTTACCTCCACTCCCACCTTCAATTATGTGACTAACCCCATGTTCCCACAAAAGATTTATTTGCTGCCCTTGACCTCTTCCCTACTCCTCTCCCATCTGTGTCCCCCCTAAATGCTGTGTCCCCCTGCCCCTCCCAGGCTCTTCCACCTCCCATTCCTCAGGTGACCTCTCTGGTGTTTCCCCTGCTCCTCTACCCAGCAAGAAATCCACCCCTCCCAGTGCCAAAGTCACCCCTCCCAAGCCCAAATCGAAATGTGTCTCTTCCAAATACAAGCCACCCCACCACCCGCACCCCACTGAGGTGCCTGCCTATTCCATTGATGCCCCTATGACGTGGAGGCCTATTTGCTGTCAGGAGTCAGTTGGGGCTGTGATTTTTGGACAATGTGTCCTGAATTTCTGGACTTTGGAATTGCCATTGGCACATCTTGTATATAGTTTATTTTTATATTTTATTGTTGATTACAACTGCCCACATTGCGGTGGTTGTCAAGTTGAGATGCTCGTTCTGGTTTCCTTCTACATGGTGGTGTCACATCTGTGTGCAATGGTGTGTGAGGTCTGTGTATGGGTTGTGTCTGCGTTGTTGTATGTGCTGGGTAGATGGGTTGTGCCATGGGCATGTTTTAATGTGTCTGACTGCTTACTTGTGGGATTGTGTGGATTTCCTTGATTGTTGGTTGTACGTGATGTGTCACCTGTGTCATTGTTTGGATGTGTGTTCACTGCTATTGATTGTGTGTCATTGCTACATACAATTCATGGTGTGTGTATGTGTGGTGTTGCACAACGTGCCTGTATATGCCTACATTGAGGTGTTTGTGGTCTAGTTGTCGTTGTTTGGTTATGGGGTGTGTTGGTGGTGTTAGTATATGTTGAGCTGTATGTTTGACACATATCTGCTTGGCTTTGCGTGTGTATTGGGTGCCTGGCATTGACATATATTGTGTGTGCCTGTGTGTGGCCTTCACTGTCTGTGTGAGGAATGTGTGTTATGTGTGGGAGTGTATCACGGCCATTTCCTCCCCTCTGTGCTAGGCATACTTATGGTTGTCATCTTCGTCATTGTTGGTGGCCCTGAAGGTGTATGGCGAGATACAACGCTGGGAAGACTAGCAGTTTGTTTGCCATGGCGGCCATGGAGGCGTCACTGTGCCTGGAGGTGGGTGTCTCCTTTTGTACTTTCTGTTTCTGCCAGGTTTTTCATAGCGGCTAGCCTGCCCTGGATATCCTGGTGGTGTGGTGACTCAGAATATGGTGGGTGGGACATTAGCTTCCGCCAGCATGAATTTGGCTTCCGATGCTGGATGTGGCTCGTCGCCGGTGGCGGTGCTGGTGATGAGTTGTCTGTGTTGCGTTGGGTTCACGGCCTTACTCGTGTTATGGCAGTCATAACACCACTGCTGGCATGGTGGTCAGGTTACTGCCAAACTCGGAATGATGGCCTGAATCACTCCTACACCATTTGGCAACTGTCAGCCCAATCCTACTGACTTTCTAGCAGCACCTCACCCAAACCCAAACAGTGAAAGTGATTTCTGGCAGCCTGGCACATGGACTCTAAATCCTCTCAGGGAAATCGCAGTACAACAAGTCTTATGCTTTTCTCTCATTAGAAGTGAGTCTCTTACACATACACACAGACAAGAGAGACGATGGAGGACAGTTTTCAATACATTTATTGAAAAGACTGCAATTCACAATAAAATGCATGAGCTGCAATGATTAGTATAATGACCAAAGACAAAATCAGTATTGTGAAAATAAGCAATGTGAATATGAGCAATCCCAGGTAAACCTAATCTGGCCAAGCCATGTCCATGAGAAGTGCCCCAACCTCTGTTACCTTAGAACAAGGTCAGCCTCCAGTCTTTAACTCAGGATTCATAGAGAAACAAAGGCTGAGGTCTGCTGCAAAGTGTCATGCAGTATAGATGGAATATCCTGGGTGGAACCCCCCCTCTGATGACCTTGGTCTCACAGTGTGTGTTTATATGTCCCATGTTATTTTCCGTGCAGACATCTTGATGTTGATATGTACCTAAGCATTAGATTTTATGTGCAACCTTGTATCAGCAATATCATAACAAAATGCCTGACATTTTCACATTCTGTTCTGGCTAACATGAAGCAAAGGGACATGATGACAATCCAGTATGTACATTACTGATAATGACGCTTCCACAGAACGCTAACTGATCATTTCTTATAAAATGCAAGAACTGCTAAAATGAAACAAAATGAATAATATAAAGCAGAGCATATTTATATAGGTAAAAGGGCACAGGCCTGCAAGCTGAAGCTAAGTTAAACTCCTATACCCAAGCAGACTAAAATGGATCCACAACAATGGTCCTGTTTATGAATTGCACAGTACTATCAGAGTGAACATGCAGCATGCATAATTTACTTTACAGTACAATATTACTGTGTCAGTGCTACACAATTACAGTTAACCTTCTTGAAATGGGGAATTACCACATAGGACTGTATTTACCAGCTCTAAAACCACATGAAATTCACAATTCTGTGGATTTTAACTTATGCATGGCAAATGCATGTTTTGACCTCTGTGTGGTGTGGGAGTTAGGAGAGGGAAGGGAAAGCTAAGTTGTGGCAGGGGGAATATTTCCTCTTCCAGTAATAAAGTGGAGAAAGACGCTTGCTTGCTGCTGCAGCCAAAACCTCAAACAATTTTTCTGGGTGAAATTACTGCTTGGTAAATTCAGATCTAGTTTTCCAACCAGCACCTGAGAAAACTGCTTGTAGGAATACTGACCACTCAGAATCAGACAAGCTCAATTCCCCCCGGGGATTCTTCTTCAACTGACGATAAGGGTATCTCTGTCATCAGCACAACAGACCTGGTGAGTCAGCACATTCATCTTGTTGAATAGTTGAAGGCTACAGAAGGTCTTGAACATGCACAGTTGATAGTCATCTTGAAGCCACGCATGTCAGGCCCTCTTAATAGCTGTAAACAAGGCTAGCACAAGTCATTTCCAGCACATATTTGTGCAGGCCAATCATCAATGCTGAAGGAGGAGGATGTACAGAGCTTTTTCAACCCAATACAAAGTAAAATTAAGAGATTCATCAATGCAAACAAAGAAGGAGACAGACTATAAAAATGTTCAGTCTCTACAAAAAGTTCACCAGAAGAGGAGAGACACGGGAGTGAATGTGTGAGATGAGGAGAGGGCATGTTGAGCCTAATTTCCTCTGCACTGCTGATAATATTGCTCTAATCATGGAACACCAGACCAACCACACCCATATCTCGCATTGAAAGCTGCTCTCGGCACGCCTGGTCACAAAGATGCTAGAAACCTTGGGTTGGCTCCACAATAAGCACAAATAATTCTGTGACATACATATGCCCTTGGTACACTTCTGTGTGCAGTGAATCATTGGTGCCTGCTAAAAACACCCAGTGCTCCTGGCTACCTCACTGCCCCCACGCACAGAGGAATGAGAAAGAAGTTAAGGGCCTGGGGATTGCTCAACAGCATGTGATAGAATCATCACTGTCAGCACAGGCAGAATCCCTGCTTCGGTGGTATGGGAGCCCTGTAGGCAGCACTGTTTAGCAACTTTGGACTGACAGATTACTTAACAGGTAGCCCATCCGTCATGTAACGTTCCCATAATATCCTATGCAAATCTCAATATCACGCCCTTAGTTTGGTGAGTACTTGCATTTCTTTGTTCCACCCACACATAGGAAGTGTCTTTTATTTCTGACCCATAAGGTGAGGCTCAGAAAACTACCCAAAGTACGGGGTGCCTTGTGCACATGGGTAAATAATATCAGTACTCCCCGAAAGTGCCAAAAGGTTCTCCACATGTTCTAAGCTTTGGGAGGGGGGCAGGCCAATTAGATTTGCATTCTTCGTTATGCAAGGACATTATTCATTAATGCATATCAATTCATAGCTATTCATTTAAAGTCAATATAGAAGATAAAATTGCGAAGCTAAAGAATTAATTGAAATAAACTGAGATACAAATTGCATTTGGCATTACTTTGGCAAAAGTGATAACCTCATTCAGATGTGCAAATGTAGATCATATGTAGCACATGAAACAAAAAAGACTAGAGAAAAAAATAAGATGAGCATATTAATACGTGAACATTTTATATTTCCTTAAGAGCAGTCAAATCATCCAGGGCACACTTGAGAATAACTTATATGACTGGGTGTAAACAATTGGCGTTTTGTAATTGCCTATCAATGAAACCCTTGTTGTTGATTAATAATGCCGGAAAGGGTATATGATATTTACAGCACCCATTAACACCTGATACCCAGAGTTTCGAAATTTAACACGAGACATAAATAGCACTTACTATGAGTTAAGCTGCCTCCGCAAGAACAGGGATGTCCCCGCATTTACGAGCCCTCATGTCTGTTAAATTTCGGAAGGCTTGGCCTGCCGATATTCATCAGCAGAAAAATTCGAAGGTGCGTTCTTTATCGCACCCTGTAACTACCATGTGTGTAAAACATCGCACCACTTTCATTGCGATTGACACTCAAATGGATGTGTTTACACTTTTATCATAATTTAATGAGGCACTCTTAATCAAGGCCTAAGTTTAAATTCTATTTATATAGCGCTTGCTACCACTGACGAGGCGTGGTCCTTCTTATAAGTCAGTACAGTAGAATGTATGTATCAAAAATAACGAGAGCGCACAAAGACCAGGGGCCGGATGTATCAAACATTTTTGCGATCTGTTTGTGATCGCAAAAATGCATTTTGGTATGTAACAAGTCCATTTTGCGATTCAGTAACTTGTTACCGAATCGCAAATTGGATTTGCGACTACATACCGATTCGGTATTAGGAAGGGTTGTGTCAAGGGTATCCCTTCCTAGACCGAATCGCAGAGGTATGTATGATTGTTTTGTGACCGTGAATGTGGTCGCAAAACAATCGCAGTTACCACCAATTTCAAATTGGTGGTAACCCATTCGCAAAGGGGAAGGGGTCCCAAAGGGTCCCCTTTTCCTTTGTAAATGCATGTGAAAACGTTTTTTAAGAGCAGACAGTGGTTCCACGGACCTCTGCCTACTCTTAAAAAATTGAAAAGAAAACTTTATTTTACATTTTTAAGCACTTCCCGTTTTCCTTTAAGGAAAACGAGCTGCACTTAAAAAAAAAGATTGCTTTATTCAAAAGCAATCACAGACATGTTGGTCTGCTGAGCCCAGCAGGCCACCATCCATGTGACTAGCCATTCGCAATGGCTCGCAAATTGCGACCTACCTCCTGAATATTAATGAGGTAGGTCCATTTGCGAGCCCTTGTCAATCGCAATATGAAACTCCTGGAGTTTCATACTTTCCAATAGCAATTACTTAATTACGATTCACAAAACATCACAATTAGGTAATCGCTATTGTAAAGAATGATATATCTGGTCCCAGGTATCTTTTTTTTACTAGCAAACCTCTGAAGAAGTTGAAAGCACTATAGCACACTGTGAGAAACAGTATTTGTTTTGTTTCTTAAGCAGTTAAGGTACCCTTTAATGAAAATGAGTTTGTTCCTCGTATTTGTTTCATACACTTGCAAATGTTGATGAGTCAGTGCCTTAATGTCTGAGCAATAAAAGAGTCTGGCAGCCAGCGGAGTAGGATGATGTGGTGTTTATTTAAAGATCTGCGTCTACTGGCCTAGTCAGTCACACCACATTCAGGTCGTTTGACGAATGGAATAACTGGAATGAGGCCATGAGAAAATATTGCTGACTCCTTTGTCATAAGCTCTCACCATGCCATCACCTGACAGCAAACAAATGAGCTTGCACTTTGATTCAGCACACATAAAATCTTACATCTGTTATGAAGAGCTGTTATGTCAATGCGCCCAAACACCCTTTCCCCCCTCTTTCTCTCTCTGTCTCTCTCGCTATATATATATTTATTTTAATTTTTTTTCACTGAAAAAATCAAAGGTTACAGGGATGTTATAGTTAGGTTCACATTTTAACCATCCAAAATATTTCACCTGTTAGTGTTATCTTTAACTTGTGTCCTAAGGTAACTATAACTCGTGCCCTTGCCATGCAGTTTTTTTCTCAAAAAAATGACTGCAAATATGACATTGATGATATCAATGATGTTATCAAATATGTCATGAGTGATGTAATTTGTGGGGCAGTTAGCAGTGCATGGTGAGAGGCAGGGACGGCCCCTCCGCTGTGGTGGAGGTGTGTCGCCCCATTGACGAAAAGCAAAAAAATAAAGGGATAATGAAAGCAATTTATTATCCCTTTATTTTTCCCCCTTTGTAGGTGGGGGGAAGAGCCAGCCTCCTCCACGTCAAGCGGAGGAGGAGTGGTATGTGCGCTTCTAAGTGTGCATGTCAGTTTGACCGGCTGTCCGAACCAGGCCAAACTGACATGCGCACTTAGAGACTCTCCACCCGGCTGTGTTTTACAACTAGGTGTAGACCAAACTTCTTGAGTGGCATTTATGCCCACTGAGACTAATCGTTGCACTTCTTTCTTGCTGTGTTGCAGCATGAAAGAAGCTATGTGATTGGGGAAAGAAGACAAGGCAGCTGGAGTGGAGCGGTGCATCACGGAGGGGCAGGGATGTATATATTTTCATTATTTAACTGCCCCCCACACACCTGCTCTGCCCTCCGCTTCATGCACTGCCCTCCCACCCCCCTCACGTTCCTAGTAGCAACTGCAACTGGCAAGGAGGCAAGTTATAGTTACCTTAGGGCACAAGTTATAATTATTTTAGATAATTCTAACTATAACAGGTGAATTTATATAATTTTATACGTTTAAAATGTGAGCCTAACTATAACGACCCAGCAACCTTTGGTTTTATCAGTGAATTTCTGTTTTTTGTTGGTCTGTCAGCAAAAGCACATGTATGAATGTGTATTCTGTATTTTAACAATGGTTTTGTGACTCTGTTGCAATGTTACATTGGGGGCCACACAGGAGGGGACGACGGAGTCATGACTCCATGATCGTGGAAACCATTTCAAACTCATAAGGGGACCATCAGACACTCATTGGTAGACCTCCCGGGGCAGAGGACCTCTACCCTGACCCCTTACATTATTTACAGCCCCTATTTCCATCCACCAGTGCCATGCACCAGTTGATATGATGGCAGCCGCAACTTTCTCCACAGGTTGCGACCAGCCAATCACATTGCTTTCTTCTGTCGCACGGAGCAGCAATGCTTTGCGCTGAATTAGCAATGGATCCCCATCCCTAAATATACACATTTGGATATCCTTGATTTTCTCAAAATCTTTTGAACGGAGTTACACCAAATAACAAAAAATGCTCTTTCTGGACCAAGAGCTACCCTTCTGCCATATTCAGTGCAATTCCGTCCTGTAGTTTTGGCGCTATCGCTGTTCAAAATCCCTATAGAAAAATGAATGGGGAAAACGCATTTTGGGACCCCTCATTTTTCTTGGCCCCCCCTAAAGGCTACTGGGACATTATAGTTAGGTTCTGAATTTACTTGTACAAAACCATAGAAATTCAGCAGTTATAGCTATAGTTATTTCAAGTAACTACAACTCGCACCCTGAGGTAACTTTAACTCATGTCCTCGCCATGCACAGTTTATTATCAATAATTTTATTGCAAATGTTGCAGTGATAATATCAAAGATGCCATAGATGTCACCAATGATATAATATGTGAAGTAATTAGCTGTGCATGGTGAAGTTATAGTTACCTTAGGGAGCAAGTTATAGGGGGTCATTCTGACCCTGGCGGTCACCGACCGCCAGGGCCAGCGACCGCGGAAGCACCGCCAACAGGCTGGCGGTGCTTCCTGGGCCATTCTGACCGCGGCGGTAAAGCCGCGGTCAGAAAAGGGGAACCGGCGGTTTCCCGCCGGTTTTCCCCTGGCCCAGGGTGTGAGAAACTGGGGCTGATTGCAGAGGCCCCATAACTTTTTGCCCCCATTTTCCACTTTATGCTGGTGTTTTCCTGACTCTGATGGTGCCCTGGGTACTGCTAACCAGTCCCAGGGCCTGTGCTCTGTGTAAAATGGATATGCAAATTAGGCTAATTATAATTGGCTAAGTAAACCTACCTATAAGTCCCTAGTATATGGTAGGGCATGTAGGTTTAGGGACCACAGCATAGGTGGTGCACACCTAGGTGCATTGCTGAGGTGCCCAGTGTCATTTTAAAAGCAAGCCTGCCTTGCTGGCTGCTTTTAAATTAAAGTTATATGCAAATTCGACTTTGGAATTAAAGGTACTTCCAAAGTCTTAAACTACCTTATTTTTACATATAAGTCACCCCTAAGGTGTGCCCTATGTGCCCCTAGGGCTGGGTGCCATGTAACTATAAGCAGGGACTTTATAAAAATAGATTTATAAGCCCTGGTGAGGTAAAAACAGCCAAATTCGTTTTCCCTCATTGAAGTAAATGGCCTTCATAGGCTAGAATGGGCAGACTTTATTTAAAATTTTAAAGTCTCCTTAAATGTTACATACCAAGAATTTGGTATCAAATTGATTGTTATAATAAATCCCACAACTTCCAGTTGTTGGATTTAATATAACTAGTGCAGGTAAAAAGTTTAGACTTTACCTAAAAAGTTGCCAATTTCAGCTCTGCATTGTTTTTGCTGCTGTGCTCTGATTGGCCAGCCTGCAGCAGCTTCTGCCAGGCTACTTTAATGAGGTGTGAAGTGGCCTGACTTCACACAAAGGAATGTGCTTGGGGGAGAGAATCTCCCCTCAGCAGATGGGGAAGCAGGAAGGGGGAGGGCTGCCAAACTGGTCTTCAAAGGCAGAGAAGGACATTTGCAGCACCCAGCAACACCCCCACATCCTGCAACCCCAGACAGCTAGGTGCCCCCTTGATTAGATTAGGAGAGGGCAGGAGAGGGGTGTGTTTATGATTTTTAGCCACACCAGTGGGTGGGCTCAGCCAGATCTCTCCTCTAAAAATCAGATTCATCCATTTTGGATTTTTAGAGACTGTTGCCTTCTGGGATGGATTTTTGCCACACTTCCCAGGAAGTGGTCATCACAGGGGGACGACCCTGTCCCTGATTGGAGGACCAGGGCCCCCCTGCTTTTCACCCAGGAGCAAGGATAAAACTAGCAGACCTGCACCCACGCCTCAGATCCCCTCCAGAATTCAACAAGAAAGGAACTAAAGAAGAAGAAGGACTGCCCTGCTGGACCCCTGGCCTGCACCTGGACCCTGCACTCAGAAGGACTGCACCAGCTGCACACTTGGGCTTCACCACAAGAAGGACTTTGCCTGGCTTCAACTGGTTCAAGGAGGGACTCCCTGTTTGCTACAGGTGAAAAATTGCTAAACCAGAGTCCCCTGCACCAACTCCTGAAGAAAGCGACCAGCTGACCACTGTCCAGTGGCCAAAAAGGAGTTTGCACCAGGTGCATTCTGGGAGTTGAAGTCCGCACCCCCCAAGGACCATCGCAGAACTTCTGGACCCTTGGGGTGAGCTGTGGACCCCAAAAGAACCTTAAAAGAACATCTGGGTGAAGCCCCAGAAGTTTGGAAAAGATTTGAGAATTTTTGGAAAAAAGCTCCAGAGAGGGACCGACCCGCCGCGGAAATTCTAGCCGGCTTGCCTCAACCGCGACCCGGCCTGACTTCGTGGTTCGTACCGGTAAAGCAAAACATCCAAAAAAGAGACTAAGTCCGAACGTAAAAAGTTGACCGGGACCTCCCAGCCATCGTATCCGAGAAGGGCTCCATGGACGTCGGATCAAGATCCAGGTTTACCCCGGTCGAAGGATTTTCATCTCGAAAAAATGACTAAGTCCGAAGGTAAAAGTCTCCACCGAGGAAACCCACATCGCGTATCCGGACAAGGGCTCCAGGAGGTCAGATTCAACTGGCAGGTTCGTCCCGGTGAAGAAAAACTTCAAAATAAAGACTAAGTCAGAAGGTAACTTTTTAACCGAGGCCTCGCGCGACCTGTAGCCGAGCAGGGCTCCATCGCGGTCGGCCTGAAAGTATGACTTTGCCCCGGTCGAGGTGCAACCAGATGACCCGATTGGCGCTTTTTGTTTCTAAGCGCTAGAAAAGTAATAATTCTTTAAAAATTCATATCTCCGGTTCCCCTGAACCGATTTTAATCGTTTTTGTGTCATTTTAAAGATAAAAATATAAACTATTTTTATAAATTGGTTTTGGATTTTTAAACTGTTTCCTGTGTTTTATTTAATTACTGTTTTGTGATATTTGAATGCTTTACACTTTGTCTCCTAAGTTAAGCCTTGACGCTCAATGCCAAGCTACCAAGGGTAGAGCTGGGATTAATTTACTGAGACCTAACTGTACCTATGTGGAGGTTAGTGGCTTGTTGCTAGGTGTAGGTACCTACCTGCCCTACCAATAACCCATTTTCCAACACAGGGAATCCAAGCAGCCATGGGGATTCCGACCCCCTTCCCGCCATCCTGTTCCTGGCAGTTCTTACCGCCAGGAACAGGATGGCGGGAACGGGTGTCGTGGGGCCCCTGGGGGCCCCTGCACTGCCCATGCCACTTGCATGGGCAGTGCAGGGGCCCCCTAACAGGGCCCCATAAAGATTTTCAGTGTCTGCTGTGCAGACACTGAAAATCGCGACGGGTGCCACTGCACCCGTCGCACCCCTTCAACTCCGCCGGCTCCATTCGGAGCCGGCTTCATTGTTGAAGGGGCTTTCCCGCTGGGCCGGCGGGCGGCCTTCTGGCGGTCGCCTGCCGGCCCAGCGGGAAAGTCAGAATGACCGCCGCGGTCATTTGACCGCGGTACGGTCTTTTGGCGGTGACCCCCATAGTCACTTGAAATAACTCGAATTCTAACTGCTGAATTTCTATCGTTTTGTATGAGTAAATTCAGAACCTAAATATAACGTCCCTGAAACCTTTGTTTTTTTCAGTGCATTTCTATGGTTCTGTAGCATAAAGTAATTTTAACTACTATACATTATTCCAAACCAAACCAGGCCCTACAGTCAGGTCCTTATAGCCACCCAACCCTGCGCCACGCAGTGCCTTTGGCCATGGACACCGGAGCTTAGCCATAGTGTCTGTCTCTGTCCGTGGATCTGTGAGTGGGTTTGTGAGTGTCTGAGTGGGTCTGTAAGTGGGTGTGTGAGTCTATGAGTGGGTCTGAGTGGGTGCACGAGTATCTGAGTGTGTGTATGAGTAGGTGCATGAGTCTCTGAGTTATTGGAATTTGACCCTGGGGAATAGGGTTCCCGGGGACAATTAAGGCTTGGGGAGGGGGGCTGCATACCCACTCCCATTAATATGCATGTTTTGGCCCACCGAGAGGATAGCATCCCAAGACACTGAAGGCCAACCTTGCACCTTGCATACCAATTTCTTTGCCTGCGCTGGGGTTCACAGCCTGCTGGGGTTAGTCACATTGCCTGGTGGCAGACCAAGCCCTCTCACTAACACCCTGCTGTCCACAGCCAAAGGCTATGGGCAGCAAGGAGCCGAATGCAGGGCCAGGCTACAAGCCATGCCTCGGACCAACCCCACGCACTACCAAAGGCTGCATCAATTAGGCTGGCTCCGGGTGGCTGCCTTTAGAAAGTTGGACTCAGGAAGTTGCTGCAAGCCAGGCCCTGTAGCCAACCTCACTCCATGCACTATGAAAGGCTGTGCACAGCATGGGGTTGGTTGCCTCCCGGTGGGTTGGGAGCCAGGCCCTGTGGCCAATCCATCCTTGTGAACAGTTGAAGGCCATGCACAGCGTGGCGCAAGATGCCTGTTGCCAACCTCACAGTATGGGATTGGCTGCTGCTAGGTGTTTGAAGCCTTCAGTCAGGCCCTGCACCAACCACGCATGGCTGAAGGCCACGTACGGTGAGTGAATGGCTTTACGTGTGGTAACAAAATGTTACCTTACATTACAAAACCCTTGTAATTCACTGAAAAAAACAAAGGTTAAGGTAACGTTATAGTTAGGTGAAATGTTCAGTAACAACTTAATGTTTTAAACTAAACAAACACTGAAATTCACCAGTTATAGTTATCTCAAGTAACTATACCTCATTCTCTAAGGCACCTATAACTCATGCCCTCGCCATGCGCTGCTCATTACTCAACATATTACATCATTCATGATATCTTCTATTACATCATTGATAGTATCACTGCGACATTTGCAAGAACCTTATTCATGAGAAAACTGTTCATGTCGGGAGCACGAGTTATAGTTCCCTTAGGGCACATTATGTTATTACTAATCATTTAACCTAACAATAACATCACTTTAACTTTTGTTTTTTTAGTGGCAGTTGTCCCAAGGCAGTTATAGTTAGGTCTGCTGTTCCCTAGGAAGAAAATGTTTTGTGTTGCTTTTTACTTTGGCACCGTTTTATGAATCTCCACAAAACTTTTGAAAAAGGTGCTACTTTATGACTAGTTCATGCATGGAATGTTTCGGGGGATAGGTCAAGCGGGGGCCAAATAAAAAGGTAGGTCCTAAAATGCAAAATCCCAAGGCTTTTCTATAGACTTCGTTAGGCAGGCTACAGTAAAAACTGCTGAATGGAACTACCCCAAATTTGGCAGGAGGCTAGATCTTGGTCCACAGATTGTGCTTTTTGTGATTTTGTGTCAAATCAAATCAAATCATTAACATTTATAAAGCGTGCTACTCACCCGTGCGGGTCTCAAGGCGCTAAGGGAAAAAGGGGGGGGGTTATCGCTGTTCGAACAGCCAGGTCTTTAGGAGTCTCCGGAAAGCGGAGTGGTCCTGGGTGGTCCTGAGGCTGGTGGGGAGGGAGTTCCAGGTCTTGGCCGCCAGGAAGGAGAAAGATCTCCCACCCGCCGTGGAGCGGCGGATGCGAGGGACAGCAGCGAGTGAGAGGCCAGAGGAGTGGAGGAGGCGGGTGGGGACGTAGAAGCTGAGGCGTCTGTTGAGGTATTCCGGTCCCTTATCGTAGAGGGCTTTGTGTGCGTGGGTGAGAAGTCGGAAGGTGATCCTTTTGCTGACAGGGAGCCAATGCAGGTGTCTTAGGTGTGCGGAGATGTGGCTGCTGCGGGGTATGTCGAGGATGAGGCGAGCCGAGGCGTTTTGAATGCGTTGCAGGCGATTTTGGAGTTTGGCTGTGGTCCCGGCGTAGAGGGTGTTGCCGTAGTCCAGGCGGCTCGTGACGAGGGCGTGGGTCACGGTTTTTCTGGTGTCGGCGGGGATCCAGCGGAAGATCTTGCGGAGCATGCGGAGGGTGAGGAAGCAGGAGGAGGACACGGCGTTGACTTGCTTGGTCATGGTGAGAAGAGGGTCCAAGATGAAGCCGAGGTTGCGGGCGTGGTCTGTGGGGGTCGGTGCGGTGCCGAGGGCCGTGGGCCACCAGGAGTCGTCCCAGGCGGACGGGGTGTTGCCGAGGATGAGGACTTCCGTTTTTTCAGAGTTCAGCTTTAGGCGGCTGAGCCTGATCCAATCTGCGACGTCCTTCATACCCTCTTGTAGGTTGGTCTTGGCACTGGCGGGGTCCTTGGTGAGGGAGAGTATAAGTTGGGTGTCGTCAGCGTAGGAGGTGATGATGATGTCGTACTTGCGTACGATGTTGGCGAGGGGGCTCATGTAGACATTGAAGAGTGTCGGGCTGAGTGATGAGCCTTGGGGTACGCCGCAGATGATCTTGGTTGGTTCTGAGCGAAACGGAGGGAGGTAAACTCTTTGGGAACGGTTTGAGAGGAAGGAGGCGATCCAGTCCAGGAGTCCAGGGCCTGGCCTTGGATCCCGATGGAGCGGGGGATTAGGGTGTGGTGACAGACGGTGTCAAAGGCAGCCAAGAGGTCGAGCAGAATGAGGGCGACTGTTTCACCGTTGTCCATCAGGGTTCTGATGTCGTCAGTGACTGAGATGAGGGCGGTTTCAGTGCTGTGGTTGGTTCGGAATCCGGTTTGTGAGGGGTCGAGCAGGTTGTTGTCTTCCAGGAAGGTGGTCAGCTGTTTGTTGAAGGTCTTCTCTATTACTTTGGCTGGGAAAGGCAGAAGAGAGATGGGGCGCAAGTTTTTTAGGTCGCTCGGGTCAGCCGTAGGTTTCTTTAGTAGGGCGTTGACTTCGGCGTGTTTCCAGCATTCGGGGAAGGTAGCAGAAGAAAAAGAAGAGTTCATGACGGTCTGGAGGTGCGGGCGATGATGTCGTCGGCTTTGTTAAAGATGAAGTGCGGGCAGGGGTCCGAAGGGGCGCCGGAGTGGATAGAGTTCATGATGGATTTGGTTTCTTCCGTGTTGATGTGGGACCAGTTGTTGAGGGTGATGGCTGTGGATGCCGGTTCGGTGGTGTATGGTTGGGTCTGGTGTCCAAAGCTGTCGTGGAGGTCGCTAATCTTGCGATGGAAGAAAGTGGCGAGGGATTCGCACAGATCCTGTGAGGGTGTGACGGCGTTGGCGCTGGGGTTGGAGAACTCCTTGACGATGCTGAAGAGTTCTCTGCTGTTGTGTCTGTTTTTGTCCAGTCTGTCGGTGAAAAAGTTCCTTTTGGCAGCGCGGATCAGGTGGTGGTGTTCGCGGGTAGCGTTCTTGAGGGCGGTCATGTTGTCAGCGGTGCGGTCCTTGCGCCAGACTTTCTCAAGGGCGCGACAAGTTTTCTTTGATTCTTTGAGGGTGTCAGAGAACCAGAGAGGTTTTTTGGTGTTGGTCTGTCGATGCGTGCGTTTGAGGGGAGCAAGGATGTCTGCGCAGTTGGAGATCCAGTTTGTGAGGTTGAGGGCTGCGTCGTTGGGGTCGGTGGTGAGGGTGGGTTGGTTGGCGGCGAGTGCGGAGAAGAGTTGCTCTTCGGGGATCTTGTTCCACTGTCGACGAGGGATGGGTTGGGTGCGGAGGTGACGGGTCTCGCGTCGGAATGTGAAGTGGACGCAGCTGTGGTCGGTCCAGTGTAGGGCGGAGGCGTGGCTGAAGAAGACGTGTTTGCTGGCGGAGAAGATGGGGTCAAGCGTGTGTCCGGCGATGTGGGTGGCGGTGTTCACCAGTTGTTTGAGGCCGAGGTTGGCGAGGTTGTCGAGCAGGGTGGTGGTGTTGGGGTCGTTGTTTTGTTCCAGATGGAAGTTGAGGTCACCTAGGAGGATGTAGTCCGGCGAGGGCGTGCGGGGAGATGAAGTCGGCGATGGCGTCGCTGAAAGGGGCGCGTGGGCCGGGAGGACGGTAGACGAGGGATCCTCTGAGGGTGGTCCTCGGATCGGTGCGAATCTGAAAATGCAGGTGTTCAGCGGCGAGAGGGGTGTCTTCGGTGGAGGTGGTGACGCTGATGGAGTCTTTGAAGACGATGGCGATACCTCCTCCTACCTGGTTGGTGCGGTCTTTTCTGGAGATCTTGTAGCCTTCGGGGATGGCAGTGGCGATGTCAGGGGCCGAGGAGGCGTTCTTCCAGGTCTCCGTGATGAAGGCGACATCCGGTGCTATGGAGTCCAGGAGGTCCCAGAGTTCAATGGCGTGTTTGTGGACGGAGTGAGCGTTGACTAGGATGCACTTGAGGTGGTTGATGGCGCGTGGGCTTGTGGTCGTGGTTGTTGCGTGGTGGAAGGTGCGTTTGCAGGAGTTGACGGCGAAGGGTCCATGGGTGCGTTTGGGGTGAGCTTGGAAGCAGGTGTTGGAGCGTCCTGGGTTGAGGGCGTGGAGGGTGGTGGGGTCGTAGCGGGTCAGCGGGGCTTGGGAGAGCTGGGGACCAGGGGTCGTGGCGCTGGGCGCGGGCCCGGCGCGGACGGGCGCAGACGGGCTTGCCTCTGGCGCGCCGGCGCACCCGCTGAGCACTCGTGCAGCGGCCGCCATATGAGGTAGGAGGGGGGGGAGGGGTCAGGTGGGGGCGAATGGGAGCTGGGGGGCGGGGGCGTGCAGGAGGTCGCGGCGGGAAAGCGCGAGGGAGGGGGGGACAGGTAGAGTGAGAAGAGCTGGGGGAGGGAGGTTTAAGGGTGGAGGGGGGTGAGTGTTAGGAGGTTTAGGAGATAAGGGAGAAAGATAGGAGTAGGGTTGAGAAGATAGGGGAGGGGGGGTTGTAGAGGTGGGTGAGGGTGAGAGGTAGAGTGAGAGGATAGGAAGATAGGTAATAGAGGGGGTGAGGGAGGGGGGGAGAGATTGAGAAATAGATAGAGAAAATAGATAGGGAAATCGATAGATAGGGAAATAGATAGAGAGATAGGAAGATAGGAGGAGGTGGAGAGTGAGGGAGTTAGATAGTGGGATAGAGAGTTAGAGAGATAGGTAGATAGGAGGAGTGAGGGAGGTAGATAGTGAACGGGTTAGATAGGAGAGATAGAGAGGGGGATGCGAGTGGGGGAGGAGGATGAGGCAGGAGCAGGAGGGCAGGCGCGGGGAGAAGAGGACGGAGGAGGCAGAAGAGCCGAAGACAAGAAGAACAGAAGACAAGAAGAACAGAAGAACAGAAGAACGGAAGGAGAGAAGAAAGGAAGATCAGAAGACCGGAAGGAGAGAAGAAAGGAAGACCGGAAGAACACAGAAGAACATAGAAGAACACAGAAGAACATAGAAGAACACAGAAGAAGATACAGAAAAATGAAGAACAGAGGGCAGAAGACCACAGAAGAAGATGAGGAAGAAGAGTGAAGACGGGGGAAAGAAGAGTACAGAAGAAGATTACAGAGGAGGAGCGAGGAGGAAGAAAAGAAGAACAGAGAAGAAGAAAAGAAGAAAAGAAGCAGGAGCAGGAGAGAGGGTGAGTAGCGCGGGGCAGAGCGAGGGGCTGGGAGGGGGGGTACTTACTGTGAGGTGGGTCTCAGGAACTCAGGAACCTGGAGGAGCTGCAGCGGCAGGGGGAGCGACCTACCCTTGGGTCAAGGGTCGCTACCACTGTCGCGCAGCGGCCGCCATATGAGGTAGGGGGGGGAGGGGTCAGGTGGGGGCGAATGGGAGCTGGGGGGCGGGGGCGTGCAGGAGGTCGCAGCGGGAAAGCGCGAGGGAGGGGGGGACAGGTAGAGTGAGAAGAGCTGGGTGAGGGGGGTTTAAGGGTGGAGGGGGGTGAGTGTTAGGAGGTTTAGGAGATAAGGGAGAAAGATAGGAGTAGGGTTGAGAAGATAGGGGAGGGGGGGTTGTAGAAGTGGGTGAGGGTGAGAGGTAGAGTGAGAGGATAGGAAGATAGGTAATAGAGGGGGTGAGGGAGGGGGGGAGAGATTGAGAAATAGATAGAGAAAATAGATAGGGAAATCGATAGATAGGGAAATAGATAGAGAGATAGGAAGATAGGAGGAGGTGGAGAGTGAGGGAGTTAGATAGTGGGATAGAGAGATAGAAAGATAGGTAGATAGGAGGAGTGAGGGAGGTAGATAGTGAACGGGTTAGATAGGAGAGATAGAGAGGGGGATGCGAGTGGGGGAGGGGGATGAGGCAGGAGCAGGAGGGCAGGCGCGGGGAGAAGAGGACGGAGGAGGCAGAAGAGCCGAAGACAAGAAGAACAGAAGACAAGAAGAACAGAAGAACAGAAGAACAGAAGACCGGAAGGAGAGAAGAAAGGAAGATCAGAAGACCGGAAGGAGAGAAGAAAGGAAGACCGGAAGAACACAGAATAACATAGAAGAACACAGAAGAACACAGAAGAACACAGAAGAAGATACAGAAAAACGAAGAACAGAGGGCAGAAGACCACAGAAGAAGATGAGGAAGAAGAGAAGAAGAGTGAAGACGGGGGAAAGAAGAGTACAGAAGAAGATTACAGATGAGGAGTGAGGAGGAAGAACAGAAGAACAGAGAAGAAGAAAAGAAGAAAAGAAGCAGGAGAGAGGGTGAGTAGCGTGGGGCAGAGCGAGGGGCTGGGAGGGGGGGTACTTACTGTGAGGTGGGTCTCAGGAACTCAGGAACCTGGAGGAGCTGCAGCGGCAGGGGGAGCGACCTACCCTTGTGTAAATCTATTCAATAGTTTTTGAGAAATGAAGTGACAAAAATAATTCTGTATCTGCACGGTTGGGTCCACAAGAGTCTCGGTAGACTCTTGCGGCAGCAGCAGGTTAAAAATTGAGCATTCTCATTGGCCCAGACAGCTTTATTTCCTGTGGGCCACCTCACTTAAGTGGGAATCAGACTCCCACAAGACGGAGTGCTTTGATTGGCTTCTAGCAACATGAGAAAAATGTTGCTGGTAGCCATTACAGGACTTGGAGACTTAGGGCCCGATTTAGATCTTGGCAGGACTACCATCATCCTGCCGCAGTAGCGGTCATAAATATTCCATCAAGCTGACAGAGTTCAAACCGCAGTATTTACATCTATGATGATTCAACCTCCATCCAGTGCTAGCTTATACTACTCTGTTGCAGTCAGGATGGTGGGATTGCACCAAACATATTTACATGTGACAGTCATGCTGTGGTGTACCAGCTGAGGTCCCCTGACAGCGGGAGTCCATTGCAGGAACTGTTCAGTATTGTACTATGGCTGCTGGATTGGATAGATGCTAGCAACACACACCTGATGGCCAGTTGTGAACACCTGCAAACCACACTATAAAACAAATTCCTTTTCAGAACAAGTTTTTTAGACATTCACTGAGGCAAGGAGGAGGAATACATGGTTTACATAGGGAGAATTGTCAGTCATGGTGCATGAAATTATTAGAGTAGTACCTCAGTTGTTTGGAGTACAAATAACAAAAATATCTCAGAAAAGGCAAATGTGGGCCAGTATAGTTAACAGAGTGACTGCTGTAGCAAACAATCTGTGCACACTGGAGGAAATTAGGAAGAGGTGGCATGACTTGTGGGGGAAAGTGTGCTTCCTGGCCTCCAAGTGTCACGTTGAGACCCAAAGGATTGGTGGTGGTTCACCTAGCCATTGTTACAACTCTTTCCCTGGGAGGAGAAGGTCTTGCAGATCCTAAATCTTGAAAGCTTGACAGGAATCCCTGGTCGAGTGGAGACTAGTAAATTAAACTTAGCAGTGTCTCACTACTCACAAATGAAGTTTTTGTCATTAAGGTAGATGTTCAGAATGTTTGAAGTCCCTTATCAAAACATACATAGCTAAACTCGATTCACCAAAATAACTTGTTTTATCCAAATTACTAGAATCATGGTTGTATCTCTCTTTTCAATAATGCTCAAAATGTTCTGTCAACATGTGTGTTGTTCTCAATGGATCTTCCCTTGTATTTGCCTAGTTCCTTGCTTTATTTCAATGTATGTTGTTGTACTTAAAAAACAGGTTCCAAACTCCACCTATTTGCGCATGAAGGAATAGTGCTTGTAAGTGTTTTTTTACCTATTTACATCATTCACATATGTGTGTACATATTATAAATGTGTGTTCATTTTCTCTGCAGAAATTTAAATATATATGTTTAACTCATACCTTAACAACTATTGTCAATGGTGTTTACAAATTTCTACAACTACCATGTAGCCCTGTTTTTGTCTCTGGAAAAAAATAGTGCAATGTGATGTTGCTCAACTTCCCTTTACTTCAGTATATGCACATATGTCAACGTCTTACGCATTTGTCATTCACCATTTCATTCTATGTATGAAAATGTAATTTGCTGTTTGTTCTAATATGTTGTCACCTTCTTTTTACACCATTGAATTGATGTAATTTCTCACATAATTCATAGTTTGTTGAATGTAAGATTTGTAATCATGTTCTGTGACATGGTGAACATAAGTGGTATTGATACAAAATTTACTTTGCAGTGTCCATATGATGACAAATGCCACTAATTCCAATAAGCTGCACTATAGTATTTTGTTTAGCCTGCTAGGCCTTGGAATGGTTAAGTTCTAATTTCTCCTCACTACTGTGTTGGGGTGAAAGGTCTAGCACATGTAATGTACATTTTCTAAATAACATTTTCCATTTCAGGTCATCTCTTCAACACTGTTACTGAAGCTGGCTTCTGTGTAAATTACCCTGCATGTGTAAAATAATAAAAATCACACATAGGCCTAATCATTCCAATAATCATAATGTCAACTTTTAGGTTCCTTCATGTGTAGCTGAAGACACATTTGAGGTACAATGTAGACTTTTCATTTCATATTGTAAATCATTTTATGTCTAACTCCCAGGGCCTGTTGAGACACCTCCACTCCAGACCAGGATCAAGCATTCAATGAAGATACCACTCCTGCAAGTCGAGATGATGTGGAAATGCCTGGTCTAACTGGTCTTTTCAGGCAGGCATCTACAGTGAGTCTCACTCTGCTTACACCTACATCTCCCACCCCATCTGCAACAACATCTCAGACTCCGGATACCTCCACTTCCTTTATCAAAAGGAGCATCACGCCAATCTTGTTCCCCAGTCCTGGCAGCTGTTGAGCCAACACCACCAGTGCCACCTTCAGTTCTACCAGGACCCAGTGCTATGGTTCTCACTGCCACAAGGGCACAGGGTAGTGTGGATAGGGAGTCATGGGAGGGAACCAGTGAGCCAGAAAAGTGAGGCCACTGGGGTAACTGTCACCCAGGACCACCATTAACCGAGTCTTCGGAGCACTAGAGCTGTGCCAAGAAGTGACGGCCCAGGTCTTTACAAAGCACTGGGACATGAAGCTGCTACGGAGGTAGCACAATGTAGAGATGCAGAATCACAACTTCATTTTGTGCTCCCTAACTGGGGTGATGTTTGACATTTATCATCATGTATGCAGAGCTTTTCCTGTACCACCTGCCCCTGTCTGTGGTCCTTCAACATCAGGACAAAATACACCTTCCTCAGCCACAGACAAGGAGGCCCTGCCACAATAGGAAACTGCTCCACCCATCCCAGTCCTTGTAACTGTGACTCCGCACCCTAGGAAAGAACATTCATCCAAACTACAGGGACCTCCGCCACCACCTCCAAGAGATTCCAAACCTAATTTCCTCCAGTGTGTATCTACCATTCACTTTGTAGACTATTTCATGAACACATTTACTGTTTTTGTGGACAGTTGTATTTTTTACATTGGACTTCAAACAATTTTAGTTCATCATAAATAGTTTCATCCACCACAATGGACTGTATTTTAGTTTTATTTTTCATTTGATTTTAAGATTCAAACTTTTTTGGGGTTAATTTGTTTCAGTAAAATAATTTCACATAACACAAAGTCAAAGACTGGTGTTGTATTTATTGTAGTTTGTCCTTTTTTATGTCTTCCTTTTACCATGCTTTTTAACACATTTTAATCAATAAGTTCTAAACAAAAATAAGATATAACAATGTTTGCCATTTCTAACAAACTTAAAACAAATGAAATCTCAATTTATAAATGTCATACATTTGTAAGTAGCAATTCTTTGTGCACATTTTGGTTCATTTGTTCATCTCATGTATAATCCAAGTAGTCTATGTAATTTAGAATTTGACACTCCATGACCTTGAAACCATGGAAGAAGGGGTAATAATCAAATAAACATATTAAATAGGCAGACTATAATTTATTTATGTCATCAGCTTGAACAAGACATCCTGCTTCACAATAGGAATTCAACATCAATTACACCAATAGTCAAAATCATGGCAGTACTACATTATGTAGCCACAGGATAATTTCAATACACTTTGGCATTATCAGTTGGCATGTCTCAACCAAATTTCAGTGGTGTGCTGCAAAACGTTCTTTCTACAATAATGAGACAAATCAACAGCTGCATGTACAAAATGAAGATGAAGCCAATGTGAAGAGAGATCACTATGCTATGGTTTGACATATACATGTGGTTAGAGGAAGTTAAACAGCGCATTTTGCCTACTGGCCACATCCAGCAGAAAACAGGTTTGATAAAATCTCAAGAACATCCATTAATTTATTGTGCAAGTTGTCTCTGTACAAGGTCTGCACATCCAAAGTGTGTGTCTGTGCCAGGATCAACCCATGTTCCCCTTGTACTTTCCAACAGCAATATATCACTGCAAATGTCACAACTTTGAAATGTCCAAATGAAGATGACATGGTGAAGGATCCTAAAACAGAATAACAAGGGAAAATAATGATTTCACATTAGAAAATTGACTAAAATGAAAAGTTAGGAGGACACATATACCTAGCACAAGTAAAGATAATTTATGTCCATAAACACAGTAGTCAATGTATGGAAACTTGGATCAACAAACATATTTACCCTGGACTTTTGTGAACTAACCATTACTACTAAATTACCACCACAAACTGATATGTTCACTATGCTACAAGTTGTTCTGACATTTGATGTTACAATATGTAAAGTTAAACTTATACAGTACTCAAGTGAAAAAGTTGTCAATAACATCTTGACATATGCCAATTCGCTGAACTTCATCACTGTCATTTTCATTGGATATTTCAGCATTGATTTTCTTTCTTCTCATTTTATTACTGTAGCCTGTGATTTTAATGTGTCCCTAGAGCCAAACTCTCTCTTCTCTGAGATAACGCAGGTAGAGGATTCTAATTGCAGAATTCCTCCAGTCTCGTCTTCGATAAAACAGCCTAAATCCAGGATTAGAGCCCTGAAGGTTATTGATCTAATGATAACTCACGGTCTACGCTCAGGAAACGGATGCTTTCCCTCAGATATGCCAGCTAAACCTTCCTTTTTTAGAGGGTCTTATAGTAGTTTACTCGACTTTGTGCTTCTTGATGTGAGGATCTGGCATGCTAACAAAGATCTTAGGGTGGGTAATCAATATATTAGCGGCCACTCACCAATTTTGGTAGCATATGATGGGCGGTTTTTCGCCAAAGGAGACATACAACAAGAGTTTGAAAGCACACTCCCTTTAGTGGTTTCAAACAATAAGTATGCCATAAAATGGGAGTCCTTTATAAGCTCAAATGATGCAGTGGTGAAATTGCACAATCTAGTTTCAACCCACCAATTACCTGTTAGCTCCTGTACACACACCCCGAATGAGACTATTGTCCTTAATGAAGATTTATTTTCTTCCCTGAAAGAGCTATTTTTTAAAACTAATAGGGGTAGGAATCAACCTAAAGTAGGAACCCATTACAGGTGGTTTAATAAGGCATGTACAGAAGCCAAGCATTGTCTTTTAAAAACAATAAAACTTAAAGATAGACCTATGATAATCTCTGCTAGGCATGAGTATGCATCTGTAACGAAGACTAGCAAAATCTATTGGGAAGAGACAACATGGCAGGAATTATTACTCGCTGCAAAGGATAGTAATTCCAAACGTTTTTGGTCTCTGGTGGCCAAAAAGGGGTGGAATGAGACCCCCAGACCTGATTGTCATATTCCTCCTGAAAATTGGATTGGCCATTTTTCTGGTCTCTATAGTCAGGAGAGTCAGGAGTCTGTTCTTCTTACTGGTAAAGACAGTATAACAATGTGTGCTTCATCTGCGCCAGGTAGACTTACACCATTTACTCTTAAGGCCCAAAAATCGGGAAAGGCTCCTGGCTTAGATGGAATACCTTCTGATCTGTTTAAATCTGATCTTAACCATTGTGGCCCCTATGTCAATAGTGTGTCGAATGCCGTTCTGGCGGGTGGTAACCACCTCCGCTCTTGGAAAGGAGCGATAATTGTCCCCATTTATAAAAAAAGGGGATAGGCTAGCCCCGGGCAACTATAGACCAATTAGCTTGCTAGGCAACTTGCATAACATATTTTGCTATCAGGTCCTGAGTAGGCTAAAGGACTGGATAGAGGAAAATGAAGCCCTTAGCCACCTGCAGGCAGGCTTCAGACAGAATACAAGCACAGTTGACCAGGCCTTCTGCTTCCTTACAATCAAGTGAAAGACGGTGGATCTGGACTTAGGGAAATATTTTGTTGTCTTTGTGGATTTCAAATCTGCTTTTGATCTGGTCCCTCGTCACAAATTGTGGGAGGTTCTGGACAGAGCTGGAGTTCCAGGACCTCTGCTCAATCTGATCAAAGAACTGTACTCTGAGAGCTATGCCAGAATAAGGTGGGGAATAAATGGGGAATTAATGAGAGAGATTTCAATACAGAAGGGGGAGAGACAGGGATGTATTAGCTCCCATACTTTTTTATTGTTTATAAATGCTTGTATTCCTTACTTATTTGATTGTGCTAATGAAGCACCCAAAGTAGGTGGGGCTAGGACCCCATGTTTATTGTTCCCTGTTAACACCTTATTGTTATTGGAAACTGCTTCTGTTCTTGTCAAGCTACTTGAGAAGTTTACGGGATGCTGCAGGGAGCTTGGTTTACAAATAAATGCCATTAAATCCAAATATATGGTTTTTGGTGATATAAAACACCAAGTGAGGAAACAGATACTGTTGGAGAGCAAAACTTTAGAAAGAGTGTCAGATTTTGAATATTTGGGAGTTAGGCTGGAAAATTCACACAAATGGTCAGCCCAACTGCTGAAGTGCTCTATGAGTTTGAAACACAAGTCATGGGGCATCTTGAGATTTGCTGCCAGATCTCCCAGATTCTCCATCACTCCTGCAATGGAAATTTACAAAAGCCAAGTCAGAGGGGGGATTTTATGCGGGGCAGAGCTATGGAGTCATGGCAATTCGAAAGGTCTAGAGAGAGCAGATAATTAATTTATAAAAGCTTTATTGAAAATACCTGCAAGCTCCCTCACACTGCCCATTTGTATGGATCTAAATGTATATTCAATCTCAGATGTAGCTTCTATAAGACCCTTGTTGTACTGGATTAGAATCTAGTCCACGGACACCCTGATCCCTTATAGAGCATGGCTGAGCACCTTGTTGAGTGCTCCCTCAACCAAAAAAGTGCCATTATGAATTTGAGCATTACATGGATTTGAATATATCTCCTTTAGCATGTGCACTTTATATCAGATTTAGAATTGGATCTTTACACCTTTACGCGCTCTCACCTATAAATGGAACCAATCTGAAGGTTATACTGATTTATGCCCAATGGGATGTAAGGCCACAGAGTGCATTGCCCATGTTTTATTCCATTGTCCCACCTAATTCCAAACAGAGGGCTCTCTGGATTTTACCAGTTTGCCGATTCTTGGGCCGTAAGAAACGCATTTTGGCCCTTAGGATCTGCAAAACGAACCCTCACGGGCTTGTGGCATGCGCATTGGCAAAGTTCCTTGAGGCAATAAGGTGTATTAGAGCAAAAACTGTGAGGGCCAATGCAGAACATATACTTCCAAAGCCTAAACTTGAGTGTTGACCCCTGAGTTGCAGTTCACTATTAATGTTTTATCACAAATTAATTCTGGAAGGTGAGGTACTGCTGTAACGATGAGCTACTTGTTGCCTCTATGAGGGTATGTTTTTTATAATTTAGTCTCATAGGAAACCTTTGTGGTTATGTATATATATTATATTCTTATTTTTATTTCTGACCCTGTTTATGATATACACTTATATTCTTGTTCTTTTCTAATTTTTATATTTATTAATAGTGTTTTGTAAGTTGTGCTTTTCTGGTATTTTGGACCGAAATAAAGCTGAATTGAAAATCACTCAAACATATTTTACTTTCTTTTTTTTTTATCCATACAGGTCAATGCTGATCAATAGTGGGAAATCTAGAACTAGAAATCTAGAACACTGCACCAAGAAGGTGCAGACCCTTAAGGTCTATGAGTGGCACAGTCTGCATTGCAGGAAGAGGTGGGAGTTCCTACGACGCTGGGCCCATAAGTCAACTGAAGTCCAGCTTGGCCAGTTCTCCCAACGAGGCAAGTGTTTGCGCTACACCCTTACCGCCCCCTTATGGCCCGTGTCCTTATGGTGGCCTACACAGACCTTGATGAGCAGTTGAGAGCCTAAAAGCAGCATCAAGGAGTGAGTTATTGATTGTAGGTATTCTTGTTAGTTAACTTTTTTTATTTACAGCAATGATTTATGGCATTAAGATTGACATACATCCAACAAACACAAGGCTTTCTGGAGATGTACGTTTTGCAGAAGGTGCCTGATGAAGTGTTAGGTGCATTGATTTGTGCTAAAGGTTGCCACTAGATTCCTTATCACAAGTCAAGGACTGTTTTGAGCAGACACATGGCTGCATAACAAAAAAGAGGTACATGCATTTTGTCTATGTTATGAGGATAGTTGTACCAAACTCTCCCCATTTGATGATTGAGTCAGGTGTGATGCTCCATCACAAATGTAAGTAGATAATGTAGGCCCTATTACAGGTGGCATGGTATGCAAAGCAATTATGATACCACTTATTTTCCTCACTTCACACTGGTGAGTTGGTACACGACCAAACATTAATGAGTATCTGGTCCAAAAGGACAAGGAACATGAGCACAATGGCATCATTCCTTATCAAAAAGATGTTATCAATATTTACAATGCAATCCTATGAGAAGGCAGCACTCACAGCAGTGAGAAACCAAATAGGCTGTTTGTCACTACCAGAACAGGCCACGCAACCAGGCATATGTCCTGCCTTCCACATACATAGCACCCTGCCCATAGGGCTAGCTAGGGCCTTCCTTAGGGGTGACTTACATATAGTAAAAGTGGAGTTCTGGGCCTGGCAAGTAAATTTAGATACCAGGTCCATGTGGCAGTAAACTGCGCATGCAGGCCCTGTGCTAGTAGACCTAAGACAGGTTTGAAAGGATACTTCAGTGGGTGGTGCAAGCAGCGCTGCAGGCCCACTATTAGCATTTAATTTACAGGTCCTGGGGATACCTCTCTACAAGGGACTTACAGATAATTAAATGTGCTAATTAGGTGTAAGCCAATCATAGCAACTTTAGAAGGGAGAGCACCTGCACTTTTTGCACTGATCAGCAGTGATAAAGTGCTCAGAGTCCTAGAGCCAACAGCAAGAGGTCAGAAAAAATAGGAGGAAGAAGGCAAAAAGTGTGCGGATGAACCCGCAAAAAGAGCCAGGCCCAGCACAACCCCCACCAGCCTAAAGCCAGGGGAGACCAATCAATACCTTGATGGGCTTCCCTGGTCAGGACGATAGAACATGGATCCTGGCCCGCTGCAGGAGAACGCTCCAGTTCTATGCCATTCTAATCCCAGTTGGGTTCCTCTGTCAATGCTTCCCAGGCAACCTAGGCTAACCCACGGGGGGTCCCTAGCTGCCAGTGGCCAGAACCATGCCCTAGGGTACCCAGGGGCCTCTGGTCTGGGTAACTACATTAAGTGGGGGGCGGTGGCCCCAGGTGCATAGCAACCTGCTCCACTCCACTTCCAACCAGTTCATGGAGTCTACCCTGCCACTGATCAACCAACCTAGGGTCCGCGTTGATAGGCTGCTCAGGGGTTAGAAGCAAGGCTCTCCTCTTCCTACCCCTCCTTCTAAGGTCCCACCACCTCCTCCTAGGAGTGGTACCACCAGAATCCAGAACTGTCAGGGTGCTGGCTGCAGCCATCCTGTACAATTCTCCCACCAGCCCAGGATCACCACCCACTAACTGGCTTCCCAACCCAGGGTCTGTAGGAGGCTGGCCTTGTTTGTAGTGAGGACCACTGGTACTTGCACCTTGTACTAGGTCCAGTTATCTCTTATTAGTGAAATGTAGTCAATGTCTAGAAGCCAGGCTGTCTAGAAGTAGCTGTAGGCAGAGCAGCCAAGGCTGAACTAGGAGACATGCAAAACTCTTTCAATACCACTGTCACAGTCACACAGTACTCACACACATAAAAGACATTAGTGTTACCAAAAATAATGGTACTTTATTTTAGTGACACTAGGCCAAAAAAGCTTTGGAGACTATACTCCCTTAGGAGGTAAGTAAATTACACAATATATACACTAGTAACCAAAAACAGGTAAGTAAACAGTCAGAAAATAGTGAAAATAGTGAAAATCACCATTGGTTGCAATGGGCCTAGGGGGAACAAAAACCATATACTAAAATAGTAGAATGCGAAATTCCATTTCCCACTTAGGCAAGTGTAGTGTGTAGAGGGGCGCTGGGAGTGTAAGAAAACATCAAAGGTAAGTAAAATACCCATCCCAGAGCCCAGGAAAGCAGGAGTAAAACATAGCAAGTTTCCTAAAACACACTAGAAGTCGTGGTAGAAGACAGTGCAAGAACCAGAAGAGACTGCAAGACACCAATGATGGATTACTGGACCTGAAGACCTGTGGAAGAAGGGGACCAAGTCCAAAAAGCACTGAAGAGTCCAGGGAGAACAGGAGCCCCTGCTAACCCAGATGAAGGTGCAAAAGGAGACCCACCGGTGAAAAGACAAAGTCAGTATTACACCAAAGAAGATAGATGTGGGTTCCTGGTTGGTGCAGAAGATGTCCCACGCCGGATGGATGAATGCAGTCTGGTTTGCGTTGCTGGATTCTATCAACAAGCCTTGGTAAACGCAAAACTCACATTTTGCAAAAAATGGCGATGCTCGGGCCCAAGAAGGACCAAGTCGACTCTACCCAGGAGGAGGAGGCAGAGGGGGCTCTCAGCAACTCAGAGAGCCCTCAGAACACCAGGAAGCACGCACAGGAGTCCCACAGCATGGGGACAAAGGAGTTGCAAAAGGATCCCACACCGCCGGAGAACAACTCAGGGAGCTGAGCGTCACAGAATAGAGTGCTGGGGACCTGGGCTAGGCTGTGCACAAAATAATTCTTGGAAAAGCACACAAAAGCCCTAGAAGCTGCAACAAAACATACTGCACAGGGGTACTGTCTGGCAAAGTGAAGCAAGCTCTTACCTCCACCAAATTTGAACAGCTGGACCTTTAGACAGTCAAGGTCACTTTAGTCCACTACCTGTGTTCCAGGATCCACGCTCGTTGTCAGGAGAGGGGACCGAGACACCGCTCGCCGCTGCAGAGAGGTGCCTGCTGAAGAAGGAAAGTGACTCCATCGTTCCATGGGAGATTCCTTTGGTTCTTCTGGTGCAGTAAGAAGACAGGCAGTCTTCGGAGTGTGCACAACCTGGAAACTGTTGCAGTTGCTGACAGGAGATGAAGCTACAAGGTTGTTGCAGTTTTGTAGAGTTCTTGGAGCAGTCAGTGGTTGATCCGTTGGTAGAAGATGAAGTAAAGGATGTAGAGGATTCCTGCTGGAGTCTTGCAATCCAAATCTGAGGAAACACCCACAGGAGAGACCCTAAATAGCCTTCAGAGGGGGATTGGCTACTGAACCAGGTATGGACCTCTCAAGAGGGGTCTCTGACCTCAGCTGCTGGCACTGGCAACTCAGATGCTCCCAGAGTTCCCTGACCATCCTGAAAATAAGATGGCAGAAACTAGGGACAGTCTGGGCACCACCCCTGGGGTGGTGATGGACAGGGGAGTGATCACTCCCCTTTCCTTTGTCCAGTTTCATGCCAGAGCAGGGATTGGGGGGTCCCTGAACCGGTGTAGACTGGATTATGCAAGGAGGGCACCATCTGTGTCCTTCAAAGCATATCCAGAGGCTCTGGGAAGATGCCCCTCCCAGGCCTGTAACACCGATTTCCAAAGGGAGAGGGTGTAATGCCCCTCTCCTAAAGGAAATTCATGTTCTGCCTTCCTGGGATTGAGCTGCTCAAGCCCCAGGAGGGCAGAAGTCTGCCTGTGAGGTGGCAGCAGCTGGGGCTGCAGTGAAAACCTCATAAGGCTGGTATGACAGTACTGGGGGACCATGGTGGAGCCCCCAGAGTGCATGGGATTATGCAACCAATACTGGAAGCAGTATTGGGGTGCAATTCCCAGTTGTTAGACATCTCTTTTGGCCATATTCGGAGCTACCACTGTGAAGCTATATATAGGTATTGACAAATATATAGTGCATACTTATAATGGCATCCCCACACTCACGAAGACCGGGAAAATGGGCCTGGACGACGTGGGGCACCTCTGCTAGTACAGGGGTGCCCTCACACACAGGTACTATGCACCTAGCCTTCAGGGTCTGAAGGTTAGACATATAGGTGACTTATAAGTGACCAGGTTCAGTGAAAATGGCTGTGAAATAGTGCTTGCACTATTTCACTCAGGCTGGAATGGCAGTCCTGAAGAAGTGTTTGTATGAGCTCCTTATGGGTGGCAAAAGAAATGATGCAGCCCATAAGGATCTCCTGGAATCCCAATGCCCTGGGTACCTAGGTACCATGTACTAGGGACTTATAAGGGGGGTCCTATATGCCAATTTGGAGTGGAATACTGGGTTACCAGTATGTAAGTACAACTTTGGAATCAGAAAGAGCAGAAGCACTGGGGTTCAGTTTAGCAGGACTCCAGTGACACAGTTAAGCATACTGACAAAACAGTAAAACATAATGACATGTAGTCCACAAACTATGAGCCCTGGAGTCCTGACTAGCAGGATCCCAGTGACACAGTAAAGACACACTGACAAACACAGAGAGACAGGAAAAGATCGAGGTAACCATGCTAGGAAGAGGCTACTTTCTTACAGGGTCACCACCATTGGATTGCACTAGGGTCTGGGGTGAGTCTCTCTCTCCCTGAATCCCACTCTGAGTTTCACACCCCACCACCATGAGAAGTACCTCCAGAAGTTACACACGGTGGGTTGAGCACACTAACTGCCCCCTATCAGGACAGGGTTTATCCCCTGAATCTGCCCACCCAACCCAGAGTCACCACCCTCAGACTGGACCATTGCCCGGTGAACCATGACTTCCTGGGGTGGACACCTACCCCTCATCAAGTCAGAGTTTACCCCCTGAACCTGACCACCCAGCCTAGAGTTACCACCCTCAGACTGGTTCACTGCCTGGCAAACCAGGACTTCCTGGGGAGCACACCTACCCCCTGCCAGGTTGGAGTTTATCCCCTGAACCTGACCATCCAACAGAGAGTCACCACCCTGAGGCTGGACCACTGCCTTGCAGAACAGGACTTCCTGGTGGGCACACCTACCTCCCACAAGGGAAACACCTTCCCTAAGGACTGTGCTAGAGTCTGGCTGGTGCAGGTCTTTTGACCTGTGCAGACCTGGCAGAGCTTGTTACCCCTGGCCCAGAAAAGGTATCACAAGGGTCATTCCTGGGGGACTCTGACTTCAGACCTGAACCCCGACCCTCCCAGTTCTCCACTGGGGCCCGCAACCCCCTCTCAACCCTACAGCTAGAATTCCACCTCCTCCACTCTGGAGTGACACTACCAGACACTAGGAACGGCAGAATGCTATCACCAGCCACCCACCTAAGTCCTCCTGGCAAAAAGGGATCCCCTCAGCAGCTGGCCCTACGGTGCAGGCTAGGCTCCCCTCCTGGCATTCACTCGTGGAATCAACCAGGGTCTGAGACCGGGTCTGAGACATCCTGGGACACAGCCACCCCCACTCCCTCTCCTCTGAGACAGGACATGGGAACCCAAACCCATCCCACTACATTGGGACCTACCTGGGGCACAAGCCTCTCCCACCATACCTGGTTGGTAAACACCTAGACTGCTCCCTTTAGTAACACCCCCAAGTGCCTCACCGAACCCTCTGGCACTCAACCAGTGGCCTGCCTTCTTTGCAAGCTCCCTGGGGTCAGGGAAATCACACAGTGACAAGTGTTGGCTTAGCCCTGAAAAGAAACAATGAAGCAGGTGCTATCTGACAGTCAGATTGAACAGCCCTTCAAATTTGTCTACTGTGATACCCTTCACACATCCATCTAGTGCAATGCAGCAATCCTCCATTAACTCCTCCCAAGACTGGTGGGACAGTTTCTTACAGCCCCTGGATCTCTTTCTGTATTCTTCAGAGGTAAACACCATACTTCTCAATCAGTGCGTTCTTCATAGTGGGATACTCCCCCTTGTCGCTCCTTTCTAGGGCCAGTATGGCATCCCTCCCCTCCTCAGGAATATAGCTTTCTAGGCCAGTCCCCCAATCCTTTTCAGGGATCCTGCGCTCTACCAGAGCCTTTTCATATTCCTTTAACCACTGACCTATGTCACCACCCTCTTGAAACCTAGGTACCAGATCTGTGGGTATGTGAGGCTCATCTTTGCTACTGCACTTTACATTGCTGCCACCACTGGACTCCACCTGAAGTGCTGGTGACTCCAGACCCTTTAGACTGCACTCAACAACGAGTCTCTCTCTGGCAAAGGGCTTCTCTCCCTCTGTCATCCATTCCTGCACTAAGGTCTTTTGCACCTCAGCCCTTCTTTCCTCCACAGCCAGTCGCGCTAGCTGCAACTTCAGGTCCCTCCCTTCCCGCCTATCTCTAAGCTTATCAGGAGACAAGGCTTGAGAGGAAACACTGCTCCTTACACTGGTCCTAGCAACGGACTCCTTATCACTGGGGCCTCCTTGTCAACTGGTGTCCCGTCCGGTCATTCTCACCCTCCTGGTCAGTCTCCTCACCGCTCACTAGGGATTAGGGCTGGGAGCCCTTCCATTGGGAACCCTCACTACAAACAGGATCCTCTGAGTACCCCTTAAGAACACTCTTCCTCTGGGCATATGTCATAAACCTTTCAAAGAAATTCAGAGATCTCCTGAGATCCCTGCTCTCTGGCAGTCCTCTCTCCCTACAGAACCCCTTTAATTTATCATGCGTGTAGAATGGCAGGTCCTCTAGGTTAAAGGTTGATCCCATTTTGAAACGGTACAGTAAACACAAGTGTGACAACCCAAATACTCAAGCGTAAGAACTGAAAAAAGGAAAAAGGACCAATGAGAGAGACAATCAGGATAAACAAAACGTGATGACGTAAAATACAGTTTGTGGTGCAACAATGAGTCACAATGGCATTGTGCAAATTCAAGTACTATTCTCACTGATGCGACCAATGTTAGAAATGGGGTTTCTGGTTGGCCAGGGTGTGCACCTACGCCAGCCAGAACCCACCCACTCCAATCAGGGCAAGGGAGTTAAACACCCAAGATAACCCCTGCTCACCCCCGTGGTAGCTTGGTACAAGCAGTCAGACCTATCCCAGAAGCAATGTGTAAAGCGATTGCACAACACACACAACACACGTGATGCACTATCCCCACCACAAAGGAAACACAACACCAAGGTTTATAAAAATAAACTGTATTGTACACAACATCATTAGATCAAACACAACATGTCAGTAATAGCCTGCTACCCAATCAGTTGTCAGAACATTCCACAGTACTATGACTTTGCAAAAGCCAGCAGTGGTCACATATGACACACAGGTTACTGATTATTCTGCAACATAAGGAGTAGTCAGGAAAACATTACTACAATAATGCACTTGCCATCACATCATAATAAATGCCCAAACCAGAAACATTAGAAAACACATGGCAAGTCATGAAACATCAAACATAATACCCATATCATAAACTCATCCTAACTGCCCATAAAAGGAACGTCAAAACATATATGGGGCATCAACAACCTCATATCACATATGTCATGAAAGCAATACAAATGTCCATAACAGGAACATCAGCAAACACAGATGACAATTGCATGGTTTGTAAAAGGCCACCTCATGAATGCACCTCGAGTGACAACCAAGGTAAGGGGGCCCCCAGCATTCCTCTGGCCCAAAACTTGGGCTGCCTGATGATTGGGAAAGCTGAGGTGGGTGGCACACACCCCCTCCATTCCTATGTAGAGGCCCCTCCTGGGGCCGACGCCTGATCCGGGGCACCCACTGTCCCCATGGTCCCTCAGGGCCATCCCCAGGGCAGGAGGCAAGGGGCCCCAAGAAAAATACTATGGAACAATTGGAGCTTCACGCTCCTTTGGCAGCGACCGGGGGGGGACTTACTGTCACCTCCCCTGCATCCTGCTCTCCGGGTGGCCCTGGAATATGGAGGAACCTCCAATGGGACCACTGCTGTCCACTTGCCAACACCTGATCTGGTGTGTGACTGTGACTCCTGCTCCTGGGCCGCGGCAGTAAGGCCTGGCAACAGTCACGGCCAGATGGTGCCCCGGGGGTGCTCTGTGTAGTGCGCTTCGCCCTGTTCTCCCTCCAGGTTTTGTTTCTTCGTGACCCGGGGGCACTGATGCAGCAGGCTTCCGATTCGCCTAGCACGAGGAATGTCCATGTCAGGGCAGCGATTCTCCCCAGCAGCAGCGCTCTCAAACAGGCCAGCACAAAGGGGATACAGACAGTGGCAGTTCCTCCTAGTAACCAGAAAATCACAGGTCAGGTCAGCACAGCAGCAGCAGTCCAACGCAGTTTCTGGTGAGTCCCTCCAGCAGCATTCTGTGTCCAGTTCTAAGTACATTAAAAGTGTCTCTGTGTCTCCTTTTCATTAGGAAACCCCCTGTATGTATACTAAGTTTTGCACAAGGTTTAAAAAGAGGGGAAGAGGAGGTGCCAACCAGTTACAACTGGTTCCAGGAGTGTCCCCTCTCTCCTCCAGCACAGATTCCAGACATCAGTTGGGGGTAAACGAGCCCTTTATGTGAGGCCAGAGCACAGCCTTTACAAATGCTAGTGTGCCCCGCCCCCCCCTTCTCTCAGCCCAGGAAGACCATTCAAAATGTATATGCACCTCAGTGACACCTCCACCCTCCGTGTTTACAGGCTGTCTGAAAGGATGCACAAAGCCCAACTGTTATGCTGCCCTAGACGCAGATTGGAGTCAAGCTGCAAAACACCAGAGTCATAACGAGAGAGAAATGCTAACTTTCTAGAAGTGGCATTTCTGTAATGGCAATAAAAAATCCACCTACTCCAGTAAGCAGCCTTTCTCACGACTCGTACAACCATACCAAACATACCTATGCTACCCCTCATAAATCAGACAATACCCCCTAGACATAAAGCAGGACATTTCCAATGTAATCCTATGAGAAGGCAGCACTCACAGCAGTGAGAAACCAAATAGACTATCACTACCAGGACAGGCACGCAACCAAGCACATGTCCTGCCTTCAACATACATAGCACCCTGCCAATAGGGCTAGCTAGGCCCTACCTTAGGGGTGACTTACATGTAGTAAAAGGGGAGTTCTGGGCCTGGCAAGTAAATTTAGATGCCAGGTCCCTGTGGCTGTAAACTGCGCACGCAGGCCCTGCGCTAGCAGGCCTGAGACAGGTTTGAGAGGCTATTTCAGTGGGTGGAGCAAGCAGCGCTGCAGGACACTAGTAGCATTTAATTTACAGGTCCTAGGTATAGGGATACCACTGTACAAGGAACTTACAGGTACATTAAATGTGCCAATTAGGTGTAAGCCAATCATACCAACTTTAGAAGGGAGAGCACCTGCACTTTACCACTGATCAGCAGTGATAAAGTGCTCAGAGTCCTAGAGCCAACCGCAAGAGGTCAGAAAAAATAGGAGGAAGGAGGCAAACAGTCTGTGGATGAACCCGCAAAAAGGGCCAGGTCTAACACTTATGCTGTAGAAATCATTTGGAAATCCACCACAAAAATATTTTTCTAACTATCTTCAAAAACATAAGTATGTACATAAGTATGTACATAGTGCGTGATACATTGCTAAGCTGCTTCAGTACAGAATTCATATAATATTTTGTTAATTTAAAATATACTTTAGTTACTTGAAGTACGTGTTACCATTGTGAAATGGGCAGACAAAAAAACAGTCTTTCAGTTCATAGAAATATTGGTTCAAAATTGCAGTATTTGTAGACACACATTGATTCATATTTTTCATTTTGTAAATGTAAATAATGGAGATTTCTTTGCCTTTTAAACACACTGTACAAATGTATTTTTGGTTTTGTCATTTTTGGTGACATAAGTTTAATATTCTAAGTAACAAAGCCCTGTCAATTAGAGAAATATAAATGGATACGAAACACGTTTATAAATGATATAGGAGATAGCATGGGGAATTTCACAACTGTGACAAAATGGTTTTTAAAAATGTTCCCTATATGCATGAAATAATGATAATAAAGAATTCAAGATTGAGAGCCTTGAAGCTGGTGAAATATGAAGACTTGGAAAATGTTTTGTGATCAAAGTCCATGATCAGTTCTATTTATACAGATACAATGAAAACTATTGCATATGTCATTTCAGGATCATAGGGGCAGGAGTGGGAGACATTGGCCAGGTCAGCAGAGAAGCAGCTGTCCACTGTGGTTTGGGTGCTTGAACCACGGACATCATCTTCGGAGACTCCACAGAGGGTCAGTCCCTAGTGGTGGGGGGGACATTACCGCTACAGTTTTTCCTGCATCCCTGTCTGCCACCCAGAGATCAATCTTCACCCTCCCTCTGGCTTTCCCCAGTTAGCCCAACCCACCCCCCTAAAAGAGGTAGCATCTCCTTCGCAGCAGGCATCTCGCTTCCGTGCCCGTCTCCCAGGCTAGACTGAGTGAGGAAGCTGTTGACCTCCCACGGAACATGTCTGTAGACCAGACTGCACTCCAGAATGACTCCATGGGCTTAGTGGTTACATGAAACAAATGGTAGCTTACCTGGAAGTCATTCACAGTGCTTTGTCTGGCCTACAGAGGTAATTCCAAAGACTAGCCTCCTCACTGACCACAGTCCCCCATCTATCCCAATCTTGTACCCCAGTCCCACCCCTTCCCCATCCCAATTCCCTATTCCCAGCCCTGTCCGAAGCACACTCACTCCTTTGTATGCATCCACTCCAACACATACAAGCAGCTCATCCATGCATAAATATAAACACAGCAAAGAAGACAGGCGCACACAAGCATCATGCATGTTCGAAACAGGGTCTCTAGTTGGCAGTGGTTTGTACCCTGTCCAAGTAGGTACCCTCAATCTAGTCAGCTTAGGGGAGTCACATGGCTAAAATAACCCCTGCTCATCCCCTTGGTAGCTTGGATGAGCAGTCAGGCTTATCTCAGAGGCAAAGTCAAACCACCACAAAAGTACTCCAGACCAGTTTAGAAAAATTGCCAATATTTATCTGGGTAGAACAACACCAAAACGACACAAATCCAACATACACAAGTAAAGATATCACTCTTGAAAGATTAAATGTAATTGTAGTTCCTTTAAATCAATGAGCGCTTGACAGGGGCAAAGCACCTGAGTTTCGTCAAAAACAAAGTTGATGTGGGCCACAGGGGAGGTGATGAGTCAAAAGAGCCAGAGATGCATCGGTTCCTTACTGTTGCAGGGGAGGTGGTGTGTCGGTTCCTTACTGCTAGGCAGGGGAGGTGATGCATTAGGTCCTTACAGCCACGTGGAGGTGATGCATTGCTTCTGGCACAAAGCATTGTTTACTTACTGCAGCGCTGTGTCGATGAGGAAATTGGCACCCAGGGATGATGCATTGGGGATGCGTCAGAAGTCAAGCCATGATGCATCGATCTCACAGCAATGAAGCAGGCGCTGTATCAGAATCAGGACGGTGCATCACTGACTTCAGTGATGTTGTGCTTGAAACTCACGCAGCGGTGGTTCTTCTGGATATACTCCAATGGGAAGCTGGGACCTGCGTGGAAAACCATAGTTGTTGCATCAAGGGGGGACCACGCTCCGATGTAGACAGTGGCAATGCATCAAATTCTTGCAGCGATGCGTCGGTTCAGACTGGTGCAGTGAGTGAAGGGTGGATTTTCTTCTTACAGCACCAAAATTCTCCTTCAAAGGCCTAAACTAGATTTGGCAGAACAGGGATCTCAGCAAGGGAGCCAAGATGCTGGCAGATAAAGTCTTTGATGTCCCTGAGACTTCTTAACAGGAGGCAAGCTCAACTCAAGCCCACGGAGAACCTTGGAAAGCAGGATGTAGAAAGCAAAGTCCCATACTTTCATTCCCAGGACAGCAGCAGCAAGCAGCAGGCCAGCACAGCAAGGCAGAAAAGCAACATGCTGAGTAGCAGTCCCTCCTACAGCATCCAGTTTTTCTTTCTGGCAGAATGTCCTCAGTCCAAAAGTGTTCTAACATTTTGGTGTGAGATGTCCAGAAATCTTTGTAGTGCACAAGACCCTCCCATTCCTGCCCTGGCCCCAGACACATTCCAGGGGGTTGGAGACTGCTTTGTGCAAGAACGGACACAGCCCTATCGAGGTACAAGTATCAGCTCCTCTCACCTCTCTATCTCAGGAAGGCCCATCAGGATATGTAGGGCACACCTCAGTTCATCTTGTGTGACTGTCTAGAGTGAATTCACAAACAGCCCAACTGTCAACCTGACCCATACGTGTATTCCACAGACAGGCAGAGGAACAGATTGGTTAAGCAAGAAAATACCACTTTCTAATAGTAGCATTTTCAAACTTACAATGTAGAAAACAATTTGACAAAAGATGTATTTTTAAATTTTGAATTCAGAGACCCCAAACTCAACACCTCTATTTTTTCCCAATGGGAAATTATACTTAAACTACATTTCAAGGCAATCACCATGTTACCATATGGAAGAGATAATATTTTCAATAGTGAAAAACAAGTTTAACACTATTTCATTATCAGGACATGTAAAACATACCAGTACATGTCCCACCTTTAACATACACTGTACGCTGCCCATGAGGCTACCTAGGGCCTACCTTGAGGGTGACGTACATGTACAAAAAGGAAAAGATTGGGCCTGGCAAGTGGGTACACTTGCCAGGTTGAATTGGCAGTTTAAAACTGCAGACACAGTCACTGCAGTGGCAGGTCTGAGCCATGTTCACAGGGCTACTCATGTGGGTGGCACAATCAGTGCTGCAGGCCTACTAGCACCATTTGATTTACAGGCCCTGTGAACCCCTAGTGCACTTTACTAGGGACTTACTAGTAAATGAAATATGCCAATAATGGAAAAGCCAATTACAAATACAGTTTACACAGAGAACACTTCCCTTTTAGCACTGGTCAGCAGTGATAAAGTGCCCAGAGTACCAAAACCAGCAAAAAAGCATTCCAGCACACAGTCCAAAACACAGGAAGCAGAGGCAAGATCGAGAAAACCACACCAAGGATGCCTGGTCTAACAGTGGGTTTAATAGGTTTCCCTACATGGTTCCCGCTCCCAGGACTAATTAGTACACTCACCTTAGTTATAATTACCGCCACAATACGTTTTGGTGCCTTCCCCGTCATGGGTGTTTGTCTTACCCACACAAGTGAGGTAACTTTTTTATTGGGGGACCAGGGGAATGCCGGGTGGAAGGAAGTTTGTGGCTCCCCTCAGATTCCAGAACTTTCCATCACAGAAATGTGCTGAAAAAGTGTTTTTACCCAACTTTTGAGGTTTGCAAAGGATTCTAGGTGACAGACCTGGTGAGATTTTCATTCTGGATTTTCCTAGGTGTCTAGTTTAAAATATAAATAGGCTTGCTAGGTTTCCCTAGGTGTCACTGATCTAGAACCCATAATCCACAGCTAGGCACTTTAAAAAAATGCATCCGTTTTCATTTGAAAAATGTGATGTGGCCACGTAATGTTTTGGAGCATTTCCAGTCAAAGGCATAGGCCTACTCACACAAGTGAGATACCATTTTTATTGAAAGACTTGGGGGAAGGCTGGGTGGAAGGAAGTTTGTGGCTCCCCTCAGATCCAGAACTTTGCATTGCTGAAATGTGAGGAAAATGTGTTTTCTTAGACAAATTGTAAGGTTTGAAAATGATTCTGGGTGACAGAACCTGGCGAGAGCCCCACAAGTCACACCATTCTGGATTTCCCTCGGTGTCTAGTTAAAAAAAATATATAGGTTTGCTTGGTCTCCATATGTGCCGGCTGAACTAGAGCCCAAAATCTACAGCTAGGCACTTTGAAAAAAACACATTGGTTTTCATTGGAAAAATGTGATGTGTCCATGTAGTGTTTTGGGACATTTCCTGTCGTGGGCACTAGACCTACCCACCCAAGTGAGGTACCATTTTTATTAGGAGACTTGGGGGAAGGCTGGGTAGAAGGGAGTTTGTGGCTCCCCTCATATTCCAGAACATTGCATCATTGAAATTTGAGGAAATGTGTTTTATTAGACAAATTTTGAGGTTTGTAAAGGATTCTGGGGTCCAGAACCTGGTGAGAACCCCACATGTCAGCCCACTCTGGATTTTCCTTGGTGCCTAGTTTAAAAAATATATAGGTTTGCTAGGTTTCCGTATGTGCCAGCTGAGCTAGAGCCCAACATCAACAGCTAGGCACTTTGCAATTTCATTGGAAAAATGTGATGTGTCCACGTAGTGTTTTGGGACAATTCCTGTTGCAGGCATGAGGCCTACACACACAAGTGAGGTACCGAGACTCGGGGGAACACAGAATAGAAGAACACGTTTTATTGCCAATTGTCTTTCTCTACATTTATGCCTTCCAAAAGTAAGACAGTTGTTCAGAAAGAAGTCATTTTGAGAAATGCCCTGTAATTCAAATACTAATATGGGTAGCCCCGAATTCAGAAAGGTGCAAATAACCACTGCTTCTAAACTCCATATCTTGTGCCATTTTGGAAATACATAGGTTTCCTTGATATCTATTTTTGACTTTTTATATTTGACCAAATTAATTGCTTCATACCCCGTATACAATGAAAACCCATGGCAAAGTGCAGCTCATTTATTGGCTCTGGGTACCTTGGGTTCTTTATGAACCTACAAGCCCAGTATATCCCCGTAACCAGAAGGGTCCAGCTGACGTAACAGTATATTGCTTTAAAAAATCTGCATAGCTGGAAAAAGTTACAGAAGAAAACATAGACAGAAATGGCTGTTTTTTAACTCAATTTCAATATGTTTCTGTTTCAACTGTTACTTTCTATAGGAAAACCTAGACAGATCTACACAGATGACCACTTGCTGAATTTAGAATTTTGTCTACTTTTCAGAAATGTTTAGCTGTCCAGGATCCGCCATTGGTTTCACACCCATTTCCGTCACTAATTGGAAGGAGGCTGAAAGCACAAAAAATTGTAAAAATGGGGTATGTCTCAGTAAATTGGCAAAACTCTGTTGAAAAATTTGTTTTTCCAATTTGAGTTTTCCTGATCCCTAAAAGGTGGGAAGATTGTGATTTTAGCACAGCAAACCATTTGTTAATGCCATTTGCAGGGAACAAAACACGTGCTTTATTCTGCAGCATTTTTTTCCCATTTTCCCAAAAATTAGCTATATTTTGGCTAATTTCTTGATCTCCTTCAGGGGAACTCCCAAATGCAGGGTACCTTTAGAATCCCCAGAATGTTGGAAAAAAAGGATGCAAATTTGGTGTGGATAGCTTATGTGGACAAAACGTTATGAGAGCCTAAGCACAAACTACCCCATTTAGGCAAAAAAAGGCTTGGCACAGGAGGGGGAAAAAGCCTGGCAGCGAACGGGTTACTGTATACTGTTTGTACTGTTTGGAAAACTCATTATTTCCCTCACTGAAGACCCAGATACAGCCAAAAGGAACTTCCACTCAGGAATGAAAGCCGTCGCCACCTGGATGAGAGAAAGCTGCCTCAAGCTCAACTCTGGCAAGACTGAGCTCATCATTTTTGGAAACAATACTTCACTTGGGATGACTCCTGGTGGCCCGCATCCTTCAGTGCCCCCCGCACCGACTGAGCACACCCGCAACCTAGGCATCATCCTCGACTCCTCCCTATCCATGACCTGCCTGGTAGACTCAATCACCTCCACCTGCTCCAAAACCCAGACATCTCCACATCACACAAACTACAGAACTTCAGATGGATACCAGCAGACTGTTATAGGACAGTCACCCATGCCTTAGTCACAAGCAAACTCAACTATAGCAATGCTCTCTACACCAGCAACTTAACTAGAAACATAAAAAAACTACAACTCATCCAGAACGCTGCCACCAGACTCATACTGGACCTCCCACACCGAGAAAACATCCCCCAACACCTGAGGACCCTCCACTGGCTCCCAGTCAATAAACAAATCACCTTCAAAATACTCACCCACACTTACATGGCAATATACAACGAATGACCAGCCTACCTGAACCACAGTGTCTCCTTCCACACACCCCCAGATCCCTCCTCTCCATCCAGATGGCCCTGGCCACCATCTCTCAGATTCGTAAAACCACTGCCGGAGGACGATCCGTCACCTACATTGCAAAGAGCTGGAACAACCTCCCTCTCCACCTCAGACAAAGCCCAGCGTTCACCATCTTCAGGAAAAACCTCAAGATGTGGCTCTTTGGATGAGGCCCCTCGCCTCCCCCCAGTGTTTTGAGACCCTCATGGGTGAGTAGCCAAGCTTTAAAAAACTGATTGATTGATTGATTGTAATTATTATGATGTATTATTAAAATGTTTATGGTATTATTTATATTTATTTAATAATTGTATGCATTAAAATTATATTTATTATTTTTGCAATTATTTTTAAGTGTATATTTTGATTTTATATTTGTAAGTTAATGCAATTTGTATATTTTTTCATTTTGAATATTTTTTCATTTAATTAATATTATTTTATAAAATTAATATACATACCAGTTAAACAATGTTTATTTTGTTATATTGTAAAATGTTGCCTTTTAATGGTGATATTCTGATCTTCTACATTTTTGTAGTCAATAGTTTTTTACCTTACATACAAAACATGTGAAGTCGATATTTTTATCCTCAGTACTTTTTGGGTGATAATTTGTATTGTAGTATTTTTGTTAGCGATATTCATACAGCCTGCTAATCAACCTCCCATTGCTTATTTTTACCCCTAAAATGTTGTTACTGATTGGGTGATGTTAATTGGCATATTTGGCTTTTATGTACGTCTTTTGCAAAATTGTGCAAAGACTGTACAAGTATCATAAAAGTCAAATACCCAATGTGGATCCAATATGATCTCATACTACACGCAAGTAGAGTTACAATCTTGCAAAATAGCTAACAGGTAGCACTGTTACACTGCAAACACAGCAGGAGTGTTAACATGCCAAACCATCCCAGTTCCACACATATAGAACAAAATCTTAAATTCAACAAGTATTCAGTGTGCTTTGAACTCAGCCAGATCCATTTGCATAATGATCAAATTTACCACACAGAATGTATATTAACATACATGTTACAGTGTTAACATAAACACAAAAGACAAATTTTGTTAGAACATAGGACTGTGCCTATGTAACACATAGGAAAAGCTTACTCAAAATTTGAAAAGACCATTTGAAAGCTTAGCTAAAAAATCTATAATTGTAATACTTTACTAAGGAAGGAAAATATAATTATTTTCTGAACTAAGGGGCTCATTATGAGTTTAGGGGTCCCACGACTGGACCACCAAGCTCATGGGGATGACGCCACTGCCAAGGCGGTAACGTACCTCCCCCTGAGTGTATTACAATGTTCACACCGGGCTGACGGGCTGGAACATTGTAAAATGTGTTCCCACTGAGCTGACCGATATATTGGCCTTGGTTCCCTTAAGGGAGACGAGGCCAGTATATTAGCACTCCAGCACTCTCAGAATGCTCACTGCCTACAGTGCAGACAATGCGCTTTCCGACTGTGCTGGTCATGGGGGACCCCAGCACTTGCTTTCCACCAGCCTTTTCATGGCGGGGTTCCTGTCATGAAAAGGCTGGTGGAAAGTGGGGTTGTAATCAGTCAGGCGGCGCTGAGTTCAGCGTTGCCATGGCTGGTTACAAACTTGACAGCCATCACCCCATCAGAATCTATGATCCTGGTGGAGACGGCGGTGGTTAGGTGGGTCTGCCTGCCCACAAAACTTGTAATTGGGTGGCTGGACTGCCTGGAGTGTGGAGGTCTTAACATCAACCTGAGTGTGGCGGTCCTTGTACCACCACACTTGTAATGAGGCCCTTAGTATCTTGTAGCAAAAAGGCTACCAGAAATTTGTGAAATGTTTCAAAATCTGGCTTTTCAGAACCTTAGATCAAAACCAGTTTTCCCAGGCAGTGTCTCCTGAAGTGATATTTAATTTGGCTTTCCAGGCCCAGGACACTAAGATGAGGCATGAGCATCCTTCATAATTAGTGTTCTGCTACAGGGAATGGGGCCACTGTCTCTCTGGCCCATATTGAGGGAAGGCCATCAAGAAGACAAGACACATTGCTTATAAAGTTCTGACAGCCAGGAAGCCCAACCCAGTACATAGCAGTCACCTGTTAAAGGAAAATAGGGACATTTGACAGCTTAACAACAAAAAGACTGCCCTGTCATCCTGTTATCTTACCCACATGTCAAAGGATGAACACTACAGCGAAATACCTCTGGAAGTCTTCCAGAGACAACTTGGCATCCCTCTCTTAATTCGGACAATAGAGAATGGAAAAGGGTTGCTGTGTTTTGTTTTGATGGGAACAGGGCTGTCCCTGACCATCAATGGCAAACTCATAGATGGGCTTAGTGAGCTGAAGGGGTATAAGCTTAATGTCAATCTTGTGAAGGCCTTAGATGAAAAGCCATAGTTTAAAAGCAAGTGAGAGCGCTAGGCTTTCACAGTTACAAATATTAAGTATGAATAGCTGCAGAATGCATTTTTCTTTTTACCAAACCTGACGTAGGTCATGAATGTTAAAAGTTAAATGTTCAATGACACAAGTGTGCTGAGAAGAGAAAGACTAAGGGCCTCATTACAAGTTTGATGATCAGATCGCCAGACCTCCATGTTGGCAGTCCTGAAAAGACCGCCATGTTGGTGGTATTTCAGACTGCCCTAGTAGGAGTTAAACAGGCAGGACCAATGACCACCAACCAAAAAAGTCACACCAGCAGCAGCATGGAGGCCTGGAAATAGGTGGTCTGGCCTCCAGTGCCAACATCACAGAGACCAGCCACTGATAGTATTAAAAGTCCAAAGTCGCAGTGGTGGACACCCATGAAGGTCAGCCAATGGCGGTCCGCACCATGTCAGTATGTGGTCAGTAAAGTAATACACAATGGCACAATGGATGGATTTGAAAACAACACACTGTCACACACTGCCACACTGGACACACCTGCAAAGGGCACTATAATACACACCCCTTAACACACCAGAATCCTTTGCATTTACACTGCAACACACAGAAGCCAGAGCACACTATTTACTACACAGCACAAATACTAGGCCCCACTTTTTGTCTCACCATCTCTTTTCACACCAAGCACACACTTTTGTCCAGTCACACCCTTTTGCACCTCCTCTCTTTAGTAAGTCATCTGACAAATGTCTTTTTTTTCTCTTCCACCATGTAATTTTCCAAATACCCACATTTTTCTGAGGATGAGTTAAGAGTCATGGTGGATGAAATCATAAGAGTAGAGCCACAGTTGTTTGAGGCACAAGTCTAGCTTACTCCTCTCAGTAGAAAAATGGAAATGGTGGGCAGGCTAGTCAACAGAGTCAATGCTGTAGACACAACCCTGCACACAAAGGAGGAAATGAGGAAGAGGTGGAACGACCTCAGAGGCAAGGTCTGTTCCCTGGTCTCCGGGCACCAGCTGTAGGCCAAGAAGACTGGCAGTGGCCCTCCCACCCCCCCATTACAGCCTTATCCCTGGGAGGAAAAGGTCTTGGCTATCCTGCATCCTGAGGGCTTGACAGGAATGCCTGGGAAAGTGGAGTCTGGTAAGCCATAACAAAAAATGTCCCGAAAATGCAATGTCATGCATGCAAATGGCTCACCTTTTACCACTTCTACTGTCACTCCACTCACCAGCCCAGTGTTCACCTGTCCAAAGACCCCATTTGGCAATTCACAATTGAAGTGTACTCATCTGGGGGGATAACATTTGTATAGTGTGTGCAGTACAGGGACTGCCATGGCTTCAACTCCCAGGAGGCACTGTTACTGTTACCCAAACCACCAGCCCAGTGTTTTCTCTACCAAATACCCTTGTTTGCTCACTACCAATTGAAGTGCACTCACCTGGGAGGATGACATTTGTCAAGTGTGTGTTTAGTGCAGGGACTGGCATGACTACAACTCCCGGGTGCCACTGTTATAATGGCTCCAACCACCAGCGCAGTGTTCTCTTCTCCAAATACTCCTGTTTGTCAACTCACAATTGAAGTGTACTCACATGGGAGGATACCATGGGCTAACTGTTGGGAAGTACAGGGAGTGACATGACTGAAAAGCCCAATAGGCACAGTTTCTCCAAGACTAATCATCAGCCCAGTGTACACTTGTCCAAATACATGTTAGTGAGCTCTCAAATAGAGTTTACCCATCTTTGAGTGTACTATTTGTCAAGTGTGTGTAGTAGAGAGAGTGACATGACTGCAAAGGACACTATGCACTGTTTCTGTAACTCCAAACACCAGCAGAGTCTTCACTTGCCCATATACCCTTGTTTGTCAACACACAATTGAGGTGGACTCACCTGGGGGGATAAAATTGATGGTGTATGTACTAAAGTGACTTATATTAATGCAAATCCCGGAGGGCTCTGATACTGTTAGCCCAACCACCAGCACAGTGTCCTTTATCTCAAAATACCCTTGTTTGGTAATTCACAAATGGAATTTACTTACCTGGGGGATGACATATGTATAGTTTGTGTAGTAGAGGGAGTGATATGACTGCAAATCCCAGGGGCACTGTTACCATAGCCTCCAACACCAGCATAGTGTCCCCTTGTCCAAATCCCCCTGTTCCTCAACTCACAAATGAAGTTTACTCACCTAGGGGACAACAAATAAATGGTGTGTGTAGTAAAGGTACTGAAATGAATGAACATTCCAGGAGGCTCTAAAACTATTACCTCAACCACCAGCAGATTGTTCTCCTCTCAACATACCCTTTTTGGCAATTCACAAATTAGGTTTACTCCCCTGGGGGATGACATATGTATAGTGTGAGTAGTACAGGGAGTAACATGGCTACAAATCCCAGGAGGCTCGGATAGTGTTACCCCAGCCACCAGCACAGTGTCCTCCTCACAAAATACCCTTAATTGGTAACTCACAAATTAAGTTTAGTCACCTGGGGAATGACAAATGTATAGTGTGTTTAGTAGAGGGAGTGACATGACTGCAAATCCCTGGAGCCACTGTTTCCCTGACTCCAAACACCAGAACAGTGTACATTAGATCAAAGAGCCCAGTTTCGCAAATCACAACGTAAGCTTAATCAGATGTGAGGATACCATTTGTAAAGTGTGTGTAGCAGAGGGAGTGACCTGACTGCTAAGGCCAGGAGGCTCTGTATCCCTCACTCCAGACACAAGGCCAGGGTCCATATGCTCAGATAGACATGTCTGTGACCTCTCAATTGAAGTTCACTCACCTGGGAGGATACCATATGGAAAATAGTGGGAAGTAGATGGAGTGAATAGAAAACAAATCCCAATTGGCCATATTTACCTAACTCCAACAACCAAACCTGTTTCACTTTCCAAAATCTATCTAGTAGAGAACTCCCAAATGAACTCCACATCACTGTAACTCCCAGGAGGCACATTGTCCCCAACTCAAAACACCACACCAATAGTCACTTGATCAAAAACCCTTGCTTGATAAATCAGATTTGAGGTTTACTCATCTGGGAGTAACCAGGATACAGGTCATGCCCAACTCTTAGATGTCTCTGGCTACTTAGCTCCATCTTGAACTCCTAACCCAAGATGTAACTATTGAGGACAGGAAGGACATCCTACCTAGTGTGCAAAACAATTATCCCAAAGGCCTCAAGATGCATCACCAGAATGGCATTGTCAGTAGACACATTAGCACGGCAGTAAATACATGGTGACTTCTGACACCTATGCAACATACTCCTGGGTATGCCTGCAGCACATTCAACTAGGCCACAAAATGGGCCAGAAACCTAACTTGCCTAGCCACTGTTTAGCCTGTACTGGTAGCAAGATGACATTCTCAGACCATCAACCCAAAGGACAATGTTTTGCTCATCTCAGCAGCTGTTTCAGGCAAAGCGATCTGGCATGGTCCACACATCTCATGTCAATACAACCAATACCATGTAACCTTTCACAATAGGATTACCTGCCAATCAAATCAGTACAGTTTTTGCAAAATGCCACTGTAAACTTTTGGAAATAGATGTCACAATACAACTAGTAACATTATGGCCCTCATGATGACCCTGGCGGTGAGTGATAAAGTGGAGGTAATACCGCCAACAGGGTGTCGTTAACTACTGCCAAATTATGACCATGGGGGTTATAACTCCTAAAGACAGCCAATGTACCACACCAACGGCCAGGGCAGAAACAACACTCACCATGGAGGTAGCCGCCAACAGCCAGGTGGGAGACAAAGTACTGCCCACCATATTATGACACAGGAAACAGCCACCTTTTCCGGGGCGGTACCTATGCCATCAAAAGCCTGGCGGAAACACATCACTGAAGAGAACTGACTCACCATCGGAGACACAGGGAAGAAGAACGCCGCCATGGAACCCGAACTGCAAGTTTTCCCGATGATCTTCTACGTTATGCTCCAACTGGAACAACAACAAAGATGATGATGGTGAGTACAGCCTCCTAGCACACAAGGGAGGGAGGGAGGGAGGAAAACAAGAGTGACACACACGCATGACACACTCCATACACACACACACCATACACACATCCAGCTGCAGATGAAAAACAATTTTCACCCGATACACGGCAGAATTATGCAAAGATAATAGGAATGCACGAAAGTGAATGTATTAATATCAACAGATAATAAATTGTTGAATTGTCCATGAAACAGATATGTACACATGTACACAAAGGGACACTGACCAGTCCAATGTTCAAAGGGTCCACATGGCCACAGGGCACAGTCTAAGGCTCAACTTGAATCCTGACTTCATCTGGATAGAACTCTGCAGGGGCATCAATTTGCAAGAGGGCAGGCACCTCAGGGGGAGGGGGGCACCTCAGCTGGATTCGAGAACAAGCCCATTGGTTCTGGAGGGGGCTCCATGCCCATTGCTCTGTCCTGGGGAGTGCAAGGCCACAGTGTCTCAGATGGGTGACTTTCCCACTAGTTCTAGAGGGGACTCCTTGCCCATTGCTTAGTCCTGTGGAGTGCAAGGCCACAGTCTCTCAGGTGGGTGACTTTCCCACTGGTTCTGGAGGGGGCTCCATGCCCATTGCTCTGTCCTGGGGAGTGCAAGGCCACAGTCTCTCAGGTGGTTGACTTGCCCACTGGTTCTGGATGAGGCAACATGCCCATTGCTCTGTACTGGGGAGTGCAAGGCCACAGTCTTTCAGGTGGGTAACTTTCCCACTGGTTCTGGATGGGGCAACATGCCCATTGCTCTGTCCTGGGAAATGCAAGGCCACAGTCTCTCAGGTGGGTGACTTGCCCACTGGTTCTGGAGGGGGCCCCACATACAGCAGCCCCTAGGGTATGGCCTACATGGCGTCCGCTCTTAATGGTGGCTACAGTGTGGTGGCAGATGAAGATGCCTCCTGGGCAGCCTCTGCAGATGGTGATGGCTACAGTGTGGTGGCAGATGGAGGTGCCTCCTGGGCAGCCTTTGCAGGTGGTGATGGCTGCAGTGGGTTGGCAGATGGAGGTGCCTCCTGGGCAGCCTCTGCAGGTGGTGATGGCTGCAGTGTGGTGGCAGATGGAGGTGCCTCCTGGGCAGCCTCTGCAGGTAGTGATGGCTGCAGTGGGGTGGCAGATGGAGGTGTCTCCTGGGCAGCCTCTGCAGGTGGTAATGGCTTTACTTTCTCAACTGGTGGTGGGGGCCCGTGACCGCTGATGGTGGTGGAGGTGTCACCCTGACAGCCTTCACTAGAGTAGAGGGTTTTGTCCCCTCCATGACATGGACGGTGGATTCCTTACCCTTCCTGGCAGGGGGAGATGGCTTCTTCCCCTTCTTGGATGGAGGTACAGGCTCCTTTCCCTTCTTGTCTGGAGGTGCAGGCTCCTTCCACTTCTTGCCTGAAGGTACAGACTCCTTTCCCTTCTTGCCTGGAGGTGCAGGCTCCTTTCTCTTCTTGCCTGGATATGTGTTATCCTTCCCACCATGAGTAGGTGATGCTACCACTGTCCTCGTGGACTGTTTGGCTGAGGTGCTGGTCTGGGTCTTTGGGACCCTGCTTTAACGGGCAAGACAGGGGAGGGGAAGGTAAGAGGGCAAGTTGGGCAAGGTAAAGCTTCTTAGGGACGGTGGGGCGGGAGTAGGGAGGAGTGATGGGAGTGGAGGTTGAGGGTATGGTTGTAGGAGGTGTATTTCTGCTGGATTTGGGTGCAGGTGCATGGGCTGTATGCTGATGTGAGGCTGATAGCTGTTGGGTGTGTGAGTGCTTGCCTTTGTGTCCTTTAGGTGGGAGAGGACACAGGGGATGTGTGCATGGATGTTGTGCTAGTGAGTGTGTGTGCTGATTGGTGTGGTGATGCTGGTGGTGGATGTTGATGTAGTGCATGCAGGTGTGAATGTGGACGTGACTGGGAGGGAGGTGGAGGAGGAGGAGGAGGTGGAGACAGTGGAGGCAGTGGATGTTGTCATGCCTTCAACTGTATGGTGTTTGCGTGTGGGCTTGTGGGATGAAGTGTGGTGCATGTGTTGCCTGTGCCACTTTTGGATGTTGTCTTGTGTGCATGCTCGTCTGTATGTGTGCCTGGGATGGGTTGGGGTGAGGAGAATGGGACTGGGAAGTGGTAGCTGGGGGAGGGATGGTAGAAACAGGAACAGTAGCTGCCATCAAAGAAGAGGCCAGAGCTTGAATCACTCTCTGTTGGGCCGCCAATCCACTGTGAATGCCCTCCAGGAAAGCATTACATTGCTGCATCTGGGATGCCAGCCCCCTGGATGGTATTCACAATGGTTGATTGCCCTACAGAGATGGATCTCAGGAGGTCAATAGCCTCCTGACTCAGAGCAGCAGGGCTCACTGGGGCAGGGCCGGAGGTGCATGGGGCGAAGTAGATGCCCACCCTCCTAGGTGAGCTGGCACGGGAAACTTGCTGAGGGGCTACTGGGAGGGTGGTGCTGGTACGGGGTGGCGGCTCGACCTACAGCTGGGGTGGTCACAGAGGTATCCGCCACCACCAGGGAGCTTCCATCGGAGGAGGTATCTGAGTCTGTGTTGTCACCTCCTGTCTCTGCGGTGGTGCTCCCCTCGCCCGCCATCCCACTGGTTCCCTCGGCATCGGTGGACTCTGCCTCCTCGGTCCTGTGGGATGCAGCTCACTCTGTCACCGGTGCCCCTGCTCCCCCACCAGATGATGCTAATGCACACAAGGACAGGATGACAAAATAAAAAAAGGGGGGGAGAGAGACAAAGGAAACATTGGGTCAATGACTGCACCAACACCACAGTAGGCATACACAGCACCATCACACACAGGGAACAGGCTTAAGCACTATGCATTGCACTGCCAGTCATATGGCTAGATTCTAAGGCAAGATGAGGGCCACCCACCTCCAACTGCAGCACTCCTGGGACCCACGATGCCCTGCCTGAAATGGACCGCTAACAAGCTAGGTTGCCTGTATTTGTTTTACACCCATTACCCTAGAGATGACCCACGCTACAATGTCTGCCCTGGCCTTTGGGGCACCCACTAACTCACATCCACCACCCGGATCCCACCTCACCTGCCAAAGTTTGTAATGATACCCACTGTACTCACCCCCTTGTGGCTGCTGTGATTCCCTCAAGCACCCATCCAGCTCAGGGTAGCCCACCGCTAGTAGCCATCAGGGGGGTCAGGTTCCGATGGGCACTCCTTCCTCATTGGGAGGCCATCCCCAGCTGGGCCTCCACGGTCTTCCGTGCCCAGCGTCTCAGGTCCTCCTACCATTTCTGACAGTGGGTGCTCCACCTGCCATAGACCCCCAGGGTCTGTACGTCCTTGGCGGTGGCACGCCATATTCCCTTCTTTTGATGGGCACTGACCTGCAGAGGCAATACAGACAGGAACACACCATTAAACAAACAGTCAAGCCTGTCAGACAAATGGCCCACCTTAGCTGTTTCCATCACCATTGGCAGACACATCGACCAGCTCACACCATGTACTCCACCACAAGACATTCCTCCACCCCCTTACAAGATGCTTGCACACACATCTCCATGCATCCTTCCCACATGCATCATGCCCAACGTATACTCATCTGTTGGTCTGGAGGCCCATACAGCAGTCCATACTTGGGTAGGGCCCATCCACCAGTCAGCTCCATCTTCCTTGCAATGGATATCTGCTGTATCTGTGCTCCAAAAGCTCTGGCTCTACCCTGACAATTTCCTCCACCATGACCCTTAACTCCTCATCAGTGTAACAGGCGTGCCTTTGTGGGGACATGGGTGTTGTGTGGAGTGTGTTGGTGAGAGTGTGTTGCATAATGTGTTGGGGTGTGTGATGTGGGGTGCGTGAGGGATGTATAGGTGTAAGTGGTGTGTGTCTAGTTGTCGCAGTGGTGTTGGTGTCAGTCTTGTGGCAATGATCTGTATTCGTAAAGGGTTGTGGGTAATGTGGGTGTGTGTTTTATATTGGTGTGGGTGTGTGGTGTGTGTATGAGTGCCAGGTGTGTTTTTCGCATTGGCCAATGTAGTGTTGTTTTGTATGTGGGTGTCCATTCTGAGTGTGGCGGTATGTACCACCAATGGTTTACCGCCGTTGAATGTCCGCTGTGGTGATTCGTGGGTCATAATGTGATGTTCGTTGTTTTGTTGGCATAATAGTATGGGTGTTGGGACCACCACTTTTCCACTGACCTTTGGACTGGCGGATTTGTGTATGTGGCTGCATTCTGTCGGACTGCTCTGTGTGTGTCATAATATGGCAAACAGATATCCGCCACCACAGCGGTATGTTGGCACCTGTCACTGTGGCGGTAAGTGGCATTTACCGCCAATGTCATAATGAGGACCTATATCTTTCACATCAAAAGGTCGAGCTGCCACTGGCCACACAGAGGCCACTAAAGAGACTGCCACTATCCCTATGGATGAAGCCCTCATTGATGAAAACACTCCTGACATCTGGACGTGGAGGACTGTTCTGGCCCATCTGGGTACCAGCAGTGAGCCTCATTGTGGCCACAACTACACCTCCCAGCCTGGTTGTCTCTACATCAAGGTCAACCTTGCACCCCCCAACCTGTGTCCCTAGCACAATGTCAACCATCTTGTGCCCTCCAGTCCAGAATCCTTAATCACAACACAACACATCTGACTATGATGGTCCAGGGACCAGTGGTCTATAAGGAGTCCCAAGGTATAATGAGTCAGGTACTTTCTGAACTCCAGGAAATCAAGCAGCTGCAGAGGGGATTCCATCGGGAGATGCGTGAACAGTGGGAAGCTCACATTAACGTGGCCTCCCTAGCAGGGGTTCTGATAGTCATTAAAAATATCCTCAGCAGGAGGCGACAACCACACTCCACCCCTTCCTTTGGCACATCTGCACCAGGCCCTTCATTGGTGCCAGGCACTGGAAAGGAGGCACTGCCAGGGGAAGAACAGCCCCCAGACACCCCTGCCTCGGTGGCAGCAGATCCCCCAACCCTCCCCAAAAGCGGGGATGTCTCACTAGGAACCCAGTAGGTGCAGATGGCAAGACACCCACCACTGCCAGCAAGTGACCTCTTCCAAAATGACCTTCTTTGTGTGCAACAGATTCACTCTGTTGACTGTTCTTAAAACACATTCCATTTTCAATGGGAGGAGTACACTGAACTTTGGACTTCAAATGGTGTGGCATCTACTCCAATGATTTCAACCACCATGGCTGATACCCTTGCTTTTCTGTTTCATCATTCCCCAATTTATATACTGCACAAAACTGCAATAAATTCACCTATAACAAAGTCATTGCCTGCTTGGTTTTGTCCACATTTTGCTATGCAGAGATGTAAGACCATGGGAAGCAAATGAGGAAGACACAAGATACTACATCCAAGAGAGATATGTTACAGGTACAGTGTCCTGCTAAAAATTACTATCAGCACACACAAACACATTGTACAACGTTTCTGGTCACACCAAACATTTTATTCCAGTGTACAGCACACAGGATGTTGAAATGTCTGGACTGTCTTAGCCAAGAATGACTGGCTTCTATTGAGTTAAGGTGTACATACCAAGGTTCAGCCTCCCAGGCCATGGAAGGAAAGGCCCTATAAGGCATTATCTTATAGAAAGGTGGATGGTGTCAGCAGTTTGAGCCTTATTGCATACTACACTAGAGTAATCCACAAATCACATAAACCAAGATACAGACAGAGGGCAGTACATAATTTCTTGACCACTGGCCCATCATTATCCAATGACCGTGCAACAAGGTGGTATGACACAAACATATGTCAGTGCTGTTTGCACAGACACTGTGGCCTGCTGTGATTAAATACATCTACAGCTACATACAGGTCATACAAGAAGAGTGTTTAGACAATGTAAAGGCTCAATGCCTTGCTCGTAGTTGATGACTACAGATTTCATACCCACATGATGGCACGCATGATGCAATTGGCCCGGCACAGCACACTAAACAAGTACAATGCACACTCCAGACCTTCCACCCAAACACTGTTCAATCTGTCTTGGCACAGGTCTCATATACCGCAAAATATGTGACCCACATTACCTGGAACAATCCATGTCCAATTTCTATGTCAGAACACAACTCTGAAATGCCCACATGAGGATGTCATGGTGAAGCTACCTGTACAAAGACACAACAAGGAGTAAGGACTTAAAAACATACCTATTACTCAAATCATATAGCAAGCATCTGGAAATGAAATTAAATTGCAATGAGACTTTCACAAACAAAGCAGCATCATCAAGGTGAGGCTCTGTCAAAGGCTAACTCATCAAGCGCCCTTTGGCTGAATATTGCAGAGTGTTTGCTCCGTAGTTATTGCCAAAACACTCAAATCCACACATTCTCAGACCTACAGTACATTGTACAGTCAACGTCATGACATAACATGACATACTTACACTCATAAAATGTAGCTGTTATGGACCTATCCACGGCCTTTGTTAAGATGTATCCTGCAATAATGATTAAAAAGATGGTATAAAAGCTGTGAAAATTGCACAATATAGCTCTACATTTTGAAACACTAGGACCCTCATTATGAATTTGGCGGTCTTTTCGGAAGACCACCGTGGTGACGGATGCCAAAAGACTTCCAGTGATGGCAGTATCCTGACCGCTGTATTACGAGTCACATACTGAAGACCGCCCAAAAACAGACACAAATCCGAGACCGCCAGGCCGACTGAAGGTAGGAGAGAGGTGGTCCCACCACCAGCACCGCAACACCGACAACATCCTGCCCTCCATATTATGACCCACAAATCAGCACAACGGTCATTGCACAGCGGAAAACTTTTGGCAGTGTGAACCGCCGCGCTCAAATTACCACCACCACCAGAACCCAACACCACTTTGGACAGTAGGAACACCCCATACCTGATACAAATTGCCACACTACACACACCCACACCCACCACCATAAAACACCTCCCATACAACCCACAATCCTTTGCAAGTACAACCACAGGCAGACAGCAGGGACCCACAAACCCATCACCTGCCACTTATACTCCATAGGCACATATACACTACACATGCCGCAGACATCACACAACTGCACCATCAACAACACACACATCACAACTGCATACAAACACCACAACACACAGTACACAAACCAAGCACCCCCCACATACCACCAAGCCCCAATCAACCCACCCTTGTACACAACACCCTCCCACCCCAAACCCCATCACAGCCACCATGTCCCCTCAAAAACACCCACGATTCACAGACGAAGAGTTGAGGGTCATGGTGGATGAAATCATCAGGGTAGAGCCACAGCTGTTGGGAGCACATGTCCAGGAATCATTCATAGCCAGGAAAATTGAGTTATGGCATAGGATGGTTGACATGGTCAACTCAGTGGGCACCCATCCATGCACAAGGGAGGACATCAGTAAGAGGTGGAATGACCTTAGGGGTAAGGTGCGTTCCATGACCTTATGACACCAGATTGCCATGAACAAGACTGGCGGTAGACCACCACCTCCTCCCCCAGAGTTCACGTCGTGGGAGGAGAAGGTCTTGGACATAATGCATCCAGAGGGCCTGGCTGGAATAGCCGGTTGACGGACTATGGTAAGACAACAACACTCCACTGGCACCGATGACTCCTGTACAGCATGCGCCCCCACCACCATATCACTCCCCAATTCACACCATCTCACACTTCTGCCCCATCCCCTAATGCCCCTCACCTGCATGTCACACTACCCCACTGCCACTATCCCTACACAGACCCTCCCTTGTGCACAGATAGCACTCACAATGGCAAGCACCACAACTCCCACAATGCATTACTCCCTCCGCATGAAAAGCTGCCATTCCCACTTAACAGTGGAACACCTGCATGTAAAACCATAGCACCAGCTACACCAACGGGATTTGTTAACTGTGTACTACTACATGGCAATGCTATCCACCATCCACAATACACAATGGTACATGGAACCAATTGCACAATCCATGTCCCACAGACAATGTCTGCAGTGCTGCTTCTGTCATTGCCATCACTGGGAAGCAAGTCAAGCCACTGCATGCAGAAAACTATGAAACAAAGAAGTACACCTCCACAATGTAACTCTCTCCCTCTCCATCCACAGGTACCCCTGCTACTGCCACCCTGCAGAGAATGCCAGAGACAGCCAGCCCTCCCCAGGATGAAGGCCTCAGTGGATGTCTGGACTATGATGACTTACCTGGCCCATCTGGGACAACTGGTCAGTCCACCACCACCAGCCCCACCTTGAACACTTCTGCGTCCCTCATCCAAGTGGCAACCACAGCACAGCCAACCCCTTGTCCCAAAACCTGTGTACCAAGGACTGCTCAATTAGCACAGTACACGGACCAGAGTCAAACCCTCACACTAAAGACGATGAAGATCTTGGTACAGCTGGGATTGGGCACACTGTGCCACGGGCACAGGGGGCCAGGGGCAGTTGGAGGGTACCTGTAGGCCAAGGGATGGGGCCCCTAAGGGTAACGACTGGCCAGGAGGCCATCACCAAAGTTCTAGGAGCATGCCAGCAATCCCAGGACAAATTGGGCCAGATCCTCTCAACCTTGCAGGAGAACCATAGGCTGTAGAGGGAATACCACCAGGAGGCCATGCATCAGTGGCAGGCCCACAATGTCACCATGGTCTCCATTGCAGGGGTGCTCAAAGAACTCACTACCATCCTGTGTGCATTCTCCAGCCATCAGCAGGTCCCTTCCACTAGCTACATACCAACTGACCCATCCACTTCAGCAGTAGCTAATGGAATGGAGGCCCTGCCAGAGGACCCACAGGCCACTAGCACTCCTCTCTCTGTGGCTGAGGAACTCCCACGCAAACAAAATCATCCATCCAGACATCCTGTAGGACCTGATGTCAAGACCACTGCCTGGAAGTGAGCCTCACCTGAACATTCTCCCTTGTCTGTTACAGACACACCCTGTTGACTGTCCACTGTCATGTCTCCATTTTCCCATGGCCCTTGGATACTGGACCTGTACAACCTGCAGCTGGGCCAACTGCTCTGATGATTACAGCCACTATTACCCCACTCTTCACCCATTGCACTTGTGTATCATAATAATTAGCATTAAGCACAGCTACTGCTTACCTCTCTTTATTGTAACAAGTAAGATTTACTGTTGTACAAAATGTCATTATAGTTAACACATTGACCATTAAAACTCAGGAAGATGAACAGAAGGGGGCACAATGTGCAGGGAGTATGACAGTAGAACAGACATTTACTGAAATCTTGTGTCAAGGGAGCTACCAGTCAAGGCAGGAACCAGAGTAGCATCACACAACAGACCTGCAAAGAGACCAAGACAGGGATAACCAACACAAATGCAGTACATTGTCAAGGTGATTAGTGTGAAATCGGAATGCTAGCAAATATTACAATGGCAGGCCCACATGTTCCAGACATGCTTTCCGAATGGTACATTCCGCACAGCTTACGTTACTCCACTAAAGGCAAGTCCCACTGTCATTAAAACTAATGTTCTATTAAAGTCCATTGTGTACAGTGAGGATAGGTAGCAATATTGTCAACCACTATATGTATGGCAGTCCAATTGCAGTTGAAAGAGCATTACGGGGAATATACAACATGTCCAAGTCATTGCAGATGTGATGCTAGACTGCAGCATAGCAAAATTAGCTCTGACATCAGAACAGTAACTCCTCTCCTGATGGCCTACATGTTGCCTTCCAAACCCACTCAGTGGGATAGCTGCACTTACCAACTCCACTGATGTCAACCATCAGGAGGAACAATGTCACAAGGCAGACACAAAATACAGTATACATGCAACAGAACATACACATACCTGCATGTCATAAGAAGTATTGTTGGATCAACTCCGTTCTAGTGTCAGCTGCATCATCATCATCAGCCTCATCATCGCTATCTATGTCACCATCATCAGCCACTGGTACAGCTGCCACCTCCTCAACATCCAGTATTGGTATGTGACGTCTCAGAGCTAGATTGTGTAGCATGCAGCAGGCTACAACTATGTGACACACCTTAAGTGGTCTGTAGAGCAGGACACCTCCTGAGAAGTGTTCACACCAGAATCTGGCCTTCAGTAGCCCAAAGGTCCTCTCAATGACACGCCTCATCCGGCCAAAGGCCTTGTTGAAATGATTTTCCCCATTTGTGGTCGGTTATCTCACTGGTGTCAGCAGCCACACGAGGTTAGGATAGCCAGAATCACCTGTGTGCACAAACATTCAACACATCATAATACTGGTAGTGACAAGGCCAGTATGTGAAGAGAAGTGAGATAACAGATGTACAAATACAATTGTAGACATACCAATGAGCCAGTCCCTCTCTCTCTGTAGTTGTGCCATCATGTGTGGGACATTGCTGTTCCTCAAAATGTAGAAGTCATGCACAGAACCAGGAAACTTGGCCGTTACTTGGGAGATACACTGGTCAGTGATTCACACCAGCTGGACATTTATGGAGTAAAAGTTTTTCCTGTTCCTGTTCACTTGTTCATTGGCCTTGGGAGGTACCAAAGCAATGTGGGTGCCACCTATGGCCCCTATCACATGAAGTCTGCTTTAACGGTGGGCAAATCTGCATGTTGGGGGAACCTGATGTAGCTGTCCAGATGTTTGAGTAAAGCACACAGTACATCCTTCAACACTTGACTGAACATGGGCTGTGACATCTCTGCTGCCAAACCCACTGTGATCTGGAATGAGCCTGAGGCAAGAAAGTGTAGAACAGACCTGTACTTTTGGAGGTATGGCATCAGGATGATGTATGGCAGACGAGATCTAGCTCCAACTGGTTACACAGTTCCATAATGGTCTGACGATTCAGATGATAGTTCTGTATGATGTGTCTTTCTTCCAAGGTGGCAAGATCGACTAGGGTCAGGTGCACAGGTGCTTGTCTCATTCTCACCATTGCACATAATCTAATCATGGGAGAGATGAATAGGCACAAGTTGATGCCATCAGTTCACAAGCCACCAAACACAATACACGTAGCACACAAGAATAGTGTGGACATAACGCTGAGGTGCACTGAATTTATATGGCCATGTTGTGTGACCCTGTATGCCATCATTGATGACAGTTCCAGGCCCAGACACACAGGGGGTCATTCCGACCCCGGCGGGCGGCGGGCGGTGCCCGCCTGGCGGAGACTGCCAGAAGACCGCACCGCGGTCAAATGACCGCAGCGGTCATTCTGACTTTCCCGCTGGGCCGGCGGGCCTCACAGCTCACGAGGAGAGGAGTCTAAGAGAACCGGTCAATGTATTAGAAGGTGCTTGCTGGACCAGGGAAGTGACTCCGTCCACTGGAGATTTCTTCAGTCCTTCTGGTGCAGGGTGTGCAACCTTGTAATATGGTTGGCGGAAACATGGTCTTCGCCGGCCTGAAGATGCCTGCTGCCAGCCACATCGGTCCATCCGCACTGGCGGAACTGGCTGTATATTGGCTGTGGTCTGTTGGGAACACCGCCATGCTCATAATATGGCAGTTTTCTTCGGTGGTGTGACCGCCATTGCCACCATGGTGTTCATGGGAACCAAACTCGTAATGAGGACCTAAATGTAGAGTCCCACAGGGTTTCATACTACAGCTTGTTTTATTATTATATAGTGGTCTCTGTGGCCGTGTTAATCCATTCATTTGGCCTGTTCTAGCTACACCCAAATGGTGCTACATCTTGATGTTGCATAAAAACTACATATGTTTAATCCTCAAAATTGTTTGCTAGCATTTGCAATCATGTGACACAATATTGATGTAAAAAAAATATCAGAACACAAACATAACCATCTAAATCACCTAAATATTGAAAAAAATATAGACATACTAAATATTGAGATGAACCATAAGAATCATAACCAAAACCAAAACAATAAAAATATAGCCAGAGGCAGCTGCTTGAGTTCTGTTCCTGTGCTCTAGGGTAGGATTTTCTGCCCAAAAGTTCTCCAAATCACACATGCAGGCATAATCACAAAATTTTAAGTAATTTTGCATCACAAGAGTAATGTGAAATTGCAGAAATTACTTTGATTAGTCTGGTGTAATAAAACTTTCGCCTAGGCTTTATCAAAGCTACATACACAGTAAAACAGAATTAAGCCTCATGCACGCACCTCAAACAACTATGAAAAACACCTCCACTAACTATAGCCTAAAACACATAAGCATACAAATACTAACCTTATTAATAACATATCAAGTCCCCCAAAACATAAGTATAGAAAATAGACTAAAATTAAACTTGCTTTAAATGGAGAACAGCAATGAAGATCTGCTAACCTGTAAAGTGCCAAGCAAAATAATAAAGTAAAGCAAGCAGTAAACAAGTGGAATAAGGGAAAGGAGAAAACGATTTTCTTTCTGAACAAACCAATGAAATTAATAAGTGCAAATAATGTATCTTGTTTAAAAAAGTTCCAAATGTGTGAAAAGTGGATGTATGTATAAACTGTTTACAAAATCTATCATAAAATGTAATATATAACAAATATATTAAAATACTATTACATAGACAAACCTTATTTACAATATTTTATTATATAAAAAATATACAGATATAAACTATACATTAAAAAAATGTAAAAACTCTTTGTTAATTTTTTAACAACAGTAGACATGTAAACATCTAGGAAAAAGATTGTACAAATACATACACATACTTACAAACTTGAAAATTTATATTTGAAAGTATATATTGTTCCAGTACCATTTGTTAAAATTGACTGTGCTTTTTATTTAACAAATATTTAAATATAGGAAACATAAAAATGACTGTAAACAACATTTACCATGATTTATTATTCCCACTTCAAACTTGACATGGAAAGTGTTGGATTCTGGAAGGGGAGAGGTAAAATGTTCTCTAAGCTAAACAATATACATGAAAATGCTGGACTTTGCGGGAGTTACATTTACTCCCACTCCAAGCCTAACCACATTGCGGAAAGTGTGGCGCTCTGGGGCTGGAACTAGATTTACTTTTCCCAGACTCCAGACGTAACCTTACTGTGGCAGTCCTACTGCCACATTACGACCCTGGCAGTCCGACCATCAGGAGATTGCCACCTCCACAAGGATTTCTGATCCCAACAGGATAATGGTGGTCTTGGTTGTGATCAGCCAGGGTGGAGTTGAAGTCAGCACCAACATGCTGATTGTAATCTTGTTCTCCTCCATCCTTTTCATGGCAGTCTGACCATCGTGAAAAGACTGGCAGAGAACAAGTTCAGGGGGCCAGAGAGGGTCTCTGAACTGCCCCTTTACATGGGCAGTGAAGTAGTCCCCCTACCCAGAACCCTTGAAATGTGCATTGTGTGCTGTGCAGGCAGTGTTTATTTTTCAAGTGTACTGTTACACCCTGCGTGCAACAGCATTGCTGCTGGCTCTATTATGAGCCAGGAACAATGCTGCAGCACCTTTCCCACTAGGCTGACAGATGGGAACCTTTGTTCCCGGCTGTCAGCCCAGTGGGAAAGTTGTAACTGGCCGGTGGGGAGACCACCAGCATGTGGCTGTCCCTCATCAGGAGTTAGGCGATCAGATGTTTCTGACTGCCAAACTCGAAATAACCCCCTAATGAAATGGCGCTGCCTGGGACCAGGAGGGACCTGGTGGCCTCTACCCAGGAGGGAGAGGCAGATGGGTCTCTCAGCAACTCAGAGAGACCTCAGACGACCAGGCGGTGTGCACAGGAGTTCCACAGCACAAGGACAAAGAGGGTGCAAAAGGAGGCCCACACAGCACTACACAAAGGGATCCCATGCCGCCAGAGAACCATCCAGTAGGCTGTGTGTTGCAAGGAAAGAGTGCTGGGGGCTGGAGCTGCACGGTGCATGAAGAACTTCATGGAAGGATGCCAACAAGCCTTGGCAACTTCAAAACATGCTGTGCACAGGGGTACTGTCTTGTGTGGGGAGGCAAGTCCCTGCCTCCACCAAAGTTGGACAGCTGGATGTCAGGACCATCTGGACCACTTCAGTCCACCACCCGTGTTGCTGGATCCACGCACTTCTTCAGGAGAGGGGACCCCAGCCACCGGTCATCGCTGCAGAGAGGTGCTTGCTGAAGCAGGCAAGTGACTCCTTCACTTCAAGGGAGATTCCTTCGTTCTTCTGGTGCAGGCTGAAGACTGGCTGTCCTCTGAGGATGCACAACTGGGAAACAATTGCAGTTGCTGGCAGGACCTGAAGATACAATGTTGCAGAAGTCATCTTTGCTTCTTTGTTGTAGTTGTAGAGTTCCTGGAGGGTCCAGATGCAGTTTCTTTTGTAAGAAGGTGAAGCAAAGGATGCAGAGGATTCCTGCTGGAGTCTTGCAATCCGAATCAGAGGAAACACCCAGACGAGAGACACTAAATAGCCCTGAATTGGGATTTGTCAGCTACACAGGTAAGCTCCTATCAGGGGAGGGCTCTGACGTCACCTGCTGGCACTGGCCATTAAGATGCTCCCAGAGTTCCCTAACACCTTGGAATCCAAGATGGCATTACCCAGGGACCCTCTGGAGGAGCTCTGAGCACCACTCCTGTGGTGGTGATGGACAGGGGAGTGGTCACTCCCCTTTCCTTTGTCCAGTTTCGTGCCAGAGTAGAGACTGGGGGTTCCTGAACCTGTGTAGACTGAATTATGCAAGGAGAGCACCATCTGTGCCCTTCAAAGCATTTCCAGAGGCTCTTGGAGGCTACCCCTCCCATGCCTGTAACACCTATTTCCAAGGGGAGAGGGTGTAAAATCCCTCTCCCAATGGAAATCCTTTGTTCTGCCTTCCGGGCTTGAGCTGCTCAAGCAACAGGAGGGCAGAAACCTGTCTGTGAGGTGGTAGCAGCTGGGGCTGCCTGGAAATCCTCAGAAGTCTGTAATGCAGTACTGGGGGTCCTCTAAGGAGGCCCCGGAGTGCATGTAATCATATAGCCAATGCTTGCAAAAGCCCTGGGGTATGATTCCAATATGTTTGATACCAAACATGGCCATATTTGGAGTTACCATTTGTATAGTGCACGTGTAAAATGGTGTCCCCGCACTCACAAAGTCCGGGAAAATGGTCCTGGATGATGTGGGGGCACCTCTGCTAGTGCAGGGGTGCCTTCACACACAGGTACTCTGCACCCAGCCTTCAGGGTTGGAAGGTCTGATATATGGGTGACTTATAAGTGACCTGGTGTAGTGTAAATGGCAGTGAAAGGGTACGTGCATCATTTCATACAGGCTGCAATGGCAGTCCTGTAGAAGCCTTTGTATGGGCTCCCTATGGTGGCAAAAGAAATGCTACAGCACATAAGGATCCTCTGGAACCCCAATGCCCTGGGTACCTAGGTACCACATACTAGGGACCAGTATGCCGATTTTGGATGGAATACTGGGTTACCAGCATGCAGTGACACAATTTAGAGGAGAGAGAGCATAAGCACTGGGGTCCCAGTTAGCAGGATCCCAGTGACACAGTCAAACACACTGACATCAGGCAGACATTGGGGGTAACATGCTGAAAAGAGGGTACTTTCCTACACCCCCCCACCCAAATAAGGGACAATAAGGTTAACCTTGCCAGGATGAGTCTTCATTGTCTAAGTGGAACTATCTGGAGAGTCCATCTGCATTGGAGTGGTTACTCCCAGGTCTATGTTCCACTGTAAAGTCCATCCCTATAGGGAAATGGACCACCTCAACAATTTAGGGTTTCCACCTTTCATTTGTTTTAACCATAAGAGAGGTTTGTGGTCTGTCTGAACTATGAAGTGAGTCCCAAAGAGGTATGGTCTCAACTTCTTCAAGGCCCAGACCACAGCAAAGGCCTCCCTCTCTATGGCTAACCAGCGCTTTTCTCTAGGGGTCAACCTTCTACTAATAACAGCAACAGTTTGATCCTGGCCCTCTGAATTAAGTTGTGATAGCACTGCCCCAACCCCTACCTCTAAAGCATCTGTTTGGACAATAAACTTCTTTGAGTAGTTTGGGCTTTTTAGGACAGGTGCAGTACACACAGCGTGATTTAGCTCCTCAAAAGCTTTCTGACAGCCAGCTGTCCACAATACCTTTTTAGGCATCTTCTTGGATGTGAAGTCATTAACAGGGGCAACAATGGAGCTATGGTTCTTTATGAACCTCCTGTAATACCCAGTGAGAGCAAGAACGGTTCTCACCTGGGTCTGTGTTGTAGGGGAAACCAGTCTAAAATAGTCTGGATCTTCCCCTGTAGTGGTTCAATCTGTTTTCCACCAACCAGGTGTCCCAGATTGTCTCATAGGTTCTCATTATTCTAATGAGACTACTGGATTTGAGCCACAGAATCGCTGCGGTGTGGGAGACTGAGTCTTAACCCACTACAGGTGACACCTGTCGTCCTAATCCGGGTTTTGCTCTGGCTAACTAGCAGTTCCTCATCTCTACCCAAGAGCAGTAATGATTGGGCAGCCAAGCACATGACATAGTTGATTTCTCAGGCAAATCTTGGTCACTCAGGTCTCATCCGTTTCAGAGGCAGTGTACGTTTCACTAACGTTTTAATGAAGCGACTGCATCTCTGTTAGCTAAGCATGCACTGCAATAACCAGGATGATACAGCATGACAGATTTAGAATTGTGACACGGAGAGTGAAGCATAGAAATAACGCTACCATATTATCACTAGAGTCAGTAGACTAATTCCTAACTAGGCTATAATAGAGCACGGCATGTTAAACTCTAACTCTGCCCTTTAGGTTCCCCTGGGAAGACATGATCCCCCATACCTGAGCAAAGGCCTGAAGTCTGCATAAGCAGCTATAGCGAAGCATTCAGCAATCAGCATACAGACTGGAATCTCCCTCTAACGTATAAGGGACAGGGACGTTTTTATATAATAAAACAGCTGATATTCTGAGAAAATGTCCCTACGTAAGGATGTGTGTTTTTCTATGAATACCAGATACAAAACTTTTACAACATTCACTGGCAACCTATCTTACTGCAGCCTTGAGAGAGGCACAGAGTGAAAAATAATGTCTTGTTTGACAATGTAGTGCTGGCCTAAGCAAAAACAGCTAGATAGAGAGAAATTAAACAAGACCACAAAAGTGGCTTTGGTTAAAATAATAAACAAAGCTAAATAAAATATATTTAGGTTAAAGTGCACAGCGGCAGTCCTAGTGTGCTAAAATAAAGTGAATGAAGCTATAACTAAAATGGCTACACACCAAGATAAACCACCTTTCCATGCCCTATCTAGCACTTTGAAGCCTCAATAATGAGGCCTGCCTTTTGCAGGGCCTGCACAACTTTCCAGAGGTGGACCAGGTGGTCATCCAAGGTGGAACTGAGAGAGCAATATCATCATGATATGCTGTACTAAAAGCTTCCAGACCTTGGAGGACTGTGTTTACCAGCCTCTGAAAAATGACTGGTGTATTCTCCAAACCAAAGGGCATAACAGTAAACTGATAATGCCCTTCAATAGTAGACAAAGCAGTTTTGGGTTTAGCCTCTTCTGCTAGCTTGATCTGCCAATGCCCTGCAATCAAGTCAAAAGTGCTGATATACTTGGCAGATGCCAGTGTATCTATAAGCTCATCTGCACTGGGTATAGGGTGAGCATCAGTCTTTGTGACTGTATTGAGTCCTTTGCAACCTACACAGAGCCTCATCTTCTTTTCCCATTTTGAGAATAAGGCTTGGGTACAAGCACCACTGGACTGGCCCAGGGGCTATCTGAGTGCTCAATCACTCCTAAGTCAAACATCTTCTGAGCCTCAGACTTAATGCAGTCCCTGACATGGTCAGCCTGTCTATAAGTATTACTTTTGACAGGTAAAATGTCTCCAGTATCTATGGTGTGGTCACACCAAGTGGTCTGACCAGGTGTCAGAGAGAAAAGTTCAGAGTATTGTCCTAGGAGGTTTCTGCAATCCTCCTTCTGCTCTTCGGAACGTCAATCTGCAAGAATAGCTCCTTCCACTGAGCCATCAGCTGCACTTTTGGAGAAGAGATCAGGAAAAGGGTTACTCTTATCTTCCTTTCCCTCATCAGTTGCCATGAGTAGGGTTAAGTCAGCCCTATCATAGTAGGGTTTAAGGCGGTTCACATAAGGTACTCTTAGAAGACTTCTGGGAGTGTCTAGGTCCACTAAATAAGTGACCTCACCCCTCTTTTCCACTATCAGGGGTGGACCACTCCATTTGTCTTGGAGTGCCCTGGGTGCCACAGGCTCCAGTACCCACACCTTCTGTCCTGGTTGGTACACTGTCAGGACAGCCTTCTGGTCATGCCATTGTTTCTGTAACTCCTGGCTTGCCTGAAGGTTGTTAGTGGCCTTTTTCATGTACTCAGCCATTCTAGATCTTAAGCCAAGTACATAATCCATTATATCTTGTTTAGGGGACTTCAAGAGCTGCTCCAACCCCTCTTTTACAAGAGCTAATGGACCCCTAACAGGGTGACCAAAAAGGAGTTCAAATGGGCTGAAGCCCACTCCCTTCTGGGGTACCTCTCTGCAGGCAAAAAGGAGGCATGGTAATAGAACATCCCATCTCCTTCTGAGCTTTACAGATAGTCCCATAATCATGCCTTTGAAAGTTTTATTAAATCTCTCAACCAACCCATTTGTCTGGGGATGGTAAGGGGTGGTGAACTTGTAGGTTACCCCACACACATTCCACATTGCTTTCAGGTATGCAGAAATGATGTTACTACCTCTGTCTGACACCACCTCTTTTGGGAAGCCCACCATGGAAAATATTCCCAGAAGGGCCTTTGCCACTGCAGGGGCTGTAGTGGTCCTCAGAGACATTGCTTCTTGATATCTAGTGGCTTGGTCTACTACCACCAGATAAACCTATTGCCAAAAGCAGTTGGATGGTCATGGGTGCCAACTATGTCAACCCCTACCCTTTTAAAGGTCAACCCAACCACTGTCAGTGGGATCAAGGGGGCCTTTGAAGTGCCACCAGTCTTGCCACTGGCTTGGCAAGTGACACCAGAGCAACACAACTCTTTTGTGTCTTTTGACATGTGAGGCCAGTGAAAGTGAGGGACCAGTCTGTCCCAGGTCTTGCTTTGCCCCAGATGTACAGCAAGGGGTATGTCATGTGCTAGTGTCTGAAGAAACTCCCTCTACTGCAAGGGAATGACCAGTCTCCTGGTAGCACCAGGTTTTGGGTCCCCTGCCTCTGTATAAAGGAGATTATTTTCCCAGTACACTCTGTGAGAATCACTGACATCCCCTGCTTCCTGTTTCACAGCTTGTTGTCTTAAACCCTCAAGTGTGGGACAGATTTGCTGAGGCACACTTAACTCCTCACTGGCAGGCCCCCCTGCACCCAAGAGTTCGGCAGTGTAAGCTTCAAGATCCTCTGGTGTAGGTTCTCCACAGGAAGTAGACTCCTCCTCCTCAAAAGGGGAATCTTCAGTGGAGGGAGGGATAGTGGATAAGGATTTACCTTTTCTACCCCTAGTTTTTGGGAGCCCTAGGTCCATTGTTCCAGGATCCAAGTTTCCCTGTCCTCTTTGCTTCCTGGACTGAGCTCTGGTTAATGCAAAGATATACCCAGGAATGCCCAGCATTGCTGCATGAGCCTCCAACTTCACCTCAGCTCAAGAGTAAAGTCTCCAGATCATTTTCTAGTAGGAGCTCTACAGGTAGGTCTGTGGATTCCACAACTTCTTTGGACCAGTAACCCCTCTGCAGTTGAGATTAACAACAGGCATGGGGTAGCGAACAGTGTTATTATGGGCATCTGTCACTTGGTACTGATGACCAAGTAGGTGTTGCTCAGGGGCTACAAGTATTTCCATCACCTGTGTGACACTGGCATCTGTGTCCCTGTAGGCCTCAACCTGAACACCATTTATTAGGTGTTGTTGCTTGTACTCTTCCATATTAAGGGGATAAGCAACAAGGGTGGCAAGGTCAATGCCACCATTAGGGACTAAAACAGCCTCAGTGATTTCCCTAACTAATACAACCTCCACTATGTTATCCAGAGTGAGCCCTGCTACACCTTTGGACTGGCTATTTGTAGCACTTTTCCCATCACAACTGCTATTACGAGGGACACTAATGGAAGCAGTGGGAGTTGTGGTGGTGGGAGCTTCGGTGTTTTTCTTTGGGGAAATACTGTTGCTTGCTCAATGGCCTTTGTTCTTACACATGTAATATCAAGGCTTTGTATTCTGTTGGTTGGAAGAGGATTTAGACCCACCCCCAGAGAATTTGTGTGGGCCTGATGAAGACTCTTGCTTTTTACCTTTGTCCCCACCTTTGTCATGTGACTTACCATCCTTCTTCTTGTCTTTGTCACCCCCTGTATGAGCTTTCCTGCTCACCCATGTTCTTAACCATTTGTCTGCCTTCTTTCCCAATTCTTGGGGAGAGGTCAGATCTGAGTCTACCAAGTATTGGTGCAACAAATCAGACATACAGTTATTCAGAATATGCTCTCTCAAAATTTGATTATAAAAGACCCTCATAGTCAGACACTTTGCTGCCATGTAACCAACCTTCACAGAACAATCCACAAAATCTATCCAATTTTGTGAAGTCTCTTTTCCGGTTTCTCAGAACTTTATCCTGTATTGTTCAGTGGTGCCGTTTTTAGAATAATGTAATTGTCTGAGTCTTCTTCTCTGACAGTTAGAAGTCTATCCCTCCATTTGTTTGAAAAGGACAACCACAGAATAGCAGCCCACTGCCTTTGAGGGACCCTCTGAACTTTGCAGGCCCTCTCAAGTGCAGAAAACCACCTTGTATGGGGGAACAATTTATGCAAGTTTCTAGAGTTTATGGTGTCCTCTCTAACTCCTGAACCTGCTGCTGCCACCATGGGGAGCTAACTCCAACCCCTGCCTCTCTCGCTCCACAGCCAAGGCCTCCCTATCTAGGGCTAGCTGTTGCTGCTGCACCCTCAGCCTGGCCTCCCCAAGTCTCAGTTTCTTGAGCTCCGTATCTAAGGAGTCATCACCTGGAGTTGAGCCATGGGATCCCTCAGAAACTGAGGTGATATGAGAGTGGGCAGAGGTAGATCTTTCCGTAACTTTATTAGCCCTGGTAACCTGACCTCTAGGTTTGAAGGAAGCCCTCCCCGAGTGACTACCCCTCCCACTGCCAGCTACACTAGCTAGTTTGCCAAGGGGAAGATCTTTGGAAGAGCCCTCCCCTGAATCTTCAGGATGATTCCCTGACTCTAAGGGGTCAGAATTTCCCTCCCCCTCCGCCTCCTGGTTATCAGCTTGCTCCTGATCATCCTGGAGAAGAAGACTTAACAGAAAATTCTTATTAGTGTTCTTCGCTACATCTAGGCTCCTCTCTGAGCAAAGCCACTTGAGTTCTTTGAAGGTCCTCTTTCATAGGGAGTGCCCATGACCTCAGAGCTAGGCCCAGCAGTAGACATGATGTAGTGAGTGTTAGGGTAGTGTAAGTGAGAAAGAAATACCTACTCTACCTAACCCCTAGTCTCTTAGAAAGGAAAGTAAGAGACCAGATCCTGTAACTAGGTATATGTATGTATAGCTCTAGGTACAGAGCACTCTTTCCTTTGGAAAGCACCGGTGACAGAATGATAAGGCAATTGCAAGTACTTATCCCACCTCTGTATCACCAATGTAAGAGGCTGGCCTGGTTTGTAGTGGGTACCTAAGGTACTCACACATTATACTAGGACCAGTTATCCCTTATTAGTGAAATGTAGTCAGTGTCTAGAAGCCAGGATCTCTAGGGGTAGTGTGGATGAGCAGCTGAGGCCTAACTAGGAGACATGCAAAGCTCAGGCAATAATACTGTAGTCACACAGTACTCACACACATGAAAGAAAATAATCAGTGTTACAAAAATAAAGGTACTTTATTTTTGGTGACACAAATGCCACAAATACCTTAAAGACTGTACTCCCTTAGGAGACAAGTAATATACACAGTATATACACTAGAATGCAGAAATAGCTGTAAAACAGTTAGAAAACAGTGCAAATAGTGAAAATCACAATAGTTAGAAATGGGCCTAGGGGGAACACAAACCATATACTAAAATAGTGGAAAGCGAAAGTCGTTTCCCACCTAGGCAAGTGCAGTGTGTAGAGGGGCGCTGGGAGTATTCGAAAACACCAAAGGTAAGTAATAGAACCTTCCCCAGAGCCCAGGAAAGCTAGAGTAAATCACAGTTACTTTCCCAGAAACCATAAGAACACCAGAAAGAAGATTATGCAAGAACCAGAAAAGACTGCAAGACACCAGCAATGGATTACTGGACCGGAAGACCTGTGGAAGAAGGGGAGTAAGACCAAGAAGCACTGAAGAGTCCTGTGAGAACAGGAGCCCCTGCTAACCCGGATGAAGGTGCAAAAGAAGAACCACTGGTGAAGAACAGTCAGTACTGCACCCAAGAAGACAGATGTGGGTTCCTGGTTGGTGCAGATGATGTCCCACGCCGGATGGACGATTGCAGTCTGGTTTGCGTTGCTGGATTCTGCCAACAAACCTTGGCACGTGCAAAGCTTGTGGTTAGCGAGAAATGGCACTGGCGGGGACCAGGAGGGACCTGGTGGCCTCTACCAAGGAAGGGGAGAAAGAGGGTTCTCTCAGCAGCTCAGAGAGCTCTCAGAAGAGCAGGCAGCATGCACAGGAGTCCCACAGCATGGGGACAAAGAAGGGGCAAATGGAGGCCCACGCAGCACTACACAAAGGGATCCCACGTCGCCTAAGAACCACACAGGAGGCTGTGCCTCACAGGAAGGAGTGCTGGTGTCTTGAGCTGCATGGCTCATAAAGAACTTCAAGGAAGGATGCCAACAACCCTTGGCAACTGCAAAACACGTGGTGCATGGGGTACTGTCTTGAGTGGGGAGGCAGGTCCTTACCTCTGCCAAAGTTGGACAGCTGGACATCAGGACAGTCAGATCACTTCAGTCCACCACCTGTGTTGCTGGATCCAGGCACTTCTTCAGGAGAGGGGACCTAAGTCACCTGTCGTCGCAGCAGAGAGGTGCCTGCTGAAGCACGTAAGTCACTCCTTCCCTTCAAAGGAGATTCCTTCATTCTTCTGGTGCAGGCTGAAGACTGGTTGCCCTATGTAGATGCATAAGTGGGAAACAGTTGCAGTTGCTTGCAGGAGCTAAAGATACAATGTTGCAGAAGTCGTCTTTGCTTCTTTGTTGCAGTTGTAGAGTTCCTGGAGGGTCCAGATGCAGTTTCTTCGGTAAGAAGGTGAAGTAAAGGATGCAGAGGATTCCTGCTGGAGTCTTGCAATCCAAATCTGAGGAAACACCCAGAGGAGAGACACTAAATAGCTCTGAAAGGGGGATTGGTCTTCTACAGAGGTAAACCCCTATCAGGAGAGGGCTCTGACATCACCTGCTGGCAATGGCCACTGAGATGCTCCCAAAGTTCCCTACCACCTTGGAATCCAAGATGGCAGAACCCAGGGACCTCCACGGAGGAGCACTGAGCACTGAGCACCACCTCTGGGGTGGTGATGGACAGTGGAGTGGTCACTCTCCCTTCCTTTGTCCGGACTGGAGTCTCTGAACCTGTGTAGACTGAATTGTGCAAGGAGGGCACTATCTGTGCCCTTCAAAGCATTTCCAGAGGCTCTGGGAAGCTACCCCTCCCATGCCTGTAACGCCTATTTCCAAGGGGAGAGGGTGTAACATCCCTCTCCCAAAGGAAATCCTTTGTTCTGCCTTCCTGGGCTTGAGCTACTCAAGCACCAGGAGGGCAGAAACCTGTCTGTGAGGTGGTAGCAGCTGGGGCTGCCTGGAAAACCTCAGAAGGCTGTTATGGCAGAACTGGGGGCCCTCTAAGGAGCCCCCAGAGTTCATGGAATCATACAACCAATGCCTGCAAAAGCCTTGGGGTATGATTCCAACATGCTTGATACCAAACATAGCCATATTTGGAGTTACCATTGTGAAGCTGTAAATAGGTAGTGACCTATGTATGGTGCATGTGTAAAATGGTGTCCCTGCACTCGCGAAGTCTGGGAAAATGGTACTGGATGATGTGGGGGCACCTCTGCTAGTGCAGGGGTACCCTCACACACAGGTAATCTGCACCCAGCCTTCGGGGTTGGAAGGCCTGACACATGGGTGACTTATAAGTGACCTGGTGCAGTGTAAATGGCAGTGAAAGGGTGCATGCACCATTTCACACACACTGCAATTTCAAGCCTGTAGAAACCTTTGCATGGGCTCCCTATGGTGGCAAAAGAAATGCTGCAGCCCATAGGGATCCCCTGGACCCCGGTGCCCTGGGAACCTAGGTACCATATACTAGGGACTCATAAGGGGTGACCAGTATGCCAATTTCTGATGAAATACTGGGTTACCAGTATGCAGTGACAAAATTTAGAGGAGAGAGAGCATAAGCACTGGGGTTCTGGTTAGCAGGATCCCAGTGACACAGTCAAACACACTGACATCAGGCAGAAATTGAGGGTAACATGCTAAAAAGAGGGTACTTTGCTACGAGGAAGCCATTACACACCTGCCTCCTTCTCTTTCTTTAAAGTATGGTGTTTATTTATTTTCCTTTGAAAGCATGTAGGATTGGTTTTGATCACCAAAATATAAAACTAGTCCCAACTTTTACCATCATTACTTTCATCCTACCTTGGTTACTCTGTCACTGTTTCTATTCAATAGATTGTTGGAAAGAAGACTGTGATCTTCTATTCTATTGAAATATGGAGTTCTAGAAAAAAGCAGAAAATCCCACACAACTTCTCCTTTCCTCATGTATTAATTTAAAGTCTAGATTCAGTAAACAAGGCAGTATCAATCAGTTCAGAAAATGGATTTGGATGAAGAGTGAGAAATCAATTTGTTCTCAACTTCTTCTTTGAATCTTCAATGAAATAATATAGTTGGGTCCTTCCAAACAAATTAGTTTCTGCTGTAAATTGATAAAAGTCAGTTACATAAATCACAACATTAATTCCACTATGGTGAATATAACATACTGATTCCTTAGTACAATGCTCCAAATTGTCAGTCAAGCATCTTGTTAAAAGCAAGCATAAAGTATCATAACTATTCAAGGAGGAGTACAAAATTGTAACTAAAGGAGTAATCCAAGCTAAGCAGGCTTATTTCGACCATTGATCTGGAAACACACCTTTGGTTTTGGGATTTGCTCCTAACCTGATCACCTGAACAATATAGTAAACCCAAAAGCACTATTGGGATATGGGTATACCTGAAAGCGAAGGTCTGTTTCAGGGTTGAATTCTAAAGGTAAAGTTGTAACTCTAAAAATAAACCATGAGATAAGTTCATAACACAGATAGACATACGGAGTCTTCAGTGTCATAATCAGTAACTCCTCACAGGAGCCACAGGGACACCATGCAGTTATTATACATGTCAAAGTTGTCAAGTATCCCATTATGAGTTTACCAGGTAGGAGAAAAAGCCACAAACTCCCCTTGGCAACAATGGAATTCTTGCTTGATAATGGTAGTAAATATAGAGATTAAGGGCCATATTTATACTTTTTGACGCAAAACTGCGCTAACGCAGTTTTGCGTCAAAAAAATTAGCGCCGGCTAACGCCTTTCTGATCCGCCATGCGGGCGCCGTATTTAAGCAATGACGTTAGCCGGCGTTAGCCGCCGGCGCTGCCTGGTGTGCGTTGAAAAAAACGACGTACACCAGGCAGCGCCGGCGTAGGGGGGATATGGGGCTTGGGCGTCAAGAAATGGGGCAAGTCAGGTTGAGGCAATTTTTTCGTCTCAACCCGATTTGCGCCATTTTTTTTCACTCCCAACCCCCATAGAAATGACTCCTGTCTTAGCAAAGACAGGAGTCATGCCCCCTTGCCCAATGGCCATGCCCAGGGGACTTCTGTCCCCTGGGCATGGTCATTGGGCATAGTGGCATGTAGGGGGGCACAAATCAGGCCCCCCTATGCCACAAAAAAAAAAAAAAAAAAACACTTACCTGAACTTACCTTAATGTCCCTGGGATGGGTCCCTCCAGCCTTGGGTGTCCTCCTGGGGTGGGCAAGGGTGACAGGGGGGGTCCCTGGGGGCATGGGAGGGCACCTCTGGGCTCCTTCAGAGCCCACAGGTCCCTTAACGCCTGCCTTTTGCAGGCGCTAAAAAACGGCGCAAAAGCGGCCGTACGTCATTTTTTTTTACCCGCCCACTCCCGGGCGTGAATTTTGCCCGGGAGTATAAATCCGACGCACATGCCTCGGAGTCGATTTTTTAGACGTGAACGCCTACCTTGCATCTCATTAACGCAAAGTAGGTGTCCACGCTAAAAAATGACGCAAACTCCATGGACTTTGGCGCTAGACGCGTCTAACGCCAAAGTAAAAATATGGAGTTAGTTTTGCGTCGAAATTGCGTCAAAAAAAACGACGCAATTCTGGCGCAAACGGAGTATAAATATGCCCCTAAAAACCAAGGCACCAAACACACTCTGAGTTAGTGTTGAGAAAGAGCCTAGCATTAGGCCTTCCAGAAGGGAGAATCTTAAAGGAATCCTGTTGATGAAAAAGAAAGGACAATACAGGGACAAAATATACCTCAATGAAGAACAAGCAAATAGGGCAATAGTGAATCAAATGAGTTGTGACGCATCTCTCTGTGACAAAAGCCTCCTTTAAGTAACAAATTACATCACAGGAGAAAGGCACACGCCATCTTGGATTAGAAACTTCAGGGAGCAAACACTGAAGAGCTGACCATTTTGGTAAGGCTAAGATACGAAGTTAGTTATGTCTACTCTTCCAGGACAATGGTGTTTCAAAGAAATAGCAGGTGTATGCAGTGGTGGCCGTCAGCTTTAGGAGGGAGAGGGCGGGCGTTAAGCACCCACACACTCATTCTTTCACACACACACATGCACGCACATCCATTAACAACACTCATAACATTCAAACAGGCACTCGTGCACCAAACATTCATTTTAACAGATCACACACACACACACACACACACTTTCGTTCAGACTCGGAGGTCCCAGGAGGGTTGGGATGAGGCAGCCCCAGCCTTGTCACAGAGTGGGATGGGGTCACTGAGACTGCTGATCCCACCACACTCTCTGACGAAGTGTCACTGATTGACACTCACCCTGGGCGCTTCAGAGCTCAAACCTGAAGCACCCACGTCGAAGTCAATGGGTAACGCTTTCCTCATCACCCAGGGGAGGGCCTTGAGCCACCTTTGCTGAGCCGAGGAGGTCATGCCCACAGGAGCTGTACCTCCTCAGCCCAGCAAATTTCAGCTCAGGCAGCCAGGAGTCTGCGCAAATCGTGCATGTCTGCTCCTGGCTGCCTGACCTGAACACGAAGAATGTCTGTTCCTTTGTTCAGCCTGATAGACACTCTTCATGAGGGGCAAAAGGTGGGGGGGCATGGCCCCTCTGCCCTGAAGGACGGGCCGCACCTGGTTGTATGAGGAAGAACCTTTACTTGATATCCTTTATACTTCTTCATGCTGCCAGCCACCCGACACTCTGTTCAACAGCTTTCCATCAAACTCCTGTGAACACGGAAGCCCTGGTGCCCACTGGATTGTGCGAAGGAAGACACCTCCTTGAGCACTGAGCATGAGAACTGAGCACATGTTGTCTTCCTTTGTACAGGAGTGAGGCCAAAGAAACCTGCCACTGTGTCCAGATATTGTCAATAATGTGCTATATTCTTCTTAAAAGCCACAAAGAAAATTAAGTATGTTACTGTTGGCAGTACGTCTTGCTCTGATATGTAAACCTGGTGGGAATTTTGCGAGGCCTGATCATTCGGTTTCATTCATGTGTGAACAATTTATTAGTACACTCTATCTAGCAAAACATATGTGAGAGGACCTTCATGTGCTCTGTGAATTGTTACACAATCATGACCTTTGCCAAATTAAAAGCTACATCTGGAACTAGCAGAGCACTTCCAGTTCACCTGGGCTGTGCTATGCAGTATTGGTTCAGGATTTTCTATGCACAGACAGGACAGCAAAAGTAGTGAAATGTTTGACAGCACTTTTCTACCATTCAAAATTAGGGCATTAGTAAAAGGTGGTATCTCAATGCAGCAGCCAGACTCATCCTGAACCTCCCCAAGCGGACCCACATCACTCCCCACCTCTGGAAACTCAATTGGCTACCTGTCTAGAAAAGATGCCAGTTCATGATGCTCACACACGCCCACAAAGCCCTCCATGAGCTAGGACCATCCTACATCAACCACTGGCTGAACTTCCATCAAGACTCCTGAGCTCCACTTCACTCTCCCTTGCACGTGTCCCCTGCATCCATTGCACCCGCAGCGGGGGCTGTACATTAACCTACATTGCCACCAAACCCCGGAATTACCTCCCCTCAAAACGGCACCCTCCCTGGAGGACCGCAGAAAGCAACTCAAGACCTGGCTGATCGACAAAGGTGCAGCAACCTCAGCACCCAGAGACCCCTGGGGTGATAGCTTTGTGCTTTACAAAAACATGATTGATTGATTAAAAAGATAGGGAGGAGGGATGGGTGAATGACCCAACAAGATTATTTTGGGGTCTGGTGAAACCACCAAATTTGAGATCCCACAGAACTTACCAAAATGAATTACAAGTAGAGGCGCAAGGGAGAACATGATGGAAAAACAACAAAGGCAAGAGTCCGTCAGCCGTAGTTTCATAGAAAAAAGGTGATGCCGGGTGTAATACCAATCGTTAATGCACTTATGGTGATGTACCTTAATACGGGTTACAGTCAGAGCTATGTGGAACAGCACATTGCTCCGCCAGAGGTCAGCAACTGTTACATCCAGCTTGAGCACCACTTAGTAGCCCTCAGCAGGGGCGGATTCTCCCCCGATTATGAGAACATGTGTTGATTAACTTATAGACCAGCCCTATGTTTCGCTTTAATGGGGCCTGCCTAATGCGATCCAGACAAGGTTTATAAGACCAACTTGAATCATTTTCCATAAGGCTAAACATGAAGTGTCACACCTGCAAATATTGAAAAGAAGCAGTGTGAGGAAGCAGTGTGAGGAAGAGGCACCTGTTGTTGTAGGTTTCAAACGAAGAAAGAACATTACCATCATAAAATTGACCAATGGTCAGAAGATTAACACTTGCCCAAATCTCCCTGAAACCTTCATGAATGCTATGAGGGAGATTGAGGTTGTGACCCAAATACGTGAGCAGATTGAACTGAGTAATGCCAGGAACTACTCTCTTAAAAGATTCCCAAATAAGATGAAAAACTTTAAGCTTCTTAAAGCAGGTTCACTAAAAGTACATTGTGTCTACAATACCCACCCAGGGAGTTTTCGATTTGCCCAAAGGAAGAAACTCTGTAAACATATGGCCCAGAGACCACCCTTCCCAACAAAGCACTATCCGAAGACAGGAGAAAAAAGATGCCAGATGACAATACCAAAGTATCAGAAGTGAGAGCCCGCCTTCTTCCTATGGTTGTTGCAAGAACTGGATCTTACATCGAGGCTTCAGGTAACTCCAGATAACTTTCTGCCGCAATGCCTCAACATTAGTAAAAAAAAGCTGCAGGGAGAAATAGTTGGATGCAACAAAAAAAGTAAAGATGCAGTGGAAAAGTGATCATCTTAATAAGATTACAGCGGCCAATAAGGCAAAAATTAAAGTGATTCCATTTAAGAAAAACATCAGCTGAGTGTTGGTACAGCTTTCGGAAATTATTCTTTGAGATCTCAGTGATATTAATAGATAAGGTGAACCCAAGATACACCAGGGACTGTACTCACCTCTCATGCTGACAGAGTGGTAAGAAATTGGATATGATCGGAATCTTGTAACCACCTACTGCACCAAATAAATGTGCAGCAGCGACCATAGCCCACTAACCACCAATCGTGGCAGGGGTCAAAACGGTGATAGCATCAGTGTACGCCAAGATTTTTACTTCATAATAGTGCAGTCTCAAAGGTTGAATATCTTTCCTCCTCTTTAGTGATTGAATAAACAGATCTATGTATAATGCAAATAACTGAGGGGAGAGAGGGCACTCCTGCCGGATACGATGGAAAATAGAAATAGAATCGGATATGACACCGCCCTGCTGATCCTCACCTTAGGATCAGAATAGAGACTCCTAACTCTAGAGACATGGACATGGCCCAAGCCAGCAGACTCCATGACCCCCCACAGGAATGGCCATGAGAACCCGTCATAGGCCTTCTCGGCATCCAAACAGATCATACCGATTGAACCTCCACCAACTGAGCTGACCTCCAGGACTGTAATAGCCATATTAACATGTCCCAGCTTGGGATGAAACGATGCTGGTTTGGGTCAACCAGCCCTGAGATGACAGTGACCAGTCAATTGGTGAGGACCTGTGGATAGATCTAAGAATCAGTATTGATTAACACAATTGGGTGGTAAGAACAACAGAGCATGGGATCCTTTCCCTTTTTTGGAAAGATGACACCTTGCAAGACTCAGGGACCCTGTCAGACAAATCAAAGGAATCAAACAGGTTCAGAATCTGAGAAGAAAAAAAAGATAAAACTTATCTGGTATCTGGTCAGGGCCCATAGCCTTCTTCCTAGCCGGGGACCCAAGAAATGCCTTTTAGTTCAGTAAGAGAAAGAGGTGTCTCCAGCTTAGACTGCTGAAAAGGAGTCATTTGGTTGCCAAAGTGTTGCTGAATAAATCTGGAGATTTCCTCAGTAGATGAAAACAGTCCTCCCTGTAAAAATCATGATAGAATCTGCAGAAAATCTCACAGATTGCAACTGGATCAGAGATAAGCGTTCCATTTGCATCCCTGCTTTGTTTGGGGTATTAGAGCTAGAGCTCTCCCTTACCCGGAATCATAGAATTCACACCGTTTTTTCACTGTTTTTAAAAGAAGACATCTGCCAGGCCCTTCCTTTTTTAACTGCTCTGTCACAGATTTGTTTTTTGAGGGTATCTCGGAGGAAAGTAGACTGATCCATCAGCTGGTCAGCCTAAAGCCCATCTTTTATCATAAAGCTGTATCCCAATTGCGATTCCAGAGAACTGAGAATCTGTTGAGTCTCCATTATCATTCTTCATTGGTGGTAGGTGAATTGAAGGGTCTGTCCAAGACCCATTGCTTTAATATAATTCCAAACCACAGTCAGTGGTGCTGATCCAGTATTAAATTCAAGAAATTGCCTTAGCTGGGAATTCATAGAACTGACAAAAGTGTCTTCCAGTAAGAGTCTATGTTTAAAAGTCCATTTCCGAGTGCCCTGTGCCTGGGTCAGATTCCCAAGTTGAAGAAACAATGACAGATAATTATGATCCAATAGAACCCTCGGATTGAGTACAATCCTCGAGGCAGAAACCAGGGTATTACTGACCAGAAACATATCTAACATTGAAAGGAGTCTGTGAGAAGCAGAATAAAATGTAAATCTGAGTTCTATAGGATGCCTAAGATGCCAGATATCTACCAAAGCATAGGAAAAAATTAGCTGGTGGACAGCCCCCGAGCCGATATTTACCCAGGCGAGCCTGATCATAATGAAACTGGTGGAAGGGCTCCAGCTGGGATGCAGTATCAGTTCTGAGACACAACATCACATTAAAATCACCACAGACGATATAGGATGGGGCCCACAGATGCGGCCAGGTTAAAAGAAGGTTCAGGACATTCTGGTCATCTTCATTTGGCCCATACAAAACACAGGTAGTGAAACAATCGCTGTCTGTCTGTATGGTCGCCAACAGCCACTGCCCCCCCGAACTTGTCTTTCTCACAGGACCCTCCACCTTCTGTTCCATGCAAAAAGTGCAATCCCCCTCTGTGCAAAAGTAAAACTGGAGAGGGATAGGGCCCAATACCCAAGATCCTTTAACAATGTACCCTCACTTTGAGAAATGTGACATTCCTGCAGGCAAATAATTTGTGGCTGAAGCATATGTAATTCTTCCTGTATGAGTTTGTACTTTTGTGGCATCTTAACCCTATTGATATTCCAAGAAAGAATATGCAGCTGCTGACCAGGACTGACGCCATTACATTGCCATCCCTACGGGCTACTCCACCACCTAACAGGCTGAAATACATCAGTTCCATGAGAGTGATGCCAGACCAGGAAGTACACACTTACTTTGTCATAAGGAGCCATTTTTGAGATCACAATTCCAAAAAAGCTACCCCTAATGCACTGAAAAAAGAAAACCCAAATGAACCCAATCTGAACCTCCCTGACCCCAAAAACCCAAACCCACCCCAACCCCTAGTCCCCATATAGGCAAACCAAGCTCCCCCACCACTGAATGCCCTTTAAGGCTAAGGGAAATACCCCTACAACCGGGGAACTATTTAACATAGAGGCTTGCTGCTAAATCTGCAGGCAGCCCGACCACCCCATCCACTGAGACAAAAAAGAACAAGTGGATCAAGAGGAAAATAGGCCACTGACCTAAAAAAATGCAATCCTAAAGAGAGGTGAGACCCAGGAGAGAAGGAGACCAGTTCATAAGAAGGAGAAAAGAGAAAAAGGGCCAGCCTGTCCCACCCCTTGCCCAAACCAGATGGCAAGTGAGCCCAGCCCCTCCTGACCAATTTCTAAAGGTGTTTTTCTCCAAGCCCAAGCTAAAAGTCATAGTACTCAACAAGAGATAAAATACTTTAGTGAAAAAATGGTCAGAAAACAACAAGAAGAACAGTAGAGAGAGTGGTCTCAGAGTCCCGGGTGCCACTTATTTAGAAGTACTGCACCTTTTGACGACCATAGCCAAAGAAAATATGGCCGTCCTTTCGTATCCTTAGGGTATCAGGCTCCATGAGGGAAATATAGGCCTCCAGCTTCTGCATCATCAGTATATGCTCCTGAAGCTCCCAGCATGTAATCAACATTTGATGGCAGAAATCTGAGCGAACAAAAAACTCGATACCGCATGCTTTGACCGGAGACTTAGGGGTTGCCATCCAGAAGACCCCTTTCCGAAGAATAAAATTCCAAACATAGATCAGTATAGCCCCAGGGTACCAGGAATGCTTGCTGTGAGGTTGAAATGGGAATCAATGTACACGCTGGATCATAGAATCCATATCCCAGTCACTCAATGCAGGGATAACATCACAGAATAGACGAACAACAAAACCATGGGGATCATTACCCTTGACCCTTCAGGAACGCAGAGAACCCACAAGTTGTTTCAACTGGACCTATTCTCTAAATCTTCAACCCTTGATGATAGAGTAGTAAGCTGCTGTTCATGCTGAGTTATACCCACGCTATTTGCTTCCACTACCTTTTGCCGAGCCGGCTAAGCTGCTTCCACTGAGCCTATTCGAGACTGAGTGATATCTACATTTTTTTACTATTTCGGAAGAACCACTTGAGTTTTAAGATGAGCAACCTTCAGGGCCAGTGACTCTTTGTGGTAATCCTCTCTATGCCTCTGGAGGAAATGATAAATAGCGCCCAGGGTGGGGACATCCTGAGATGCACCACCAGGCAGAGGTACAGCAGAAGGCAAAGTATCCCCTCCCACAGCCGGATCAGCAGGTAAGGATGACATGGCAGGAGGTACCACCTACCGGGGAAAACAATTTCTTAGTCTCCACTCAGTGCCTTCAGGATCTCATAGCAGCTCATCGTCTGTTGCCAGTGACACTACTGGGTTTACTGAGTCTTTTGCACCCTGGTCAAGAGCCGCCGGCACCAGGCCCTCTGCTTGAACCACTAGCAATCCACCACACCTGGTCTTTCGCTTAGGGGGGAGAATAGAACTGACAGATGTCTCATTTGAAGAGTCAGGGCACCTACCACAAGTGCTAGAGGCTAAACCTGACTGATCTGCTTCATCCAGACCCTTGTCCCAGTCATTGTTGGATAGGTCTGAGAAGGAACAAACTTGCCTCCTGACCATCCCCAACTGTTAAAGCTGGCTCCCGACTGCTGGGACACAGAGGGTCGGACACCTTGAGGGATTACGGCCCTGAAGCAGTGAGGCTGGATGAACTGTAAGAGGCACTATTGCAGAACACAGGGGATTCACTGAAACCAAATGCCCCTCAGCCTGGTTGAGTTGGGTTGATGACAGAAGAATGGAGGGTGTCGGCTCCTTGCTGCCAGAAATGACCCCCTTTGGGCAAAGACGAGACTGATGAGAGGAAGCCATTGTAGGTGGGTCAAGTGGGTTGCTCATTTTCACGTCATTGCCACATCCTGTAGATACCACAGGCATGGACTGAAGTGAGGCCAGAGTGAGAAACAAATCCATTGTACTTTGTGACCTGGGTGCCAAGCCATCCCTTCCAGTTCCAGCCAGACCTGTCAAGGAGGTGTCCCCTAGCGCATTCTTAGTCTTGATCTGAGCTGGTATCAGACTATCTGCAACAGGGGAATCGTCCACCTGTTCCCATGAGGCTGAAACAGCAGCAAACGGAGGGAGGGGCAGCGTGGCGCATATGAGATCTTTCCCCCCACTGTCTTTGAAACCACCATGAGTACTCCTACTGCCATCCCCTGACTTGACTGGCAGCAAGCGTTTTTTCCCAGGGGAAGTATAAGTGATGGCCACATGAGGTTGACTTCCCCTCTTTGGCCACCCCTAGATGGCATTCCAGCCTGGGACCTAGCCAAGGTCTTTGCAGAAGCTTGATATGCAGCGAGGAGTGGCAATGTAGCCTTCCAGGAAGCAGTGATTCCCTTTATTACAGTTGACCTAGGTGTTTTCTTGATGTCAGAAACAAAGTGTACAACATAGCACCACTCCTGGAACTGATGGCAATGTAGATATTGGAAGCATTGAATAGACAGTCCTGCCACAAAGTAGCCGGGTGAACAGAAGGCGCTCTCCCTCACATTTTGAGTCGAGAAGAGCAGTTGCACTCAGACAACACACAGACAGTTTCTCCTGGTTCCACAGCACTCATGGCAGCCAACATTCAAGATGGAAGAGCCAGCCAACTGGAATCAGTGACACTCTTTCCTGGCTGCAGTGGGCAAGCTCCAGCAGAAATCAGTCTCCTACCTCTACATGAGTGACTCCAGAGTCAGTTCCACAGAACAGTACTCCGGACCACTGGGCAGGTGGACGAACAGGCAAGATCCAAGACCCAGGGACTCACTTCCAAGGTCAATCAAGGTCAGGAAAAAGGCTGAAAACACTCTATGGGTCCCAATGCCAATTCAGCCAAGAGCGGCCATCATGCACCACCCACCACCTGACACTGGACTAGGCTCCTGATCCCAGTGGAAGATAATTTTCTAAAAGTACTATTTACTTAATTAAAATCCGATTTCATCTGTGAATTTAGAATTTTAGAAATGTTCAAAATAAAAGTCCAATCATGCTTCTAGCTGCTTCCTGAGATAGCAGAATTGATATTTAATATTGGCTTCCCAGTGTTTTTCCATATGCTAACCAGCATTCCTACATTGAAAATAGCTTTTGGGTTCTAGTTACTGAGTTAATGTAAGGATGTATTTAAAATTAAGGCCCATATTTATACTTTTTTTAGGGCCGCATTTGCGCCGCTTTTTGACGCAGAAGCGGCGCAAACTTACAAAATACAAATGTATTTTGTAAGTTTGTGCCGCTTTTGCTTCAAAAAATGTATACTAAAAAAGTATGACTATGGGCCTAAATTTCAACATGCCCGACTTTTATATACCATGCACCATGTCATATGGGTTATAAGGCCTACATAGAAGTAGCTTATTAATGTTTAAAAGGAAGGTTTTAATGTGTCAAAAGGGTTTATTTTGACTTTTTGAATTGCAGTTTTTACAATATTTCAATTAGGCTACATTACTAGGCCGGAAGTCAGGCTTGCCATACCACTGTAGAACAAGGTACACTAGGTGCTATTGTCCTCAAGTGACATCTAACTTACAGACCCTGGGTACATTTTTTACCATATACTAGGTGTTGGACCGGTTCCTCCCTGTAGGGTCACCCCTTAAACATTTAGCCTTCATCCCACCTGTTTTTCTGAATTTATTTTGGTGTTTTTTGTTGGTTTTAGGATTTCTAATCTGTGCAAAAGTGCATATACTCTCCCCTACAGCCTGGTAAAATTGATCTACACCTAAATGGCACACTTAACTTACTTGGAAGTCCCTAGTAAATGGTACTATATATGAGTAGGACCTCTAAATGTAATGCTACTAGTGTGCCTCAGCACATATTGTGCCACCCACTAAAGTAGCCTTTTAAAACATCTCAGCCTGCTGCTGCACCCTGCAGTGCATTTTCTTCGATCTGCCAAAATGAGAATTATACCAGGGCTTAACCTACCTTTTTATTACATACAAGTTACCACTGTGGTGGGCCCTAAAGGCCATAAGGCAGGTTGCATTGCATTTACAAAGTAGGGCATGTGGGATTTGTTTTCACTACTGTAAGACCTATCTGTGCTATTGGCTAATGATGAGTTAGCTTATTGCATTTATTAAGGGCTAACATGAGAGGAGGTAGAGGTGTCATATTTATACTCAAATAATTGTAATGTAAAATCCTCTTTAATGGTAAAGTCAGATTTTAAGTCTCAATTATTAAAATGCATCATTTAGAAAGTTGGCATTTTCTTGCTCTAACCATTCGTGCCTTTGCCAGCATCCTGGGCCACATGAGTGTCAATGGCTCTGCTGTTGGGCTTTTTGTATTCCTCCCAGAGAGTAAGACAAAAGAGGAATACTTGTAGGCAGGAATGGCCATCCTCCTGGGGTGGCTCGGGTGGACCTGTTCCCTGACTCACTTACTCTTCACTCCAGACACACAACGGAACCTAACAGTAGCCTTTTATCAACTTAGATTTCTTGAAGCCTTGGCAGGGGAAAGAAAAAAGTTTCAGAACACCTCTCAGTACACTCACAAACCTGTGGAAAACCTCAGAATGACTGTCTTGACCCCCTGAGGACTGTACTATGCTACTAGATTATGCCCTGCTGCTTGAAGGACTGCCTTGGTGCTTGAAAAACGGGATCATCTCTAGGGTTTGGCAGAATTGGTGGAGTTTGATTCATTGGAATTCCATGGAATTCCGCAAAATGGCAGAGTGGGCAATGTAATGTGCAGTGCATACCCCTTGGTGCCCTTAACATAAGTATGTAAGGGCACCGAGGGGTATCCACTCCAGTGCATACCCCTTGGTTCCCTTACATAGTTATGTAAGAGTACCAAGGGGTTTGCACTGCAGTGCACACCCCTCTGCACCCTTACATTAGTTTGTAAGGGCAACAAGTATTATGCAGTGCAGCACAGTGCAGCGCATATCCCTCTTTGCCCTTATATAAGTATGTAAGGGCAAAGAGGGGTATGCACTGCACAAAAGTGCAGTGCACACCCCTTGGTGCCCTTACATACTTCTGAAAGGGTAGTGAGGGGCATGCGCTGCGCTGCACTGCACTGCAGTGCAGTACAATCCGTAAGTATGTAAAGGCATGGTGCAAGGGGTATGCACTGCTATGCAGTTGTCCTAAAACAGGTCTGAAAGAGGGAGCAGTGTCTTTGTGTTTAAAAAAGACTGGAGATTAAACTACATCCTCAGTGGTTCTCAAATTTAGAGGTGCTGCTCCCTCTTTCAGCCATGTAAAAAATTAAAACCACTGCAGATTAATTACGATGGTGGAGTGAAGGAATGTAATTAGTGATTTTGAATTACAATAGTAACACGGAATTACCAAATTCCTTCAACTCTGACAGCAGAATTAAAATTCTGCTCACCCCTGATCATCTCTATGAATACAGGACAACCAAAAGTGACTCCAGGGGCTAATTGGCTGACCGCCTGTGTAAGCTACAGGGGCTTAACAAACTCCTGGGGTGTTGTACCCTGCACCTGGCCTCTGCTGGATTGAGTCCTCACCACCGAATGGTGCCCCCTAGGTCCTGGACCCTTGGAAGTGATGTTAGAGGTGCTGCTCCTGCCTAAACCTAAAACTGAAGACTAAGAATGTTTTTCACCAAAGACTTCCTGGAGAACTGACAAAAGACCAGGACCTACCTTCCGGCTAATCCGCCCAAGGTGCATTGCTAATTGGCCTGACTTTGTGGTAGCTTCCAATACATCCTTCTTCTCTGCAGCAGCAAATCCTTTACAGCGTGACCTCTGAGCAATGGTAACTGGCTTTGTGGAGCCCTCTTCAGCTAGAGCCTGCAGCTTCATCCTCTCAGCCTGGAAATCCAGCTTCTTTTTCTCTGGGCATTTTCCCACTTCACAGAGACTTCATATAGCAGCTCCCCAGTGACAAATATCCCTCATCAGGCATAGTCTGCCACCATGCCCCTCTGAGCTCTACCTAAACTTTACATTCTCCTAAACTTTCCTTCAAGAATTGTTCTGAGTCCAAAGGTAAGCCAAGACCGGGCCTTATCTACCTCATGTTTTCAAACCACGCTCCATTACTGTCGGCCTTAACTTTTTACTTTGCCTCGCTCTCGCGTAACAAACCCGTGGTTGTCACATTGATCTTTTAGGTGCTAGATTTCGCATGAAACTTTAATAAACCACACCTCTGGTTTTACTAATTGGATTTGATTTGTTTTAGTGTCATTTTATTTATTACATTTTAATCTATTTTTCTACAATGGTTTTAGATTTATCTTGTGTTGTGTTTTTACTTTATTACTGTTTGTGTATTGCTTAAATACTTGACATGGTGCCACTAAGTTAAACCTAACTGTTTTTGTGCCAATCTACAAGAGGGTTCAGCACAGGTTAATTTAGTGACTTTTATGGTTCACCCTGGCAAGGATTGTGGTTGTTTCCTGAGTGGGTCTTCCAAAACCCTCAAACAATAACCCAATTTCTTACTCTAGGTTTTTATAGGTAAGTTAAATATGCCAACATGTTTAAACGGTGAGCACAAGCCTTTTTTACTGGTTAGTAGGGGCGAAGTGCAACGAGTTTTACAGCAAGCAAAAACAGGGGTAAACCATATAAAATATGGTAATTTCCTACATTCTCTAACAGACTGCATCTTCCAAAATCAGTCTTGAGGTCCAAGGGAACATGGCCACATGCACTTCAGGGTTCTATAGTCAAAACTATACCTAAAACATATTGTTATATATATGACTTATTTCTGTTCCCCAGGCTTAAACTACTTTAGATTGCAATTGCCAATATTGCAAGTGTTTTAATCCTTCACCTTCCATAAAACGGAACCAGGCAGCAAGCACTGGACAGGCACTGACACAGCAAAATGTAAACAGGCCTCCACAAGTAAGAGAAGCTGGTGCAGAAGACTTTGGCCCCACATGTCACTCGGCCATCCTGCCACTGCAGTACCAATCATACAATGCCCCTGTAGACTAAAATGATGCATGTGTTCTTACTGCTAAGCTAGTACATGAAAAACAATGTGATGGTCCTGGGACAACAGAGAAGCAGCAAGCCAGGCAAGGGCAGCCTAGTGTGTCTCATCTCAATGTCCAAGTTCTATACCTCAATCTTAGGTGGTATTTATTGCACCCGTTAAATAAAAATACCGCAGGGTTCTTTATTGATCTGGTGCATTATATAGCACCTATTTTGAGTTTCTAGTGAATAACATGTGGATTTTGGTGTTCAATGCACCAAAATCTGCATGTACAGTAGATACAGGATGCTTTTCCCTGGTAAATTTAGTCAGGTTTGACCTGCCGAAATTTAACAATCATGAAATAACGACAAGCAACTCCATGGTGAAGCATGAAAAGCCACCTAATTAGGACAAGTTTTGCAGTGACGTAGTAGCTTCAATTTAACTTTAACATGAACATCAACTTCTTCATAGCATCAACAACCTCACTCATTCTTTCATTGTCCTTCCATCTTCCCTTCATTCCCCTGGTCTCTCTCTCACCTACCCTACTAGACATCCTCCAATGCATCTTCCTTGATCTGTTGCAAAGCCCCACACACCATCTTCTACTCCCCTGTGCTCCCCTCCTTCCCCAGAGGGGTGGTTCCACCCGCATATAACCCACCATACACCATCAATCTACTACAAGATACTGCCTGATTCATGGTTCTACTGTGACATAGCTCAATTCCATCCCTCCATTTACTTTTCTTCTGCCTGGTGGGTGGGTGACAAACACAAAATATCCTAACCTCCCTAAAGGGGAAGGAATCCTCCAAAGAGGCTGACCCCTCATCTCTCTTGCCTATACAACCTCCTCCTAGTTATCCCCCGACCCTTCATCAACAATCTCTTGTCCCAGCCTGCCCCACTTCACAAAACAGTCTGAAGGAAACCAGCTTGCCTGTCGCTCCCCCGGGCCTCTTCATTATGAAATAATCACATGCCTATTCATTATGAGGTGTAAAAGGCCACCACATTAGCACAGGTTTTGCAGAAATATAGTACATTCAATTTAACTTTAACATGAATGTCAACTTCTTCAAAGCATCAACAACTTCCTTCATCATTTCATTTGTCCTTCCATTTTCCTTATTTCTCTCTCATTCACACTACCAGACTTCCTTTAATGCATCTTCCTTGTCTTGTTACAAAGCCCCATACACTCTCTTCTTCACCACTGTCCTCCCATCCTCCTCCCAAAGGGGTGGCTCTGCTTGCATCTGACTCACATATCTCCCAAAACTGCTGCCACCCAGGGAGAACTCCCAGAGGGCATTTTCCTGCCCCTTCCCCTCTCAGGGCACCTTTTGCCTCTCTAATCATAGACTTGTTTGCACCAAATCTTCTCACTCCACAGCTGCCCCGCCATCTCCCGCATTTCCATCAAGTAGTATGCATTCCCAAACTAAGACAAATGCACTCGATCACTGTGAAACAAAAACTGATCCTCCTCCTTAATGCCTCCATGAGATATCACCTTAATGTCTGTCTCCATACTAAAAACTCTCATTGATCTGTTGCTCCCCCTAACTTTCATAATGCCATGATGTTTTAAAGCCCCAATCAGTGTCTCTTAGGCACAAACCCCATCCACAGTAAGCATCTCCCTGCAAAGTACCTCTTAATCAGTTGAAGATCCTCCTTCTTGTATTGCAACAATGTCATACAGGACAACATGACAAAATCATTTTCTTCCAAGTGTATAAGCAGCATGTCCAGGCACCCCCTTTGTGGAACCAAGCTTGCTAAGTAAGGCAAAAGATTGCCCCATCGCACCCCACTCTTTACTCACCATATCACCTCATCCCTACCACTGGGTAGTCCAAGGATCTGTTCATAGATTTGTTGCTCCATATACTTAATGCCCATCACACTGAAGAATGTCCTACAATCCATGTCACCAACATACTCGATCCTGGACCGTTCACACTCCCTACAGGAAAAACAAAATGTTTGTGGTGTTCCTGCCTCTAGCTCACCCTCCATACCCCTGCTGTACCTGTTACTTCCACAGGTAGCCCTCGTAGCATCTAGATCTCCAATGACCTATTCACACTAATGTGCCCCCAATCCGTGCCCCAATCCAACCCCAACTGTGCCGCCACTGTGGCTGCCCCTATTCTGAATGAGTGTGCCTCAAACTTGGACAGATCAACACCTACCTGCCACAGTGCCCTATGAAACAGCAACAGAAGATGAAAAGCCATAACCTTCTGCCCTCCATCGTGAAGTATAATCTCATCCTGCCTGCACCTAGGCCACAACAAAAACTGTCTCCATTCCTGCACCAGACAAGCCTTGCACCCTCCGTGAGTCACACACATCTACCCCTCCGTGCCTGATCAGATGTAGAACTTCAGAGCCAGATCCTCAACTCCTGCTGTTCCAGCCTAATCTCATCATGCAATACTCTTGTCTTCTGTCTTGATCCCAGTAATCCAGAAACCGTAAATGCCCCCAAAAGATCCAATACATGCATAACCTGAAAACCACCACCTCAAACCGGTCAGAACAACAGATTGGAAACACTTCCAATATGCGTGTCAGCAACTTGTACATAATGGCTTCCTGCATACTGTACTCTGGGCCCCTCAATCTACCCCACCTTTTCAGAATGTTCCCTATGATCTCACTATGAGCCTGGTCCTCCCCTCAGTGCAGTTTTCCTTAAAAAGACGCCCCAGCCTCTTTGCCAGAGATAGTCATGGGGACAATCTCTTGTCAATCAAATGTAAAACAAAACTAAAAACTATCTCTTCTTTGCCTCCTTTCTTCTGATCTGTTGCTGCTTGTGAGCTCCGCACAAAACTCCTAAACTCCCTGCAAGTCAGCTGATAACTCCTCCTTGTTGAAACTGCTAAGTATTGTTCCACTAAACCAATCACTCTCATTCCCCCCAACCCCAAATGTTGTGTGGGAGCTGGGTCTTCCTGTCCTCTGCCCCCGGGGCCGGCTGCCGAAATCTGTGCCACTGTGAATGAGATAAGGAGTCGGACACATTATGTTTCACCCCAGGTACATGCTTAACATGGAAAACAAATTGTCACAATAAGTGCAGTACCCTGAGTTTTCAAGACTTCTTCCTGTTCTCCCTTCAGTGCAGTTTTCCTTAAAATGAAACTCCAGCCTCTTTGCCAGAGATCGTCATGGGGACAATCTCTTGTCAATCAAATGTAAAACAAAACTAAAAACTCTCTCTTCTTTGCCTCCTTTCTTCTGATCTGTTGCTGCTTGTGAGCTCCGCACAAAACTCCTAAACTCCCTGCAAGTCAGCTGATAACTCCTCCTTGTTGAAACTGCTAAGTATTGTTCCACTAAACTAATCACTCTCATTCCCACCAACCCCAAATGTTGTGTGGGAGCTGGGTCTTCCTGTTCTCTGCCCCCGGGGCCAGCTGCCGAAATCTGTGCCACTGTGAATGAGATAAGGAGTCTACCACATTATGTTTCACCCCAGGTACATGCTTAACATGGAAAACAAATTGTCACAATAAGTGCAGTACCCTGAGTTTTCGAGACTTCTTCCTGTTCTCCCTTCAGTGCAGTTTTCCTTAAAATGAAACTCCAGCCTCTTTGCCAGAGATAGTCATGGGGACAATCTCTTGTCAATCAAATGTGAAACAAAACTGAAAACTCTCTCTTTTTTGCCTCCTTTCTTCTGATCTGTTGCTGCCTGTGAGCTCTGCACAAAACTCCTAAACTCCCTGCAAGTCAGCTGATAGCTCCTCCTAAGTATTGTTCCACTAAACCAAACACTCTCATTCCCCCAACCCCAAATGTTGTGTGGGAGCTGTGTCTTCCTGTTCTCTGCTCCCGGGGCCAGCTGCCGAAATCTGTGCCACTGTGAATGAGATACGGAGTCTGCCACATTATGTTTCACCCCAGGTACATGCTTAACATTGAAAACAAATTGTCACAATAAGTGCAGTACCCTCAGGTTTCGAGACTTCTTCCTGTTCTCCCCTCAGTGCAGTTTTCCTTAAAAAGAAACTCCAGCCTCTTTGCCAGAGATAGTCATGGGGACAATCTCTTGTCAATCAAATGTAAAACAAAACTGAAAACTCTCTCTTTTTGCCTCCTTTCTTCTGATCTGTCGCTGGCTGTGAGCTCTGCACAAAACTCCTAAACTCCCTGCAAGTCAGCTGATAACTCCTCCAAAGTATTGTTCCACTAAACCAATCACTCTCGTTCCCCCCAACCCCAAATGTTGTGTGGGAGCTGTGCCACTGTGAATGAGATAAGGAGTCTGCCACATTGTTTCACCCCAGGTACATACTTAACATTGAAAACAAATTGTCACAATAAGTGCAGTACCCTGAAGTTTTGAGACTTCTGCCTGTTCTCCAAATCCACCACAGTCATGGTGTCCATGCGTAGGTCCACTCTCACCGCCAATGAATTCCACACCCTGTGGTAGGGCAAACTCACCCCGGACATAGCCATGTCCAGCCTATGACAAAACGTCCTACCCCCCCTCCCCGTGCACAACTCTGCAGGCAGAGTTCAACAAACCCAAAAGTTTTCTTATCATCATCAACACCAAACTCCTCACCCCAATCACTTCGTCCAAGAATTGTCAAACCTCCCTGACCTTAGCCAATTCTTGTGTATCCAATTCAATGCCCAAAAAAGTAAAAAATCATGCTTGGCCCCTCAGTCTTTTCTGGTGCTAAAGGGACACCTACTTCCTCAGCCAAATCCTGAAAAATGATGCAAGGTCCACAAACACTCTTCTGATTTGTTTCTGCCAACAAACACAAACCATCCAAATAATGAGACACTTGCTTGTGCCACCTTTCCTGGAAAACACTCACTGCAAGAAAATTCTAAATCCTTCAAAAAGCACACAGGAAACCACAGCCCATGAGTTAAACCTTGTCTACATAGATAGCCCCTTTAAATTTCATGACCAGCAGGGAAAAAGTTTGACGGGTGAATGGATAGGAGCTGAAAAGCCGATTTGATTTCACAGTTAGCCAATTCTGCCCTGCTCCCACATTGGCAGACTAACTGCACTGCATCATCCACCGACACGTACACACTCTTGTGTCTTTGGAAGCAATTAAGTCATTCACTGATGTCCCTTCTAGCCACAATAAATTATGTAACTTCCGGAATATTCCCTGCACTTTCTTAGACACCCCCCCCCAGTATGGATACAATTAGCTCTGGCAAGGGCCAAATTATAGAAGGGGCCTACTATCTTGCATTCTGCAACTTCTTTTTCCAGTTTCGCAGACACCACTTGAGGCAAGGCTTTTGCCAAGCATGCCTTTTCTGCCCACCTGCATTGCAGTGGTCCCTGGTATCCCAAGAAAAAACCCTCTGTAAACCCCCATTCCAAACGCAATTCAGTTTCCCTATCCAGGTAGGACTGCAGCTGTGGTGCCAATTTTAGACAAACAGGCATAGGAGCACTTGTGGCCAGCAGGGGCCTGATGCTCCTCACTCGTGGTGGCTGCTACTGCCCTGTGGGGGTAGCCAATGTGAAACAGTGTGTGATGGGGTGTCTTCTACCACACTTAGAGCACTCTTGTTTGAATTCACAAAGTTGTCTTGTTCAGAAACCTTTGTTAAATTTCCAGTATACCACACATTGGTTCCTGTACTTTTTGGACCTTAACCCGCCCCCTGTTGAGGGGGATGCTGCTGAAAAGAGGGATACATGACCAGCAGGTCCCTCACTGTGTGCATTGTCACCAGTGGTTGAATGGAAGACATCCATTGTACCCACAATTCTGAGTCTACGTACTCCCAAGGTTTGTCTGGATTGATAGTGACTTGGGCCCTAAACTCCTCATCATAACTCTCATAGCCCCCAAAATGCATCTGCGCCTTCCTTATATCTATGTATTTGAATACGGCTATTGCCCTGTCCAAATGCTTCTCACAATATATACTGGCATATATTAGGTAGGCTGACAAACAGTTCTCAACAGTAACTGGCACCTTGGGCCTTTGCGCTAGTTCCCAGTCTTCCTTCTTAGAGCCCGACTTAGCTTGTATGTCCCTATGCAACAACTTGAATACATCAACATATTTATGTTTCCATATATTGTTCTCACTCTTGTCAGATATGTGAGAGCCCAAAGGCATTGCTAAACCCATGCAAGGGGGTTTCTTCCAGTGATGCTCTCCTCTTTACCAACCCCCCAACCTTGTCCTTTGCTGATTTGCCCTCAACAGCCTCAGCATCCTCCACCCATTTATCACTAGCCTTCTTTGGCCCCTGCAATGTCAGCTGCTCAGACAGTGTCACTTTCTTTGTGTCCCCCACTGCATCAATCAACCCCTCCTCCACACCCACTGATTTGCAGATTTTATTCCATGCTGCCATGTTGTCCTCCTTCCAGACTGACCACCTATCCTTCTTACTTGTAGGAAACCTGCCACCACTCCCAGACTTCTTGTGGCACCCTCTGCCTGAACTGTTCTGTGTGCCTCTGGTGCCTCTCCCATCTGCATGTGGCTTCTGCAATACACAAAGAGCACCCGTTATGGGTATTAGACCCACCTCGTCCGATTTCTCCCAGCGATCCCTTTGCTCCCCAAGTCATTGTCTCTCACCTCACCTTCCTCCCATTCATCACCACCCTCATCATAGTCAAGCAACGACTCATCCGCACCTGCAGTTTCCCAGTCATTTCTTACCGGTCACACACCTACAGATACTTACATTCCTCAGGGGCACCTCCTAAGGATGCCCACCATGCTGTGCCGTCCTTGTCACTGGTAAATGAGCCTGAGGTGTAGTGAGGGCTGTCAATGATCTTCCCACCACTTCAGACCAATGTCTCAGGGATGTATCGTGCCCAGTCCGTTGACCTCACCCACTGATATTGTTGCCTGTTCCCCTTGTAGGATACGCCAACCTGCAGGGGCTCCTTCACCTTTAGCATCACAAGCTGTCTCAACTCTGCATGTGTGTACTTGACCATCCTATTCCTCTGGCATCCATAACCACTGTCATTCCCCTACGGCAGTCCCACTGACCTCGGACCCCCATCCCCCAGACTGCACTGTGTGCATGCCTTTGACCTTCTTATATATATGCCCTTGCTCCAGCGCAGCTTCCTTCTCCCTGCACATCCTCTCCCATCTCTCCTCTATTTTTCTCAGCAGCTGACGCTGCTCACGGATCTTGGCCTCGAGGTCCCCTCTGCCCACCGGGATGAATGTCTCTGACCCGACCCAGTTAGCCCTTGTGCATCTCCTGCCGGACACCCCAGAGGCAACGTGTCCCAAGCTGCCCCTGTCCTCCCTCACCAGTGAATCCCCTTTTTCTTTTTACTGCCTTGTAGGCCACTGCAGACTCTCTCCCCTCCAGTGCCTATTAAAAGGTCACTGCCTGTCCTGCCTTTTTGCACCTCCCTGTTAGAAATGAGATTTCTGGTTGGCTAGGGTATGCACATAAGCCATCACTATAGTCAGGGCAAGTAAGTTACACACCAAAGGTTACCTGTGCTGAGCACCTGGTAGCTTGACACAGAGAAGTCAGGCTTATCCCAGGAGGCAATGTGTAAAGTGATGGCGTAACACACTCACACTAGTGACATAATAAATACACTACAAACGAGACTCCACAGAGGATTATGTAAAAAAAGACTATATGGTGTATAACACAAGACCAAAAATGCCATAAATCAATAATTACTTTGCTAAATAGACAATTGTCAAGCATCACAATGAGTGTAATATAACTTATATGTTGCAGAATGTCATGAAAACACCATTGCTGTGCATACTATGTAGTCACATTATATAGTACTAGTTGTCTGGCAAAGTGTAAGGTATAATCCGACATACAACATTGAATACTGAGGCATAAATTGGAGCATATATTGAACAATGCACCTAGTTCACCATGAAATTATAGGGCACAACGCACCTATGATCCTACTAAACATTATATAGTAATTTGCTGAATCATGCCCACAACCAGTTCGAGTGCATCAAGTACATGGGCTGAAAACATAGGGGGAACACAGTGTGAAATCATGCGTGGAGGCCTCAATGGTTCACCCGCAGTCAGAATGCTCAAACTCAGCTGCACATGAACATGCACTGCAGCTGCTAACAACCTAAGGAAACTTAGCCTCATTTAAGGCAGGCCACCCATGAAAGAGTGTGGTCCGGTGGTGCCTCTTTTTCTGGCTCTCACAGTACCATTGTAGCTGGCCAATGCAGTGGGCTAACCGGCAGACTGTGCTGGGCTACTCCCACTTAGCCAAGGCAGTCTCAGTAGCCTGAGGATCTATAGACGAACTTCTGTTGTGGTGATCAGACTTCAGGCTGGCCCTCCGCTCGGGGTGGTGGCGGAAATGCTGCTTTGGTTCTCCTCTGCCCAAAGTCAGGGACAATGATGTCAAGGCAAAATGTGTTGTCTAGGCAATGTGGCTCACAGGAATGCTGCTCGGGGTTTCGGCATGTCCGACCTGGGCAGTGCGAGCCTGGCAACAAGAAGGGTCATGCCTGCTCAGGGAAGGCACAAAGCATAACAAACTTGCCCTTCAGGGATCCTCTCAAAACACAGGGGATCGGGTGGATATCCATTGATGGTAATCAATGCACCTTGCCAGTCTCCCCAGGTACAGAGTCCCATTGTAGAGGCCGAAAGGAGGATCTTTCATGGCCCTTAGATCTATAGAACAGGTGGCAAGCAAACAGGCCCTTGAAGAAAACTTAGGAGGGGCACATAGCAGGCAGCAGCAGGCAGGTAGACCAGCACAATAAAACTAGTAGTTCTACAGCTGATCTCTCCTGGCATTACCTGCAGGGTCTTGGCGGAACAGAATTAGAGAGCAGCTGACAGCTGGGCAAAAAACAGAAGAGCAATCCAGGGAGTCCTCAAGGCCACCCAGCCTGTAGCAGGAAGCAGGCCAACAGCAGACGAGCAATCCAGATGAGTCCTTTAAGCAGCGCAGCAGTCCTTCTGACAGAGAATTTGTTTCAAATCCAAAAGTGCTCTAAAAACATGGGGTCAGTGCCCCTGTTCTTAGACTCAAAAATGTCTTTGATGTGAGGAGTTACTTCAAAGGAATGCTTTCAAGCCTAACACAACCCCCTTTCAACTCAGTCCCAGGTCCAGACCTCAGTAAAGGGTAAGTCAGCCCTTTGTGTGAGGGCAGGACACACCCTACTGACTTGTAAGGTGTGAACGACCTCTCCCTCTCCCAACCCAGGAAGACTATCAGTTGGCAGATGAATGCAGATGTTTCTCCTGTTACACCCAGCCCTTCCTGTGTTCTGGCTGTCTGGAAAGTATACACAGAGAGTAACTGTCACTCAGCCCTAGACGTGAATTAGAGTTAGGCTGCAAGGCACGTAGACTTAAAAGCCAAGAGAAAAGCCCACTTTTTTTTAAAGTGACATATCTAAAATAGTTATGTAAAATCCAAGTACACCAGTAAGTAGGACTTTTCACTACCATTCCAAACATACCAAATGCGGCAATGTCACTCCTTTCAGATCAAGAATTACCACTTAAAAGTGTATAAGGGAATTTTCCATGCTAACCTATGAGAGGAGCAGCCCTCAGTAGAAAAAATGAAATCGGCTGTTTGTCACTATTAGGGCATACAGAAAATAAGAGTTCATGTCCTACCTTTCACATACACAGCACCCTGCCATAGAGCTTCCTAGGTGTAAGAGGCTGGCCTGGTTTGTAGTGGGTACCTTGGGAATTACACCTTACACCAGGTCCAGTTATCCCTTATTAGCGAAATGTAGTAGTGTTATAGCAGCTTAGGCTGATAGAGGTAGCTATAGTAGAACAGCTTAGGCTGAACTAGGAGACATGCAAAGCTCCTACAATACCACTTATAGTCACACAGTACTTATATACAAGTAAAGATAATACTCAGTGTTACCCACAAAAAAGGTAGTTTATTTGGGTGACACAAGGCCAAAAATAACTTAGAGGCAATACGCCTTCTGGAGGTAAGTATTATACACAATATATACACTAGACACCAAAATAAGGTTAGTGATTAGACATATGATAGTGCAAACAATAGGAAATGCTAGAGAATGAAATGGGAGAAAATAGGTCTGGGGCAGCACAAACCATATACTAAGAAAGTGGGACGCGAATCACTGGGAGAGTAAGAATACTGTAAAGGTAAGTAAATTACCCCACCCCAGAGCCCAGGAAAGTGTGAGTAAAGTACTGCAAGTTTCCTTAGGACACACTACAAGTCGTGATTAGAGTTATTGCAAGAACCAAGCAAGCCTGCAACCAACAAATGGTGGATTCCTGGACCTGAAGACCTGCAAAGGAAGGAGACTAAGGGGGTCATTCTGACCCTGACGGTCATTGACCGCCAGGGTCAACGACCGCGGGAGCACCGCCAACAGGCTGGCGGTGCTCCCAAGGGCATTCTGACCGCGGTCTCCCGCCGGTTTTCCGCTGCCCTGAGGAATCCTCCATGGCGGCGCAGCTTGCTGCGCCGCCATGGGGATTCCGACCCCCTCACCGCCATCCTGTTCCTGGTGGTTTTGACCGCCAGGAACAGGATGGCGGTGAGGGGCGTCGTGGGGCCCCTGGGGGCCCCTTCAGTGCCCATGCCAATGGCATGGGCACTGCAGGGGCCCCCGTAAGAGGGCCCCTAAAAGATTCGCTACTGCACCCGTCGCACCCTTCCCACTCCGCCGGCTCCATTCGGAGCCGGCTTCCTCGTGGGAAGGGGTTTCCCGCTGGGCTGGCGGGCGGCCTTCTGGCGGTCGCCCGCCAGCCCAGCGGGAAACACAGAATAACCGCGGCGGTCTTCTGACCGCGCAGCGGTATTCTGGCGGCTCCCGCCGGCACCGCAGTTACCGCGGCCGGCGGGAGTCAGAATGACCCCCTAAGTCCAGAAGTCAGACGAAGTTCCAGGAAGGATAGGAGCCCCTGCCAACCCAGAAGAGGGTGCAAAAGAAGAGTCCCCGGTTGGACGAAGACTGCAGAAATGCACTCAAGGAAGATGTCAATGGGTTCCTGTGTGATGCAATAAATGCCCCACGAAGAGATGTTGGAAGCATGCGAGTTTTGGTGCTGGATTTGTCCAACAAGCCGTTGTGCTGGCAAAGTTGCTTTGTGCGTTAAAGTGACGCTGTCTGGACCCACGAGGGACATGGGGTCTCAACTCTGTATGAGGAGGAAGAGGGGGCTCTCAGCACTTCTGAGAGCCCTCAGAAGACCAGACAGCACCCCCGGGAGTCCCAGGACACGGGGACAAAGGAGGTGCAAAATGCATTGGTGCAGCACTACAAAGGAAGGTCCCACGCCGCCGGAGGTCAACTCAGCGAGTTGAGTCTCACAGGATAGAGTGCTGGGGACCTGGGCCAGGCTGTGCATGAAGGATTTTTGGAAATAGTGCACAGAGGCCTCAGGAAGTGAAGAAGACGTGGTCCACAGGAGTACTGTCATACTCAGGGAAGACAAGGTCTTACCTCCTCCAAATTGGGACAGCAGGACCTCAGGACAGTCTGTGTCGAAGGGGTCAACCACCTGTGTTCTAAGGAGCATGCTCATTGCCAGGAAAGGAGTCCAAGAAAACCGGCCTTTGACTTAGAAGGTGCCTGCTTGAGTAAGGAAGAACCTCTGTCACTCTACAGGAGATTTCTTCGGTCCGTCTGGTGCTAGGTGAAGACAGGGAGTCCCCAGTGCATGCACACTATGGAACCTGTTGCAGTTGCTGGCTGGAGCAGAAATTGCAGAGTCAAAGTAGCCCTTCTGGATACTTTGTTGCTGTTACAGCGGTTCCTGGAGCAGTCTGAGGTCAATCTGAGGTCAGAGGATGAAGTAGTAGTTGCAGAGGATTCCTGCTGGAAACTTGCAAGTAGAATCTGAAGAGAAACCCAAAGGAGAGACCCTAAATAGCCCTGAGAGGGGGATTGGCTATCTTATCAGGTCTGGTCCTATCAGGAGGGGTCTCTGACGTCACCTGCTGGCACTGGCCACTCAGAGGCCTCCAGAGTGCCCCACACCTTGGAAAACAAGGTGGCTGAAGTCTGGGACACACTAGAAGAGCTTTGGGCACCACCCCTGGGGTGGTGATGGACAGGGGAGTCGCCACTCCCCTTTCCTTTGTCCAGTTTCGTGCCAGATCAGAGACTGGGGGTCCCTGAGCCGGTGTAGACTTGCTTATGCATGCAGGGCACCATCTGTGCCCTTCAAAGCATTTCCAGAGGCTGGGGGAGGCTACCACTCCCCAGCCTGTAACACCTATTTCCAAAGGGAGAAGGTGTAAGACCCTGCTCCCAAAGGAAATGCTTTGTTCTGACTTCCTGGGACTGAGCTGCTCAGACCCCAGGAGGGCAGAACCCTGTCTGTGAGGTAGCAGCAGCTGTAGCTGCATTGCAAGCCTCAGAGAGCTGGTTTGGCAGTACTGGGGGACCATGGTGGAGCCCCCAGGATGCATGATACCAGATTTGGAATGGGGGGACAATTCCATGATCTTAGACACCTTACATGGCCATATTCAGAGTCACCATTGTGAAGCTACATATAGGTATTGGCCTATATGTAGTGCACACATATAATGGCATCCCCGCACTCATAGAGTCCCGGGAATTGGCCCTGAACTATGTGGGGGCACCTTTGCTAGTGCAAGATGCCCTCACACTTAGTAACTTTGCACCTAACCTTCAGTAAATGAAGGTTAGACATATAGGTGACTTATAAGTTACTTAAGTGCAGTGAAAATGGCTGTGAAATAGTGTGTGAACTATTTCACGCATGCTGCAATGGCAGGCCTGTGGAAGGGTTTGTCTGAGCTCCTTATGGGTGGCAAAAGAAATGCTGCAGCTCACAAGGATCTCCTGGAACCCCAATGCCCTGGGTACCTAGGTACCATATATTAGGGACATATAAGGGGGTTCCAGTATGCCAATTGAAATTGGTAAATAAAGTCACTAGCCTACAGTGAGAAATATAAAAGCAGAGAGAGCATAAGCACTGAGGTTCTGGTTAGCAGAGCCTTAGTGACACAGTCAAGCACTGCTGACAACATACACACTAGGTCACAAACTATGAGCACTGTGGTCCTAGCTAGCAGGATCCCAGTGACACACTAAAAACACACTGACACACACTCACAAACAGGCTAAAAGTGGGGGTAAACATGCTAGATAGAGGCTACTTTCTCACACAACCCCCCGCTCCCAACAAACGAAGGACAATAAGGCTAACCTTGGGCAGTTTGAACTTTAGTGTCTAAGTGGTGATAAGTGGAGGCAAGTTCTGCAATAGAGTGGTTACTCCCTTTATCATTCACTGTATGGTTACTTCCCTGTGGGGATGCAAACCACCCTGTTTGGAGATTTTTACCTAACCAACAGTGTGGGTGTAAATTCTCAGAGTTCCTATTAATATGTTTTAAAGTTGTGCAGTGGGATTGGTCCACTGGGCCTATGTCAAATGCAGTAAATGCTAGACAGGGATGGTATCTCAGCAAAGCCATAGCTGGGCAAAAACTTTGTCCATATGGCTGTAAGAGAGAACAGGGTTGCTGTTTCTCCTGATTTGGAGCAGGGAGGGGCTGCTGTCCTATAAGCTCCACACTAGGACAAGGCTGCTGTCCTAAGTGTTTAGAGGCAGTGGAGGGCTACTGCACTAAAGTTTCTCTGGGAGGGCTGGATGCTCCATATTTACTAAAATGGGGCAATTTTGCACATCTGCTTTAGTAGTTCCACAGAGAGGTAGTTTTACCTCTTGGAGTCCAGCTTTGATAGCTGAGGGCTCCTTTGGTACTTGTTCCACCCCAGGAGAGGTTTCTCCCACCACAGGAATGGTATACTCTTTTGAAGGGTAGGGAAGGGATACTTTGATACCCTTTTTACCTGTTGGTGGAGAGGGATCCTGAGATTTCAGTCCTTTTTCTCTCCTTTTCTTTTTCATTTCCCCAGAAATTAGAGGAAGCAATTCCTCAGGGATACCCAGCATGGATGCATGGGTCCTAAACTCTACCTCAGCCCAACCTGAGGCCTCTAGGCCATTCCCTAAGAGACAATCTACAGGTAAGCTAGATGATACCACCACCTGCTTAGGGCCAGTAACCCCACCCCAACTAAGTTGAACTACAGCTAAGGGGAGAGACTGAGTAGAGTTATTGACATCAGTCCAAGGAGGTGTTGTGCAGGTGTCACCAAGTTTTCCATCACCAAAGTGATACTGGCACCTGTGTCCCTGTAGGCCTGGGCCTCAACACCATTTATTAAGATTGACTGCCTGTACTTATCTATGTAAAGGGGACACGCGGCCAAGGTGGCAAGGCCAATGCCACCAGGTTTTGACAGAAACTGTCTTGGGACTGTCTACCCCAGTTTCTATCATGGTCCCAAAAGTGAACCCAACTACACCTATTGCCAGTAGTCCCACTACTATTACCACTACTGCTAGGGGCACTGGAGTTTGATGTATTAGTGGTGGTAGGCTCAGGGTCTTTACCTGGGCAGGACTTATTCCCTGGCCAATGGCCTTCACCTATACACACATAGCACCAAGGCTCTTTCTGACTGTGTGAAGAGGGAGAAGAAGATGTTTTATCCCACCCCTGAGGAGTGTTTTGGACCTGAAGAAGGATATTTGTGCTTACTTTTATCCCCATGCTTGTCCTGAGATTTTTCACCATCTTTCTTTTTGCTGTCTTTGTCACCCCCTATATGAACTTTTCTGTTCACCCTGCTTCTGACCCATTTGTCTGCCTTCTTTCCCAATTCTTGGGGAGAGGTCAGATCTGAGTCCACATGATACTGATGCAACAAATCAGACACATAATTATTCAATATATGCTCTCTCATAATCAAGTTATATAGGCTTTCATAGTCAGTCACCTTACTGCCATTTAACCAACCTTCTAGGGCCTTCACTGAACAGTCTACAAAATCTGTCCAATCCTGTGATGACTCCTTTCTGGTGTCTGAACTTTATCCTGTATTGTTCAGTTGTTAAGCCCAGACCATCTAATGTAAGAGTGCACTTCTGAGTATATGGTAGTTATCTGCATCATCCTCCTTGATGATAAGGAGTCTGTCTCTCCCCTTGCCAGTGAAGGATAGCCACAGGATAGAAGCCCACTGAACTTGAGGGACCCTCTGAACTTTACAGGCCCTCTCAAGTGCAGCAAACCACTTGTATATGTCATCTCCATCCTTGTAAGGAGGGACGACTTTAATCAGATTTCTTGAATCAAATGAGGGTTCCTTAACATTGGAATTCCTGAAACTGCTGCTGTCACCATGGGGAACTAACCTCAACTGCTGCCTTTCCTTTTCCACAGCCAGGGATTACCTGTCTAAGGCCAACTGTTGCTGCTGTAGCCTCAGTCTGGCCTCCTCTAACCTCAGCTTTCTGAGTTCCTTATCTAGGGACTGGTCCTCAGGTTTAGAAGTGTGGGATACTTCTGAAACAGAAGTAAAAGTGGAATTTGCAGAGGCTAATCTTTCCCTAACTTGAGCCACCCTCGTGACCTGGCCTCTAGGTGTGAAGGGAGCCCTACTAGTATATGAACCCTTCCCACTTCCAGTTATGCTAGGGGGTTTGTTGACAGAAAGATCCGTGGAAGGACACTCCGCAGGATTATCAGAATGCTTCTTTGGGCCAGCCTGGTTGGAATCTTCCTCTACTCTCTCATCTGGCTGTTCCTGACAAGAGCTAAGTCCCTGGCCATCCTTCAGGAGAAGATTTAAAAAGAATTCCTTATTACGGTTCTTCCCAATCCCTAAACTTCTTTCAATACAGAGATCCCTCAAACTTTTAAAGTTAAAATTATTATAGGTTGTTTTCACAACTCTAGGGGTAGCTTCTACAGAAGACATATTTAAAGGAAAAGAGTTTATGAAAGTGAGTAAAAAGTAGACTAACAGATCTAACTTTTAGAGAAAAGAAGAAAACTTCAGAAACTTTGTAAAACTTTTGCAAAGTTTAAAGAACTTTTTAGAAAGTTGAAAATTGCTTCTAGGTATAGATTATGTCTAGCTCTAACTATTGGAGCAACCTTTTCTTGTGAAAAGCACCAGTAACAAAGTGGTAAAACAATTGCAAGTACTTATTCCACTGCTGCACCACCAATGTAGGAGGCTAGCCTGGTTTGTAGTGGGTACCTTGGATACTTACACCAGGTCCAGTTATCCCCTATTCGTGAAATGTAGTAGTGTTCTAGCAGCTTAGGCTGATGGAGGTAGCTATAGCAGAGCAGCTTAGGCTGAGCTAGGAGACACGCAAAGCTCCTGCAATACCACTCATAGTTACACAGTACTTATACACAAGTAAAGACAGTACTCAGTGTTACCAAAAATAAAGGTAGTTTATTTGGGTGACACAAGGCCAAAAATATCTTAGAGGCAAATCTCCTTCTGGAGGTACGTATTATACACAATATATACACTAGACACCAAAATAAGATAAGTAATTAGATATAGGTGTTAGAAATGGATCTTTGGTTGTCAGTCACATTACCCCCTGTCCAAGCAAGGACCCTCCCTCTAGTCAGAGTAAAAAAAAAATCGCACACAGCTTACCCCTGCTTACCCCCTTGGTAGCTTGGCACGAGCAGTAGGCTTAACTTTAGAGTGCTAGGTGTAAAGTATTTGTACCAGCACACACAGTAACTTAATGACAACACTACAAAATGACACAACACAGGTTTAGCAAAATAGAGAATATTCATCTAAACAAAACAAGACCAAAACAACAAAAATCCACAATACACAAGTCAAGTTATTACTAAAAATCCCAAAAGAGTCTTCATGTACTTTCAAACACACACTAACACTGTTAGCGTGAAAATTTACCTTAAGTGCATCAAAAATAACCCCGCACGGGCGAGTGTGCATCAAAAAGGGCTTGTGATGTGTCGATTTCACTCACGAGTGAGACCTTGCGTCGTTTCTCCTTCCGTCTGGTCGGGGCTATAGGAAAGTACCATCTAGCCTGTCATGTTACCCCATTTTTCACATGTATGTAAGTTTGGTTTTGCCTGCCTCACTGGGATCCGCTAGCCAGGACCCCAGTGTTCATGGTTTGTGGCCTGAATGTGTGTATCTGTGTAGTGACTAACTGTGTCACTGAGGCTCTGCTAATCAGAACCTCAGTGCTTATGCTCTCTCTGCCTTTAAAATTGTCACTATAGGGTAGTGACCATTTTCACCAATTCTAATTGGTACACTGGAACACCCTTATAATTCCCTAGTATATGGTACCTAAGTACTCAGGGTATTGGGGTTCCAGGAGAACCCTATGGGCTGCAGCATTTCTTTTGCCACCCATAGGGAGCTCAGACAATTGTTACACAGGACTACCACTGCAGCATGAGTGAAATAACGTCCATTTTATTTCACCGCCATTTTACACTGCACTTAAGTAACTTATAAGTCACCTATTTGTCTAACCCTCACTTGGTGAAGGTTAGGTGCAAAGCTACTAAGTGTGAGGGCACCCTGGCACTAGCCACATAGTTCAGGGCAATTTCCCCGGACTTTGTGAGTGCGTGGACAGCATTACAAGCTTGCACTACATATAGGTCAATACCTATATGTAGCTTCACAAAGGTAACTCTGCATATGGCCATGTAACATTTCTAAGATCATGGAATTGTCCCCCCATGCCAAATCTGGTATTGGGGTGCCAATCCCATGCATCCCCAGAGCTCCACCTTGGACCCCGGGTACTGACAAACCAGCTCTCTGGGGTTTTCTCTGCAGCTACCACTGCTTCCAACCCATTGACAGTGTTCTGTTATCCTGGGGTCTGGGCAGCCCAGTCCCAGGGAGGTAGAACAAAGGATTTCATCTGAGAGAGGGTGTTACACCCTCTCTCTTTGGAAATAGGTGTTTAAGGGCTGGGAAGGTGTAGCCTCTCACAGACTCTAGAAATGCTTTGAAGGGCACAGATGGTGCCCTCCTTGCATAAGCCAGTCTACACCGGTTCAGGGAACCCTCAGCCCCTGCTCTGGCGTGAAACTGGGCAAAGGAAAGGTGAGTGACCACTCCCCTGTCCATCACCACCCCAGGGGTGGTGCCCAGAGCTCCTCCATTGTGTCCCAGGGCACAATGGAGGCCTCTAAGTGGCCAGTTCCAGCAGGTGACGTCAGAGACCTCTCCTGATAGGTTCCTACCTCTCTAGGTGGCCAATCCTCCACTGGGGACTATTTAGGGTCTCTCCTGTGGGCTTTTCCTCAGATAACGACTTTCAAGAATTCACCGGAGTTCACCGGAGTTCCTCTGCATCTCCGTCTTTGACTTCTGCCAAGGATCGACCGCTAAATGCTCCAGAACGCCTGCAAAACTACAACAAAGTAGCTAGAAGACTACCAGTGACATTGTAGCGCCTAATCCTGCCGCCTTTCTTGACTGTTTCCGACTGGTGTATGCTCTGGGGGCTGTCTGCCTTCACCCTGCACTGGAAGCCAAGAAGAAATCTCCTGTGAGTCGAGGGAATCTTCCCCTTGTTCCAGCAGGCACCAAACTTCAACATCAAAGGTACTCTGGGTCCCCTCTCATCCTGAAGAGCATGGCCCCTGGAACACAGGTGGTGGACCCAAGTGACCCACCCTGTCCAGTGGTCCAACTGTCCAAATTTGGAGGAGGTAATTCCTTACCTCCCCTCTCCAGACAGTAATCCTGTGTACTGCATGAACTGCAGCTGCTAGGGCTTCTGTGCACTTTTGCAAGGAATCCTATGTGCACAGCCTAGCCCAAGTCCCCAGCACTCCATCCTGCATTGCTCAACTCGCTGCGTTGACCACCGGCTTCATGGGACCCTCTTTTGTAGTGTTGAAACAACTGTTGTGCTCAGGTTTCTTGAACCTGTGTTCAAGTACTTCTGTGGGTGCTGCCATCTTCTGCATATGCTCTGTGTATTGCTGAGGGCCCCCACTGTCTCGTCTTCCAAGCGGTGTCCTCCTGGTCCTTCCTGGGCCAGGGCAGCACCCGTTTTCTTTAACCGCGACCTTTGCAGCTAGCAGGGCTTGTTTGCAGTCTTTCTCCAAAGAAACAACTCTGCATCCTCCAGCACTCCATGGGACATCTTCTGTGCAAAGGAGAAGTTCCTGGCTTCTTCTGTTGTTGCAGAATCTTCAGCTTCTTCCACCTGGAGGCAGACATTTTGCACCTTCATCCGGGGTTTAGTGGGCTCCTGCCCCCCCGGACACTTTCGTGACTCTTGGACTTGGTCCCCTTCCTTTAAAGGTCCTCAGGTCCAGGAATCCGTCTTCAGTGCTTTGCAGTCTGTTGTGGTCTTTGCAGAATCTCCTATCACGATTTTGGTGTGTTTCTGGGGTAGTAAGGTAACTTTACTCCTACTTTTCAGGGTCTTGAGGTGGGGTGTCTTGGACACCCTTAGTGTTTTCTTACACTACCAGTGACCCTCTACACTCTACACTAGGCCTGGGGGCCATTCGTGGTTCGCATTCCACTTTTAGAGTATATGGTTTGTGTTGCCCCTAGGCCTATAGCATTCTATTGTATCCTACAATGTTTGCACTACTTTTCTAACTGTTTACTTACCTGATTTTGGTTTGTGTGTATATTTTGTGTATTTTACTTACCTCCTAAGGGAGTATATCCTCTGAGATTTTTTGGCACATTGTCACCAAAATAAAGTACCTTTATTTTTAGTAACTCTGAGTATTGTGATTCTTATGATATAGTACCTATATTATATACGTGGTATAGTAGGAGCTTTGCATGTTTCCTAGTTCAGCCTAAGCTGCTCTGTCCCAGAAGCAAATAGGACAGGGATGCTTGGATCCTGAAATAATGGACCAACTGCTCCCAAAAGCTAGGGGTAGGAAGGGTAAATCCTTGCCCACTGTCACTCCCTCCCCAGACGATTCCCCTTTTGAGGAATATGAATCCTCTCCCTGTGCAGAACCAACACCAGATGAGCTGGCAGCAGACACTGCTGAGCTTTTGGGTGCAGGGGGCCTGCTAGGGAAGAGCTGAGTGTGGCACAGCAGACCTGTCCCACACTAGAGGGTTTAAGACAGCAAGCTGTCAAACAGCAGAATGGGGATATCACTGACAAGCATAAGGTCTATTGGGAAGATAACCTCCTATACACTGTGTCAAAGGACCCTAAACCTGGAGCTGCCAGGAGATTAATCATTCCTTTGCAGTATAGGGAGTTTCTTCTGACCTTGGCACATGATATTCCTTTGCCTGGGCATTTGGGCCAGAGTAAAACTTGGGACAGACTTGTTCCATTATTTTCACTGGCCTCACATGTCAGAGGACACTAAGGAGTTTTGTCACTCCTGTGTGACCTGCCAAGTCAGTTTCAAAACTGGAGGCACACCTAAGGCCCCCTTAATTCCACTCCCAGTGGTTGGGGTGCCCTATGAAAGGGTATGGGTTGACATAGTTGCCCCCCTTGACCCTCCAACAGCTTCAGGCAATAGGTTTATCTTTGTGGTAGTGGACCCTGCCACTAGGTATCCTGAAGCCATACCCTTAGGGACCACTACAGCTCCTACAGTGGCAAAAGCCCTCCTGTGAATCTTTTCCAGAGTGGGTTTCCCTATAGAAGTGGTATCAGACAGAGATAGTAACTTCATGTCTGCATACCTCAAAGCTATGTGGAAGGAGTGTGGTGTAACTGATAAGTTCACAACTCCTTATTATCCACAGACAAATGGTCTGGTTAAGAGGTTTAATAAAACTCTCAAAGGTATGATTATGGCACTCCCTGAAAAACTCAGGAGATGGGATGTCCTGTTGCCATGCCTCCTTTTTGCTGACAAGCAGGTACCCCTAAAAGGAGTGGCCTTAGCCCCTTTGAACTCCTCTTTGGACACCCTGTGAGAAGTCCCATTGCTCTTGTGAAGGAGGGTTGGGAACAACCTTTAAAAGCTCCAAAGCAAGACATTGTGGACTATGTACGTGGACTAAGATCCAGAATGGCTGAGGACATGAAAAAGGCCAGATAAAAACTTCAGGCCAGCCAAGAGCTCCAAAAGCAATGGCATGACCAAAAGGCTGTCCTGACCCAGTACCACCCAGGACAGAAGGTGTGGGTATTGGAGCCTGTGGCCCCAAGACCACTCCAAGACAAATGGAGTGGACCCCATCTCATTGTTGAAAAGAAAGGTGAGGTCACCTACTTAGTATACCTGGGCACTGCCAGGAGTCCCCTTAGGGTACTCCATGTCAATCGCCTGAAACCTTACTATGACAGGGCTGACTTAGCCCTGCTCATGGCAACTGATGAGGGGCAGAAGGAAGAGAGTGACCTTCTCCCTGACCTCTTCTCCACCACTGAAGCTGATGGCTTAGTGGAGGGAGTGGTGCTTGCAGATTGCCTTACTGCTGAGCAGAAGGACAGCTGTGTAAATCTCTTAGAACAGTTTTCTGACCTCCTCTCACTGATCCCAGGTACAACTACCTGGTGTGAGCACACAATTGACACTGGAGAAAGCTTGCCTGTCAAAAGTAAGATTTATAGGCAGCCTGACCATGTCATAGATTGCATAAAACAAGAGGTACAGAAAATGTTAGATCTGGGAGTGATTGAGCTTTCTGAAAGCCCATGGGCTAGCCCAGTGGACCTTGTCCCCAAACCTCATAGTGCAGATGGAAAAAAGGAAATTAGGTTTTGTTTTGACTATAGAGGTCTCAATCAAGTAACAAAAACTGATGCTCACCCTATAGCCAGGGCAGATGAGCTCATAGATACACTGGCTTCTGCCAAGTATCTAAGCACGTTTGACTTAACTGCAGGGTATTGGCAGATTAAGTTGTCAGAAGATGCTAAACCTAAAACAGCATTTTCCACCATTGGAGGGCACTATCAGTTCACTGTTATGCCCTTTGGTTTGAAAAATGCACCTGCCACTTTTCAGAGGTTGGTGAAGACAGTCCTGCAAGGGTTGGAAGCTTTTAGTGCCGCTTATCTAGATAATATAGCTGTCTTTAGCTCCACCTGGGATGATCACCTGGTCCACCTATGGAAAGTTTTGGAGGCCCTGCAAAAGGCAGGTCTCACTATCAATGCTTCATAGTGCCATATAGGGCAGGATAAAGTGATTTATCTGGGCCACCTGGTAGGAAGGGCTCAGATTACACCACTGGAGGGGAAGATCCAAACCTTTATGGAATGGACTCCCCCTACAACTCAAACCCAGGTGAGAGTCTTCTTAGGCCTCACAGGGTACTATAGGAGGTTCATTAACCCCTTTGCTGCCAGGCCTTTTCCCCCTCCTGTGCCAGGCCTTTTTTTGCCTATTTGGAATAGTTCTCACTTAGGCCCTCATAACATTTTGTCCACATAAGCTACCCACGCCAAATTTGCGTTCTTTTTTCCCAACATCCTAGGGATTCTAGAGGTACCCAGACTTTGTGGGTTCCCCTGAAGGAGGCCAAGAAATTAGCCAAAATACAGCAAAAATTTCGTTTTTTTAAAGAAATGGGAAAAAGGGGCTGCAGAAGAAGGCTTGTGGTTTTTTCCCTGAAAATGGCATCAACAAAGGGTCTGCGGTGCTAAATTCCCCATTTTTATGATGTTTTGTGCTTTCAGCCTCCTTCCAGTCAGTTACAGAAATGGGCATGAAACCAATGCTGGATCCCAGAAACCTAAACATTTCTGAAAAGTAGACACAATTTTGAATTCAGCAAGAGGTAATTTGTGTAGATCCTACAAGGGTTTCCCACAGAAAATAACAACTGAAAAAAAAAAATATTGAAATTGAGGTAAAAAACAGCAATTTTTCTCTACGTTTTACTCTGTAACTTTTTCCTGCAATGTCAGAATTTTTAAAGCAATATACCGTTAAGTCTGCTGGACTCTTCTGGTTGCGGGGATATATAGGGCTTGTAGGTTAATCAAGAACCCTAGGTACCCAGAGCCAATAAATGAGCTGCACCCTGCAGTGGGTTTTCATTCTATATGGGTATACAGCAATTAATTTGCTGAATATAAAGAGTGAAAAATAGCTATCAAGAAAACCTTTGTATTTCAAAAATGGGCACAAGATAAGGTGTTGGGGAGCAGTGGTTATTTGCACATCTCTGAATTCCGGGGTGCCCATACTAGCATGTGAATTACAGGGCATTTCTCAAATAGACGTCTTTTTTACAAACTCTCTTATATTTGGAAGGAAAAAATGTAGAGAAAGACAAGGGGCAATAACACTTGTTTTGCTATTCTATGTTCCCCCAAATCTCCCGATAAAAATGATACCTCACTTGTGTGGGTAGGCCTAGCGCCCGTGACAGGAAATGCCTCAAAACACAACGTGGACACATCCCATTTTTTGACAGAAAACAGAGGTGTTTTTTGCAAAGTGCCTACCTGTAGATTTTGGCCTCTAGCTCAGCCGGCACCTAGGGAAACCTACCAAACCTGTGCATTTTTTTAAACTAGAGACCTAGGGGAATCCAAGATGGGGTGGCTTGTGGGGCTCTGACCTGGTTCTGTTACCCAGAATCCTTTGCAAACCTCAAAATTTGGCTAAAAAAACACGTTTTCCTCACATTTCGGTGACAGAAAGTTCTGGAATCTGAAAGGAGCCACAAATTTCTTTCCACCCATCGTTCCCCCATGTCTCCCAATAAAAATTATACCTCACTTGGTTGGGGAGGCCTAGCGCCCGCGACAGGAAATGCCCTAAAACAAAACGTGGACACATCCCATTTTTCAACAGAAAACAGAGGTGTTTTTTGCAAAGTGCGTACCTGTAGATTTTGGCCTCTAGCTCAGCCGGCACCTAGGGAAACCTATCAAACCTGTGCATTTTTTAAAACTAGAGACCTAGGGGAATCCAAGATGGGGTGACTTGTGGGGCTCCGACCAGGTTCTGTTACCCAGAATCCTTTGCAAACCTCAAAATTTAGCCAAAAAAACACATTTTCCTCACATTTCGGTGACAGAAAGTTCTGGAATCTGAGAGGAGCCACAAATTTCCTTCCACCCAGCGTTCCCCCAAGTCTGCCAATAAAAATGATACCTCACTTGTGTGGGTAGGCGTAGCGCCCGTGACAGGAAATTCCCCAAAACACAACGTGGACACATCCCATTTTTTGACAGAAAACAGAGGTGTTTTTTGCAAAGTGCCTACCTGTAGATTTTGGCCTCTAGCTCAGCCGGCACCTAGGGAAACCTACCAAACCTGTGCATTTTTTAAAACTAGAGACCTAGGGGAATCTAAGATGGGGTGACTTGTGGGGCTCTGACCAGGTTCTGTTACCCAGAATCCTTTGCAAACCTCAATATTTGGCTAAAAAAAACATGTTTTCCTCACATTTCGGTGAATCTGAGAGGAGCCACAAATTTCCTTCCACCCAGCGTTCCGCCAAGTCTCCTGATAAAAATGATACCTCACTTGTGTGGGTGGCCAGATGCCTGCAACAGAAAAAACTTGTAGAGATTATGGGGATAGCACAGCGAGTTGATAAGCACATATTCATCTTTTATACATCTTTAGGCTGACTCTGCTTTGGGGACCCACACAAGTGAGGTCTCATTTTACTTGGGAGACTGAGGGGAATGGTGGGGAGTAGGAATTTTGTGCTGGAGCGGTGATCGTACAAACGAAAGTCAGGAAAAATGCTTTTTTAAGCAAATTGTGAGGTTTGCAGAGGAGTGTGGGTAAGAAAACGTTGAGGGATCCACGCAAGCCACTCCTCCCTGGACTCCTTGGGGTGTCTAGTTTTAAAAAATATCTGGGTTTGGTAGGTGTCCCTAGATGAAGGCCGCACCCAGGACCAAAAACATAGGTGCCCCCCCCAAACACAGGTAGTTTTGTAATATATCATTTTGATGTGTCCACATACGTCTGTGATGTGCCAAACACTAAAATTGTGAAAAGAAACACACTTAGGTTATGTGAAAAAGACCCCTCACCCATCAACCAAGTTGGTGGCATGCTTCATCATCGGAGTCCCACCAGAGACTCCTAGCGTGTCACAAGTGTGCTGTGACGCCTGATTACAGCGGAGCAGGTTTTTTAATTTTACCACACATACTGAGGGTGAGTGATCGTTCAGTAGATCAAATTTTATTAACAAGAGATTTCACAAAAATGAAATGCACTGGGAATAACTGAAAGGCCAAGAAACTGAACCAATGACTCACAGCTCGTGAGCTGTAAAGCCACGGCAAAGCACCAACTGCTTCACAGTCCATTCACACACCTTTCATATATGACATGCACAAGACCATTCACGCCGCCAGCCACGGGCCCAGCACATTACAACACTAGCATCGACAGACAGCGCCAGTCAAGGCCCATCACTTTTAGACGCCCACATGCCTGATACAGCAGTCACACCAGCTGATGAGTGTGTGGACTGGCGTTTGGCTGGCACCCAGCCAAGCGCCACCCCTCACACACCGCCAGCCAATGGCCACCCATGCACACCGCCAGCCAAGCACCACCCCAAGCACACTGCTAGCAAAGCGCCACACCACCCATACTGCCAGCCAAGTGCCACCCCACGCACACTGCCAGCCAAGCACCACCCCACGCACACCACCAGCCAAGCGCCACCCCACGCACACCGCCAGCCAAGCGCCACCCCAAGCACACCACCAGCCAAGCACCACCCCAAGCACACCGCCAGCCAAGCCCCACCCCAAGCACACCGCCAGCCAAGTGCCACACCACCCATACCGCCAGCCAAGCGCCATCCCACGCACACCACCACCCAAGCGCTACCCCACGCACACCGCCATCACTTTTTTTGTTTGTTTATAAACAACAAAGAAACCACTAACTAATTATAAAATAAGTACAAAACTACAAACACAAAAGCTCTAACTAAATACAACCGTGAAACTTAACATATGAAAATATAAAACAGGCAGTTTACGCTCACAGTATTTCCCAAAAAAATTTCCTAGTGTGGTAACTTCTAAAGCAGCCGGGCACACACAGCCCAGGCTTTGAAGGGCATTCGGGGCAGTACATCCGGCTTTCCCTCCGGATTGCTATCCAGGCACATACTCTACATTTCTTTGTGGGCAAGTATTTTTTGGGAGTGGGAGGAATGTGATCTGGAAAGTGGCGATCTTTCAATTTAGCCACATCCTCCACCACTTCTACTCTAGGAACTGGTGCCCGTTCCACCACAATAAGGCCCTCTATCACTGACTCCTGAAATTTAACAAATGTCATCCTTGACTCAGGTGAACAATCCTTGAACACAATAAAAGCATTAAAAGTTGCCAAATTAAATAAATGTAGGGCCAACTTTTTATACCACACGTAAGACTTACGAAGAGCAGTGTAAGGTTCCAACCTCTGATCTACTCTATCAATACCACCCATGTGCCCATTGTAGTCCAAAATGCACGCAGGTTTGCACACTTCCACAACCTGACCCCAAACAGTCACATGGGAAGTACTCTCATCATGGATGGTAGATAGCATGTACACATCCCTCCTGTCTGAAAATTTCAGAGCTAGCAGCTCATTATTCCGCAAGGCACTGCACTGTCCCCTCTCAAGTTTTTTACAGACAAGCTCCCTTGGATAGCCTTTCCGGTTAGAACGGATTGTGCCACAAGCAACAGTGTCCACTCTAAACAACTCCTTGAACAACTGCACTCCAGTGTAGAAATTATCTATGTACAAATGGTGACCTTTGTTAAACAGTTGTCTACCAAGTTCCCACACAATTGTTTCACTAACTCCAAAAGTGGCCGGACAACCAGGAGGGTCAATACTGAAATCCCTACCAGTGTAGACCCGGAAATTATACTCATATCCTGTACTGCTTTCTGACAGCATATACAATTTAATCTCATACCGTGCCCTCTTACTAGGAATGTACTGCTTAAAAACTAAACGCCCCTTGAAAAGGACCAAAGACTCGTCCACACTTATCTCTTTGCCTGGAACATAGACCTCTGAAAAACAATCTACAAAATGATCAAGGACAGGCCTAATCTTAAAAAGACAGTCACAATCAGGGTGATCTCGTGGCAAGGCTAAAGCATTGTCTACAAAATGCAGCATACGAAGAAGAAGCAAATAGCGATTATGTGTCGTAGTTGCAGGAAATATAGACATTGCCATCAAGGGACTAGTAGACCAATAAGAAGCCAGTGACGGCTTCCTGATCAACCCCATCAAAAAAGTTAAACCTAAAAACTTTTTCATCTCTTCCAGATATGTGGGAACCCACTGAGTAGCTCTAGACTGAGACCTAAGTCTGGCAGCGTTGTCCCTCAAATATTGCTCTGCATACAAATTAGTCTGCTCCACAATCTCTTCCAAAAATACATCGTCCATAAACAAGTGAAAGAAATGGACAGGCAAAAAGTTTTCCGTATTGACTCTACACCCTGGGAGACCAGTAAATGGAGGTAACTGTGGCTGCTCCATGTTTGGGGCAATCCAGGTGTCAGGTATTCTAATGGGAAGCCCTTCAGCCCCAGGCTGCTGCACTCTTGGCACATCAATGTCCTCCTCTAAAACAGGCCCTTCATCTGCACTGAGAGTAGCTTCCTCATCAGAAGAATACTCTCGGACAGAAAACTCACACCCAGAATCTCTCACTTCCTCCTCTGCCTCAGATGCAGAGTCAGTCTAGTAATCATGGTCTGAAGACGACTCAAAGAGCATGCCAACAACCTGCTGAGCGGTCACTCTGCGGCTAGCTATGATCCTCACTAACAACAAATGGATTGCCAACAACAACTAGCACTAAAATAAGTAATAAACAAAGTGTAGTTTTATCACAAAGAGTTATGTACTAAAAAACTATACCACTCACTTGCCTTAAAAATCTACTCACCAGCAACTACTCTGCACAGACACAACAATCACCAATGATATCCCACTAAAAATAAAAAATAAAAAAGCAAATTAAACATATGACAACACAAATATCATTGTGCTCAAATGTAAGGACAATTTCACACACAATACTGCATTTAGTACACCTCCTCCAAACATATTATTCATGCATGTCAACAATACTTCTTTGGAGTAAATTGCTTTCACTTACCTAAAACATGCAACTATGCAAACCGCAGGACAACTACTGCCGAAACCGCAAGGATCCACAGCAAAGCAAGCAAAAGCTTTGAACTAGAACAAAAAGAAGAAATAAATTGTTATAATCACAAATACAAACACTTTGCCAGTTGACAAACACCCCACCACCAAGAACTTAGAAATTGTCCCTGGTGCCTAAGTGGCTTCTGCCCCACTAGGAGGCAGATGGGCCTAAAAACAAAATAGGCTGATCTGCCCCAAGTGGGGCAGAAATGGCCAACAGCTCTGTACCCTGTTTGGGGGGAGGGGCGGCACTTGCAAAAGGGGGCGAATAGGGGTGCCCCCAGCACAAAAAAAACAAAGGGAACCAAAAAAATTAAATCTCTGACATCTTGGTGCCTTCTGATCTGCCTCTAAGGTGGGCAGAAATGGCCATCACTAACGAGCCAGGGACCCTTGCCAAAGGTGCCGCCCCCACACAAAACACACACAGGATCCCTGGGGCCTAAGTGGATTCTGCCCCCCCTTGGGGGCAGATGGGTGTAAAAAATATTGGTCAATCTGCCCCCAAGGGGGGCAGAAATGGCCAACAGCTGTGTCCCCTTTAGGGGGCGACCCTTGCCAAAGGGGGCAAAAGTGGGCACCCTCAGCACCAAACAAAAAAAAGGGGAACAAACAAAAAAATCCCTGACGTATCGGTGGTTTCTGCCCTCCTTGGGGGCAGATGGGCCTACAAAAATAGGCCCATCCCCCGGGCAGAGATGGGCAATATGAAATTTCCTTGCCCAAAGGGTGCCCCCAAACACACAAAACACACACACACACCACACAATCCCTGGCGCCTAGTGGGTTTCGACCCCCCGGGGGCCAGATCGGCAAAAAACATGGCCGATCTAGCCCCGGGGGGGGGGGCGAAACATATAAAAAATTATTGCTGCCCAAAAACAAAGAAAATAAATTCCCTGGTGTCTAGTGGTTTTCGGACCCCCCCTGGGGGCAGATCGGCCAAAAAATTGGCCGATCTGCCCCAGGGGGGCGAAATAGGATTTTAAAAAATTGCCCCCAATGGGAGCGACCACTGCCCAAGGGGTCGTTCCCAAAAAACATAACATAAAAATTCCCTGGTGTCTAGTGGTTTTTGGCCCCCCCTGGGAGCAGATTGGCTGAAAAATCAGCCGATCTGCCCCCAGGAGGCCGAAATAGGAAAAAAATAGCCTCCAATGGGAGCGACCCTTGCCCAAGGGGTCGATCCCCCCAAAAAATGACCAAAATTATTTCCCTGGTGTCTAGTGGTTTTCGGACCCCCCCCCGCCCCCTGGGGGCAGATCGGCTGAAAAATCGGCCAATCTGCCCCGGGGGATGGGGGCCGAAATAGGATAAAAAATTAATTGCCCCCAATGGGAGCGACCCTTGCCCAATGGGTCGCTCCCAAAAAACATAACATAAAAATTCCCTGGTGTCTAGTGGTTTTCGCACCCCCCCCCCCCCAGGGGGCTGATCGGCCAAAAAATCGACAGATCTGCCCCCGGGGGTGGCGAAATATGAAAAAAAATGGCCCCCAATGGGAGCGACCCTTGACCAAGGGGTCATTCACAAAAAAAAATGACCAAAATTATTTCCCTGGTGTCTAGTGGTTTTTGTGAGCGCGCTGACGTCATCAGATTGCCGAGGAGGGGGGCTCGGGGTTGGAATGGATTCTTCTTCCATCCACGACCAGGGGGTGTGGGTGGGGGGCAGACGGGGCAGCGCTAGCGCTCCCCCGTGGGCCGGGTGCAGGACGAGGTGATCTCGTCCAAGGCACCCGGGAACCGGTGCCTTGGACGAGATCACCTCGTCCAAGGCACCGTACCAGTTAAGAGCTATGGGTGCATTGCAGCTCCTCTTAATGACCTCACCAGCAAGAAGATGCCTAAAAAGGCATTGTGGACAGCCAGCTGTCAAAAGGCTTTTGATGAGCTAAACCAGGCCATGTGCTCTGCACCTGTCCTAAAAAGCCCTTGTCACTCCAAGAAATTCATAGTCCAAACTGATGCTTCTGAGTTAGGGGTAGGGGCAGTTCTATCACAGCTTAACACTGAGGGCCAGGATCAACCTGTTGCTTTTATCAGCAGGAGGTTGACCCCTAGAGAAAAGTGTTGGTTTGTCATGGAGATGGAGGCCTTTGCTGTGGCCTGGGCCCTGAAAAACGTGAGACCACACCTGTTTCGTACTCACTTTATTGTACAGACAGACCACAAACCTCTATCATGGCTTAAACAGATGAAAGGTGAAAACCCTAAATTGTTGAGGTGCTCCATCCCCCTACAGGAAATGGACTATACGGTGGAACATAGACCTGGGAGTACCCAGTCCAATGCAGATGGACTCTCCAGATATTGCCACTTAGACAATGAAGACACATCCGGGCAAGGTTAGCCTTATTGTCCCTCGTTTGGGGAGGGGGGTTGTGTAGGAAAGTACCATCTCCGCCTGGCATGTTACCCCCATTTTTCACATGTATGTAAGTTTGTTTTTGCCAGTCTCACTGGGATTCTGCTAGCCAGGACCTCAGTGCTCATAGTTTGTGGTCTGAATGTGTGTATCTGTGTAGTGACTAACTGTGTCACTGAGGCTCTGCTAATCAAAACCTCAGTGCCTTTAAAATTGTCACTATAGGCTAGTGACCATTTTCACCAATTCTAATTGGCACACTGGAACACCCTTATAATTCCCTAGTATATGGTACCTAAGTACCCAGGGTACTGGGGTTGCAGGAGAACCCTATAGGCTGCAGCATTTCTTTTGCCACCCATAGGGAGCTCAGACAATTCTTGCACAGGGCTACCACTGCAGCCTGAGTGAAATAATGTCCACGTTATTTCACAGCCATTTTACATTGCACTTAAGTAACTTATTAGTCACCTACATGTCTAACCCTCACTTGGTGAAGGTTAGGTGCAAAGTTACTAAGTGTGATGGCACCCTGGCACTAGCCAAGGTGCCCCCACATAGTTCAGGGTGATTTTCCCGGGCTTTGTGAGTGCGGGGACACCATTACACGTGTGCACTACATATAGGTCAATACCTATATGTAGCTTAACAATGGTAACTCCGAATATGGCCATGTAACATGTCTAATGGAATTGTCCCCCCACGCCAAATCTGGTATTGGGGTGCCAATCCCATGCATCCCCAGAGCTCCACCATGGACCCCGGATACTGCCAAAACAGCTCTCTGGGGTTTTCTCTGCAGCTACCACTGCTGCCAAACCACAGACAGGGTTCTGCCCTCCTAGGGTCTGGGCAGCCCAGTCCCAGGAAAGCAGAACAAAGGATTTCCTCAGAGAGAGGGTGTTACACCCTCTCCCTTTGGAAATAGGTGTTAAGGGCTGGGGAGGAGTAGCTTCTCCCAGCCTCTGGAAATGCTTTGAAGGGTACAGATGGTGCCATCCTTGCATAAGCCAGTCTGCACTGGTTCAAGGAACCCCTAGCCCCTGATCTGGCACGAAATTGGACAAAGGAAATGGGAGTGACCACTCCCCTGTCCATCACCACCCCAGGGGTGGTGCCCAGAGCTCCCCCAGTGTGTCACAGACCTCTGCCATCTTGAATCCAGAGGTGTGAGGGCACAATGGAGGCCTAATCCTGCCGGCTTTCTCGACCGTTTCCTGGTGGTGCATGCTCTGTGGGCTGTCTGCCTTCACCCTGCACTGGAAGCCAAGAAGAAATCTCCCGTGGGTTGACAGATTCTTCCCCCTGCTCCAGCAGGCACCAAACTTCAGCGTCAAAGGTACTCTGGGACCCCTCTCATCCTGACGAGCGTGGCCCCTGGAACACAGGTGGTGGACCCAAGTGACCCAAACTGTCCAGTGGTTCAACTTTCCAAATTTGGAAGAGGTAAGTCCTTGCTTCCCCTCTCCAGACAGTAATCCTGTGTACTGTGTGAACTGCAGCTGCTGAGGGCTTCTGTGAAATTTTCCAAGGAATCCTTTGTGCACAACCTAGCCCATGTCCCCAGCACTCCTTCCTGCATTGCTCAACTCGCTGAGTTGACCACCGGCTTCATGGGACCCTTTTTTGTAGTGTTGAGACGACCGCCGTGGTCAGTTTTCTTGAACCCATGTTCAAGTACTTCTGTGGGTGTTGCCTTCTTGTGCATGGGCTCTCTGTGTTGCTGAGGGTCCCCTCTGTCTCCTCTTCCAAGTGGCGATCTCCTGGTCCTTCCTGGGCCCGGGCAGCACCCTTTTTATTCAACCGTCACCTTTGCAGCTAGCAAGGCTTGTTTGCAGTCTTTCTCCAAAGAAACAACTCTGCTGCCTCCAGCGCTTGTGGGACATCCTCTGTGGAAAGGAGAAGTTCCTCGCATCTTCTGTTGTTGCAGAATCTTCAGCTTCTTCCACCTGAAGGCAGCCATTTTGCACCTTCATCCGGGGTTTAGTGGGCTCCTGCCCACCCTGGACACTTTCGTGACTCTTGGACTTGGTCCCCTTCCTTTATACATCCTCAGGTCCAGGAATCCATCTTCAGTGCTTTGCAGTCTGTTGTGGTCTTTGCAGAATCTCCTATCACGACTTTAGTGTGTTTCTGAGGAAGTAGGGTCACTTTACTCCTACTTTTCAGGGTCTTTGGGAGGCGTATCTTGGACACCCTTAGTGTTTTCTTACACTCCCAGTGACCCTCTACACACTACACTAGACCGGGGGTCCCTAAGTGGTTCGAATTCCACTTTCTTAGTATATGGTTTGTGTTGCCCCTAGGCCTATTGCATCCTATTGCATTCTACAGTGTTTGCACTACTTTCTAACTGTTTACTCACCTGATTTTGGTTTGTGTGTATATTTTGTGTATTTTACTTACCTCCTAAGGGAGTATATCCTCTGAGATATTTTTGGTACATTGTCACTAAAATAAAGTACCTTTATTTTTAGTAACTCTGAGTATTGTGATTCTTATGAGATAGTGCTATATGATATAAGTGATATAGTAGGAGCTTTGCATGTCTCCTAGTTTCAGCCTAAGCTGCTCTGCTATAGCTATTTCTATCATCCTAAGCTGCTAGAACACTACTAATCTACTAATAAGGTATAACTTGACCTGGCACAAGGTGTAAGTACCCTCAGGTATCCACTATAAGCCAGGCCAGCCTCCTACAGGGGCGTGTTGTTTCTTCTCTCCGCAGGAGTGTGATACGTCGATCCGGTCAGCACTCTCGGGTCCGGGCAGGCTTTGCGTTGTTTTTACACACCCAGCAGTACTTGCGTCAGAAATCCAGCCGCACAATGATTCGAAAACCATGCAGCGCGGGTTGCGATCTCACCAGCCTCAGTCAGCAATGCTGTGCGTCGTTTCTCCAGCCCTGGGCGTCGATCTTTGGGTCATGTTGCAGGCAAGCGTCGATTTTCAGCCGCGAAACTGGCAGCGTTTCAAATTTTCAGCCGCAGATCAGAGTTGCGTCGATCTTTTCGCCGCAATGCATTCTGCTTATGGATTTCTTCCTCTTAGGCTGCCAGCTTCTCCTTTCAGGGTTCCAGGAACTGGATGGACACCACTTGGCAGGGTAGGAGTCTCTCCAGAGATTCCAGGTGATGGCAGAGAGAAGTCTTTGCTGTTCCTGAGACGTCAAGCTCTAAATCAAGCCCTTGGAGATCTTCACAAGATGGAAGGCACACAACATCCAGTCTTTCCCCTCTTACTCAGGCAGAAGCAGCAACTGCAGGATAGCTCCACAAGGCAGAGTCACAGGCAGGGCAGCTCTTCTTCCTCAACTCGTCAGCTCTTCTGCAGGCAGAGGTTCCTCTTGGTTTCCAGAAGTGTTCAAAAATCTTTGGTTTTGGTGCCCTTCTTATACCCAATTTCTCCTTTGAATTAGGCCTTCTCACGAGGGGGTTGGAGACTGCATTGTTTTAGGGCAGGCACAGCCGTTTCAGGTGTGAGTGACCACTTCTCTCCTTCCTCCTAGCACAGATGGCTCATCAGGAAATGCAGACTACATCCCAGCTCCCTTTGTGTCACTGTCTAGAGTGAGGTGCAACCAGTCCAACTGTCAAACTGACCCAGGCAGGGAATACACAACCAGGCAGAGTCACAGAAATGGCATAAGCAAGAAAATGCTCACTTTCTAAAAGTGGCATTTTCAAACACAAAATCTTAAATCAACTTTACTAAAAGATGTATTTTTAAATTGTGAGTTCAGAGACCCCAAACTCCACATGTCCATCTGCTCCCAAAGGGAATCTACACTTTAATCAGATTTAAAGGTAGCCCCCCATGTTAACCTTTGAGAGGGACAGGCCTTGCAACAGTGAAAAACAAATTTAGCAATATTTCACTTTCGGGACATATAAACCACATTACTATGGGGGTTATTCTAACTTTGGAGGAGTGTTAATCCATCCCAAAAGTGACGGTAAAGTGACGGATATACCACCAGCCGTATTACGAGTTCCATAGGATATAATGGACTCGTAATACGGCTGGTGGTAAATCCGTCACTTTCCGTCACTTTTGGGACGGATTAACACCTCCTCCAAAGTTAGAATAACCCCCTATATGTCCTATCTTAACAACACACTGCACCCTGCCCTTGGGGCTACCTCTGGCCTACCTTAGGGGTACCTTACATATCAGAAAAGGAAAGGTTTAGACCTGGCAAGTGGGTACAGTTACCAAGTCAAATTTACAGTTAAAACTGCACACACAGACACTGCAGTGGCAGGTCTGAGACATGATTACAGAGCTACTTATGTGGGTGGCACAACCAGTGCTGCAGGCCCACTAACAGCATTTGATTTACAGGCCCTGGGCATCTCTAGTGCACTGTACTAGGGACTTACTAATAAATCAAATATGCCAATCATAGATAAGCCAATTACATACACATTTTGTAAAGGAGCACTTGCATTTTAGCACTGGTTAGCAGTGGTAAAGTGCCCAGCGTAACAAAAACAGCAAAATCAGAGTCCACCACACATCAACAACCTGGGAAACAGAGGCAAAAAGTTAAGGGACACCACTCAAAGAATGAAAAGTCTAACAATAGGATAGTGCAGACAATAGGAAATGCTAGAGAATGCAATGGGAGAAAATAGGTCCAGGGGCAGCACAAACCAATACAAAGAAAGTGGAATGTGAATCACAAATTCCCCCCTAGACAAGTGTAGTGTGTAGAGAATCAGTGTGAGGGTAAGAATACAGTAAAGGTTTAGTAAATTACCCCACCCCAGAGCCCAGGAAAGTAGGAGTAAAGTACTACAAGTTTCCTTAGGACACACTACAAGTCGTGATTAGAGTTATTGCAAGAACCAGCAAGACTGTAACCAACAAATGGTGGATTCCTGGACCTGAAGACCTGCAAAGGAAGGAGACCAAGTCCATAAGTCGGAAGAAGTTCCAAGACGGACAGGAGCCCCTACCAACCCAGAAGAGAGTGCAAAAAAAGAGTCCCTGGTTGGACGAAGACTACAGAAATGCACCCAAGGAAGATGTCAGCGGGTTCCTGCATGATGCAATGGATGTCCCATGAAGAGATGTTGGATGCTGGCAAGTTTTGGTGCTGGATTCGTCCAACAAGCCTTGGTTCCGGCAAAGTGGCGTTTTGCTTCACAGCGGTGCTGTCTTCACCCAGGAGGGATCTGGGGGCCTCAACTCTGTGTGAGGAGGAAGAAGGGGCTCTCAGCACTTCGGAGAGCCCTCAGAAGACCAGACAGCAACCACGGGTGAACCAGGACACAGGGACAAAGGAGGTGCAAAATGCAGTTGGTGCAGCACTACAAAGGAAGGTCCCATGCTGCCGGAGGTCAACTCAGCAAGTTGAGCATCACAGGATAGAGTGCTGGGGACCTGAGCCAGGATGTGCACAAATGAATTTTGCAAATAGTGCACAGAGGCCTCAGGAGGTGAAGAAGATGCGGTGCATAGGGGTACTGTCATACTCGGGTAAGGCAAGGTCTTACCTTCTCCAAATTGGGACAGCAGGACCTCAGGACAGTCGGTGTCGAAGAGGTCCACCACCTGTGTTCCAAGGAGCATGCTTGTCGCCAGGAAAGGAGTCCAAGAGAACTGGTCGTCAACTTAGAAGGTGCCTGCTTGAGCAGGGAAATGACTTTGGCACTCCACAGGAGATTTATTTGGTCCTTCTGGTGGAGGATGAAGACAGGGAGTCCCCAGAGAGTGCACACCATGGAAACTGTTGCAGTTGCTGGCTGGAGCTGAAGTTGCAGAGGAAAAGTAGCCCTTCTGGATACTTTGTTGCTGTTACAGCTGTTCCTAGAGCAGTCTGTGGTCGATCCGAGGTCAGAGGATGAAGTAGTAGTTGCAGAGGATTCCTGCTGGAAACTTGCAAGAAGAATCTGAAGAGAAACCCACAGGAGAGACCCTAAATAGCCCTGAGAGGGGGATTGGCTACCTTATCAGGTATGGACCCATCGGGAGGGGTCTCTGACATCACCTGCTGGCACTGGCCACTCAGAGGCCTCCAGAGTCTCCCCACACCTTGGAAAACAAGATGGCTAAAGTCTGGGACACACTGGAGGAGCGCTGGGCACCACCCAAGGGGTGGTGATGGACAGGGGAGCGGTCACTCCCCTTTCCTTTGTCCAGTTTTGCGCCAGAGCAGGGACTCGGGCTCCCTGAACTGGTGTAGACTTGCTTATGCAAGGAGGGCACCATCTGTGCCATTCAAAGCATTTCTAGAGGATGGGGGAGGCTACCCCTCCCCAGCCTGCAACACCTATTTCCATAGGGAGACGGTGTAACACCCTGCTCCCATAGGAAATGCTTTGTTCTGCCTTCCTGGGACTTAGCTGCTCAGAGCCCAGGAGGGCAGAACCATGTCTGTGACGTGGCAGCAGCTGTAGCTACATTGCAAGCCTCAGAGAGCTGGTTTGGCAGTACTGGGGGTCCACGGAGGAGCCCTGAGGATGCATGGAATTGGCTCCTCAATACCAGATTTCGAATGGGGGGACAATTCCATGGTCTTGGACACCTTACATGGTCATATTCAGAGTTACCATTATGAAGCTACATATAAGTATTGACCTATATGTAGTGCACACGTGTAAGGACCTCCCCATACTCATAAAGTCCCGGGAATTGGCCCTGAACTATGTGAGTCACCTTTGCTAGTGCAAGGGTGCCCTCACACTTAGTAACTTTGCACCTAACCTCCAGTAAATGAAGGTTAGACATGTAGGTGACTTATAAGTTACTTAGGTGCAGTGAAAATGGATGTGAAATAGTGTGTGCCCTATTTCACGCATGCTGCACTGGCAGTGTTGTGGAAGGGCTTGTCTGAGCATCTTATGGGTGGCAAAAGAAATGCTGCAGCCCATACGGATCTCCTGGAACCCCAATGCCCTGGGTACCTAGGTACCATATACAAGGGACTTAAAAGGGGAGTCCAGGTTGCCAATTGAAATTGGTAAATTAAGTCACTAGCCTATAGTGACAAATTTAAAAGCAGAGAGAGCATAAGCACTGAGGTTTTGGTTAGTAGAGCCTTAGTGACACAGTCAAGAATTACTGACAACACACACCTTAGGCCACAAACTATGAGCACTGGGGTCCTGACAAGCAGGATCCCAGTAAGACAGGCAAAATGCACTGACAAATAGGGCTTTCACTATAAGCACTGGGGTCCTGGCTAGCAGGATCCCAGTGACACAGTAAAAACACACTGACATACACTCACAAATAGGCCAAAACTGGGGGTAACCATGCTAGAACAAGGCTACTTTCTCACACTAGGGCCAACCTTTGGGGTAACTAAGTTTAATAAAGGGGAATTTAGGCCTTGGCAAGGAGTTTGAAATGCCAAGTCAAGGTGGCAGTAAACTGCTCACACAGGTCCTGCGGGACAGGCCTAAGACAAGTTTGAAATGCTACGTTGTGAGTGGTGCAATTAGCGCTGCAGATCCACTAGTAGTATTTAATTTACAGGCCTTGGGTATATGGTATACCACTTTACAAGGGACTTACATGGAAATCAAATTTACCAAACAGGTGTAAACCAATCATTCCATGTTTATCGGAGAGGGCACCTGCACTGTAACACTGGTCAGCAGTGGTAAAGTGTCAAGAGTCCTAAAGCCAACAAAAAGAAGGTCAGAAAACCAGGAAGAGGAAGGTAGCAACCCCTCAGAGAGGGCCATTTCCAACACTCCTTCATTTTCCATTGGGTCTCGGGTGCTCCTGAAGCGCCTGTCGTCTCCATCTCTTGTATTACAGGTCCCTCGCCACTCCTGTCCTCAAGAGTTCTCACCTCAGTTGCAGCAGTCACCAATTCCTTTTTATCTTCAGCCACTGTAATTGTAGCTTTTTAGGGTCAAGCCTGCGTTGCATGCGCTCGCGCATGCGTATCGCAGCGAGACGCTTTAGTTATTAGAAAAGGGCTCGGAGCCCTGTTGACGTCATGTCAGTGTGCTTCATTGGTTCGTGGGCTTGCCTAGTAAAATCTGCTTGCTTTCATTAGTGGAAGGCATGCACACGTCATGACTTTTCCGGTGGTTAGCCCTCTTCGAGCGCAGCGACCAAGTACAGAAAACATGCGAGGCTCGCTGTTTTCTGTCGGATCGTGGACTACATTTTCTCTATTTTCCTAGCGCGATTTCGCTTGGCAGAAGTCGAGCGCTTTACACAGTTAATTTCACTTTTTCAGGCTACGTACACAAAAGCACTTTTGCCGAGAGATGAAAAGTCGGGTTAGGAGTTTACAACGCGATCAGCTCTAACATGAGCAAACGCGAGACCTGTTGCATTGCAAATGCTTGTTTACTGTTGCCTTTCTTTTCTTGGTGCAAGCAGTGTTACCATTGGCACCGCACCTTTACTTCTCATGACCTCCCCCGAGGCTAGGAAACAACCGCCATAGCTGCCGTGACCCCACCTGATGCTGCTCACATTGGGTAGACTATCCCAATGTAGGCCTGGTCTAGCACATCAGGCCTGATCAGGTCATCTCCCCGCACCGCGTGCAGAGAGGCTCGCGGACAACCTTGTTCTCCTACATAAGTCTGCCATTTGCTCACCACAAACTTATTCAAATGGGCCTGCCTGAAGCATAAACATTAACTCTCCTAACATGCCTAAAGGTTAAGGAGTCGTCCAAAGAGGCAGCCCCTCACCTCACTTGCCTATAAAACCTCCTCTTAAAGCTCACCCCTAACCCTAACGATCTATTTTTCCGGCCTGCTCCACTTTATGAAGCAGCCCGGGGGAGACCGGCTTTACCTGCTGCTCCCCCGGGCCCCTTCAATAATTAGCAGATGTATTTGATACCTTGAAACTCGCAATTCCGATCCATACATAAACAGGGGTTAAGCATGAGTTGGAATTTAACAAGCAACTTGTAACGAGGGCTTTAGTCTGGGCTGGACAGGCAGGCACAAGGCAGCACCACACAGGGCTGAAGCAGCTCTCATGACCATGACGATGCTGGGGCACACGCTTACCGAACTGCCCGACTAGTATCCTCCACAAAGGAATCATATACTCCACCCTTTCCCCCATCATCACAGGGTGGGTTTGGCTAGGTGATGGCTGAGGACTCCTCCCTACTTTTAGTCAATATGGCAATGGGTGGACTATTTAGGAAGCCTCCCTGAGTGAATGGCAGGCTGCCTAGGCCACTGCAAGGCGAGTGCCCACAGCACCCAAAGCGGTCTTTATCAAGGACACTGCTGTTGCGCACAATGTGTTGCGTCTCTCAGGCTGCTTGCCTGGCCTTCATGGTAGACTCATGCAGAGTTACATTTGCCTTCAGATATTCACATCACTTGTCTTACCTGATGAATTACTCCGTTTGCTATTATGTGTATGTGTGAAACATATTGCACAGCGTGCAATGAACTTTTGTGGACATCGCTTTGACGCCCTTCAGGCCGAGGTTCTGGCATGAAGTCTATTAAACTACAAACCGAAGTAAATTATATAAATTATGTACGAGTGTAACTATTGCACTTTTTTTGTAGTTTATATTTTATAACGGGAACTCGGCCCAAGGGCATTGGGACGGTCTACTTGACCAACTATTACATTACACAAGCTCATATTCATGTTTTTAGGCATGGTGAGATTAAGTAATGTGCACAGAATTACTGAATGCTGAGCCGATGCTGGGACTCGAATTTGACTCCTTAGATCAAAAGTTGGCAGCCCTGGCTACCGTTACCATGTCACACCCACTCTGTCGAAATATTGTCACACCGATTGCAAATGTCATAATTTTCACGAGTGACATTGTGGACCTTATAGGTAGGTAGATTTTCTCAGTTCTCGTGCGAAATGTCATTAAAACAGATGCTCATAGTTTCCTCCATACCCTGTTTGTAGAATACTTGTTCAGATCATAATGAGGGCCTCATTAACAAGGCCCTAGCAACATACTGGGCCACTGGACCATCCTTTTTTTGATGCTCTGGTGGACAAGTGTGACAGCACATATTTACAAGGTCATGCAAAGTCACCTTGTGTGGCTTTTCATGGCCTTGTAAATATGGACTCCTTTCTCGCATAACACTGTGTGAAAGGGGCATTTCATGGATCTTGCTTTTGGTGTTCCCATGCAGCACCCATGGAACCCGAAGGAATGTGGCACATTCCCAGATTTACAAATCAGGGGGTATATTTACAAGGAACTAGTGCATCGGCTCCGATGCGCCAGTTCCTTTTGTCGTCCTGCGCTCCCTTGACGTGCTGTATTTACAATACAGCACTCCAAGGCACATGTTAGGACAATAGAGTCATTGTGCACTGTGTTGGACAAGTGCCAAAAATGTTGAGGCTAGTCAGGCAAAGCTCAGGGAGGCCCATAGAAAATAGCCTAGTGTCACTTTAACGCCTGCCCTAGGCAGGCGTAAATAACAATTATGCTAGGATAGCATAGTGAAATCTTGTAAATTTCCCTGCGCCACTTTTTTGGGCTCCCTTGCATACATAATACCTGGAGCAGTTATACTTTGGTGCAAGGGTTTATATAGTGGAGCAATGCTAGCTAGCATTGAGCCACTTTGTAAACATGGTGCTGGGTGAGGGCCTGCTTAGCGCTGACTTAGAGTAAAAAAAAATGGCACTACAACAGCGCTTAGGGGTGCAAGGGGCTTGTAAATATGCCCCTGGGAATGTGTCAGATTCCTATGCCACCTCAGGGGTGGCGTAAGAGTGAAGCAATGATGAGAAATATCTTTATCTTTGCATTCTGCAGCACACATAGAAAGAAGAAAACACCTCTTGTGTCCCTTCCTGCATGAAAACAATCATCCCTACAATGCAGGCACCCTAGCACCATGCTGCAAGGGTGCCTGCGTTGGCACATGGCAGCAATTTGAGAAATGCACTGCCTCATGTAGATATGGCACATTTATGCCCTTTCTTGGTGGCCGCGGGCCTTATAAATGAGGCTCAAGTGCCTTAACTTTTACCCTGGATTGCTCAACTCAGAACACCAGGCAACATCGCCATCTGCTGGATGTCAGTGATATACCAGATTTGTTAGACCGTCTGGCAGAAAACCTTTCTATTTTACATTACCTCCATTCAATGTAACCACATCTTCACTGCTAAAGTGCTATTATTTTCAAAAACTGCTTTTAGACAGATTCTGACTTTCTTCTCATATTACCTTTAACTGGGGCTAGTTCCACATGCCTGGTCGCTGCGTTTTCAAAATGCCATACATGCTATAGATGCGCCTCCTTTAAATGTATTTTCAAAGTTGTACATTTTATGCTTTGTTTTTGTATGTTGCCAAGGAAAAGCGTTGGATTATAAGCAATCCACTGGGCAAAAACAAATATGCACAAGTTAGCAGTGAATGGTTGCATGTATGCTCGTCGATGACTCAGGAAAGAGTGAGTCCTTATGCCTTATCCTCCTCCTCTGCTCTCGTCAGCAGATCAATCGCTCTGCGCCAACAACCTAGGAGTTATGTTTTGAGTGCCGACATGCTTTTCAGTATTTTCCACACACACTGTAAGGAGCAGTGGGGTATCAAGGGTGTCACGGACCATAATGCAAACAAGAAAAAGCACCGCGACCCCGCTTGACAGTAAAACAAAACCATAATTGCACTGAAATGGGTCCCTTAAGACGCCTGATCCCTGGTGCCACTGCACCTGCAGCACCATTGATTGCTACACCTTTTGCACAGAGTTCATTGTGGCTTCGTGCAAAAACAAAACATAGTAAGCCATAAATATTGCTAATAGTGTCCGTAAAAGGACTGTGTCACGGTTAATTTAAAATAGCAATGTTATCACACAGCCACAAACAGACACACACGGGTAACAATGGTGGATGCCTACCTGCTTCTGCGTTCCCACCATCTCCCTTAAAGGACGGGAAAAGGCGCTGTTCTCAGTGATGAAGCCACTGCTGGCTCTGCCATGAGAAAGGCTGTTCCTGCATCTGTGATGCTGGATGAAATGGCGTTGGCCCTACGTCCCAGTTAAGGCAGACAAGCTTTCTTTCTTTTTTAGGTCTTGCGTTGGGCAAGACTTTTTAAATTTACTAAATTCATACGAAAAACATAGTTTTAGGGGCTTTCAGCCAACGCGCTCCAAAAAATTGTTCCGTTATTCTGAAATCGAAATGCCTCTTCCCCCATCCCCCCGCCCGCCACCACACAGAGCATACAGCACGGAGCAGTGTCAGCTCAATTCATCTACTGGTTACATTAACCATAAGTGATATAATTTCTTTCTTTCAGAAAGAGCTCATCCACACTCAACATAGTTCCCTTCAGTGCCAGGCATTACTATGCCAATTAGTGCTTTTTGAGAACAAAAATATTTGTACTTTTAGACATTTTGGCCCATATGTATACTTTTTTGCGCCGCATTTGCGTCGCTTTTTGATGCAAAATCGGTGCAAACTTACAAAATACAATTGTGGCCCATATTTATACTTTTTTAGCGCCGCATTTGGGTCATTTTTTGACGCAAAAGCGGCTCAAACTTGTAAAATATAATTGTATTTTGTAAGTTTGCGCCGTTTTTTCGTCACAAAAGCGACGCAAATGCGGCTCTGTGTTTTGTAAGTTTGCGCCGATTTTGCATCAATAAGTGACGCATATGCAGCGCTAAAAAAAAGTATAAATATGGGCCTTTATTTTTTATGTATTGATGAGCGCCCAGCCAACGCCTGACCTGTGAGCTTTGCCAATGCTTGTTGCTATTGACCCATCTGTTCAAGATGTCCATGAAAAATTGCAGACTCATAAAGAAAAAAACTTCAAATTCTGGAAATGTTCCCCCATTTTGGAAGATATATTTCAATAATCAAATATACAAAGGTCTTCCACCATGCCCCAAATGCCTGCTAGACCTGCCTTCATGAGTATATTCCCCTCAAAGGGGCTGCCAGCGGTGGCGGCCGGCAGTTTTAGGTGGGAGGGGGGCGGGAGGGACACACACACAAACTCATTCTTTCACACACAGACATACACGCACGCACATCAATTAACAACACTTATACCATTCAAACATGCACGCACGCACCAAACATTCATTTTAAAAGATCGCACACACTCATTCTTTCACACACACAAGCATGCACGCACATCCATTAACAACCCTCATAACACTCAAACATGCACGCATGCACCAAACATTCAATTTAAAACATCACACACACACACACACACACACTTACCTTCAGTCTCCAGGTCCCAAGAAGGTTGGGACTGCTGCCTTCCCTCATTGGCTCACCTTAGGTCAGCCAATGAGGGAAAGGCAGCAGTCCCAGCCTCGTCACAGAGTGGGATGGGGTCAGTGAGACTGCTGACCCCACCCCACTCTGTGACGAAGTGTCACTGATTGACACTCGCCCTGGGCACTTCAGGGCTTAAACCTGAAGCGCCCAGGGAGCGTGTCAATTGGTGACGCTTTCCTCGTCACCCATGGGAGGGCCTCGAAGCACCTTTGCTGAGCCGAAGAGGCCACGCCCATAGAAGCTGTGACCTCCTCAGCCCAGCAAAGTTCAGCTCAGGCAGGCAGGAGTGTGCGCAAATCGCGCATGTCTGCTCCTGGCTGCCTGAGCTGAACATGGAGAGTGTCTGTCAGGCTGACCTTGGTTCAGCCTGACAGACACTCTTCATGAGGGGCAAAAGGTGGGGGGGCGTGGCCCCTCCCCCTAAAGGACGGGCCGTCCCTGGCTGCCAGCATCCGGCCACATGTACAGGAGCAGTTGTGGTGGAAAACAATCCTCTTCTGTAAAAGAACTTTAAGTTTCGTGATAATATGAACAAACTGGCAGGACAGAGGCAAGAGTGGGGGAGTCCAGTACATCTGACACTGTCAGTTTTGAAGACAGGCCATGAAACTTCACATCATCCCCCAACAAACGTTACTTTGCCAAAATCCCAACATCACTTCAAATGCAGTCATTATAATTCTACCTTTAAATTCAAAGAAACTCTCAATACATTATAAAGACATTTTGTAGTGTATTCTCTTTGCCCAATATTATATCCTCTCTTTGTCTTCATACTCTTCTATTTCTGTCATTCTCTTATACTACTCTTGAAGAGTGTTTTTCATTTGTTTTCTTCTGTCTCTCATTCCTCATGATTGGCCAGATTATCATGCACTTCTTTTCATTTGTAACTCTCTGTCACTCTCTTTATCCACTGCCTTTTATTCAATTTTACCTGTAACATTTCATTGTCTTTATTCTTTTTTTTCTTTCTCCTGTGATCTATTTCCATTCTAATTTCTCTCATTTTCGTGTATCTTTTCTCTTATTTGTGCTTCCCCTATTTTTTTTTCTGCTGGGCATATGTAAATCAAATGTAAGTATGTATATATTAATTGAAGAAACCAAGGATTAAAGTGACACTATAGTTAGGTGTTGAAATGTGGCAAGAACTAGCAAGTAAGTAACAAATAAACACTGTCATTCATCATTTGTAGTTTAGTTAACTTACTTTAACTTGCACCCTCATCATGTACTGCTTATGATCTACATTTCACTTATGACGTATTACATGACATTATTGATGACATTGCTGATCTGAGGAGGCCCTTGAACACAGTTTTGCAGATATTCTCAAGACCGAAATTAAAAAAATATACAAACATGACTGGCTGAGAGGCATTTTCTTTCACTGCCTATTTTGGGTCCCCAAATGCAAAGTTAGGCTTGAACATCTGAAGTTCTTTGATTGTCTGGCCTCAACTTGAGAACATAGGTGCTGCCTGAGGACATGCACAGCAAGAATTAGCTGCTAGCAGCGTATTTGGGGCAAGGCCAGACCAAAGACCAGGCCCTGCTTCCTATTACCGCTGTGCCCGTCACTGAAACAAACTACTGCTGTGAATGAACAAAGGGTGTGTCCAGCAAGAGATGATTGCCCCAAGTGGGTTTGGTGCAGCCCCACTGCATATAGCCAAAAGTGGTGCAAAGTGAGTGTTGGCTGCCTGCAGCAGATTAAGCACAGGCCCTGGCCAAAGGCCAGGCTGTGGACTAACCCTATTGAACAAGGGTAAGCATAGCACAGGTTGGCCGCCCACAGCGGATCCATTGCATGACATTTATGTATGTGACATAAGGTTAACAAATGCTAAAAATTGACTGAAAAAAGGTTAAAATGAAGTTATGATTAGCTTTGACTATAACTCCTTAACATAGGTTTTATAAAAACACAGAATTACACTTGAAAAACAGTTAAGGTGTAGTTGTGACTACAAAGCGACGCATAAAATCATATGAGATTCACCGACTATGGTTATGCAAATTAACCATATATCACTTTGTCATGTAAATGACCTTACATATGATATCAATTATGATTATGTGAAATTACATCAATGAAGACATCACTGATGACATCTCAAATAATATTATTGATGACATCACTAATGACCTCACTGATGTCATTATAGTTTGCTACCAGTACTCTGTTTTTTCTCTTCAAGAAAACTAGTTTTAAATAGATTACTAGTTACTAAGCATCATACCTAAAATACTTTTATATTTAATCATACTCTCATTGCAGAGGTTTTAATCCACAGTTTCTTTTGAGTACACTATACAATATTAATGTAATCACTGCTACAGAAACCTAACTCTACTTTATGTAGAGTCGAACTATAATCATGTGAAAGGTTCATTTAAAAAGGTGCAATATTTAGACTAAGTGCAACTGTCATAAATAACTTTAAAAGAAACAACATAGAAAGGTACCTTTTATCTCACTAATAGACATACAACATCATAACATGAAACAACTACCAGAATCCTAATCCGTAGTGCTGTTCCCAAAAAACATGTATTTTGAAGAGGCTTATTCCCAATCGAACAACTGCACTTGCTACAAAAGAATCACATAATTACAATATGAAAGTACCAAAGAAACGTTCTTTAAAGAACTCTGCAAAAAGAGAGACAGAGAATTGCTTAGTGTTGATGAGCAGAACTTCCTAAAGGTGGATCACTCCAAACTGCCCATCTTTTATTTGATCCGAAATATACACACAAATAAGGACAAGGCCCCAGCCAGAACTATAATATCTGCCATAGTTTGAGAATGCTTCTAAATATGTAGATCACTTTTTGCAACCTTTAGTAAAGATCCTACCATCCCATATAAAGGACAGTAAAGCTTTTTTGAAAAGAGTATTTGACATACAGTGGGAAGATGATCTTTTCATGATGCGTTTAGATGCAAGTTCATTCTATACCAGTAATTGCCACAAAGATGGTCTAAACACAGTGAAGCATATTTTTAGATCAAGACCAATACGATTTCATTCACACAATGAAATGTTGGTGAAAATGATTCATTGGTGCTTGACATGCAATACTTTTTTGTTCAACAATGAGTTATCCCAACAGATAAGTGGAATTGCGATGGACCCCTGCTTCGCCCCCGCTATGCTGATTTGCATATGGGCTGGTGGGAGCAGCAAGTGCTCAATAGCAATTAAATGCAAAAATGGTCCCCCCATATTGCAATGTGGCTGAGATATACAGATGACTTGTTCATCTTATGGAAGACGCCACAAACGCAGCCAGTGAATTTGTAAAAGAAATCAATACCAACAACGTCAGCCTAACTTTCATGAGTCATATCAGTAAAACAAACATAGACTTCTTAGCTGTTAAGAGTAAAGGTAATAAACACTAAACGTACCACTACAGTTTACAGCAAAAGCACAGCGGGGGACACCACACTCCATGCTAGCACTTCACACTCAACCCCTTTAAAACAGAGCATGCCATACAGGAAACCGATGAGAGCTCGATGCATCTGTAATACAGAGTAGGCTTTTAACAACACACCAGCTGAGATGATTGGCAGGTTGAGGGCAAGGGATACTCAGAAGCCAATTTGATGGCAGCTAAAAGAGAGATATCATGTGAAAAAGGAATGAAGTGCTGTACAAATGAAATGCCCCAAAGAAAGTAGTAGAGAGGAAATGCAGATACATTACTATGTACAACATCAAGCACACTTAAATATGGAAGGCACTGGACAACACTTCACTGTATCAGGGTCGATCTGTTCATAGGACAGTTAGTGGTAAAGAAACATCCATAACATACAGGAGAGCACAATCTAACGTCCCTGTAACCTTTGGGTTTTCAGTGAATTTCTAAGTTTTTTTTAGTTCTATTTCATGACTATAACATCTTTGTAACCTTTCTTTTTTTCAGTGAATTTCTAGGTGTTTTTTAATGTCCATCGCAATGCACGATGGGGGAAGGAGTTGGACGCAGAGCCTGGCCTGGCATTGTGCTACCCCCACTCAAGCTTGATGCTCTAGCCCTCCTCCTCCTTGCCGTCCAAATTTCAAGTCCACGTCCCTGCTCCCTCATTACAGCCCTGTGAGGCCGTTGTTCTGCCACTGTGTTTCTCGCCTACCAGGAACAATAATCTTGCTGCCCCATCCAACTCCTCCCTACCTTCTGTTGTCTGAGTCCATGCAACAGCCCTCTCCCTCCTGTCCTGCAAGGTTTGATGTGCTGTCACTACTCTCCATTAAGCTTGATGTCTCTGCCCATTCCTTCTGCCCTCTGTTGACCAACTCTTTGCCTCATCATTACCCTCCTGCTTAGCCTCTGTGCTTAGCTGGCTGCTCCTACCATCCTTCCCTTGCCCTCCAATGTCTGTGTGATTTCCCCTGCGCCCTCCTTTTTGACCACCATGATTCATGGAACTGCCACTACCCCTCCTACCTGCCTAGCATGGGCAGATGACTGCTGCCTGTTTCTGCAACCCCTTTTGTGCATGCCCCTCCCCCTTGCCCACCATAGCCGCTGTGCTGCCACTAACCCTCCTACTTGCCAAGCTTGTCCTTCTGTGCTGCCACAGCCATTCCAACCTTCCCTGTGTGGTCAGCTTGCTGCCCCTGACCCCCTGCCACCTTCCCTCCGTTGTCTGTGTGTATGCCATTACAGTCTCTCTGTTGTTCTCTATGGCGTATGGTGCTTCCATTGCCCATCCTGCCTGCTCTCCATGGTCAGCTAGCTGCTCCTGCCCCCTTACACCCAGCCCTCCATTTTCCATGTGCAGGCCCATATCCTCTCCCTCCTGCCTTGTCTGGTCCATTGTCGTGGCCTGACCCGCTCCCTCCTGCCCTTCATGATCTGTTAAGCTGCGAATGTCCCTCCTGTCTGTCCAATATGGTCAGCTTGCTGCTCTTGTCTCTTTGCCCTCTGTTGTCATTGTGCATTACCCTGTTCCCTCCCTATTGCTGTCCTTGGTCTGTTCTGCTGCACTGACATCCCGCTTGCCCTGTGTGGAATATTGTGCTGATGCAACCCCTGACGCCTGCCCTGTAAGGTCAGTTTGGTGCCCCTGCCCATCTGCCTCCTGCCCTCTGTCATCCGAGGCCATGTGCCTACCCCATTCCTTCTGCCCTCGATGATCTAAAAAAAGCTGGGGAATCGATTTTCCAAATTGACATGCATTGAAAAAAAGGAAATGTTATGCAGGATACAATAAAACAAAGCCTCTTGAACTTAAAAAACATCTGGAGTCTCCTGTCTGAATTGGGTCTTTTGGCATGAATGGATGTGCTGCCACTGTCTCTTCCTTCTACCCTCAGTGGTCAGTTATATTGCCACAGCCTCTTTTGTCTGTCCTGCATGGTAAGGTTGTTACCCCTGCCCTCCATGGTCTGTTGTACTGCCACTGCCCCTCCTGCCTGCCCAGCATGGTCAACTTGTTGCCTCTGCACCCTCCTCCCTGCCCTCAAGTTTCCGAGTCCGTTGCCCTGACATCTGCCTTCCCATTCTAATGAACCACTAGATTGCTAACATTCTATATTTATTACAAAAGTGTGGCATGCCTGACATCATCTTGATGTAATCAAACTGTAATACCTAAAGCATTTCCTTTAGAAATTATGAAAATGAGAGGGTCTTATTCAAGTAGAAATTATGGTTTGTGCTCTAAAAAACAAAAATTAGGACATAGTTTATGAGTTACCAAATATCGACAAAGCACTTTTAAATTATTTGCAATCTTGATGTTTTTTTATCCAGTTGATCACTGAATTATATGTTACACTTAGGGGAGAGAATGCGGTATTACAGCCAGAGCTGCAGACTTTTCAACTGGAGAAGCAGGTTTGAGTTTTGGCGTTAGCTTGACATCTGGTGATTCTGTGCAAAACTTAATCTCTACATGCCGAAAGCCCAAAAGGAACGTGTCCTTGTGTGATGTAATTGATGGTCATGTAAAGCACTCCAATACCTTCGGTTCAAGTCTGCGGTATATAAAACTGTAAAAAAGCAAAATAATTAAGTGTTTTGGACACTTTTGTCATTGGGCTATACTTGGGCTACATTTCGGTGATATTTTGCTGCATTTGGACTCTTTCCTCTGGTGGCTATTTTGGGAGACTTATTTGTTATGAAGCTCTCTAATCTCCTCATTCACTGCAGTATCCTCAGTAGAAAATACTTTCAGTTTTCCACTTTGATTCCATCAAGGTGACATTCAGATGTGTCACACTTTTGGCACAAATTCAGAATGTTAGATCACCAGGGAATTAACTGGCAGTCTGCTGGTGGTGTTGAACGTCATGTTTCAGTCTACTTGTCAGAATGTTTTAATGAAATAGAAGAGGAAGATATTTGAGAGCTCACTTAAACATGTACTAATTCTTTTTTCTACAGCACTACCCATAATTTCTATGACAAAATGAAACCACTCATTTTGTTCCTTCCTAAATTACATATTTGAAGTTTTACCAGTTTGCTTCAATCAAGATGACTTCTGATGTGCCACACTTTTTTCATAAGTAAGGCAGTTAGTGCTCTATTTATTTTTAAGAAGAGTCTGGGAGGCTGCAGTAGAATACAGGGGACTCAAATGATAGGCTGCTCCTTTTGGAAGTACATGTTTTACTGAGAATCTCAAACGTCATTCTCATATGGCTGAGAAAGATAGTGTGACTTTACAGAAAATAAGTTCTCATTTTAGCTTGTGAAGCACCTCCCATAACCTCTATGGGAAAGTCAAGGGAAACAGTTTTCTCTCAAACATGATCCATGAAATCCCTGCAGAAGCCTTTTTCACAGGCAAAATCACCTTAGAAACAAATGATATATATTGTAGGGGTGGGCAAAGAATTCTCCACCAGCGAAGTTTACCGAGTTTTCCCCACTCTACATGAACTGCTGAGTTCCACAAAATGCAGCAAAGTGATGCTAAGTCGCTAAGTTGGTGAGTGCGAACAAGACTTCTGAATGTGAGCAGTAGTCCACGACTGCTCGCAATGAGAACGCTGCCGCTCACTTTGAGGAAGCTGCCAATCCAGTAGAAAATCTACTTGAGCTGCAAAAGAAGTTTTCGCCCTCTTGCACTCTGCGTGATGCGTTTGCACTGATTTTACAGCATGGGAGAAACTCTCCCACTGACAATCAGTGCGAACAGCGTACCTTACCCAAACTTCATTGCTCATGGAAGCCGCATAGCAGAACTCTGTGAACTCCGCCTAGGCCTAGTATTTTGCAACTATTATCTATCTCCATTTATACATCCTCCTTTTTGTGACCGTCAAATCCTGCCATTTACTACAATATATTTCAATGGGTGCTATTATGTATGTTGGTCTCAAGATGGCTGCCAGCATTTTTTGGTTGAAGGGCTGGCAGCCAATCAGATCTCACCATGAGATGTGCTTAGGCCCCACCCAGATTAACATATTTATTTTTCGTTTAATTTCTAGAAAACGTACACCAAATAACAAAAAGAGTGCTTTTTTGAGCAACAGCTACATTACTGCCAAATTTGGTGCAATTCCTTTCAGCAGTTTGGGCTGCAGTCATGTCTGAAATATCTATGGCAATTAACAAGGGAAGTAAAGTCTTTTTAACTTCCCTTTTTCTTGGACCTTGCTTGGTGGATCACCTCGAAACTTCCCATGCACAATAAGACCTTAGAAGACACTTGAGGGCAGATTTATACTCTGTTTGCGCTGAATTTACGTAATTTTTTTACGCAAATTCGGCGCAAACCCAACTCCATATTTATATTTTGACGTTAGACACGTCTAACATCAAAATATAGGAGTTTGCACCATTTTTTGATGCGTGCACCTACCGTACTTCAATGACATGCACGGTAGACGTTCCCATCTAAAAAATGGTGCTATCCCCATAGCCCCATATTTATCACCCCATGCTAAAATGACGCACAGGTGGGAGGAGGGGCCAAATAATGGGTCAAACCAGGCGTTAGGGGACCTGTCGACCCATTTCCATGAATAAACACCATGGAATGGGTCCACAGATGCCCTCCCCACACCCCAGGAACATCCTCCCCCCACCAGAGGGACATCAGAGGATGGGGTACCCCATCTCAGGTAAGTCTGGGTAAGTATTTATTTTTTGCCAACGGGGGCCGTAACTTGAGGCCCCCTGCATGGCACAGGGTGCAATATCCATGGCCTGTGGACACTTGTCCCCTGTGCTGGCCATTTGGGTGGTGGGCATGACTTCTGTCTTTCATGCGATATTTGGCAGAAAGGTAGCACTTAGTCCAGAAAGAGCCCTTGTTGTTATTTGGTGTAAATCCATTTAGTGGATTCCCTGAAAAAAGGTTACAAATAAAGAAAAGGGGCCAGGGTAATGAACACCCTGACCCCTTAACTCTGGTGCTTGGGCCCCAAAGGCGGACCACCACCTTCCCAGGGCTTTCATTATATGTAACGGGGGAGCACCCGGCCCCCCCAGCAGCCCTGGGGACCACCACCTACCTGGGGCAAATCATAACAAATTTAAACTATTCTGTTTTGGACCCCTGCGGCCCTGGGGACCACCCCTTCTTGGAGCTCTTTTTCTTGGAGGGGAGGGCACATGGCTCCCCTAAAGGAGCTTCTGATGTACCTGGGGACCGCCACACCCTAAGGTACTCACCCCGGGACATAGCTGTTTTCTTTTGCAAAGCAAACATAACTCTGCTTTATGACAGCAGGATCTGTCAAACAGGTTCCACTGCCAGAAAGGGGAGTTTTCAGATATGCATGCAGGGAATACAGATGAAGGCATTTCTCCAGCAGCAGGGAGCTGCTGTTAAAAGCAGCACCTTGCTTGCTGGAGCAATGCTGACTCCTGCAGGAGGTGGGAGTGAGCTGGGACTGCAGGGGAGGCTGTGGTGCTACCCCAACGGTCCCAGATGCCCATAAAGGGCAAAAAATGGAGAAAAAACAAACAAACAATAGACTGGTATCCTGGGGGAGGCCATGAGGCTACCCAACGCAGTCCCAGATAGCCCATAAAGGGCATAAAAAATGGGTAAAAAATAAAAAAAACAAAATGGCCTAATGGTGAAGGTCACAGGCCATCAAACTGAGAGTTTAGGGTTGGAGTCCAGGTGTATCTGTGATGTTTTCTCTACTTTAATTTCTTTTCCATTGCAAATGTCTAAGGCTCATAATGAAACATGATCTCACTCTTTCTAATTGACCAATACATTTTTCTCTCTCTCTCTCTTTCAATCTCCTTCTCCCACTCACACACCCACTGAGACCCTGACACACCCACTCAGACACTCATGCACCCACTCACAGCCCCACTCAGACCCTCATGTACCCACTCACAGCCATAGTCAGACCCTCACACACCCACTCACAGTTCCACTCAGACACTCATGCACCCACTCACAGACCCACTCAGACACTCATGCACCCACTCACAGATCCACTAACACCCTCATGCACCCACTCACAGACCTGCACAGACATTGATGCACCTACTGGTATACTGATGCACAGACTGTCATACCCAGATAGAGACCCTCACAGCCACTCTCAACCCCAGATACATCCTTTTGCACCTATTCTCACACACAAAGTGACAGGCTGAGCCAAAGGGCCATGTGTAGTGTGGGGTTGGGTGGTTAAGGGGTTTGGCTGCACGGTCTGGCTGCAAGCCAGCCCTTTGGGCTCAACCCCTGCAGTGCACAGCCAAAGGCCATGTATGGTGCAAGGTTGGGTGCTTATAGGCAGTTGGCCTCAGGGTCTGGGCACAGGGCAGGCTCTGTGGCCAACTGCCACCAAACATGGGCGAAGACCATGCGCAGCGGTGGTTGGGTTCATGTATAGTGATGAGAATTACTATACATTAAAAAAAACATAGAAATTCACTGAAAAAGCCAAAGGTTACATGAACATATAGTTAGGAAATAGAATTAAAAAAAAACATAGAAATATACTTAAAAAACTAAATGTTACAGGGACATTATATTTAGACTTACATTTTAAACGTACTAAACCATGGAAATTCACCAGTTATAGTTATCTCAAGTAACTATTACTCGTGCACTAAGGTAACTATAACACATGCCTTCCAATGTTCGCCAGTGGGTAGTTATACTGATATAGTTAGGTCAATGTTTCCATAGGAAATGCTTTTTTTGTTTTTTTGTGTTGCTAATAACTTTGGCACCGTAGGATGATTCTCCACAAAACTGTCCAAAAAAGTGCTCTTTTTTCATAGTCTGTGCATGGAAATATTCAGAGTGATCCGTCAAGTGGGGTCTGAGAAAAAAAGGGACGAAACGCAAAATCCCCCTGCATTTTCCATAGACTTCTTTAGGCAGGGTTACAGCAAAAACTGCTGACAGAATTACTCCAAATTTGGCAGGAAGCTAAACCTTGATGTGCCGATTGTACTTTTTGTGATTTGATCAAATCTGTTCAATAGTTTTTGGGAAATTAAGGTTCAAAAATATTTGTATATCCGGATGGGTAGGTTTGATGAACTCCTGCAAGAATCCCTTGAAACCCAATTAAAAAATAGAGCATTCTGATTGGCACAGGAATAATTTTTTCCCTTGGGCCTTCTCGCTCCTCTGAGAGTCAGAATCCAGCAGGAGTGAGCAATATGATCGGCTGCCAGCAACATGAGAAACATTTTGTTGTCAGGTATTACAGGACTTGGGGACTCAGTTCCCTGTCCTGAAATAAAAAAAAAAAAATCACATAAGGTGGGGGAGGATAAGAATACCCTGTCCCCCTGGGCCCCATTGGATGGGGGCCAGAGAGACCCCCCCCGGGACAAAATGTTGAAAACTTGGCAATTGTTACTGTGAGTCAGCTGAAGTCTGAAGATTGCTGTAAAAAAAAATATATATGGCTGCCTGGGTCCACATTGTACAGGGACTGGGGTGTGCAGCTCTTCTTCTTGAGCCATATGTGGCCTGGGAACCCTATTCCACAGGGCCTGAGTAATTAATAAGGAGAAGGGAGCACACAGGCCCCCACCCTGGGCCATATTCTGCCCCCTGGACCCTATTCCTCAGGGCCTGATTTAATAAATATGGGAGAGGAGAAATGGGCCTACCTCCATGAGCCGTATTCAGCCCCAGAGACCCCCATCGCCCGGCCCCAATGTATTTTTCAAAGGAGACATGTTCTCTCCCACCCTGACCCTTTATATGGCCCTGGCTACCCCATCCCACAGGGCCATCACTTTTTAAAGACCTTCTTCCTGAGCCTTTAATGGCCCAAGGCCCTTATCACCTGGGGCTAGTTCACTTGCTGTGTCCCGGGGAGCCTACCGGGACACAGCGTTTTCTCTGCCACAATAGTGCATGCAGGTAAACTTGTTTTTGCTCTTGCCTGGTGAGAGTGTTTTTGAAACTCCCATTAAATGGGAGCAAACACAAGGGGCCCAATTCACAAAAGCAAACTTAGGCCAAAAGTCTAAGTTCAGATCTGAAGTCTAAGTTTAGATCTAAAGTGTAACTTTACTGATAGTAAAGATAGATCTTTGGTCTAAGTTAGACTTTTGGCCTAAACTTAGACCAAAAGTCTAACTTTACTACTTTGTGAATCTGGCCCAAGGTTTGCTCCATGCAAGCGGGAGCTTTTTAAATGCTCTTGCCATCTGTAATCTGACTTGTATTCTGATTCCATGCCCACACTGATGTGGGTAGGGAAACCGAACAAGATATTACTCCTCCCTGGAGGAAGCAGCCTAAATAGCTGTTCCCTGCAGGCAGGAGCAATGACGGCTCCCTCACAATGCAGGGAGTTGGCTTGGGCCATGAGGCCCTGGGGCTCCCCATCCGCCCTTCAACATGTTGTTTATAGGTGCCCTGGGTGGGCATGGGGCACCCATCTATTTTTAAAATTAGGCTCTGGGGATGGGGTCCCCAGGGCCATAATAGGGTTGGGGGTGCATGGCACACCTCACAATTATGGGAAGCACACTCAAATATAAACATAGCAGGTGCCCTGGTTAAACTCCACTTCTGTAAAGGACAAATCATCCTAACATTTTGCACTTGGCCATTGCAAGACAACTTTTTTTGTTGTTGTTTTTTTTACAATTCTACATTGAAAAATGATCTAAAATCTTTCATGGAGATGAATGCATCATTGATTTATTTGAGTTCAACCTTTTCTGTATTAACTGTCCAAGATGAGTGGGTTCTCGCTTTTTGTCTCCTGGTCTGACAGCCCATGGCACTCCCTTTTAATTGCTGCTTTGTATCGCAAATGCACAAAATCAACTGCAAGTTCTGCCCATTTGGCCTTGTCCCTTCCACGTTAGTAGTACGCAACAGTGTTCCTACCATTTTCTAGGCTAACAAACAGCTCAACTTACCAAAGTGACCCTGAGATTTTGATTTTGATTTTTAATAATAGGAATTACCCTTGTTTTTGTTGAGATTCAACTCTCTGTCTATAGTCTTGTCATCTTCTCTTCAGAAAAAATTCATTTTGTCACTGATTTCTGTATTAAAACACTTGAGGAACAATCAATCACTTTTCCAAAATTACACATACACAAGGTCCCTGGAGGCATTAGCTCAATGTCTTTTACATGGCTGGAGTGTAGAGTATTCACTAGACAAAACCGAAAGTTAAAGTAATGTTATAGTTGGGAGTGATAAAATATCTGTTTTTGCTTAAACTTAAAAATTCACTGAAAAAAACAAAGGTTAAAGTAACATTATAGTTAGTTGGGATAAAAACATCTGTCTTTGTTAAAAAAAGAACTTAGAAATTCACTCAAAACACCAAAATGACTATATTAGTGACAACATTAACATTAACATTTTGATCTCTAAAAGCCACAGAAATTCACCAGTTAAAGTGAGCAGAGCTAACTATAACTTGTGCCCCCACTGTGCAATCCTGATGACCTAACATTACATCACTCATTACATGACCTATACCATCATTTATGATATCACTGATGACATCTGAAATGACATCATGGATAACATCACTGATGAGATCATCCAATTTGTGTATTAGTTTCTCTTAGAGTTTACCTAGTAGCGGTAACTACCATATTACTTTTCTACCTAATTTTGTACAGCCTGTGTCCAGCTGATTGGTGTATCTACAAATCACATGTGCTTCTATGCATTATAGGTTTGTAAAGGTATTGGATACATTATGGGGGTCATTACAACCCTGGCGGTCGGTGTTAAAGTGGCAGTAAAACCGCCAACAGGCCGGCGGAAAAAAAAAATGGAATCACGACCATGGCGGAAACCGCCAACATAGACAGCCACTTTAACACTCCGACCGCCACGGCGGTACACACATACATCGCGGCAGTAACCGCCAACAGACAGGCAGAACACAATGTACCGCCCACACTATTACAACCCACTAATCGGCCACCTTTTCCGGGACAGATTCACCGTGAACAAAAACACCGCAGAAACAGGAATTGGAAGGGAAAACGCTCCCCTCTACACACCCCACAAGGAATCAGGACGCCATGCAGCCCGAGCTCCAGATTCTGCCAGCCTTTATCTTCCTGCTCCTCTACCAGGAGCACGAACGCCGGCGGCGAAGACAGCGGTGAGTACTGCACCTACTACACAGGGGAGGGGGGAAGGAAAAAACAGTGATACACACATGCAACACGCAACACACCCACCCCCACCCTCACCCACTACAACACACACACAAATACATATTGATATATAACAGTTACACCCCCCAAACCCCCTTTGAACAATGCAAGGACAAAAGGAAATGAGTCAAATAATTGTGATATATTCAATTACATACATCAAAAATATTTACAAATATATACATTTATACTATATACAATTATATACACCAAGAACACAAGTCCAAGGGATTCCACCATCATAGTCTGTGGATCACTGGGGCCAAAAGGCATGGGCGAGGCCCACACCCAATACCCGAACAAGACGGAGAGAACACTGCAGGGGCATCAGTTAGAAATAAAACAGGCACCTCAGGGGGAAGGGAAGGGGAGGCACCTCAGCTGGTTGAGTGCACCACGCCAGATCCACGAGGGGGCTCCATGCCCAGTGCTCAATCCTGGGGAGTGCAAAGCCATAGTCTCTCAAGTCTCTACAGTGGGTGGATTGCCCACTGTTCAATCCTGGGGAGTGCCAAGCCACAGTCTCTCAAGTGGATAACATTCTCCACTGGTTTCTGGAGGGGGACTTGTGCCCAGAGTGCTTCATCCTGCCAAGGACTGAGGTAGTGGATGTAACTCTCCATTGGTTCTGGAGTGGGCCTTGTGTCTAGAGTGCTTCATCCTGCCAAGGACTGAGGTAGTGGATGTATCTCTCCACTGGTTCTGGAGGGGGCCTTGTGCCCAGAGTGCTTCATCCTGCCTGTGGCAGGATGAAGTGTCGGTAGTGTCGGAATCATTGGCGCTCACTGGCCTGCAGTGCTGCTTGCGGCAGTGTCCTGGGCAGCGGTTCAGCTGGTGGCGGTCTTGTCCTGGCCTGCGGTGCTGCTTGCGGCCGTGTCCTGGGCAGCGGTTCAGCTGGTGGCGGTCTTGTCCTGGCCTGCGGTGCTGCTGGCGGCGGTGTCCTGGGCAGCGGTTCAGCTGCTGGCGGTGTCCTGGGCAGCTGTTCAGCTGCTGGCGGTCTTGTCTTTGGCAGCGGGGATGCTGGCGGTCCTGTCTTTGGCAGCGGGGCAGCAGGCGGTCGTCTCCTGGGCAGCGGGGCTGCTGCTGGCAGTCCTGTCTTTGGCAGCGGGGCTGCTGGCGGTCGCCTCCTGGGCAGCGGGGCAGCTGCTGGCGGTCCTGTCTTTGGCAGCAGGGCTGCTGGCAGTCGTCTCCTGGGCAGCGGGGCTGCTGCTGGCAGTCCTGTCTTTGACAGCGGGGCTGCTGGCGGTCATCTCCTGGGCAGCGGGGCTGCTGCTGGCGGTCTCGATCTTCCCAGACTTGCCGGTTTTACTGTGCCCCTTCCCCACCTTGGATGGTGTCGCAGCTGTCTCCACACTCCCAACTGGACCCCTGGGAGCGGCTTTGGTGGCTGATTTCTTTCCCCTCTCCTGCCGGGCACTGGACAACTTTTGATGCCTGACAGGTGGGGGTGTAGTGCATGCAGGTGTGAGTGGAGACGAGACAGGGAGGTAGACGAGGAGGAGGGGGACACAGTAGAGGCAGTGGATGTTGGTGTGTCTGCATTTGTGTGATGCTTGCTTGAGTGCTTGTGGGATGTTTGGTGCTCATGTTTGCCAGAGCTTCCCTTGTGTGCTGAGGTGTGTGCATGCTGGTCTGATGGTGTGCTTGGGATAGGCTGAGGTACAGGGGTGTGGGTCTGGGTGGAGGAAGTTGGAGGTGGGGAGGGTAGAGACAGAAACAATGGCTGCCATCAGTGCTGAGGCCAGAGTCTGAAAAGCTTGCTGAAGGTCTGCCTGACCAGAGTGAATGCCCTCCAGGTATGCATTGGTTTGTTGTAACTACCTCTCTACACCCTGGATGGCATTCAAAATGGTAGACTGCCCAACAGTGAGGGACCTGAGGAGGTCAATGGCCTCCTCACTGAGGGCAGCAGGGGTGACTGGGGCAGGGCCTGAGGTGCCTGGGGCGAAGGTGATGCCCACCCTCCTGGGTGAGCGGGCACGGGCAAAAGCTGAGGGGCTGCTGGGAGGGCGGTGCTTGTAGGGGGGATGGCGGCTGTACCTGTAGATGCGGGGGCACAGATGGGGCCGCCACCGCAAGGGAGCTTCCATCAGAGGAGGAGTCCGTCTTGCTGGTGTCAGCTCCTGTCCCCGCCGTGGAGCTCCCCTCGACCTCCGTCCCACTGGTGAATTCAGAGTCTGTAGTCTCGCCCTTCAGGGCCATGTGGGATGCAGCTCCCTCCTGCTCCGGTGCCACTGCTCTTCCGCCTGATGATACTAATGCACACAAGAACAGGGAGACCACAAAAAGGGGGGGAGACAGAAGAAAGACATGTTCAGTGCATGCAATACCGCTACCGTTGGCGGACACGACAGACACAGAAGCCCCCTGCACTACGCTGTGCACTTGGGGTCCACTATTCAATCCCTGGGACATGGCTTACAAGGCTATGGCCGATTTCTGCACACATGGATGTCACAGAAGCCTGACTAGGTGTAGTTGGCACTGTACACAGGTGGGGTGGGGTGCCACAGGGCCTGCCTGAAGAAGGGAACTTAACTACCAAACTCGCCCTGGCCTAAGGGAACCCACAGCCCACCTCCCCCACCCAGACACCTACAATGCATTCTGAATCAGTAGAATGAGAGTGTACTCACCCCCTTGTTGCTGCTGCGATGCCCTCAAGCGCCCATCCAACTCCGGGTACGCCACCACCAGGAACCTGAACATCAGGGGGGTTATGGTGTGACGGGCACCCCTCCCACGTTGGGAGGCCATCCCCAGCTGGGCCTCCGCCGTCTTCTTGCTCCAGCGGCGAATGTCCTCCCATCTTTTCCGGCAGTGGGTGTTCCGTCTGTGGTAGACCCCCATGGTCCGGACTTCCTTGGCAATGGCACGCCAGATGTCCTTCTTCTGGTGGGCGCTGACCTACAGGAATTGTACAGGGGAAAAAGAGTAGTAATTACCAACTGCACCGTCACAGTCATTGGCCCGCATCCCTACCCTTGCCATGACGCACATGCACTCACCGTCCTTTCATGCACGCTTCATTCTCACCCCCCCATCTTTCATCCACTCCACACAGGCATTGCCCATACAGCATGCTCACAGTGTACTTACCTGTTTGTCTGGAGGACCGTAGAGTAGCGTGTACTGGGGGAGGACCCCATCCACGAGTTTCTCCAACTCCTCCAAGCTGAAGGCAGGGGCCCTTTCCCCAGACACACGAGCCATTGTCTCTTCCAGACTGAGGTCACAGCAGCACTTGCAGTGTAGGTCCTCTCCTGTCGAAGATCAGGTATCGAGTGATTGAACAGAGAGAAAATGGCAGTCACGTCCGCGGCGGTACGTACCGTCACCACCGGCATACATCGTCATTGGCTCCTGGGACCCATAGGGTCCAATGTTAACCAATGCAGAATTGTGCTGCGGTCTTCGACCGCCTACCGCGACGGTGTACAACGGCAGCACAGTTACCTCACATCCCCTTGTCCCACCTCACAGGTCAGGCTGCCGCCATTTCAGGGGCTGACATGGCTTTATTTTTGACTGTGTCACACATACCTAGGCCTTGCCTAAACACTATTATAGGCAAAATTCGATTTATGAATATTTTCAGAGTAAGCTGTGTTTACGTACCTCAGAGTTGGTTGACTCTCTGCTCGCTGTTCTCCTCCATAGGCACCGTCTGCTGGGGCATGTGAGGAGATGGCGGCATCCTCCGGTGTACAGACCGCTGGTGAGCCTGTGGACAATGGAGGAAAGACATGTGATCATCACCTACAGGCTTGATCATGCCACAATCCAGGAACTATGTGCCCACTTGGAGCCAGACCTGTTGTCAGCTATCCGCCATCCCACAGGAATCCCCCCTCAAGTGCAGGTGCTCTCAGTACTCCATTTCCTTGCAAGTGGGTCTTTTCAAACAACAGTGGCCATAGCATCAGGGATGTCCCAGCCTATGTTTTCCAACGTGTTGTCCAGAGTGTTGTCTGCCCTGCTGAAACACATGCGGAGATACATCGTTTTCCCTCAGTTGGAGGAATTGCCCACAGTGAAAGTTGATTTCTATGCCGTGGAACATATCCACAACATCATAGGTGCCATTGATGGGACACATGTGGCCTTGTTCCCCCCACGCAGGAGTGAACAGGTGTACAGAAACCAGAAGAGTTACCATTCCATGAATGTGCAGATGGTGTGTTTGGCAAACCAGTACATCTCCCATGTTAATGCAAAATTTCCTGGCTCAGTGCATGACACTTACATCCTGTGGAATAGCAGCATCCCTTATGTGATGGGGCAACTCCAGAGGCACCGGGTGCGGCTATTAGGTGAGCAGATGGACCTAAATCAGTGGGAATAGTTGTCTGGGTCTGTGGATGTCCCTATGAGTTAGTGTGTGTCTAACAGTTGTCCCTCGCCATTTGCAGGTGACTCTGGCTACCCCAACCTATCATGGCTACTGACCCCAGTGAGGAATCCCAGGACAAGAGCAGAGGAACGCCCATGGGCGAACTAGGAGGATTATAGAGCGGACCTGTGGCCTCCTGAAGGCCAGGTTCTGGTGCCTCCATATGACAGGTGGTTCCCTAGTCTACTCACCAAAGAAGGTATGCCAGATCATCGTGGCCTGCTGTATGCTTCACAACTTGGCTTTGCGACGACAAGTGCCTTTTCTGCAGGAGGATGGTCCAGATGGAGGTGTTGTTGCAGCTGTGGAGCCTGTGGACAGTGAAGACGAGGAAGCAGAAGAAGAGGACATCGACAACAGGAACACGGTGATCATACAATACTTCCAGTGAGACACAGGTAAGAAGACAAACCTGCCTGCTACATCTCATTTAAATCTAATACCTCTCTACTGTCTGTCATTTTCACCCAGTGTATGGTCACCGAGTTGTCACTTTCCCTTACGATTTCACAGATGTGGTTCCCACTGTGTGACATCTGCTTTGTTTCCTCATGGACTAGAGCTGTGTGACATAGGTATGTTGACATTACATTTGAAAGAGCATTTTGGCACTGTAATTGCTAATACACTATTTCGAAATCACAGACAGACTCCAGATTGTTTTGTGCTGTAAGGGTGTTTATTTAAGTGCTCAATATTGGAGGGGGTTGTAAAATGGTGAGGGGTGATGGTGGAGGAATGTCCATGGCAGAGTCCAGTCTATTAGTCTCACAGGTGCATTGTCCAAAGGGGCATAGGAAGTGGAGCTGGGGCAGTTTAAGGATGGACAGGGTGACAAGGTGGGACAAATGGATGACAATCAGGGTGGTCTCATTTCTTGGTGGGGGTCTTGGCATCGTTCTCTGTCTTTGTCCTGGATCTCAGGGACCGTTTGTGGGGTGGTTCTCCCTCTGCAATGGTTGGGGTGCTGGTGTGGTGGTCCTGTGGCAGTGCCTCCTGTCTACTAGCGCTGGCGGAGTTGGTGGGCAGTTCATCGTCCAGGCTAGTGTCAGGGGCCCCTTGTTGTGCCACAGTGTCCCTCCTGGTGTTGACGAGTTCCTTCAGCACCCCTACAATGGTGCCCAGGGTGGAATTGATGGATTTGAGTTCCTCCCTGAAGCCCAAATACTGTTCCTCCTGCAGCCGCTGGGTCTCCTGAAACTTGGCCAGTACAGTTGCCATCGTCTCCTGGGAATGGTGGTAGGCTCCCATGATGTTGGAGAGGGCCTCGTGGAGAGTGGGCTCCCTGGGCCTGTCCTCCCCCTGTTGCACAGCAGCCCTCCCAGTTCCCCTGTTTTCCTGGGCCTCTGTCCCCTGAACCATGTGCCCACTGCCACTGCCCCCAGGTCCCTGTTGTTGTTGGGGTGGTGGGTTAGCCTGGGTTCCCTGTAGTGGTGGACACACTGCTGCTTGACGTGTCCTGGGGACAGAGGTATGGGCCCCCTGGGTGGGTGCTGTGCTGGTGTTTCCAGAGGGGGGAAGCCCTGTAGTGGCTTGTGCCAGTCTGAGGGGAACCGACTGTCCCGAGGTCCCAGATGGGCCGGGCTGGTCGTCTTGATCCAGTTGGACAGAGCTGCTGTCATCACTGTGGGCCTCTTCTGTGGGTGGCGTGGACATGTCTGGACCCTCCTGTCCGGTGACGTTGGGTAGGGGTCCTGCAGGGGTGTAAAAGAATGATTATTGCATCTGTGTGTGCCATGGTGTGCAATGGGTAGGAGACCGTGTACCCCAGTGCTTGCATTCCTGTGTAGGACCTTGTGTGATGATGGTTTAGGGGGGTGTATGGGTATGTGCAGTGGCCATGCTTTGGTGATGGGTGTCCATGCTTTGGTGTTGCATGCAGGGCTTGGGTTTGGGATGGGTGGTTTGTGATATTGGGACATGTGTGAGGAGTAGGAGTGATGGGGTGAGGGCGAGGGTGGGGGTATGTGATGGCATGCAGGTAGGGTGGGGGATATAGTAGTAAAGATTTGACTTACCTGAGTCCATTCCTCCAGCTACTTCTGCGAGGCCCTCAGGATGCAGAATAGCCAAGACCTGCCCCTCCCATGTTGTTAGTTGTGGGGGAGGTGGGGGTCCGCCGCCACTCCTCTGTACCGCGATGTGGTATCTTGAGACCACGGAACGCACCTTCCCCCGTAGGTTGTTCCACCTCTTCCTGATGTCATCCCTAGTTCTTGGTTGCTGTCCCACTGCATTGACCCAGTCCACGATTCTTCGCCATAGCTTCATCTTCCTAGTTATGGAGGTGTGCTGCACCTGTGATCCGAAAAGCTGTGGCTCTACCCGGATGATTTCCTCCAACATGACCCTGAGCTCCTCCTCAGAGAACCTGGGGGGTCTTTGCGGGGCCATGGGGTGGTGTGGGTGATGTGTGAGGTGGTGTGTGTTGTGATGTGTGGGGTGATATTTAGTGGTGTGTTGTGTGAGGTGCGTGGATGTTATGTGGGTGATGGTGTTGAGTGCCTGTGGAAGCTCGTTTGTAGATGGTGGTGTTTCTCTCTGGTCTTCAGTCGCAATTGTTGTCGTAGGGGTTTGTGGGTGATGTGGGTGTGTGTTTTATATTGTATTGGGTGTGTGGGAGTGGTGTGTGTATGTGTATCAGGTGTGTGTATTTGGAAATGTCCAATGTGGATGTGTTTTGTAAAAGTGTGTGTATTTTGAGCGCAGTGGTGTGTACCGCCAATGGAATACCGCGGTTGAAAGACCGCCGCGTGGATTCGTGGGTCGCAATAGTGTGGGTGTATTCCTGTTTGCGCGACGGTGGAGGATTTCTTCTCGCCAGTTTATCACTGACCTTCGGTTTGGCTGACTTGTGTGGGTGTCTAGATTTTGGCGGATTCTGGCCTTTGGGTCATAATGGCTGTGGCGGAATTCCGCGGCCGTAGTGGTGTGTTGGCGGTCTTCTGCACGGCGGTGAGCGGCTTTTCCCGCCAATGTTGTAATCACCACCTATATCTCTTTATACAGAAGAATAACTTTTTGTGCAGATGACAGTTGACAACTTGCATCCAGTATGTTCCACACACGTTTATTGGTTCTGCAGAAAGAGTTTCCAACAAGGCAAAGATTCTACATAGTAGATCCTTAGTATTGTAAGCAGCCTTGAGTTATTAGACAGAATCTTCTCAGCATGCCCATTTTTACATAGCATGCTAACCACGGTACATGCGTTTGTTTTGCTTCAGAAGAAGGGCTATCTCTAAAGTTTTCACCGCAGTATGAAGGCTGCAGATAGTATAATATTCAACACCTTCAGGCCTTGGTGATTTTAAGGAAATAGTGCCTTTTTTGACAAGTGTTGCATAAATTGTACACTATTCTTAGTAGATACTTTTTATTACTCTGTGGTGTTGGTCTCATGAGAGTTTCACTGTCTACAAATGGTGTGGAACAGAGTAAACTCTCTCCATGGAGTAAATACTGTTTAAAGAACCCAGTTTTCTACTCAAATCAACTTCATTTCTCAATGTAGGTTCGGTGACTGTGAGAGGTTTGACAAAGATAAAAGCTGTCCGCATTAATTTTGGAATAGATGTTCAGTATTTTGACGAATTTGACTTTCTCTGAACATTTGTTCACATGTTGAACACTGTGTGCAATAAGGATTTCCCATATGTCTATGGTTGATTGTTAATGTAAGCTGAACTGCTTGTGAAATGTATTGTATAGTGTCAATGTTGTACATAACACCTGCTTGTTACACCTAATGGAGCTGTGTCTGTGATGGAATTAATGAAGCTTCATATTATTCTGAGCTATTTTGTACTTACTTTCAGACCTCCAATGCCTTACCAGTTCAAAGGGTAATGCGTACAAAAGAAGCTTGTATGATGTCATCAATGATGTCATAAATGATGTCATAGAACATGTTGTGACTGATGTAATATGTGAGGTCATAAGCAGTGCATAGCAGGTAAGTAAGTTATAGTTACCCCTGCAACTATAACTGGTGAATTCTGTGTTTTCGTTAATGTTGTTGCCATCAGCAGCCACCACATATGTCAAGGGGCAGAGATGGGGGGACAACGGGCAAAACATTTTTCAAAAAAATAAAATAAAACACCACCACCGCCCATCTCCTGCCGCCTCACTGCTCTTGTGGTGTCCCCATAGCATGTAAGCAGCATCAGGATTTGTCTGCGAGGCAGTCACTGCCGCTGAAACACAAGCCTGGGGTCTGTGCTGTTTCTCCAGCCCGGCTGCAAATACAGCCAGGGTGGAGAAACCTAAGTGTGCATGTTTGTTTGGTCAGCTTCAAGCGGCCAGCCAAAAATGCATGCACACTTAGTGCTCTCTCCCCTCCTCCCCATGGCCCAGCTCTGGCCCGCCCCTCCCTGCACCTGCTGGCAAGCTATCTTTTTATTTTTAATGCCCCCCTCCCCCCTCCCCCCCCCCACCCCTGCTACTGCAGAGGAGCTGCCCTTGGTTGGTGCTGACATAATCACCTAACTAAAATGTCACGCGTAACCTTTGTTTTTTTTCATCAAATGATATACAGCCATTCAATTTTGACTTCAACACCATAACAAATTCCTTTCTAGCACAGGGCAGCAGTTACTCATCAATATACTACGATGGGATGGCCACTCTCGTCAAGGAAGACGCACAAAATTGCTGTTAGGCTGTACTAGACATATTAAAAATGCTGCTGGCTATTAGCATAAACATAAAGCAAGATATAGGTCAAATATATTAAATACCAAGAAAAATAAATATTGCGGGGACTGATCCTAATCTTAGGGCCTACACAGACGAAGAATTCATGTTTACTGCATTGCTAAATTTTAATAAACTACGTGTGGCTTGGTCTCGTTTTCATTCTTTGTTGCCCTTTGAATAATGCAGGAGATCATTTTGATGTCAGATGCACGGGCACTCGCCATGCCCAAATCATTGCTTTATCTGAAGACAACTCCTTTTTATTAAAAATGTTTTTTTTTCATTTCCCCGACACAGGCATTTTAATAGGACAAAATGGCACAGCGGCGGGAGATTTGCACGGATGTTTGGAAACCCGCCAGGCCTGAATGAAGAGGAAATGGCAGCATAGCATGGTACAGTAGGACGTTTTCTACCATGGGAAGACGTGAACATCAACATTAATTATATTCTGGCCGCATTTATTAAACAAAACTACACTGAACCAAAAGTTTATTTAAAGTAAATCAGCGCTCCTACCAAAATATATTTTTTGTTACATAAATTATTAAAGAGACGTGGCCAATTCAGTGCTCATTACATCTTGTTCTCAAATTGTGTTGCGTGATTGGTGAGAAATTAGGTCCTACATTTTTAAACTTTATTTAACTCAATTTGCTGGATGTAAAACTTCATGCTACAAAGCTTTGCACTGTGCACTGCTTCTGATCATTTCATAAATGGGAAGGGTCTCACGACAAGCACAACCTACTTATTTAGGTAAATTGTTTTTCAAGTGTTTATTTATGTGACTGGAGGGAAGAAGTAAGGCTTTTCAGTGCTCATGGCAAAACAGAACTTTCCATGGTTTATGACTCCCCTTAAAATCAAAAAGATATTTTTGACCTTTTCCAGTAATTTGAGGACACCACTAGGTGGTGTCCTGCTACCTAGACTTAACATAAATGCCTGCCCTGGGAGCACACAGGCATCATAACCAATCTGCAGGCAAATAATGTTTCAGATAAGAAAGAAACAGGGCTTTAAGTGGGCTGGGTCCCCCAGGTCTCAGACCTCCTAGTAATTGAAAACAGACATTCAAAGAGCTCCCTATAAGGTCCTGTATTCATGTCCTTAACTTTAATGGCAAAATTAGTGATGGGACTGACAAAACATTTTGGATGAGGACTAGACAGATAGATTGCATCTTTTTGGAGCAAATCACAAAGTTACTCTGTTATGGGCTTTTGCTCGTGAGGGGAAAAATACATCTCTAGAGGAGGAGAAGACTGAACAGGGGAACTGTAGAACTCCAGATTGTACCCCTGAGCTGACTCCAGAACCCAGTGGTCTTGGGTCAGGAGTGCCCAGTTGTGAACAAAATACTGAACCCTTCCCCCCAGAATTACCTCTGAATAAGGTAAAATGCTCACCTGTATATGCTGAATCATGGGAACCTGGTTGCTGATCCCTGCCATAGCCCCAGCAGAATCGTTGACATCCTCCACGAGGATGGTAGGGGTAGAAGATCTGGTCAGTGGACTGCTCTCGCCAGGTACCGCGACTGCGGTTGAAGGTTTCTCAGTGAGGGCCCTGATAGAATCCTTGGCCTGGTGAACGGGCTCTAAATCATCCGGCCCTCCCAAAAAGGGTATTGCGAAAGACCTTCTTTAAAGACAGATGCACCTTGTCCAGAGTGCTGTTAGTGGCAGCGAATTTTGCTAAGTCCTTGACAAAAGGACCTCTGAAGAGGAGACCCCACGCCACCAGACCAACCTCTGATGAAGCTAAGTCATACAATTTTGGGTCAATGCGCATCAAGATTGACCTCCGTCTCTGACATAGCCACGTTGGTGTTACCCAACTGGCACACTGCCCGCTGTGCCCAGCCAATCAGGATGTCAGGGTCGACGGCTTTACTGGACCCTTTGGAGTGAAATCCAAGCTCCACGATCTTAGTGAGGGGGCCTGAGATGCAACCCCACTTTTCTTAAATCTGTCCCTTTGTTTTCATTCTGCAATCGAGTTGTTCACAAACCCTGATGCCCAGCCTTTCCTGTTTTTCCCTACATCAATGCCTTTAGTATATTCAGGCAAACTAGTCCAAATTGCCTTGCAAGTTCTACTTAGTGCAGAACATGGGTTACGAGTGTTGTCTTCGACTTTGAACCTTTGAATGTTCTTGATCATTTTTTCCTCGAAGAAATTTGAAAAGAGCACGTCTAACCTTTAATGTGAAAACTCACTTGCAGAAATATTTGGGAACTATGTATAGTAACTGTAGTAGTCAAGAAAATTATTAAAAGAAAATATTTGCAACTGTCTTTGCCAATCGTCCGGTTATTTACTGTGATTAGGTAAAAAGGTTGTCACTGTAACAGGCACGGAAAAGTAGCAAAATCCAGCACTTCAATTTGAAATTTTACCGATCATAAAATTCAAGGTTTCCGTTTGCATATCAAAGTAGTCCCAATATTGGTTTGTGTGACAGGCATATTTACCATATTGCTCTTTGCCTGAAATGCTCAACAAACCCAAAAATAAAATATAAACAAAGAAACAAAATAAATAACATTGTGGGTCTCAAATATGTCTATCACAGTTTCGGACTTTCAAGCTTACTACAACCACGTGAACAAATGCACCACCCACATCATGCGAGTAACCCAGCCCTAACTCGCTGTGTCTTATCTCTTACTTATTTATTATATTATTAATTATATTTCTGAACACTTTCACATCCTGTATAATTAAAATGATATGTCATGTGTCCTCTGGCAAATGACAACCGATCTATTCTATTCCAATAACGTTCCCATCTTTCAACCCACATTTTAGTGGGGTACTAGTAATTGGATTCGTGTGTGTGCAAACCATAGGTTCTAAGCAATCAAGTTAGATTCCTAACGAATGAATAATTGGATGCAAATCTTGCATTTATTTGTAACAACTGAACGGTGTTTTTTTTATTTACATTATTCACATGAACGGATTTCTGACTGCATTTTGTCTTACAAATTATGTGTTTTTCATCAGGACACCCCTAACCTAAATGTTACGTGCAGCATCTGTAGTGGAAATCAAATGTCAAAGAAGACTTTGACTCCTGTGTAGTGTCGAGTCATAGCCGGAACAGTGACAGGTATACTAGGACCCTGAAGACGGACACTGACCAGCAAGACAGTGGATAACACTTCTTGCTGTGACCAAGGAGAAGCAACAGTACGTATGGTGGACAAAGGAATAGCAGAGGCCACGGAGAGCCAAATGAGCATTGCTATAGAAGAAGGAATGTATCAGGGTAGTTCAACTCCATAATTAACGGTAGAATAAACCATTCAGAAGTACGGTGGAGCACACTGCCTCACATCCCAGCACTCAATTTGCCCCAAGACATCATGATAAATGCAGTGTTGGTGCAGCCTGTGATGTGTAACTCTAGAAACGTGTTTCTGAATTCATCCCTTCATCAGGAGAGGTCTCCTCAATTACAGCAAATGTGTAGACTCTTAGCAATTTTGCTATGGAACTTCACAGCTCTACTTTCTTTCTGTGTCTTCTCTTCCTCTGAAATTTTCCCATTGATCCCTGCATTGGGGAATCAATTCTACATACCATACCAGGCACTATTGACTGCATAGACTAAGCAATACCTTATAGTTCAAAAGCCGACAGAGCTACCTGACAGATTACAAATAGTCAACTTCAGTCATTGTTACCCAGTCGTTGGGGTTCCCTGTACAGTGTGGTTTGGCAGTAGTGGGGTGTCTTTTTGTACTATTTAGAATTTGTGAAATCAGAATTGTGGTTGGGACAGAAACTTGGATTGAGTAAGACACAATAACACATTCAGATGAGTAATAAATCTTGGAAACTCAATTTATCCCCTCACTGGGTCTAGACAGTGGTGGAACACAAGACCCATCAAGTAACCAAGTGACAAATTACAAAACACTCTGAATAATTTACTTCTTCCTGACATTTTAAAACAAAAGTTCATATTTGTTCGTTGTACTTATTCTTTAATGATGTCAAAATTCCAAGGGGGAACAATGGTCGTAATGTCATGTAACCATCTTGGACACAAGATAGAGATACAACCTTTAATAGCGATACATGCATTTCTATTTAACATAACTAGTAATTTCCATATTCTTTAAAACAGTGACAGTAAACAAGTTGGTTCATGTGTGATTTGTTTATTTATTCTGCAAAATCTACCATCATACACCATCCTAATATGGACTTGATTAGTGAACATTTATTTTTGTATTAAGACCAATGCAAAGTACCACACAATACAAATAAATGAACACTAGGATCAAACAAATATTTCTTCAAAAATGTAAGTATATATATGGAAATGTTTGGACATGTCAAATGTATAATCAGAGATTTAACAAATTTGCCATACAATGCATCATTTACCATGCGCTCTGCCAATTTCACCTAAAGAGAACTACTTTGGTATCAAAAAGATCAAAAGTTACAAAAATGCTGCATGTGAAATACAACACAAAATTAACCACATGCCCAGCTTTCATGTTTGTTTTGCTCTGTTCACATCAGAAACAGTTCAGAACCTTTTTCAGCATGGCATCCACGTCACTAACACAGCTACTGATTGCCAGAAAATACATCTTTTTTTCAGGATCACCCCCATTTTTTTTGACTGGTGCTGCAGTTTTTTTTACTCTGTGACCAATCAATCAATCAATCGGTGATTTCTAAAGTTTGGCTAATCACCCGTAGGGTCTCAAGGTGCTGTTTGCGGGTGTGCTCCAGTGATGCAGTCTGCCTGACTTTGAGAGGTAGCTTGTTCCATGTCCGGGCTGCGAGGTAGTAAAAGGATCTTCCTCCTGCTGCACTTTTCCACATCTTGGAACGGCTGAGACGGCAAGCCGGGAAGAACAGAGTTTTCTGTTGGGTATGTAGAAAGTGCGGGGGTGGTTGGGGTATTCCGTCCTATGTTATGCAGTGCCTTGTAGGTTTGTATCAAGAGTTTGTATGTGATGTGCTTGTTGACTGGGAGCCAGTGTAGCTCTCTGAGGTGGGAGGAGACGTGGCTGTGTTGGGGGATGTCCAGGATGAGTCTGGATGCTGCATTCTGGATTCTTTGTAATCATGATTGTAGTTTCTTGGTGATGCCGGCATAGAGTGCGTTGCCATGGTCCAGTTTGCTAGTGATGAGTGCTTCAATGACTGTCTTCCTCGTGTTGGAGGGGATCCATTTGAAAATCTTTTAAAGGAGTTGGAGAGTGTGGAAGCATGATGACGAGATGGCGTTGACTTGGTGGGTCAAGGAGTCCAGGGTGATGCCCAGATTGTGTTGTCTGTGTGAGTGGGGGCATTTCCCACTGCAGTGGGCCACCGAGAGTTATTCCAGGTAGAAGGGAGGGAGCCGAGTAGGAGGATCTCTGTCTTGTCCGGGTTGAGTTAAAAGCAGCTGGCTTCCTTCCAGGCGTGACTGCACTCGTCCTGTTGTGGAAATTTCTCTTGGCACTGTGACTCTGCTAAAGAGGCCTCAGTGCATGTGCTCTTAACTCTTATACCTAAAACATGATGAAATTGACTACTTCTAGTTGACCTATTTAACTTACCTCTAAGTACCTAGTATATCGTACAAATTGTTCCAGTGGCATGTAAGATAAATGTCACTAGTGGCGTGCAACACATAGGCCCTCATTACAACCCTGGCAGCCGGTGTTGAAGTGGCGGTAATAGCGATAACAGGCCGGCGGTAAAAAAAATGGAATCACGACCATAGTGAAAACCGCCAACACAGATAGGCACTTTAACACTCCGACCGCCATGGTAGTAGCAACAAACACCGCGGCAGTCACCGCCAGCAGACAGGCGGAAGACAATGTACCACCCACACTATTAGAAGGCACCAATCCGCCAGATTTTCCTGGGTGGTACCAACGCCATCAAAAGCATGGCAGAAACAGAAATTGGAAGGGAAACCACTCACCTCTCGACACACAAGGAAGAACTAGGACGTCATGGAGCCCGAATTGCAGATCCTACCCATGTTGCTGTATCTATTAATACACAATGAAGTGGAAAGAAGGCGGCGATGATGACGGTGAGTACTGCACCTAGCACACAGGGTAGGGGAGGAGGGAAAAGAGAGTGACACATACACGCGACACGCAACACCCCCACCCACAACAACACACACACACATATCCAATAACATCACAGATACACCCGGTCACCCCCTGGAAGAACGCAAGGACCAAATGAAATGAGTTTAATAGTGTAATATCCGAACAATCAGATAAACCAAGAGAACAGCAAATAATCAATATAGACAAATATTTACAGCAAGTACACAAGTCCATACACTGTCCCATGAAATGTCCGTGGACCAGTGGTCCCAAAAAGCATGGGCAAAACGGAGAGAACACTGCAGGGGCATCAGGTCGAAAAAAACAGGCACCTCAGGGGGAGAGGGGCACCTCAGCTGGACGATGGTACAATGCCACTGCTTCTCGAGGGGGCTCCATGCCCACTGCTTGGTCCTGGGGAGTGCAAAGCCACAGTCTCTCAAGTCTCTCAAGTGGGTGCACTGCCCACTGCTTGGCCCTGGGAGGTGCAAAGCCACAGTCTCTCAAGTCTCTCAAGTGGGTGCACTCCCCACTTCTTGGTCCTGGGGAGTGCAAAGCCACAGTCTCTCCAGTGGATGCCTTTCTCCACTGGATCTGGAGGGGACTTTGTGCCAAGAGTGCTTCATCCTGCCAAGGACTGGGTTAGTGGATGTAGCTCTCTACTGGTTCTGGAGGGGGCTTTGTGCCCAGAGTGCTTCATCCTGTCAAGGACTGGGTTAGTGGATGTATCTCTCCACTGGTTCTGGAGAGGGCTTTGTGCCCAGTGATGCTGCACCTGGGGTGTGGCAGTTGACTTCGTCTCACCTGAGTGTCTCAGCCATGCAATGTACCTGGAATAGGTAGCATGATACTCCATGGAGGCAGACCCACACTCCATCCTGCGGCGACTTAGGCTGCCAATTGCTGGTTCATGTCAGTGCTGGAGGTGGTGTCTCAAGTGGCATGTCCAGGGTCCAGGATGTCACCTGCATACTCTGACGGCTGCACACTGGGGTTGGGGCTGACATCTGACAGAGTGGCATCGGCTGTGCAGGTGGCGGTGCTGATGATGGTGCAGGTGGCGGTGTCTGCGGCGGAGATGCTGCCAGTGCTGGCCGTGGTGCAAGTGACTGTTGTGGTGGATGGAGACACCATACTCTCCCTGCCAGCCTCGGATGGCTGATCCTTGAGGAGGATGCTGCAGACTGACGTTGTGGCAGCGGCGGTGCAGGTGGTGGTCTGAGTGGCGGTGGTGACTGTGATGCATGTGGCTGCCATCTCTGATGATATGGTGGTCACCAGCCCCTCACCAGGAGACATCGTGCCCAGAGAGGATGTGCCCTTTGGCTTGTGGCCCTTACCCATCTTGACAGTCGCTGCAGGGACCTTGGCACTGTCCACTCGGTGTTTGGGTTGGCCCTTGCTGGGTGGGTGGTGTGACTGTCCCCTGCTGGAAGCCATCCCCTTTTTGACCTTTGCAGGTGGTGGAATCGGGTGGTCCTTCTTTTCTGTCGGTGGCACACTGGCAGCTCTGACCGGTGCCCCCTTAGACCATACTTGAGTAGCAGGGACCACTTCGGATGCAGATTTTGGGCTGAGGTGCTGGGCTGGGATCTAGACATCCTGGCCCTAGGGGACGGACGGGGGGGGAGGTGTAGGGAAGAGGTTCAAGTTAGCTAGGAAAAGTTTTTTTGACACACTGGAACAGGAAGATGGTAGGGGGTGGGAGTGGAGGAAGAGGTAGTGGTTGTAGGAGGTGTACATCTGCTGAGTTTGGGTGAAGGTGCATGGGTTGGAAGGTGTTGTGAGGTGGATTGCTGTTGAGTGGGTGTGTGCCTGCGTTTGTGTACTTTGGGAGGAGGGCTCACAGACACACTGGGAGAGGACACAGGGGACGTGTGAGTGGTAATGGGGGTGGTGATTGCACGTGAGCGGTGTGTAGTGATGGGCGTGCTGGTGATGGAGGCAGTGGCTGATGATGTGGTGCATGCAGGTGTAAGTGGAGATGAGACTGGGAGGGAGGTGGAGGACCTGGAGGAGGGGGACACAGTGGAGGAAGTGGATGTTGGTATGTGTGCATGGGTATGGTGCTTGTGTGAGTGCCTGTGGGATGTGTGGTGCTTATGTTTGCCTGAGCCACTTTTGTGTGTTGATGTGTGTGCATGCTGGTCTGATGGTGTGCTTCGGATAGGCTGAGGTAGAGGGGATTGGGTCTTGGTAGTCGAAGTTGGAGGGGGAGGCTGTACACAGGGACAATGGCTGCCATCAGTGCTGAGGCCAGAGACTGAAATGCTCTCTGTTGGGCCGCCACCCCAGAATGAATGCCCTCCAGATATGCATTTGTTTGCTGCAAATGCCTCTCGACACCCTGGATGGCATTCAGAATGGTTGACTGCCCAACAGTGAGGGATCTCAGGAAGTCAATAGCTTCCTCACTGAGGGCAGCAGGGCTGACTGAGGCAGGGCCTGATCTGCCTGGGGTGAAGGAGATGCCCGCCCTCCTGGGTGAGCGGGCACGGGAAACACGCTTAGGGCTGCTGGGAGGGCGGTGCTGGTAGGGGGGGTGGCGGCTGTACCTGTAGTTGGGGTGGGCACAGGGGTGCCCGCCACCGCCAGGGAGCTTCCATCAGAGGAGGAGTCGCTGTCGCTGGTATCCTTTCCTGTCACCATTGTGGAGCTGCCCTCGCCCTCCGTCCCACTGGTGCCTTGAGACTCCGTAGATTCACCCTCCAGGGCCATGTAGGATGCAGCTTTCTCCGTCTCCGGTGCCTCTGCTCCTCTGCCAGATGATGCTAATGCACACAAGGACAGGGTGACAAAACAAGAAGGGGGGGAAAGACAGAGGACACATATGGTCAATGCCAGCAACACCACTACCGTTGGCGGACACAACACACAGGGAGCAGCCCTATGCAGTAGGCCATGCACTAACAGTTAGTAGGAAATTCACCAGGCCATGGGGTACTATGCCTAACACCATTTGCTGCACACCTGGAACCCACAGGAACCTGCCCAGTTGTAGATGCCCACTAACACTATTCAGGTTGTAGTGCCTCAGAGCCTGCCCAACAAGAGACCTACCCTACTAAGTTCGCCCTGGCCTAGGGGAACCCACAGCCCACATCCCTGACCCAGACACTTCGTGAAGCGTACAGAGTCAGCTTAATGACACTGTACTCACCCCCTTGTGGCTGCTGTGATGGCCTCAAGTGCCCATCCAACTCTGGATATGCCACCGCCAGGATCTGGAACATCAGGGGGGTCATGGTGCGACTAGCACTCCTTCCACGTTGGGAGGCCAGCCCCAGCTGGGCCTCTGCCATCTTCTTGCTCCAGCAGCGCAGGTCCTCCCATCTCTTGCGGCAGTGGGTGCTCCGTCTATGATAGACCCCTAGGATCCGTACTTCCTTGTCGATGGCACGCCAAATACCCTTCTTCTGGTGGGCACTGACCTAGAGAAAAGTTACAGGAGGAAAGGGAATTACTCACCCATCCGGACCATCATACTCATTGCCCACCAGTTCCCACTCATGTTCTCATGCACATACACTCACCATCCTCACATGCAGGCCTCAGCCCCCCCATGTATCTTCCACCCACACCATTCAAACCAGGAATTTCCCACGCATCATGCTCATAGTGTACTCACCTGTTTGTCTGGAGGACCGTAGAGTAGCTTGTACTGGGGGAGGACCCCATCCACCAGTTTGTCCAACTCCTCCGCGGTGAAGTCAGGGGCTCTTTCCCCAGACACATGAGCCATTGTCGCTTCCAGACTCAGGTCACAGCAGCATTTGCAGTGTAGGTCCTCTCCTGCTGAAGGTCAGGTATCAAGTGAGTGAACAGATAGAAAATGGCAGTCACGTCCGCGGCGGTGCGTACCGTCACCAACGGCGTACATTGTCATTGGCTCCTGAAACCCATAGGGCCCAATGATAACCAATGACGCTGCACAACGCCAGCGCAGTTACCTTATTTCCCCTTGTCCCTCCTTACAGGTCAGGCAGCTGCCATTTCAGAGGGGCACATGGCATGGCACCTAACTGTGTCACAGCACAATTTGGCACATATATGGCCAAACTATGCCACACAAGGATATACTCACATTACTGAAAACACACTTGTGCAACCTATGTGTTACATGACCCTCTGCTCACCATTCTCCTCCATAGGGCACATCCGCTCGGGCAGATGATGAGATGGCGTCATCCTCCGGTGTACAGACCCCTGGTGGACCTGTCGACAATGGAAGACAGAAATATCATTATCACCTACAGACTTGATTGTGCCACAATCCAAGACCTGTGTGCCCAAGACCTGATGTCAGCTATCCTCCATCCCACAGGAATACCCCCTTTAGTGCAGGTCCTGTCAGTGCTCCATTTCCTGGCAAGTGGCTCCTTTCAAACTACAGTGACCATGGCATCTGGGATGTCTCAGCCAATGTTTCCTAACATGTTTACCAGAGTATTGTCTGCCCTGCTGAAACACATGCGCAGCTACATTGTGTTTCCACAGGTGGAGGATTTGCCCACAGTGAGAGATAATTTTTATGCCCTGGGACATATCCCCAACATCATTGGTGCCATTGATGGTACACATGTGGCATTTGTCACCCCCGCAGAAATGAACAAGTGTACAGAAATTGAAAAAGCTACTATTCTATGAATGTGCAGATGGTGTGTTTGGCGACCAGTTCATCTCTCATGTGAATGCCAAGTATCCTGGCTCTGTGCATGATGCCTACATTTTGAGGAATAGCATTATCCCTTATGTGATGGGCTAACTCCAGAGGCACTGGGTGTGGCTAATAGGTGAGCCCAAGGTCCCCACACAGTATGAGTAGGTGTCTGGGTATGGGGTCGTCCCTAAGGATTAGTGTGTGTCTAACAGATATCCCTCAACATTTGCAGTTGACTCTGGTTACCCCAACCTCTCATGGTTACTGACCCTAGTGAGGAATGCCAGGACAAGGGCAGAGGAACGCTACAATGAGGCACATGGGCGAACTAGGTGTATTATTGAGAGGACTTTTGGCCTCCTGAAGGCCAGATTCTGGTACCTCCATCTAACAGGTGGCTCCCTATACTACTCACCGAAGAAGGTGTGCCAGATAATCGTGGCATGCTGCATGTTGCAGAACCTGGCATTGCGACGCCAGGTGCCTTTTCTGCAGGAGGATGGGCCTGATGATGATCTTGTGGCAGCGGTGGAGCCTGTGGACAGTGGGCAAGTGGAGGCAGAGGAAGAAGATATTGACAACCGAACGAACATCATCATGCAGTACTTCCAGTGACACACAGGTAAGAGACTGTCACTGCTCCTCACATATCTGACTACTAGGACATTGTATAAGTCAGCCTCTTCACCTCTGTCTATGGACACTGACAGATCACTTTGGCTTTCCATTTTACAGATCTGGGTACCTCATTCTGCCTTCTGCTATATGTACTGCTGCCCAACAACTGTCATACATTGGTAGGAGCAAATGAACATTTACATTGATATGTGTTGGTGATGTTGTAATTATACATTTGTGAAAGAGCAAACTGACTCAAGATTGGTTTGTGATTCAAGGGTGTTTATTTAGGGGCTAATGTGTATAGGGGTATGTGGAAGGGGCTTGGGTGACGGTGGAGGAAGGTCCATAGTAGAGTCCAGTCTCTTGGTATCACGGGTGCATTGTCCACTGGGACATAGGAAGGGAATTAATGGCAGTTCAAGGTGGACAGGGTTAAATAGTGGGACAGAAGGGTGACAATCAGGAGGGTCCTATCTCCTGGTGGGGATCTTGGCAATGTTCTCTGTTTTCTGCCTGGATCGCAGGGACTGTTTGCGGGGTGGTTCTCCTTCCGCAGGGGGTGGGGTGCTGGTGGGCTGTTGTTCCTGTGGCGGGGCCTCCTGTCCACTAGTGCCGGCGGAGGTGGAAGGCTGTTCATCGGTTTGGCTAGTGTCAGGGGCCCTTTGTTGTGCCACTGCCTCCCTCATGGTCTTGCCTATGTTAGCCAGCACCCCTGCAATGGTGACCAGGATGGTGTATATGTTGGTGAGGTCCTCCCTGATCCCCATGTATTTTCCCTCCTGCTTCCGGAGGGTCTCCTGAAACTTGGCCAGTACCATGCCCATGGTCTCCTGGGAATGGTGGTATGCTCCCATGATGTTTGAGAGTGCCTCGTGGAGAGTGGGTTCCCTTGGCCTGTCCTCCCACTTTCGCACAGCAGTCCTCCCAGCTTCCCTGTTGTCCTGTGCCTCCGTCCCCTGAACCGTGTGCCCACTGCCACTGACCCCAGGTCCCTGATCATGTGGGTGAGGGTGGGAGTATGTGATAGCATGCAGGTAGGGTGGGGGGATATAATAATAAAAAGTTGACTTAGCAGAGTCCAGTCCTCCTGCTACTCCAGCGAGACCTTGTAAACTTCGTACTTGTATAGCACACTACTCACCCGTTAGGGTCTCAAGGCGCTGTATACCGCCGTGGAACCCCTCCTGGCTTTTCCCTGTGAGGTGCTCACTCCTGGGCAACCTCCAAGGTGAAGCCAGGCATCCCAGCACTTTTGGGGCCATTGTGGAGATTAAGTAAGCTATTGCCCAGAGTTAGACCCGTGAATTAGATTAGGCACTGATGTGAGAATTATCAGGTCTGAGGAAATTGAGCCCAAGACCCACCGAGGCGGGAATTGAACCCTGGTCCCGGGCCAAATTTCTGCATCAGGGTCTGCCGCGCTAACCATTGAGCCACACTTCTCCACTAACCCTCAGGATGCAATATTGCCAAGACTTGCTCCTCCCATGTTGTTAGTTGTGGGGGAGGAGGTGGAGGTCCACCGCCAGTCCTCTGTATGGCTACCTGGTATCTGGATACCACAGAACGCACCTTCCCCTGTGGGTCGTTCCACCTCTTCCTGATGTCATCCCTTGTTCTTGGATGCTGTCCCACTGAATTGACCCTGTCGACAATTCTCCGCCATAGCTCCATCTTCCTAGCAATAGATGTCTGCTGCACCTGTGATCCGAATACCTGTGGCTCTACCCGGATAATTTCCTCCACCATGACCCTGACCTCCTCCTCAGAAAACCTGGGGTGTCTTTGAGGTGCCATGATGTGGTGTGAGTGATATGTGAGGTGATGGTAGATGTGATGTGTGGGGTGATGTGTTGGGGTGTGTGGTGTGTTGTGCATGGATGGTGTATGAGTGATGGTGTTGTGTGCCTCTGGATGCTGGTGTGGTCTTTGCTTTTCTCTCTCTCTCTGCTTCTTCAAAACTTTTTGGTGTAAGGGGTTGTGGGTAATGTGGGTGGGTGTTTTATAGTGGTGTGAGTGTGTGGGTGTGGTGTGTGTATGTGTATGTAGTTTGAATTGTCCACTGTGGTGGTGTTAAGTAAGTGTGTGTGTATTTGTACCGCCAATGGTTTACCGCAGTTGAAAAACCGCCGCGTTGATTCGTGGGTCTAGATGCTGTTGGCGTATTCCTGTTGGCGTGACGGTGTGGGTTTTGCTATTACCAGTTTATCACTGACCTTTGGTGGGGCGGACTTGTGTGGGTTTCTGTATAGTGGTGGAATTCTCAGTGTGGGTCATAATACCCGTTGCGGATTTCCGCCGTGGACACGGTATGTTGCCAGCCGTTGGCACGGCGGTCAGTGGTATTTACCGTCAGGGTTATAATGAGGGCCATATTGTGCTGTTACTAAAGTGAAAATGCACAACATGACTGCAGGCCTGTCACTTGTAACCTGGCTGCGTAGGTTTCAACTGCAAATTTGACCTGTTAAAATAACCATTTTTAACTGGCCCAAAGTATCATTTTACATGTTAGTAAGTCATTCTTGATTTAGCCTTAAGTGCCGATAAAGCAATGTGCAAGATATTTAAAAAAGGAGGACATGTAAAAGTTTAATGTTAGGCTTGCACCTTCAATTACACTATAGCAAGGTTAGCTGTCTCATGGGCAAGCGCTGGGATACATTATTAAAGGTAATAAAGCTATCCCCACCTAGGAACCAAATATAAATAACAGTCTTGGGATTTTTAAAATATTTATTACACATCTAATTCATTGGTAAATTTGGATTGGTACACATATTTTACAAACTATCCTTTGAAAAAGTCACTTTTTACTTGTCTAAAGTCTGTAGAAGTTCATTGGCATTAGTTCCAGCTGTCACCCAGGAGCTGCTGCTCCTTGATGAGATGTGAATTAGTTCCTAGAGCTGAGACAAAGGATTTGGGTGTGGGGAGGTGTCCTGTTCCTGAGAGAGTATGATCATCCTGACAGTGCCCAGGAACTTAATTATCTTCAATGGGCCCTGTCCTATCACATGCAGATGTAGCCCACACCTTGTTTTGACCCCTCTATCGTCCTCCTAACCAGCCAGGTACCAATCCCAGTGGGATAGAAGCTACTCCCAGCACCAGTTTTGAGTGCCCACAGGGAAAAGTTTATTCATTTCCCTAGTCACACCTCTAGGATGGGCACAGGAGCTCTACGCAGCAGACAAAAGGTGCAGGAGATAGGGACACTATGAGAATGTTAGCAATAGGGCACAGAGGAACTGTGGCAAGAGTGGGTAGGGTTATAACCGTGGGACCTTTTTCCTTATTGGCTAGGGATATCCAGGAGCCACTGCCAACCCTAGGCTGATGTCAGGAATAAATGTGGCACCCCTGGGATCCCTCTTCAGAACACTATTGGACCTGTAGAAGAAAGAAGTATTGCACCTCTATTATGACATGTGAGTAGACCCTTAAGTGCTGGTCCTGCTCCCCCACTTATAACCAGGATTAAATGAGCACTCCAAGGGTCAGTTGTCTGGCCTCCTGTTAAGCTACAGGGGTGCAAAAAGCCCAATTTCCTCAAGGTGTCCAGTTGATGAATTCCAACTGGACATGCTTTAAGCTCTGCTGGTGGCTTCTGTGGAGTGAGTCCAGACTTCAAGTTCTGTTCCTGAGGTCCTAGAACCCTACGCTGTCATCAGAGCCTACTCCTACAGTCTAACGCTAAACCTGGAACTTAGAAACTTTTTAGGACAATTAATTTCAGCAGAATGCCATAGAGAAGTATCCAGCCTCATGGAGCCCTGTTTGACTACATTTTCAGCCTTGCCCCGCTTGAGAAATCTGAGCTTAAAAAAAAATGGCTAAATCTGGATGAAAAAATCTTTTCTGGGTGAAGGCTCCAAAATTATCCAGCTGGCAAGGAACCTTTCTTGGTCACAATATTTGAATTTCTCCCACTGAGAGCTTTCCTGCCAAAAGTCAACAGCTTCACTGGGACTTTGATGATTATCCAGCCTCATAGAACATATACCGGACATAACATGCTGCCTTGCCCCACTGAGGATTTTTTACTTCCATTGTGGAAGGTAAAATGTCCAACCAGGATATATCTAGTCTTTCTATTTAACTAGCGCCGTATTGCAGTCAGTCGTAGTCACGCCTAGGTACTATTCAAGTGCAACAAGATGATCGCGTTTGGCGCTTAACGCTTTTGGGCGTTATTTTTTATTTGAAACTTTACAACTTCATACATCTGGTTCCCCTTGTGTCATTTTAGTGTCATTTTGCTTCATAAAATATTTTTCCAAATTGGATTGGGATTTTTATTGTTTTGTGTTTTTCACCTTATTACTATTTTGATACCTTTAAATGTTTTCTGTGTTTTCTTAAGTAAATTCGATCTGCTCTGTGCCATAGATACCAGGGACTTAGCTCAGGTTTAAATTACTGAAATCTTTACTACACCTAACAAGAATAGTGCTGTTATTACTTGTGGTGGACTACCATCTACATACACTAATAATCCACTTCCTCACGCTGATCAATTGGGGAAATGTGGGTTTCCCCTTTGTACCTCGGAATTACAAAAATCTACATGCTGAAATAAATATAAAATAAGATACATATATATAATATATTTTTTCTAAATATAGATTTCATTGACCAGCTTAGTGTATTTTCAGGTGGACTTTAATAAATAATATACAGTGAAGAAAAACAATGTGCTCTATAGTAATGTCCTGCCTCAAGAGATATTTACTCAAACCTTTGCTTTAATTATGCTTTCTCTGACCCTCTAAAAGTTTTGTTTAACTCCTGAAGACAACTAATATACTCAATGCAATTTACTTAAAGCAGTTTGACTTTCTAGTTGGAAGTGAAACATTAGCAGGACCCCAAAAATTTCACTTCACGTTTTAAGGGCTGGTGTTTTCACAAAGTACCTTAGCATAGCAGTCACATGCAAATATATTTAACTGCATGTTTTCATGCAGATACCTTTCTTTATTTTTTTAAAAGTGTTATTTTAAGCAACTTAATACTGTAGAGGAAAAAAACAAAATCACACATTGATGTCTAGAAGACTAAATTTCGGGTAGGGATGGCATAGTCAGAATAAACGCGGTGCACTTTTTAATGCTATAGGTCTGCAAGTGCCGGTGAGTACCATAAGGTACACTACCTGCTGAGTGTACATATTTTTGAAAGGCATATGGTTTCCATCAGTGTCCAAGTGAGGACTTAGGGCCCCATTTATTAGAGGTTTGAGTTGCCCTTGCATCACGGAAGCTGACGCAAGGCAACACAACTCCTTAAATCAGATTCACTATTCACTATGCCACTCAGGCTTAGCAAAACTGGAGTAATGCAAAGAAGTCCAAGGTGCTGTTTTGCATTCCTCTGCACTGGGAAGGCAGTCCACGGGTGGAGCCATGGGTGTTCCCACTCATCCACCCATGGTTTTCGCCACTGACGCAGATTTAAGTATACTAGTAACCCTGGGAATGTGTGAAAATGGTATGGCTTACCAGGTGAGGCATAACTAGGAGAAATAACTTTATTTCACCATGTTATTTCCTCTTTGAATGCATCCTGCATTCTGCAGCATACATAGAAAGAGCAAAATTTCTTGAAGGATTGTTTTGTGCAGGAAGGTGTGCCTTCCTGCACACAAACAATCCTACCTGTAACACAGGCACTCTTGCACCATGATGTAAGGGTGCCTGCATTGGTGCTGGGCTGCACTCAGTGCACCAGTGGAAGATGGAGAGTGGCAATGTGCCATATTTTAGTAGAGATAGGCCCTCATTATGACATTGGCGGTGTACAGACTGCCACTGTTAAAGTGGAGGTAATACTGCCAACAGGCTGGCGGTAATTACCGCCAAATTTTGACCATGGCGGTGAGGCTTCCTATAGACATCCAATGTACCACACTAACTGGCACAGCACTAACACCACAGACCACGCCGGTAGCCACCTACAGCCAGGTGGAAGTCAAGGTACCCCCCACCATATCATGACATCGCAAACCTCCAGGATTTCCGGGGCATTAGCAAACGCCATTAAAAGCCTGTCAGAAACACATTACAGAAAAGGAAACACTCACCTTCAGGGACACAGAGAACTTTGTGGCCCCCATCGAACCGGAACTCCAAGTCTTCCCAATGATCTACCACGCCATGGCCGTCCTGGAGTGCCAACGCCGATGAAGATGACAACGGTATGTACAGCCGCCCAGCACACAAGGGAGGGAGGGAGGAAAAGGAGAGTGACACACACACATGCACAACACACATCACACACAGAACCAGCTGCACAGTACATCAACAGTTACTGGGCTCAGGAGAAAAGAATGCAAGGACACATACCTGAAGTACAACAACTGTAATTTGCTGCCAACAGCCACCATAATGAATAAATAAATAACTATATACATGTCAATGGATAGATTTGGCCAATGGCCAGTCCAAAGAACTAAAGGGCCACATGGCCACAGGGCATCGTCCAAGCCCCAACTTGACTCCCAACATCATTCAGACTCAACTTTTCAGCAGCATCAAGTTGGAAATTGGCAGGCACCTCAGGGGAAAGGGAGGGTGGTGGGGCAACTCAGCTGGAGTGGGTATCATGCCTACAGTATCTGCAGGGGGCTGATTGCCCACTGTCCCTGGAGGGGAGTCTTAGGCCACAGTCCCTGGAGTGGGTACAATGCCCTCTGGTTCTGGAAGGGGCTCCTTGCCCACTGGTTCTGGAGGGGGCTCCTTGTCCACTGTCCCTGGAGGGGAGTCTTTGGCCACAGTCCCTGGAGTGGGTATCATGCCCACTGGTTCTGGAGGGGGCTCCTTGCCCACTGGTTCTGGAACTGGCTGCTTGCTCACTGGTTCTGGAGGGGGCTCTTTGCCCACTGTCCCTGGGGGGGCTCCTTGCCCACTGGTTCTGGAGGGAACCTCTTGCCCACTGTCCCTGGAGGGAAGTCTTAGGCCACAGTCCCTGGAGAGGGGCTACATGGCCTCTGGTGGTGGAGGTGGATACTTGTCCTCAGGTGGTGGGTGGGGAGCGTTGCCCTCAGGTGGTGGATGGAGATCCTTGGGTTCATTCCTGTGAGCGGCCCCCTTGGCCTTTGTCCTGTGACTTGTGTCCTTGCCTCCAGGTTTAGGAGGTACTTCCACTGACTTCGTCCCCTGTCTCTTCGGTTCTGCCACCCTAGACCTCCGTTTCTGAGGCAGATGTGTGTCCTTGCTGGGAGTGGCTGCCTTCCCACTCAGGGGCCCCTTAGTGGCATGTAGGAGGCTGGCCTGGCTTATAGTGGGTACCTGATGGTACTTACACCTTGTGCCAGGTCCAGTTATCCCTTATTAGTAGATGAGTAGTGTTCTAGTGGCTTAGGCTGATAGAGGTAGCTATAGCAGAGCAGCTTAGGCTGAACTAGGAGACATGCAAAGCTCCAACTATACCACTTGTATCATATAGGTACTATATCATAAGAAAGACAATACTCAGAGTTACTAAAAATAAAGGTACTTTATTTTAGTGACTAAGGGCCAGATGTAGCAAAGTATTGCGAGTTGCAAATGGCCGATTCGCAATTTGCGACTTCGCAAAATCCGAAATGGGTTGCAAAAATCCCATTTCCGAAGTGCAAATTGAGATGCGAGCCATTACTGACTCGCAAAAATTGCGACCTCATTGTGCGACCCGCAATCAGGAAGTCGCAATTTGCGAGTCGCAAACCATATTAAAAAGCCACTCGCAAATTGCGACTAGTCGCAAAAAGCCCATTTTGCACACCCAAATCACCACTAAGTCAGAGCAGGTGGTAACCAGAACCAAAGTATAAAAGGAGACCCAGAAGGCATCTGGGCTACTCAAAATGGCTGAACTGTATGTGATAGCAAGGAGGAGGAGAGTCCACGCCGCCCAGCAGTGGAGGAGGAGGAGCCAGAGACAGGAGAGAATATACAGAACCAGGCAGACACTTTTCCAACAAACTGAGGAGGAGATTTATGACAAATATAGACTCAGCAGTGCAGCAATATTAGAATTAATTGAACTACTCAATCTGCAGCTTCAATGACAGACAATGCGCGGGAGCGCCATCCCCACACATGTGCAAGTGCTATGCTCACTGCACCTCTAGGCCTCGGGTAGCTATCAGGGGATTATTGCTGTGGCAGATGGGGTATCCCAAAGTGCACTCTCACGATTCTTCAGATGTTTCCTAGATGCCATACTCACACACATGTCCAGATACATATACCTACCCAGGAATGATGCAGAAATTAACAGCACCAAGTTGGAATTCTACAGAATTACCAACTTCCCTCATGTAAAAGGGTGTGTGGATGGGACACATATACAAATCTGCCCTCCTGCAAATCTGGAATATGTGTTCCGCAATAGGAAATTTACCCACTCACTGAACATCCCATAATGTTATCACTGACATTGTAGTCAAATTTCCAGGGAGTACACATGACTCATACATATTCAGGCACAGTGGGATACACCAACGCCTAGAACGTGGGGAGTTTGGAGACGGATATCTATTAGGTATTGCTGACTACACCCTGAAGCCATACTTACAGGTCACTGTAGAAAACATCCATGCCCTGCTAACATTGCTTATTTTTGCCAAACAAGTGACAGTGCATATGCGCTAAGACCATGGATACTTACCCCATACCTAACACCTGGCAATGAGAATGAGAGGCGATATAACAGTGCACATTGGCATACCAGACCTGTCATCGAGAGGACCTTTGGACTTTTAAAGGCAAGATTCCGATGCCTCCACAGAAGTGGAGGTGCGCTCCAGTATGCCCCAGTAACAGCATTCAAAATTGTTGGCGCATGCGCAATCCTACACAACATTGCCACCAGATGTGGGCTACATCTCACCCCTGAATACACAGATTCGGATGATGAGGAGCAAGAACTACCACACCGACAGCCTGGGAATAGAAGCATTGCAAATCAAGGCAGACAGAGACGGGACCACATTGCAACCCAATACTTTGGCAGGTACGTGGCAACTGTCACCACACTCGCTGATGTCACACAAACAGAGCACAGTTGTGTAGTGGAACAAACAAAACCTTTTTATTTGTGAACTAAATGTTGAAAGAAAGCTGCTGTCCGTAAGGGGGTGTACATGTCCAAACGTTATGAGGACACATTGACATCATGTGCCTCATGAGTCATGCTGTCTTATGGCCTACACCCTCCTCCTTGTTCGCCCAGCATGGCTCATCCCAGGTGGGTCTACTGACCCCTGCCGTGCACTTGCACTCCTCAGCACACGTGAATCACTTGCAGATACACTGCTTATTTTGGGCCCCTCCTCACTGTCCTGAGGGGTCTCACCTGTGCTCCTTGCCACCTGCCTGGCTTCCAACAAGTCCACTGCGTGGCTGATGCGGCCTAGTCCCTGTGCCACATCCCCAGCAAAGTGGCCAAGTTCGACCTGTAGACTCACGGTCCGTCTTGACAGGCCAGGAGGAGCTCCGGGCACCACCCCTGGGGTGGTGATGGACAGGAGAGTGGTCACTCCTCTTTCCATTGTCCAGTTTCATGCCAGAGCAGGGACTGGGGGTTCCCTAAACCGTTGTAGACTGGCTTATGCAAGAAGGGCACTATCTGTGCCCTTCAAAGCATTTCATGAGGCTGGGGGAGGCTACCCCTCCCCAGCCTTTAACACCTATTTCTAAAAGGAGAGGGTGTTTCACCCTCTCTCAGAGGAAATTCTTTGTTCTGCCTTCCTGGGATTGGGCTGCCCAGAACCCAGGAGGGCAGAACCCTGTCTGTGGGGTGTCAGCAGCAGTAGCTGTAGAGAAAACCCCTGAGAGCTGGTTTGGCAGTACCCGGGGACAATAGTGGAGCATGGGATTGGCACCCCAATACCAGATTTGGCATGGGGGGACAATTCCATGATCGTAGACATGCTACATGGCCATATTCGGAGTTACCATTGTGAAGCTACATATAGATATTGACCTATAGGTAGTGCACTTGTGTAATGGCGTCTCTGCACTCACAAAGTCCGGGGAAATGGCCCTGAACTATGTGGGGGCACCTTTGCTAGTGCAAGGGTGCCCTCACACTTAGTAACTTTGCACCTAACCTTCAGCAAGTAAAGGCTAGACAAATAGGTGACTTATAAGTTACTTAAGTGCAGTGAAAATGGCTGTGAACTAGCATGTGTGCTATTTCACTCAGGCTGCAGTGGCAGTCCTGTGTAAGATTTGTCTGAGCTCCCTATGGGTGGCAAAATAAATGCTGCAGCCCATAGGGATCTCCTGTAACCCCAATACCCTGGGTACCTAGGTACCATATACTAGGGAATTATAAGGGTGTTCCAGTGTGCCAATTAGAATTGGTAAAAATGGTCACTAGCCTATAGTGACAATTTTAAAGGTAATGAGAGACTAAGCTCTGAGGTTCTGGTTAGCAGAGCTTCAGTGGCACAGTTAGTCACTACACAGATACACACATTCAGGCCACAAACTATGAACACTGGGGTCCTGGATCGCAGGATCCCAGTGAGACAGGCAAAAACAAACTTACATACATGTAAAAATGGGGGTAACATGCCAGGCAATATGGTACTTTCCTACATGGCAGCAGCAGATTTTTGGATGGGAGCAGTGGCAGACTGGTTGGCTAAGGTGCCTAGCTGGGTGGTTGGGACCTTGGACTTACGGGCAGGACGGGGGTAGGGGTAGGGAAGAGGTCAAGATGGGCAAGGAAAACCTTCTTAGGGACATCGGGCGTGATGTGGGAGGAGGGATGGGAGTGGAGGTAGACGGAGTGGTAGTAGGAGGATTAGGTGTGGTGGACTTGGGTGCAGGTGCATGGACAGTGTGTGTGTGTGAGGTGGATGGCTATAGGGGGTCTGATTGCGAGTGTTTGTGTTTCTTTGGAGGGGGCAGACAGGGTGGGAGAGGACAAACAGGACGTGTGGATGGATGTTGTGGTGGTGTCTGCAAGTGAGGTTGGTGTGCTGCATGAGGTGGTGAAGGTGGTGGTGGTGACTGCGCATGTGGTGTGTGGGGTGCATGTCTGCAGGTCTGCTCTTGTGGTGTCTGTGGGCAAGGGTGTACAGATGGTAGGGTCTGGGACTGTTGATGCAGTGCATGCAGGTGTGAGTGTTGATGTGACTGTGAGGGAGGAGGAGGGGGAGACAATGGAGGCAGTGGATGTTGTGTGTGCATCTGTCTGTTATTTGTGTGAGTGCCTGTGGCTTGAAGTTTGGTGCCTGTGTTTGTCTTCGCCATTCTTGTGTGATGTTTTGTATGCTTGCTTGTCTGTATGTGTGCATGGGATGGGATGGGTTTGAAGAGACTGGGACTGGGAAGTGTTAGTTGGATGGGGGACAGTAGGACCAGGAACACTGGCTGCGATCAGGAGGAGGCCAGAGCCTGAAACGATCTCTGTAGAGCCGCCAAGCCTCCATGAATGCCCTCCAGGTAGGCATTGCATTGCTGCATCTGGGATGCCAGCCCTTGGACTGTATTCAGACGGTATTCACTATGGTTGACTGCCCTACAGACATGGATCTCAGGAGGTCAATAGCCTCCTCACTGAGGGAAGCAGGGCTCACTGGAGCAGGACCTGAGGTGCCTGGGGCAAAGGAGATGTCCACCCTCCTGGGTGAGCGGGTACGGGTAACTCAGTGGGGGGCTACTGGGAGGACAGTGCTGGTATGGGGGATGGCGGCTGTACCTGTAGCTGGTGTGGTTCCAGAGGTGTCTGCCACCACCAGGGAGCTCCCATCAGAGGAGGTTTCAGAGTGAGTGTTGTCACCTCCTGTCCCTGCCGTGGTGCTTCCCTTGCCCTCCATCCCACTGGTCCCCTCGTGGTTGGTGGACTTTGCCTCCTGGATCCCGTGGGTGCAGCTCCCTCACTCACCAGTGCTCCTGCTCTTTCGCCAGATGATGCTAATGCACACATGGAGAGGATGACAGAAGAAAATAAGGGAGGAGGAAAAAGGGAGCACTGGGTCAATTACAGCACCAATACCACAGATGACATACACATCACAATCACACACAGGGACAAAGATTGAACAGTATGCACAGCACTGGTATAACATTGGCTAGGTACCACAGCAGGAGAAGAGCCACACACTGCCATCTGCACCCCTCCTGGGAACTACGAAGCCCTATCTGACATGGAAACCCACCTAGCTAGCTATCCAGATTTTGCTATTCACCCAATAACCCCGAGCTGGACCACGCAGCAATGTCTGAGCTGGAATAAAGGGGCATCCACTGACTAAAACCCACCACCAGAATCCCATGCCAGGCGCAAAAGATGGTTGTCACACACTAGACTTACACCCTTGTGGCTGCTGTGATGCCCTCAAGTGCCCCTCCTGCTCTGGAAAGTCCACCACCAGTATGCGGGCCATCAGGGGGGTCAGGGTCCGACAGGCACCCCTTCCTTGGTGGGAGGCTGTCTCCAGCTGGGCCTCCGGGGTCTTCCAGGCCCAGCATCTCAGGTTCTCCCACCATTTCCTGCAGTGGGTGATCTGCCGGCTATAAACCCACAGGGTCTGCACCTCCTTGGCGATGGCATGCCACAGCCCCTTCTTCTGATGCGTGCTGACCTGCAGGGAAACACAAACAGAGGGACACCCTCAATCCGAATATCCAACCTGTCACAATATGGCATTCAGACATTATTTGCCCCTCAAATGGCGCACACATTACCAGTAGCCCTGCATGTACACTACTACCAGCCCTACCCACCGCCCAAATGACACAATGCTAGCACACACACACATCTCCATGCAGCCTTGTCGCATGTAACATCCCCATGGTGTACTCACCTGTTGGTTTGGAGGCCCATACAGGTGTCCATACAGGGGTAGGACCCCATCCACCAGGCACCCTAACTCCTTTGAAGTAAAGGCAGGGGCCCTTTCCCCTGATGCATGGGCCATGGCAGGTTACAGACACAGGTCACAACAGGACACGCAGTGGAGGTGTTGTCGTGGGAAAAGCCAGGAATCAAGTGAGGTTATAGTCAGAAAATGGTGGTCAGGTCCGCGGCGGTGTACACCGTCACCGCCGGTGGTGATCCTCATTGGATACTGTGCTCCATAGAGCCCCATGTTAGCCAATGAGGAATTGGATGGCGGTGCAGACAGTCTTACGCCATGACGCCCAGCGCCGGCAGAGTGAAGTCACTTCCACCTGTCCCTACATACAAGACAGGAAGATGTCATGTTAGAGAGCTGGTACACAGTTTAGAATAAAAACTGCGTCATTGGTGTCGATTATACATACATAGCTATTTACAGTGTCCAGTTACATACATGCTCTATGTACACTGAAGTGGTGGATCCATTTTCATGTTGTCACTCCCTTCTCAATCTTCTGTCCATTAGGTACTTACCACTGCGGAGGAAAAGGAGGAGGAGGAGGCAAGTCGCCGTGCACAGACCCCTTGTGGACTTGGCTACACTGGAGGACAGGCACATAATACTCACCTATAGACTGGACCGGGCCACAATCACAGAGCTGTGTTCTCAATTTGAGCCTGATCTGATATCTGATATCTGTCATCCCACTGGAATCCCCCCTGTTGTGCAGGTCCTATCAGTACACCATTTCCTGGCAATAGGTTATTTCCAAGTGACAGTAGGCTTGGCTGCAGGACTGTCACAGCCGATGTTCTCAATAGTGCTGACAAGGGTTTTGGCTGCCTTGCTCAAACACATGTGCAGCTACATCACTTTCACCCAATTAGAAGATTTGGTCACTGTGAAGGATGGATTCTATGCAATGGGACATATTCCAAATGTCCAAATGCTATTGGGGCCATTGACGGAACACATAGGGGGTCATTACGACTGATGCCGCCCGCCAAGATCTGACCGCCATGCGGCCGCCAATGCGGCCGCACCCCCGCCGCGGCCATTTGGAGATCCCCGCTGGGCCGGCGGGCAGAAACCTGGTTTCCGCCCGCCGGCCCAGCGGGGATCACGGCCGCAACATAGGAGCCGGCTCCAAATGGAGGCGGTGGTGTTGCGGCCGTGCGACGGGTGCAGTTGCACCCGTCGCGGTTTTCACTGTCTGAATAGCAGACAGTGAAAAGCTGCATGGGGCCCTGTCAGGGGCCCCCTGCACTGCCCATGCCAGTGACATGGGCATTGCATGGGCCCCCAGGGGCCCCGCAACTCCCCGTTCCGCCAGCCTTTTCCTGGCGGTGCAGACTGCCAGAAAAAGGCTGGCGGTCAGGGACTCGTAATCCCCTGGGCAGCGCTGCAAGCAGCGCTGCCCAGGCGGATTAACACCGCCGGGGCAAAAGTGGCGGAATACCGCCGGCCCTGGCGGTGCGATCGCGGCGCTTCCGCCGCAGTCGTAATATGCCTGGAAGCATCGCCAGCCTGTTGGCGGTGCTTCCGTCGTTTTAGCCCTGGCGGTCCCGTACTGCCAGGGTCAAAATGACCCCCATAATGCCTTAGTCCCCTCCCCCCCGGCAAAATTATTGGGTGTTCAGGAATAGGAAGAGTTCCCAGTCACTCAATGTCCAGATGGTGTGCCTTGCTGACCAGTATATCTCCCACGTCGCTGCCAAGAATCCTGGGTCAGTGCATGATGCCTTCGTCCTGAGCGTCCCACAAGTGATGGCAAAATTACAGAGGCACAGAGTGTGGCTTATGGGTGAGCCTGAGTCCCTACCCAATGTGTGTCAGTGTGTGCCTTCAGGAGTCATCCCCCATGCCATTGTGCAAGGCTAATGTTTGTCCCTCACTTCTTGCAGGTGACTCTGGCTACCCAAACCTGTCCTGGCTCTTGACCCCTGTAAGGAATCCGAGGACCGGGGCTGAGAATAGGTATAATGATGCTCATGGGCGTGTCAGGAGGATTATTGAAAGGACCTCTGGTCTCCCGAAGACCAGGTTCAGGTGCCTCCATCTGACAGGTGGATCCCTATGCTACTAGTTGTTGTATGCTGCATGTTGCACAACCTGGCCATAAGATGGCATGTGCCCTATCTGCAGGAGGAGGAGGGTGAAAATGCTCCAGTGGCAGTAGTGGACCCTGAGGACAGTGAGGATGAGGAGAAAGAGAATGAGGATGTGGGCAACAGGACATCAGTTATACAGCAGTACTTCCAATGACACACAGGTAAGACAGTAGAACTGAACATTCCTCTAATAAATAATTTTTCTGTGTGGCTGTAGCATTATGGCAGTCACTTCCTTAGCATCCCAACTGACTGTCACCTATGCCTTCCCATTTAGCAGATGTTGGTGTTGTCACAACTGTGTACTGGTGTGATGACTACAAACTGCTACAGGTCATTTATTGGATGGAATCACAAAGTTCTGGACAATTGCACAGGATGATACAGTTCAATACATTGCACATTTCTGTCAGATAAAGCACTATTACTCCAAGGGTGTTTATTGAAGTGAAAATTATGAAGGAATAGTGCAATGGAATGGGGTGATGGTAGAGGAAAGACAAGTGTAGTGGTCCAGTCTGTTTGTAGCACAGGTTCAGTGTCCAAGGGGCCATAGGAACGGAGCAATGGCAATTCAATGTGGACAAGGTGACACAGTGGAACACAGGGGGGACATTCAGGAGGGGGCCCATTTCCTGGCTGTGGTCTTGGTCTTGGCAACTGTCTCTGGTGTCTGTCTGGGTCGCAGGGAGCGTTTGCAGGGTAGTTCACCTTCTGCAGGGAGAGGGGTGCTGGTGGCCTGTGGGTCATGTGGCAGGGCCTCCTTTCCACTAGCTGCAGCAGATGTGGAGGGCTGGTCAGTTGACTGGCTAGTGGAAGGGGCCCACTGGTGTGATGTGTACTCCCTCATGAAGTTGGCCATATTACCCAGCACCCCTGCTATGGAGACCATGGTGGTGTTGAGGGCCTGCAGTGCTTTCTTGATCTCCTGGTGGTGTTCCTCCTACAGCCGCTGGTTCTCCTGCATGATGTCTATCACTGACCCATCTTGTCCTCGGATTGTTGGTAAGCCCCCAGGACGTTAGTGAGTGCCTCCTGGCCAGTTGGTTCCCTGGGCCTGTCCTTCCCCTGGTGCACAGTTGTCCTCCGAGTGTCCCTGGCCCCCTGAGCCTGTGTCCCCTGAACGGTGTGCCCACTGCCACTGACCCTAGGACCCTGATTGTCTTGCCTGTGAGGTGTGGACTGGGGACCCTGTGCAGGTGTGCACACTGCTGATTGACGTGTCCTGTGGACAGAGGTCTGGGGACGTTGAGTGGCTGCTGTGTTGTTGGATACTGAGGAGGAGGATCTGTGGTGGACTGGTTGTGGGCTGGGGTACTCGACTGACCAGTGGTCCCTGATGGGCCAGGCAGTTCATCAAGATCCAGAAGTCCAGAGTTGCTGTCATCAGTGCAGGCAGATTCTGGTGGGGTACTAGGTAGCTGTGGCACCTCCTCACCTCTGAGATTGGCTGGGGCACCTGTGGGGATGTAAGTGGTGTATTATGCTACATGTCTGTGACATATTCTGCATCCCTAGCTTCCCCTATACTATTCCTGTTGCACTGTCATCTTTGTTTGTGTATGGTGATGTATTGTGGGATTGTTAGTTCTCCATGCTGTGCATGCATTGGTGGTGGGTGTACGAGCAGAGCTGGGAGGGATGTGCATGCAGTAGGTATGGCAGACAGGGCTTGGAATTTAGGTTAGTAAATTGTGGTGGTGCGCTGTGTGGGACAGACTAGTGTGATGGGTGTCAGGGTGAGGGGTGGTGGTGGCATGCAGGAATGAGGGGATAGGTAGTAAATATTGACTCACCAGTGTCCAGTACTATGGCAACTCCAGTAAATCCCTCAGGTTGCAGGATTGCCAAGACTTGCTCCTCCCATACTATCAGCTGTGTGGGAGATTGTGGGGGTCCACTGCCAGTCCTCTTGATAGCGAGCTGGTGCCTTGCTGCTATGGAACATACCTTCCCCCGTAAGTCCTTCCACCTCTTTCTGATTTCATCCCTTGTTTGTGAATGCTGTCCCGTGGCATTCACCCGGTCCACGATTTTCCGCCATAGCTCCATCTTCCTGGCAATGGAGATCTGATGGATCTGTGCTCCATACAGCTGTAGCTCCACCCTGATTATTTCCTCGACCATGACCTGCAACTCCTCATCAGTGAAATGGAGGTGCCTTTGTGGGGACATGGGTGTTGTGTGGAGTGTGTTGGGCAGAGGGTGTTAAGTAATGTGGTGGGGTATGGAGTGTGGGGTGCGTGAATGATGAATGGGTGGTTGTGGTGTGTGTGTCTAGTTGTCTCTGTGTTTTGCCTGGCTAGCTATGGCAGTCTTTTCATGTTGGCAAAGGGCTGTGGGTGTGTGTTTTATAGTGCTGTGGGTGGATGTGGAATGTGTATTAGTGTCAGGTGTATGTTCTTAGTATTGGCCAATGTTGTGTTGTTTTGTATTTGGTTGGCCATTAAGTCTGCACCGGTGTGTACCGCCAATGGTTTACCGCCGTTGACTGTCCGATGTGGTGATTCGTGGGTCAAAATGTGGAGGGCGTTGTTTTGTTTTTGTAACAGTATGGGTGTTCGTACCGGCAGTTTAACACTAACCTTTGGTCTGGTGGATTTGTTTTTGTGGCAGTATTCTGTCGGATTGGTGTGAGTGTCATAATATGGCAGATAGATGTTCGCCTCCGCGACGGTATGTTGGCGGCCATCACCGCGGCGGTAAGTGGGATTTACCGCTAATGTCATATTAAGGGCCATAATGTATTCCTGTCTTATCCATTCAATGCAGCACAGAAAGGTGTCGTGCTGCGTTGCAGCTCATCAAATCTTTGTAAATCAGCCCCTTACTTTCATCATCTTCTTTCCTCTGCTTCAAAAATTTTAAGTACTAATTTTGTCTGTAACTAAACAGAGATCTTAAAGATCTCTGAAAGAGTTATGTAATGGCAGAATTTGAAGTGTGCCATCGCTTCAAGCTAACACATTCTTGACGGATGCTATGACAGAATTTAATTTCATTTCCCTTTGTGTTATTGTGCTGAAGCCCAGAGAATCAGCGAAACCTATGTTGGCATTCCTTATGACCGATCCCCCTCATCGTCCACAACTGTGTGGCCTTAATGTTGTAACGTCTTTCCCAGACGGGTACCCGCTGAATGACTAGGCCACACAAGGAGCTGTTAACCACACATCTTTATTCCTCTGCATGTACCTGTGATCTCCAACATTCTAAATCAAGCTTTTGTACATTATATTCTAGTGATTACATCACACACTGAGGGAGACAGAAAGATTATTTTCTAAATCATGCAAGACACTACACCTCCTCCTCTGTTAAATGAAAAATTGCATTTAATTAGAAAATCATGAGAAGAGTCTCTGGTAAGGGACTCCCCAGGTTGTTGAGAAGTCACCATGTATCCTTTGGTAGACACTACTTAAAAAGTTTTAGCATCATACACCAAATCCCTTTTTCTGAATGAGAGGTCTTTTGCATGTCTCCTCTTGTCTGCATAGAATTTCATTTTCTGTTTTTGGGCCAACTCCCTTGTACGAATCAGGTTTTATTTGCTCTCTCTTTCTGTGGTCCATTGGGGTTTCTTGGTTGCCATTGCTCTTACAAACATCAAAGTTACAGGACTTTCACCTGTGGTTTAGTGGGGTGTTGAACAATAATCTCATAAAGTAGAGTTCAGCATTGCTTTTAGACTGAGCTTCTCAAGAGTTGCACACTGCACTGCTTTCTTTAGTGTACACATGAAACACTCAACAAGTCCATTGGCCTGTGGCCAAAAGGTCGTAATAGTCTGATGCTTAATGTTCAGATGCTCCGGAAATACTTTAAATTCTTTGCTGTTGAAGGATGATTCATTGTTACATTTAAAAATGGCTTCAAAATTGATATTGCAAATATGCCATCAGGTTTTTTGATTACTCACTCTTGTGTCATAGATGAGTGATTGTCAACCAAAGGAAAACATGAATATTCATCTATTATTACCATTAAATGATGTCCATCGTCAAGAGGCCCAAAGCAATCAATGGCTATTTTCTCCCATGTATGTTTAGGAGTTTTGACATGTTCATATCATGTCAAGTAACTTTGGGTGACAGGCAATTGCATATGTGACGGGCCTTGAGTTCCATTTTAACTCCTTCATCTAGGTATGGAATCCAAACTCGGTCTGAGAGAGCTCTCTTTGTAACAACAATACCACAATGTCCTTTGTGAGCCACTTCTATCACCTTTTGTCGTAAGCTCTCTGGAATCAGGATCAGAAAATTCTTTCCCGAGTTATAAACACTTCATCTTTGACATTTTTGTACTTTTGATATTCACCACCATTACTGAGAGGTCGAACTGTTTGTTCCATGACTGATGTGTAATTATGCCTTTTACCTTGAGCAGGTAACTATCATGACTCACAACAGTTACAATGTGGGCTAACAATACAGCAGCTGGCATACTTGACTTTACAATGAAATTGGTGTAGGGCTCAGCCGTTTTGTATGCAGTACCATGACATGGAACAGGCACTCTTGAAAAGTAGTTAGCAGGATTTTGACCCTTTCCTGGTTGATGCACAATTGTATAATTGCACTTTGCAATCATAGTCCTCATCGTTCAATTCTGTGAGGCATTTTGACTTTTGGATTGCTAAGATGGTCAGCAAGGCTTGATGATTAGTCACCAGAGTAAAAGGCTTTCTATACAGTGATACATATAAATGTTCCCATGCCCATACTACAGCCAAACTTTCATTTTCAGGCTGTGAGTGAGCATCTTCTGTCTGAGATAAACACGTACTAACTTAGGCCACAATATGTCATTTTGCATTTGGGCATCCAATATGCTGTGCAAGTATAGCATCTAATCCAACGGGAATAGCATCAACTACAATCGCAGTATGGATCTTTGACTCAAAGTATGCCATTTCTGTAGCATTTTCTATGTCATATTTGATTCTCTAGAAACTCTTTTCACATTCTCATGACCATTTAAAAAAAATCAATTTTCTTGGTTAACTCTTTCAATAGAGCACTAACAGTGGCAAAGTCCTCTATGTATTGTGAACAGTAGCTGGCTATTCCAAGAAAGGAAAATTTCATTGGAGCATAGGGTGGGGATTCAGCATTGGTCAGCATTTGGACTTTTGCACGATCAGGTGTCATACCTCCATCAGAAAGATATGGCCAAAGAATTTCAGTTTTGTCTTTATGAACTGACACTTTCTACATTTAAAGTCAATCCTGCATCATTGAGTAATTGACATACATGTGAGGGTTCTATTGTGCTCCTTCTGTGGAGCTCCAAAAACTAGTATGTTATTACTATAGTTAAATTCATTCTGGTTGTGAGATGTGTCATATGACATTGTGGAAAAGTTCTGCAACTGATGACACACCAAAACTAAGGCCCTCATTATGACCTTGGTGGGCGGCTACAGCCGCCCGCCAAGATCTGACCGTCGGGTGGCCGCCAGGGTTGTAATGAGGGCCAATGTGCCTTATAATGAGTTTGGCGGTCCCACAGAGGGACAGCGAAACTCACAGGGAGGAAGCCACCACCACGGTAGTGGTATCCTCCCTGAGCGTATTACAATGTTCCCTCCAAGCTGACCACTGGAAACATTGTAGTATGGTGAGAGCATTGTAGTACGTGGTTCCCGCCAGGCTGCATTGCAGGAACAGTGCTGCAATATTGGTCTTGGCTGCCTTAAGGGAGCCAAGGCCAATATCGTAGCACATAGCATCCTCCGAATGTGCACTATCTGCAAAAGCAGACAGTGCACATTCTGGTGGTGCTGGGCAGTGGAGCTGGGCAGTGCAGGGGCCTCCCTGTGGACCTCTGCACTGGCTTTCCACCAGCCTTCTCATGGAAGGGACCCCACCATAAGAAGGTGGGTGGAAAACTGAGTTGTAATCAGTTAGGTGGCACTGAACTCAGTGTGGCCCTGGCTGAGTACAACTCAGGCTGCCATCGGGCCATGGGGAGCCACATTCCTGGCGGAGTCAGCGGTTCCCTGATGGATCTACCCGCCAGGGTTGTAACGTGGTGATTGGATTGCCACAATTGCCGCAGTCAGACCATCACCTTGAGGCCCTAAGTCTCTTATATCTAAACAAACCAACATGTGTAGCAAAGGTTGTAATATATCTGCAGTTTTATTCTAGTTCTAACAGATGATCACCTGTATTCAAATCAACTTGATAGAAGATTTTGGCACCATTCAATTGTGTGATCATGTGAGCAATGTGTGGCCCTGGATGTCGTTCTCATTCAATCGCTTTGTTCACTTGGCACATGTCAATGCATTTGGTGACAGCTCCTTCATGGTCCTTTTTAGGCACTACTACCATGGAAGAAACCCATAGCATTGGACCAGTGGAACGTTCAATAATGTCATGCTTAAGTAATGGTTCAAGTTCTTTTTCAACAGCTTCTTGTAAATGAAAAGCAACTTGTCTATGTTTCTTAGCAACAGGACGGCCATCCTCATTAATATACAGTTTTACTTTCATAGACTTTAGCTTTTCTAAAACATGAAACAATTAAGAGAATTGACTTACTGCTTTATGATGAGCATTCATGTTGTAATTCACTGAAATCAGTTGTATGTCAGCTGCTGTGTTGAAACTAAGCAAACAGGCAGTTGCTGCTGTACTTTGAAGTACATGGATCGGTGCTTGGAATTTAGTTTTCTTATATTTCACTGTCACTACAAATGAACCTCTACTCTTCATGTGTGTCGATGCAGTCAAAGGGTGTACTTTGGTCTTTGATGGTGTAAGCCGTGGTAACTGAGACAGTTCATTGTACTTTTCTTCAGGCAATATATTTATTGAAGCACCACTATAGATAAAGAAAGGTATTGAACATGTATTTATTTTCAGTGGAATCTCTGGACAGTGTTTGTAGGCTTTCATTACTTTGACATGTCAACTCTTCTTTGACTGGTGTTTCTTCTCACAAGGAACCAGTCAGACATCTGCACATTTTTCTGAGGTAAGCATTGACATGGCAATCTTTTTCTTCACTTTCACTCATTACTGAAGCAGAAGAACTGTTTGACAATGATTTATATGACCACTGACCGCGTTTAATATCTATTTGCCTCAACTGATGTCACTGCTTGATCTTGTGGGCTTGCAATGAACGTTGCTTATGGAACATCCTGGCACCATTTTGTCTTTGCGCCATGAAGCACTTACTTTTTCCTTCATCTGCACATCATCATCAAATGTTTCTTTTTATCACAGCATTTGCATATCTGACCAATGGTTCGACACTTTCCTACATGTGGAAATGCAAATCCACATCTGAAACATAGATCCTTTTTGCATGTCCTTTGTTTTTTTGTTTTGAATTACTTCTTAGACTCATGTCTGACTCGTTCTGGGAAACTCTGGCCTCCTAATCAGCAGCTTGTCTTTCACATGCTCCTCAGCTTTGGCAGCCATCAACACTCGTTCCAGACTAAGGGGGTGATTCTGACCCCGGCGGTACAAGACCGCCGGGGCCAGGGTCGGCGGGAGCACCGCCAACAGGCTGGCGGTGCCCCGCAGGGCATTCTGACCGCGGCGGTTTGGGCGCGGTCAGAAGAGGAAAACCGGCGGTCTCCCGCCGGTTTTCCGCTGCCCTTCTGAATCCTCCATGGCGGCGCAGCTCGCTGCGCCGCCATGGGGATTCAGACACCCCATACCGCCATCCTGTTCCTGGCGGTTCGCCCGCCAGGAACAGGATGGCGGTATGGGGTGTCGTGGGGCCCCTGGGGGCCCCTGCAGTGCCCATGCCAATGGCATGGGCACTGCAGGGGCCCCCGTAAGCGGGCCCCACTTTGAATTTCACTGTCTGCATTGCAGACAGTGAAATTCGCGACGGGTGCAACTGCACCCGTCGCACCTTCCCACTCCGCCGGCTCCATTCGGAGCCGGCTTCCTCGTGGGAAGGGTGTTTCCCACTGGGCTGGCGGGCGGCCTTTTGGCAGTCGCCTGCCAGCCCAGTGGGAAACCCAGAATCACTGCAGCGGTCTTATGACCGCGGAGCGGTGTTCTGGAGGGGGGAACTCTGGCCTCCGCCACCCGTCAGAGTTAGAGTGACCCCCTAAGAGTTTCTCCCAACAATTGTCACCTAATGAATCAGACAGGCATCCATTAATTCCTCTTAGCCTCACAGGTTTTTCAACATTAAATTAATTGAACTTACATTTGATGAGTATGTCATCTTTCCACAAATTAATTGATTATTTTGCAAACTCTTTGACATGCTTAACTGAAAACATACTGTTTGTAATCGACGTTTGGTAGTGGATTAAACTTGAGATTCAATTCATTCTTAATCTGTTGGTGTGTGACTTCTTCGTCACTTCTTGGCATTTTCTTTATGACTTCTTTCACACGATCACCAGCAAGATTTTTTTGATATTTGATAATCTTCCTCTTGTCAGTCTCTTTAAGTGCAACTATGAAATCTTCAAATGTCCCTATCAAAACAGTTCATCTATCACCAATGTTTTTTTTTTTTGGCGGTATCAAATGGTGGTGGTGGTTTGATGAAGGCGGCAGCATTGTAAATCAGTGTGAACCTTACTGACATTGGGATGGGAGCTTTCCCCGGCCTCTCTGACTGAAAATCAGTTCCATTCATGCCCCAACCCTGGCCCTGCGATGGGTCAACTTCGGGGTCATCCTTGATGGGCTCCATTGGCAAAATGGCCTTCTGTAGAGCTTCTTGCCACCATAAATATGGACTGCTCTTTTAGAACAACCACAGTGTCGACTATGATGGCAGGCTTGATAAATCCTTTACTTTATTCGTTTTATACTTTAGTTTGTATTGTTTTACACCTGGTTGATCTGCATTTAGTGTTAACACTCTGTATACTGGATAACTTTATTTTGCGTGGCAGCGCGGTACCTTTTTTCAGTATCTTGGTCATAGTTTCTTGACCAACAATGCATAGACTTTTCCGTGAAGCTCGCTTTCCTTTCACAGGCTTCACACTGGCTGGAGGTGTGCTTTGACTTCACATATTCCAACTGTGACTCAGGACTTCAAAGAGGTCACACATGGCACGCATGAGCAGTTTGTTTTGACCCGGGCAAAGTCTCCAAAACAACATTTTCTTCTTCGAGTTACTTATTACCTACCTAGTCGCCAGTTATAACTTCTCCCCAGCCTGGTACCCGCTGAATGACTAGGCTGAAAACAGAGCTGTTAATCACACACCTTCATTCCTCTGTGTGTACCTGTGAACTACAACATTCTAAAGTATGCTTTCATACATTCTGTTCTAGCGATTACATCACACACTGATACAGAGTCCTTGGGGAGCCAGAAAGGTTCTGTTCTAAATCATGCAAGACACTACAGATATGATTACATTTTCCCTCTTCTGCAAGCTATCCTTGTGTCACTTGTATGACAGCCTTATCCCTTTTCTCCACTAAATTTCACATTTTCACAGGAGATAAAACTAGCAAGAAATTCATGGGATAACTGGTAAGCCCACCAAAGGTAGACAGTTGTATCGCTGCGCTGCTTTACCTCACCTTTTATTATCTCTTCAATTATTGTTGAGTTTTTCTGTATGGCGCCCGGTCCTATCCCAAACCCTGGTTCCTGCTGCTATCTTTTCAACTTTGTTCAACTCTACATCCACCATTTTGTATTTGCCAGTGCTGTACTCAGTGGTGACTCCTCGGCTATGGTGGAGGAATGTTGCCCCCTCGCCAGGAGCAGCTTCAAACCTTTTACCACAAAACGATAATAAACAATGTTTATTATCATTTTGTAGTAAAAGGGGCAGGGCATTAGGGATGACAGCACTGAGGGGGAGTGCTCTGCTCTCTCCAGCCCGATGTGTGTTGCTGGGCCGGAGAGAGCCTGCACAGGCTCCCAGTCTTCCTGGGAGCACCCTGGTCTGGTGCTCCCAGCAAATCCTGACGCTGTTCTGAGCTATGTCAGGCTTGGCACAGGGCAGGCTGGGAGCCTGTGCCTCCTGTGAGGAAGTAGAGGTGAGGGAGCGGAGCAGGGGTACTTTTTTTATTTTATTAATATTCCCCAACACTCCCCCACCAGCCACCTGAGCACGCCCCCTGCAATCCCGGTGAGCTACAAATGGCTGGACTAGCCTATAAAGCAATCTGGCAGTCATGATGGGCTTGTCTGACAGGTCAGTGTGTGGGGCGTTTTTTGGCTGTTTGTGGGCCTGGTATATTGTCTGGTGGGCTAGGTTTTAGTACAGATTTCTCTGATACTACTGCAAACATTACCTGCAGCAAGCACAAATGCATGCATGCTCCCATGCCTTGGAAAACACATATTCACTGTGTTTTTACAAGCTTAAATTCCCCAATTTGCAAATGTGGCACTTTTTTTTATTTGTTAATGTGATCCTCTTTTATTTTGTTGCCCAGGCCTATTTTCTGTCCTAGTCTTACCCTTTTTAGGGTTGAGCCTGCGTTGCATGCGCTCGCGCATGCGTATCGCAGTGAGACGCTTTAGTTATTAGAAAAGGGTTCGGAGCCCTGTCGAGGTCACGTCAGTGTGTTTGAGTGGTTCGTGGGCTTGCCTAGTAAAATCTGCTTGCTTTCATTAGTGGACGACATGCACACGTCATGCCTTCTCCGGTGGTTAGCCCTCCTCTAGCGCAGCGACCAAGTACAGAAAACATGCGAGGCTCGCTGTTTTCTGTCGGATCGTGGACTACTTTTTCTCTATTTTCCTAGCGCGATTTCGCTTGGCAGAAGTCAAGCGCTTTACACAGTTAATTTCACTTTTTCGGGTTACGTACATAAAAGCACTTTTGCCGATAGATGAAAAGTCGGGTTAGGAGTTTCCAACGCGATCAGCTCTAACATGAGCAAACGCGAGACCCGTTGCATTGCAAATGCTTGTTGTGACAGTGGCCACAAACATCCTGATCCTGAAAGCTTTCAGTATGCCACCAATTTTGTTTACTGTAGTTAAATAAAGTTCCATCGAAACTGCCTCAGCTTAGATTGGATTAGGCTAGATTCACTTCTATGTTTTGTCTCTGCTCCCTTGTATCTTTCGCTTCCATCCCTCACTGAAAATAACCAACAAATCATCTTTTCTCACCTATACTTTTTGACACAATGGTTAAACTAGAGTCATCCTAGTGGTTTAGGGGAACATTGACAATTAAACTGTCAGAAAGACAAAATGCTGCAAAAGCCAGTAAAATGAGCTGTTGGGGGGTGGGGGGGTTGCTTTCTGCTCGTTGGCCCAGCTGCGTCCCATTTCAACTAACACCTTCACCAATAACCATTTTTCGCCCAAGCAGCCAGCTGAGTACTCCTTATTCTGTGCAATGCCACAATTGACGATTAAGTATTGATTTAGGGTCAAGTTGGCTAATGTCAGGTTAGTCAAAAAATATGATAAAAAAACAACTAGTTAAAATTATTTCATGGGCATGGTGAGAGCACTCGTAATAAGGGGTAGGAATAGAAGGCAAATCCCACCTCACAATGTAAAACAACATTTTCATCGATTTCCACTCATCAGGTCGGACTCGTTAGCAGTATTAAATGATGATGTAATACTGTAGTAAAATATATAACCAAGAGTGCAACTTTCAGTGTACACTTGCTTGAAAACTGGCAGGGTATAGGACATTAACGTGGTCTGACTGAAACAAAGAGCGATGAATGAAATCTTATGGCCAGATTTAGAGTTGGGGAAAACTGAGGAGAGGAGGTAAGGGTGTATTTACCATACACTGTTAGGGGCATATTTAAGAAAAGTGGTGCTGCTCTGGGTGCAGCGCCACTTTTCTTGCGCCCTTTACCGCCCTCCTCCCACCACCATATGTGCGCCATATTTTAAACATGGTACATAATGGCGCAGGGTAGGGGGCAATAGCGTAATTTTTCATGTTGCTATTTATGTACTCTGCAGGAGTAGTGCCAAAATATTGGTGCTACTCCTGCAGAGTACATAGGGGCCCATTATAAATAATGGTAGCCCCCTTTTAACGCCTGCTCTGAGCAGGTGTAAAAAGTACAGTAAAAAATGACGCAAGGAAATCTGTTAGATTTAGTTGCGCCATTTTTTCAGCCCCCCTAACGGGGGAATTCCCCCTTAGCATACATTATGCCTTGTGCAGGCATAATGTAGCGCTAAGGGTTACAAGGTGGCTCAATGCATGCATTACTTTGTAAATGTGGCACAAGAATTTTGGCCTCATTGGACCACATTAGCGTAAAACAAATGACGTTAATGTGGAGCAAGGTGGCGCTAGGGGTTTATAAACATGCCCCTAAATATCATTACCCCAGCTTAGCTATTTATTGGGCACATTAATTACATTCTATTTGAAGTTCTTAGCTTGAAAATTGGGCATAATATGCAGAATTGTTATCTTACACATCCAATTCTGCATTTTTACTTTAGATCGCCTTTTTCCAGGCATTTTTAGCCCAGTAAATGTTGGCAAGTTTGAACTTCCGAAATGATGTAAGGAATGATTACGGAGGGGCGTTCTGTACCCTAAAACTTAGAATTCTGAACCTTTTGCAAGCTTCCTTTTGCACTGGAATCGGTTTTTTTGATACTCAGGATCAATGTCTGTGTGCGACGTTGCAGAACTAGGGAGGATATACCACAATTCCTTTGTAATAGTTTAATACTTATTACAAAAATGTATAAAGGTGTTATTGTGAGGTCGGGCAATTTCAATTATAGTTGCACTTAGCCCTCTGAAAGATAGAGACACTCCCGATGCTGTTTCGAGTGACTCCAATCTCTCATAACCACAACTACTCATCCCACTTCTTCAACTACAGAGTATTTTTAACTGCAATTATACTAGGTGTAATGATTTACTGCCACAAAAGACACATAACTAACTTATGTTTTGTTGAGGAACTCATGCAGTGTCTAATTCTCTTTCCTTTTGAACGTACCCTTCATCCTCAGACAGGTAAGTACATCTTTTCATATTTACATTCCAATTAATTGCTGTGCTCTCTGTGTTTTCGCCCTGCGGTACTCTTTCAGAATTTGAAAAGCATGTTCACCATCGATTTCATGCTTGACAATCACCACTTAAAAGTCAATTATCACACCATTTTCCTTCATGACACGAGCGGAGGAACGGGGTGCATATCGATGCAACGTGAATGTGTCTGCAAATGGCGGCATGTCATCAATTTGAACCACCGCTCCCGACCCAGTGAAACGATTACATTAACTGTAACACCGGCAGCACTCTGCAGAAAGTACACTACATTAAACAGGGTCTATCTAACAAAACACATGTCAATCTTGATTCATTTGTAAGTAATTTAAATAATGAGGCAAGCACGGACACACATCTATTGGCAAAGAAACACGCACATAAACAAACACATATATTTCCATGCCCAAGTACAAGTTGCCTATTTGCCTCCTAACCATTCTTTGCAAAATGCAGAACTGGGCCGTCACAGAGATGGGAATGGAAGTGGTGCTGCACTACCTTACTCGGTATTCCCAGGTGCAGTAGTACTAGTGGTTTTCTGACCACAGATCCACCTTTAAAAGAAGCTGGATTATGTCACTCGAAACGTGGAGGAATTGGGCTTTACTGTATAAATGCATTATGTTGCACGTAGATTATTAGACCTGAACTTCTCGCCCCTGTTCAAGGCTAGACCTGGAGATGGCATGTGACTGAACATTTTTAAAGGGTTCATGTGTGGTTTTGCATTTTAAATCGCAAGGCAGATTTGTCAAGACTTTGCACCAGTGCAAACCAAGACTTTGGACCAGTGCAAACCTTCCCAAACCAACAGGAAGTCTTGATAAAGTATTTAGGCCCATATTTATACTTTTTGACGCAAAACTGCGCTAACGCAGTTTTGCGTCAAAAAAATTAGCGCCGGCTAACGCCATTCTGAAGCGCCATGCGGGCGCCGTATTTATTGAATGACGTTAGCCGGCGTTAGCCGCCGGCGCCGTCTGGTGTGCGTTAAAAAAAACAACGTACACCAGGCAGCGCCGGCGTAGGGGAAAATGGAGCTTGGGCGTCAAGAAATGGGGCAAGTCAGGTTGAGGCAATTTTTGCGCCTCAACCCGATTTGAGCCATTTTTTTTTCACTCCCAACCCCCATAGAAATGACTCCTGTCTTAGCAAAGACAGGAGTCATGCCCCCTTGCCCAATGGCTATGCCCAGGGGACTTCTGTCCCCTGGGCATGGTCATTGGGCATAGTGGCATGTAGGGGGGCACAAATCAGGCCCCCCTATGCCACAAAAAAAAATAAAAAAAATACTTACCTGAACTTACCTTAATGTCCCTGGGATGGGTCCCTCCAGCCTTGGGTGTCCTCCTGGGGTGGGCAAGGGTGACAGGGGGGGTCCCTGGGCGCATGGGAGGGCACCTCTGGGCTCCTTCAGAGCCCACAGGTCCCTTAACGCCTGCCTTTTGCAGGCGCTAAAAAACAGCGCAAAAGCGGCCGTACGTCATTTTTTTTGACCCGCCCATTCCCGGGTGTGAATTTTGCCCGGGAGTATAAATCCGACGCACCTGCCTCGGAGTCGATTTTTTAGACGGGAACGCCTACCTTGCATCTCATTAACGCAAAGTAGGTGTCCACGCTAAAAAATTACGCTAACTCCATGGACTTTGGCGCTAGACGTGTCTAACGCCAAAGTATAAATATGGAGTTAGTTTTGCGTCGAAATTGCGCCAAAAAAAACGACTCAATTCCGGCGCAAACGGAGTATAAATATGCCCCTTACTTTCCAGCGCATAACTGTTTTTGGCTTCAAACATTGCCCTCAAAGTAGCGTAAATAGAGGTGTGACATGAACTGAGTTTAGTGGCGGCTGGTGACATTTGAAAGTGGTGGGGTATAAAAGTGTGGGTACATCTTTTATGTAGCGAGTGAAGCATGCAAGCTCTATGGACAAACGTTGGGTCCAGGGTGGGTCCAGGGTGGGTCCCCCTCCCAAGAAAAAATTAAAAAAGATTGACAAATAGTGCATTCGAAAGGAAATACATTTAGTAAGAAAGCAAGGTTTATAAAGCAGTGGAAATGGATAGTCTTGAAATATTAAACACATTAAAAACTGACCATATCTTACTTTATATGTTCACCCTTTATTTTAATGTGCTAATTGTACACTGCTGCAACTTCAGGTGTTTAAAAGTGTGTGCCTACCCAGTGTCTTGCACTGCATGCAGCATCAACTTTGGAAGAAAATGCTCCAACCAAGCATCAGGAAGCATCCACAGCTGCTGGTTGCAATCAGTAATACAGAAATATGTACAGACAGGTCTTTAAGTGGGGTGGAAAAAGTGGGGGCTCTCAAAAAGGGAACATGCAAAATACATTTCTGTGATTCTCATAGTGTGTCACCTGGCCTGTATTTTGGTTTCTCTCTGAGAGGTCACTGCATCCAGAAATATAACACAACAACTGACATACACCTAAAATCTCTCAGTACTGTTGACTTTGCCAATGGTTGTTAGATGTGTAAGATAAATGAGTAACAACAGTGATTAATTATAAACAATTAAAATTTGAAATGTTTCAATTCTGAAACTGTGAGACTGCAAATTAAATATTATTAAGGCCTGTGGAAGGATCAGGGCCTTCAGTTATGTGTGCTCTACGTTAGATATGTATGCCCTTTTTCTCATCACATCTCATCCATCTGCACATTTTCAACCTCGTCTCTTTCCTCTTTAGCACCCTCTTTTCACTCTTTCCTGAATGCACTCCCTCGCATCTCCTTCATGTTACCACCCCAAACATACACTGCACTCATTCACATTTAAGTACTTTATTTCCTTTTGCTTTAGCCTTCTAAATATTTTGACCTCTGTGCAGCCCCTTCACACCAATTTACACTGAATTTCAATCCTAACTGGAATACATGACCATTGCTCTGTGCACTCTGCAGAGACGCCAACCCACTGGCAGGCACTTTGCTTTACCTTCAGCCTCAGCACCAGCGCTCTCAATCAGAAGTCCTCATAGACACCTGGCACACATCAACGTGTGCTCTCTGCAGGAGTAATAAAATTCACAAAAAGAAATACAGAAACAGAGCGTGATGGAACAGCTAACTCTCTTGGCGAATGCAACATTAATTGAAACGTGAAATAAGAGAGGAACTAAATTGCTTTGTAACTTTCATTGTTTGCATGTCAATCCATGTTTTTGACATTAATGCTAAGTGCATGACGATAGGGCCAGTTTTAACTCCATTGTGGCCATAAGGCAGGTAAGTGCCTTTACTGTAAGCACATATTTCTCCCTTTGTGCTTGACTCTGATATTTGGATCAATTTTGCAAGGGAACAAGAATCCTGCTCGTCTTTTGGATGAATTTCGTGAGGGAACAAATACAGCAGCTCTACTTCTAAAGGAGTCTGCAATTTGCAGAGAGGGCCTGAGGTTTTACAATGGTGGAAGTTAGTGTGCCAAGACTCCGATACCCGAAACCATGTTGCTAAAAATGTCACTGGCCTATAACGAATCCTGCTTAGACTACAATAGAAATGAAGGGCTTTAAAGCTGTCAGCCCTGCATTGTGCACCACTATGTAGAAAGTTGATTTACTGCCTGGCTTTCGTCTTCTGCTTCAAAGTGAGGTGGGGCAGGCAGCCTGGGACAGACAGCCCAGACTTACATGCATCGATTTGTTTAGAGTTATGATCATTACGATTGCATCTTTGAACAAATGGATCTATTTTTTATTATTTAAATATGAATTTCAGAGGGGCACAGCCCCTCAGCCCTAAAGGAGAAACCACAGCTGTCTGAGTTCCTTTGTGTTAAGGGGCATGCCAAGGTTGTTAGAGGAACATTTCCATTCTGCCATGCATGGGCTTTGTTTCAATGCCATATCTACTAAACTTCATAGACAGTACTTTGTATCTCTTGAGCTTTTTGAGGCATCCGTTAATAAGTACAGATATTTTCATTTCAACAAACTTTTCACAAATTGCATGTGTGTTTCACACTACAGCACTGATCTAATGTGGAAAAGGCTTTAAAGTTATTATAAGCATAGTATTATGCACTGGAAAAATACCCTTCCACTAGAAACCTATGATAGAATGCTGTGTGCGTGGCACTAGGCACCCTGTTTGTGCAAAAATGATGGGGAAGAGAGCAGTACCGCCATATCTTAGTAGATACGGCTCTGCTTTGCCTTCTCCCCTTAATTCAACACAACACATCAACTTTGGTTGCTGTGCTGGGTTGCACTATTTTGCAGTAAAGTGCTTCTGAATATCTACATAAAATGAAATCTCTACAAATATCTCTGCATTCATCTTTGACATTTTAATTTGTGTTTTATTGCCCTTGCTCTGACAATTGTTACGTGTGAATCATTGCTGTGAAATACTGTATATTTCTTCTATTACCCATCTATAGATTCACTTTCTGATCTATTGATTAAAGAGCTGTATTCAGCCATGCTACTATTTATAAATGAGTGCAGTCAGGGGGCATAAGACCCTGCTTGTTAATATTTACTATCATCATTTTGGCACATCTCCTGCCCAGCCGCCAAGACTCAATTTTTGAGACAAGTGGCCTGGAGTGAAACATCTTCTAAGAGGTTGTAGGCTGGAGATTTTAATGCTAGTTGAGAGAGATGTGGCTTGAGGATTCTGACGGTTTTGCAGAGTATGTGCAAGGTTGGTTCATCTTTGCTTAAAAAATCATGAAGGCAGCGCCATGTCAGATTTGACTAAGGGGCTTTAACTTAATATATCTGTTAGACCTGTCAGTCTTAGGATGGTCTTACCCCAAATGTTTTGACTGTTTGTCTCACAATTTTGCTCTATCTTTTTTTTTGGACGTAGGCCTCTTTGCTCTTTAACACTGCTGACCAGTGCTAAAGTGCATGTGCTTCTTCCCTATGACATGGTAACACTGGAGTATCTACAATTGGCATATTTAATTTACTTGAGAGTCCCTTTTAAAATGGTATACCATATACCCAGGACATGTAAACTAAATGCTCCTAGTGGGCCTGCAGCACTGATTGTGCCCCCACACTACTTGCCTTTCAAACCTGTCTTAGGCCTGCCATTGTAGGGTCTGTGTGTGCAGTTTAACTCCCACTTCAGCTTGGCATTTAGAACCTCTTGCCAAGCCTTAAATGCCCTTTTTATTAAATATATGTCACCCCCTAAGGTAGGCTCTAGGTAGCCCAAAGGACATAGTGCTATGTAAGTAAAAGGCTGGACATGTATGTTTTAGTTGTACATGTCCTAGTAGTGAAAAACTCCAAAAGTCGGTCTTCACTACTGTGAGGCCTACTTCTCTCATTAACCAACATTGGGAATTCCTTAATATACTTTTAAGCTGTAATTCTTGATCAGAAAGGAGTAACTACCTATGTTTCATATAATAGGAACGGTAATGATAAATCCTCTTTACTGGTAAAGTTGGATTTAACATTGCTATTTTAGAAACACCACTTTAGAAAGTGAGCCTTTCTCTGCTCCTACTGCTCTGTGTGCATTACAGCTTATCTCCAATACACACCTGGGGTAGGTGACAGCCACACTTTGTGCATTCCTACTAGACAGCCACAAACACAGGAAGGTTAGGTGTGTCTGAGCACTCATTTGCATTCATCTGCAGTCTAATGGGCCTTCCTGGACCGGGCAGGGAGGAGGGGGGCTAACACTTAAACTTGAATAAGGAAGTTCCCATCCCCACACAAAGGGCTGATTACCCCCAACTGATAGTCTGGAGCCAGGGCTAGGACAAAAGTTGATCTGTGCACTTCAAAATCCCTTCTTTGAAGTCACCCCCATTTCAAAGGCACATCTGGGTATAAGAACTGCGGCTCTGACCCTACCAAATCAGAAATCTCTGGATGTTGAACTGAACCCCTGCCAGAAAACCTGATGTACTGCCCAAAGGACTCAACTGCACTACTTTTCTAAATGCTTTTCTGTATGTTGCCCTGCTGCTTGCTGGTCGCCAACTCTATTGAAGGAGGTCTGGACTCTGCCTTCTGTCAGGTAATCTCAAAGGGCTTGTTGGCTTGTCCCCAATTGAAGAAAACTCAGGGACAACAAAGTAATTGTTTTCCCTACATGCCAGCTGGGCACTACACGTCATGTCTGAGTCACAGTGGAGTTTATCTTTGAGCAGCGCTTCATGTCCAATTGACAGCTGAGTTCGTCTACGATCAGTGCTTCATGTCAGAGTAACAGTGGAGTTTGTCTACAATCAGTACTTCATATCCGATTGAAAGTGGAGCTTGTCTATAAGCAGCGCTTCATGTCCAAGTGACAGTAGAGTTTGTCTACAATCAACGCTTTATGTCTGATCGGCAGTGGAGTGTCCCCAGGAGCAGTGCTTCATAGCTGCATGCTGACTGAAGTTGCCACACTCCTTTCCATAGATGCCACAGCCAGCCAACATAAGTAAAATCCACAAGGTGTGCATGACACACCAGCGGCTCCCGTTCTGTCTGAGAGACTCAAGGATGCAGACCATCCAAGGTACTGTGTGTTGCGGGACCTGTTGGTGCCCGTCCCCAGCCTGCGCTTCCAGCGCCTGGCAGGACCGGTGAAAGTACCTCAGTCTCAGTGACTAGAGTTAACCATTGGTTTCTAGTGACTTTTGGGTGCATGGTTCATTGGCATTGTTATTGAGTCTCTCTGGTGACCTTCTGAGGGACTGTTGCTGCATTGCCTCAAGACTACAAGACCGCAACCAACCTTTTTGAAAAGATTAGTGATCTGTAATGTCACAATTATACTTAAAAAGCATACAGTGAGATCCACTGATTGGATTTTCTTGTTGTTTTGATTTTGAGATATTTATAACAATAGAATCTATTTTTATAAACCTGTGCAGACTCTTTTTGTGGCATTTTCAGTGTGTCACTCTGTGTATGTTGCACAAATACTTTACACATTGCTTCTTTAGATAAGCCATTCTCCTCTGTGCCAAGCTACCAGATGGTGAGCCTAGGTTTTCTCCAAGTGTGTGTCTAGCTTACCATCACTGGAAATGGTGGTTCCTGCTTGTACAGGGTGCATACTCTGACAAGCAGAAACCCCTGTTCCAACAACATCTTAAAAGGTGTGTTTTGAAAGACAACATGTTGAAAGCAACATTTGTTTTTTTTTAACTGGGGGGGAGTATCTACAGTTTGACAGATGGGGAACACCACCAAAGAATGGTGGATATTTCTTCTGCCCTATTTGGATAGTGGCATTTGTATACCCTCTAAATCAGTGGTCTCCAAACTTTTTAATTCCACGCCCCCCCATTTGAAAAATAAAAATCATTGGGCCCCTCTCAGAATTTTTCACAATTATTTTATAAAGATGGCAATGTTTAAATAAGTCTAGGACTATTTAAACATTGCAGTTAAGTACTGTTACCTTTTTTAAAATGCAATAAGGTGCTACTACTTAAAACAAAGGCCTGTTATCTGTATAATGCTTCTTTTGGCCAGAGTCTGGCGCCCCCCCGGGATCACTTGAGGCCCCCCTAGGGGGGCTCGCCCCCTAGTTTGAAGACCCCGGCTCTAAATTGAGATGTGACATCCTTTAAATTATAAATAGCCACCCATTTACTGACCTCTGTGAGCCTGTTCACATGGGTTAATGATATCAAAGTAATTCCTGAAGGTATGAGTGATCACAATCCCTTGGCATTTTCTGTTCATTTTCCTATTCCATGGCCCTGATTCTGAGTTTGGCGGATGGGAACACCAGTCCCCCAAATTCCCGACTGGGCCGCATGCCACTGTCCATTATGACTTTCCTGCTGGGCTGACTGGTGGAAACCAAGGTTTCCGTCAGTCAGCCTAGCATGAAAGTGGTAGCAGTATTGTCACCGGCTCATAACAGAGCCAGCGACAATGCAGCCACCCGCACGGGGCTCCAGCATGCTCACAGTGCACAGCAGACGGTGCGTAATATGAGCGTGCTGGGCAGGGGGCCCCTGCACTGCCCATGCCATGCAAAATGGGATCTGTTTTGTCCCACTTCATAATATAGCCTTTACAGAAGGCAGTTTCCATTTTATGGAAACTCAGGCCTTTTGGCACACAGGCCCTGATTACGAGTGTGGATTACATTCGCGGTGGCTGTTGGACCACCATGATTGACGCCCACACCAGGATCTTCGGATCCCGACAGGCTGACAGATGTGCAGGCTGCAATCAGCAAGGGCAGGGCTGGCTTCAGCACCATCCTGCTGATTACAACCTGATTCTCTGCCAGCTGGTGAAGAACAGGCGCAAGGGGCCACAAGGGGCCACAAGGGGGCCCCTGCATTGCCCATGCCCATGGCATGGGCAGTGCACGGGTCCTCCTGCCCAGCACCCTTGTAATGCACACTGTCTGCTGTGCAGACACTGAGCACTGTGAGGGTGCTGGTGTCCTCTGTGGGTGGCAGAATTGCCTCCGGCTCTATTACTAGTCAGTGACAGTGCTGCATCTACTTTCCCACTGGGCTGACTGGCAGAGGTCAGCCCAGTGGGAAAGTCATAATCAGGCCATCGGGGAGGTCACCACTACAGTGGTGGCCACCCTGTCTGGAGTTTGGCAGATGGGTGTTCCTGTCCGCCAAACTCATAATCAGGTCCTACGTCTTGATCCTTGAATGAGCCTATTAAAGAATTTGGCCCTCATTACAACCCTGGTGGTAAATCCCGCTTACCGCCGTGCTGAAGGCCGCCAACATACCGTGGCCACTGCAGAAATCCGCTACAGGTATTACGACCCATATATCGGAATCCGCCACAATACAGACATCCACACAAGTCTGCCACACCAAAGGTCAGTGGTAAACTGGCGATAGCAAAACCTACACTGTCACGCCAACAAGAATATGCCCACACTATCATGACCCACCAATCAACGCGGCAGTCTTTTAACCGTGGTAATCCATTGACGATACACACCGCCGTGCTCAAAATACACACACTCTTACAAAACACAACTACATTGGACAATTCGAAATGCACACACCTGATACACACACACACACTCACAACACTATAAAACACACACCCACATCACCCACAAACCCTTACAATTACTTCTTTTTTTTTTAAAGCAGAGAGAGAGAGAGAATAGCAAAGACAACACCAGCATCCACAGGCACACCACAACATCACTCATACAACATCCACGCACCTCAAACAACACACCCCAACACAACACATCACACAGCACAACAAACATCACCTCACACATCACCCATACCACACTATGGCACCTCAAAGACACCCCAGGTTTTCTGAGGAGAAGCTCAGGGTCATTGTGGAGGAAATCATCCGGGTAGAGCCACAGCTATTCGAATCACAGGTGCAGCACACCTCCATTGCAAGGAAGATGGAGCTGTGGCGGAGAATCGCCGACAGGGTCAATGCAGTGGGACAGCATCCAAGAACACGGGATGACATCAGGAAGAGGTGGAACGACCTAAGGGGAAAGGTGCGTTCAGTGGTATCCAGACACCAGATTGCTGTACAGAGGACTGGCGGTGGACCCCCACTTCCTCCCCCACAACTAACAACATGGGAGGAGCAAGTCTTGGCAATGCTGCATCCTGAGGGCCTCGCAGGAGTAGCAGGAGGACTGGACTCTGGTAAGTCAAATCTTCACTACTATATCCCCCACACCCTACCTGCATGCCATCACATACCCCCACCCACCCCCTCACCCCATCACTCCAACACCTCACATATGCCCCACTATCACAACCCACCCATCCCAATACCAAGCCCTGCATGCAACACCAAAGCATGGACACCCATTGCCAAAGCATGTCCAGTACAGATACCCACACAGACCCCAAAACACTAACCACACAAGGGCAAACACATTAATGCAAGCACAAGAGTAGAGGATAACTCACCCAATGCACAAGATGGCACACACAGATACTAAAACTATGCATTTATACCCCAACAGGACCCATACCCAACGTCACCAGACAGGAGGTGCCAGACATATCCAGTCCCCCCACAGAAGAGGCCCACAGTGATGACTGCAGCTCTGCACGTCTGGATCAAGATTACCAGCCCGGCCCATCAGGTTTCCCTGCCACAGTCACAAGCCACCACAGAGCCTTCCCCCTCAGGAAACACCACCACAGCACCCACCCAGCGGGCCCATGGCACTGTCCCCAGGACACGTCAATCAGCAGTGTGTCCACCACTACAGGGACCCCAGGCAAACCCACCAACCCAAGACAAACAGGGACCTGGGGTCAGTGGCAGTGGGCACACGGTTCAGGGGACAGAGGCACAGGACAACAGGGAAGCTCGGAGGACTGCTGTGCGACAGGGGGAGGACAGGCCCAGGGAACCCACTCTCCACGAGGCACTCTCCAACATCATGAGAGCATACCACCATTCCATGGAGACCATGGGACGGTACTGGCCAAGTTTCAGGAGACCCTGCGGCTGCAGGAGGAACACTACCTTGGGATCAGGGAGAACTTGAAGTCCATCAACATCACCCTGGTCACCATTGCAGGGGTGCTGGCAGACCTGGTCAACACCATGAGGGACACAGTGGGACACAAACGGGCCCCTGACACTAGCCTGGATGATGAACAGCCCTCCGCCTCCGCCGGCGCTAGTGGACAGGAGGCAGGCACAGGACCAACAGGGCAGCAGCACCCCACCCCCTGCTGAAGGAGAACCAGCCTGCAAACGGTCCCTGAGAACCGGGGACAAGACAGAGAACGTTGCCAAGACCCCCACCAGGAAATAAGCCCCTCCTGATTGTCACCCTTCTATCCCACTTTGTCACCATGTCCACCTTAAACTGCCATTGCTCCACTTCCTATGCCCCCATGGACAATGCACCTGTGAGACCAAGAAACTGAACTCTACCATGGACATTCCTCCACCATCACCCCAGCCCTTTGCGCACCCTCTCCACGTATTGGCACGGAAATAAACACCCTTGAATCAAAAATCAATCTGGAGCCAGTCTGTGCTTTCACAAATGTGTAATTGCAGCCTTTCCGAAATATAGCAATGTCAATGTTCATTTTCATATACCAATGTTAGACAGTTGTTGGGCAGCAGTAAACATAGCAGAGGACACAAAGTGGGACCCAGATCTGTGAAATAGAAAGGCAAAGTGACATGTCAGGGTCCATACACAGAGGTCAAACGGCAGATTTATGCTATGTCCTACAGTAGTATGAGATGTGTTAAGCAGTGCCATCCTCTTACCTGTGTCTCACTGGAAGTATTGCATGATGATGTTGTTTCAGTTGTCTATATCTTCTTCTTCTGCCTACTCTTCTTCACTGTCCACAGGCTCCACAGCTGCCATAAGACCAGCATCAGGCCCATCCTCCTGCAAAAAAGGCACCTGGCGTCTCAAAGTCAGGTTGTGCAACATACAGCATGCCACGATTATCTGGCACACCTTCTTCAATGAGCAGTATAGGGAGCCACCTGTCAGATGGAGGCACCAGAATCTGGCCTTCAGGAGACCGAAGGTGCGCTCTATTATCCTCCTAGTTCGCCCATGTGCCTCATTGTAGTGTTCCTCTGCCCAAGTCCTGGGATTCCTCACTGGGGTCAGTAGCCATGACAGGTTGGGGTAACCTGAGTCACCAGCAAATATCGGGGACAACTGTTAGACATTCTCCAACCCTTAGGGACTCTCCCATACCCAGACACCTATTTTAACTGTGTGGGGACCTTGGGCTCACCTATTAGCCACACCCAGTGCCTCTGGAGTTGCCCCATCACATAAGGGATGCCGTTATTCCTCAAAATGTAAGCGTCATGCACTGAGCCAGGATACTTGGCATTCACATGGGAGATGTACTGGTCTGCCAAACACACCATCTGCACATTCATAGAATGGTAGCTTTTGCGGTTACTGTACACCTGTTCATTCCTGCGGGAGGGGACAAATGCCACATGTGTTCCATCAATGGCACCAATGATGTTGAGGATATGTTCCAGAGCATAAAAGTCACCTTTCACTGTGGGCAGATCCTCCACCTGAGGGAAACCGATGTAACTGCACTTGTGTTTCAGCAGGGCAGATAACACTCTGGACAATACATTAGAGGACATTGGCTGTGACATCCCTGATGCCATGGCCACAGTTTTTTGAAATGACCCATTTGCAAGGAAATGGAGCACTGACAGGACCTGCACTAGAGGGGGTATTCCTGTGGGATGGCGGATAGCTGACATCAGGTCTGGCTCCAACTGGGCACACAGTTCATGGATTGTGGCACAATCAAGTCTGTAAGTGAAAATGATGTGTCTGTCTTCCATTGTCGACAGGTCCACCAGGGGTCGGTACACCGGAGGATGCCACCATCTCATCACCTGCCCCAGCGGACATGCGCTATGGAGGAGAAGGGTGAGCAGAGGGTCCTACCACATAGGTTTCACAGGGCTGTTTAGCAAAATCGTGAAATTATCTCTGTGTGCCTTTTTCTGTCCGTATTCCTGGCCAAAATAGCTGTGACGCAGTTAGTTGGCACGCCATGTGGCCCCCTGAAATGGCGGCTGCCTGACCTGTAAGAATGGACAAGGTGAAATAAGGTAACTACGCTGGCGTTGTGCAGCGTCGCGGTAGGCAGTCAAAGACCGCTGCGCAAATCAGCATTGGTTATCATTGGGCCCTATGGGTTCCAGGAGCCAGTGACGATGTACGCCGGCGGTGACGGTGCGCACCGCCGCGGACGTGTCTGCCATTTTCTATCTGTTCCCTCACTTGATACCTGGCCTTCAACAGGAGAGGACCTACACTGCAAGTGATGCTGTGACCTGTGTCTGGAAGTGACAATGGCTACAGTGTCTGGGTAAAGGGCCCCTGCCTTCACTGCGGAGGAGTTGGAGAAACTGGTGGATGGGGTCCTCCCCAGTACACGCAACTCTACGGTCTTCCAGACAAACAGGTGAGTGAACCATGTGCATGGTGGATGGGACATGATTGTATGGAGTGTCGTGGATGGAAGAGACACGGGTGAGGGACAGGCCAGCATGTGAGGATGGTGAGTGTATGTTTTTCTGGGACAGGGTGGGAGGATTGTGGCAATGTGTGAGAAGAACTGTGTGGGGAGTAACATCCTTTTTTTACTTCACTATTCCTCTAGGTCAGCGCCCACCAGAAGAAGGGTATTTGGTGTGCCATCGCCAAGGGAGTGCGGACCTTGGGGTTCTACCATATGGAGCACCCACTGCCGGAAAAGATGGGAGGACCTGCACCGCTGGAGCAAGAAGAAGGCGGAGGCCCAGCTGGAGATGGCCTCCCAACGTGGAAGGGGTGCCCATCTTACCATGACCCCCCTGATGTACCGGATCCTGGCGGTGGCCTATCCTGAGTTGGATGGGCGCTTGAGGGCATCACAGCAGCCACAAGAGGGTGAGGACACTCTCATTCAGCTGACTCTGCACGCTTAATGAGGTGTGTGGGTGGGGGAGGTGGGCTGTAGGTTACCCTAGGCCAGGGCAGATGCGCAAAGGTAGACTCATTGATTTGCAGGCTCAGTTCCACTCCAATCCCAAAGGTGGTAATTGCCCTCTACACCTAGTCAGGCTCCTATGGGCTTCAGCTGTGCATGAAATGGGTCTAGACAAAGTCCCCCATGGACATGTGCTTTTCCCCTGCGCTGTTAGTGCATGGCTTAATGCATAGGGCTGCTCCCTGTGTGTTGTGTCTGCAAACGGTAGTGGTGTTGGAGGCATTGACCATGTGTCTCCTCTGTCTTTCCCCCCCTTTTTGTTTTGTCACCCTGTCCTTGTGTGCATTAGCATAATCTGGCGGAGGAGCATTGGCACCGGAGCAGGAGGGAGCTGCAACCCACATGGCCCAAGAGGGTGAATTTACAGAGTAGGAAGGCACCAGTGGGACGGAGGGCGAGGGGAGGTCCACGACAGGGACAGGAGCAGACACCAGCGACAGCGACCTCTCCTCTGATAGGAGCTCCCTTGCGGTGGCGGGCACCTCTGTGCCCACCGCAACAACAGGTACAGCCGCCACCCCCCTACCAGCACCGCCCTCCCAGCAGCCCCTCATTGAGTTTCCCGGGCCCGCTCACCCAGGAGGATGGGCATCTCCTTCGCCCCAGGCACCTCAGGCCCTGCCCCAGTCAGCCCTGCTGCCCTAAGTGAGGAGGCTATTGACCTCCTGAGATCCATCACTGTTGGGCAATCAACCATTTTGAATGCCATCCAGGGTGTTGAGAGGCATTTGCAGCAAACAAATGCATACCTGGAGGGCATTCATTCTGGCGTGGCGACCCAACAGAGAGCCTTTCAGGTTCTGGCCCCAACTGATGGCAGCCATTGTCCCTGTGTCCAGCCTACCCTCTCCAACATCCTCTACTCAGACCCAATCCCCTGTACCTCAGCCTATCACAAGCACACCATCAGACCAGCATGCACACTCATCAACACAAGAGTGGACATGGCAAACATAAGTACCACACATCCCACAGAAACTCACACAAGTACCATCCCCATGCAGACACAGCAACATCCACTGCCTCCACTGTGTTCCCCTCCTCCACATCCTCCTCCTCCCTCCCTATCTCGTCTCCACTCACACCTGCATGCACTACATCTTCATCCACTACCTCCTTCACCAGCACGCCCATCACCACACACCGCTCATGTGCAATCACCACCCCCACTACCATTCACACATCCCCTGTGTCCTCTCCCAGTGTGTCTGTGAGCCCTCCTCCCAAACTACACAAACGCAGGCACACACCCACCCATCAGCCATCCACCTCACAACAGCCTCCAACCCTTGCACCTTCACCCAAATTCAGCAGAAGTACACCTCCTACAACCACTACCGCTTCCTCCACTCCCAAACCCCCTACATCTTCCTGTCCCAGTGTGTCTAAGAAACTCTTCCTGACTAACATTGACCTCTTCCCCACACCTCCCCCCGTCCTTCCCCTAGGGCCAGGATGTCCAGGTCCCAGCCCAGCACCTCAGCCACCAAATTCTCCAGCACTGTGGTCTCAGCAAGTCCTGTCACATCGCAAGCGGCACCCCTCAGGGCTTCCAGTGTGCCACCTAGCGAGGCCAAGGATCAGCCCATTCCACCACCTGCAAAGGTAAAGAAGGTGCTCACATGTCGTAGGGAGAAGCCACACCAAACCCCCAGCAAAGGCTCCTCCAAGCCAGAAGGGGACAGTGCCAAGGGACCAGCAGCCACATCAAAGGTGGGGAAGGGACACAAGGCGAAGGGCAAGTCAGGACAGGGACTGAGCCTCTGGCTGAGGGACCACAGTCACCCCTTCTGACAACCAGGACAGCAACCTGTACGGCGGTGGACACCGCCACCTGCACGTCTACTGCCTCAGCAACAGTCCCCAGGATCATCCTCAGTGGGCAGCCGTCCGAAGCTGCAGGAGACGTCCTGCTGTGTCCCTTCACAGGTGCAGACACATTCACCACTGCCAGGATCTCTGCCACAGACACCACCGCAACCACCGCCAACACAGCCACCAGCCCCGCAACGTGCTCAGACAGTGCCACCACAGCTGACATGGCTATCATCCCCAGTGCCAGCTGTCCGAGGCTGCAGGAGACGTCCTGGACCCTGCACAGCGTACATGAGGCACGACACCCAGCACTGTTTGTATCTGCAGGTGGCAGGCGAAGTCGCAGCAGGGTGGAGTGTGTCTCTGCCTCCATGGAGTATCATGCTACCTGTTCCTAGGCAATCTCGTGGCACACGCACCCAGGTGAGGGAATGGGACCTGCCACACTGCATGTGAAGCACTCTGGGCACAATGCCCCCTCCAGAACCAGTGGAGAAAAGCATCCACTCACACAGTCCTTGGCAGGATGAAGCACTCTGGGCACAATGCCCCCTCCAGAACCAGTGGAGAAAAGCTTCCACTACCCCAGTCCTTGGCAGGATGAAGCACTCTGGGCACAATGCCCCCTCCAGAACCAGTGGAGACTGACATCCACTTGTGAGACTGTGGCTTTGCACTCCCCAGGACATTGCAGTGGGCAAACCACCCACTGGAGAGACTTGTGACACTGTGGCTTTGCACTCCCCAGGATATAGCAGTGGGCAAACCACCCACTGGAGAGACTTGTGAGGCTGTGGCTTTACACTCCCCAGGACCAAACTGTGGGCATGGAGCCCTCTCGTGGAGCAGTGGCGTCGTCCGTTCATCCGGCTGAGTTGCCCCCCTCCTCCTCCCCCTGAGGTGCCTGTTTATTTTCGATCTGATGCCCCCACATTGTTCTCTCCGTTTCGAGTCAGGTATTATGTGTGGGCTTTGCCAATGCATTTTGGGACCACTGGACCACTGGTCCACGGACAATGATTTTATTACTATCCAGTCTTGTGTAGTTGGTGTACATATTTGTACATACTTATGATTTTACATTTTTTGATGATTACCCTCGTTACAATCATTTCATTTTGTCCTTGCGTTCTTCCAGTGGGTGACGGGGTGTAAATGTAATGTTGCTGCATGCATTTGTGTGTATGGTGTTGTGGGTGACGGTGGGGGTGTTGCGTGATGCGTGTGTGTGTGTCACTCTCTTTTCCCTCTTCCTCTCCCATGTGTGCTAGGTGCAGTACTCACCGTGGTCGTCGACGGCGACTTTGGTGCTCCTGATAGAAGAGGAGGTAAACCAACAAGGGCAGGACCTTTAACTCGGGCTCCATGACGTCCTGGTTCCTCGTTGGGTGTTGAGAGGTGAGTGGTTTCTGTTCCACAGACTGTTTCCGCCATGCTTTTGATGGCATTGGTACCGTCCCGGAAAAGCTGGTGGATTGGTGCCTTGTAATACGGTGAGTGGTACATTGTGTTCTGCCTGTCTGTTGGCGGCTACCGCTGCGGTGTTTGATTCGACCGCCGTGGCGGTCGGAGTGTTATAGTGGCTGTCTATGTTGGCGGTTTCCTCCATGGTCGTGATTCCATTTTTTTAACTGCCGGTCTGTTGGCGGTATTACCGCCAGGATTGTAATGAGGGCCTTTGTGTTTCAAAAGAGTGACATAGGGGACCCTGGTTGCTATCAACCAATTATGCTTATAGACTCTTCTGTGAACGTTTGGAGAATAATTCTTAAGACATGTCTACAAGCCTAGGAATCATACATATATTTCTTGGCCACAGCATGAACTGAGCCAGATGTGGCAACAATAGACTAGCCTCTTAATCTGTATTTCTTTTTCCTAAACATACTAATATTACAAAGGATTTTATGCAGCCGGTTTGGTATTTGATTCTTTCAGTCAGACCCAGTTCTGGAGCATCCTGGAAGCTTTGCAGATTGTACCTACATTGGCAAATCTTCTTCAACGCATGCATGACCATTTATCAACTATCATGGAGGTGAATGTACAGATATCTTTTTCAAATAGAAGGGTTTATTTGAAGGTTGTGCCCGTGATTATTTCCTCTATATGTTATATATAAATTATCCAGAGCAGACTTTGAACAATGATGCCCATGATATTCATGGAATTGCCAGAACGTAAACGTCAGTTTTGAAACCTGTGATCAATGCTGTCTTCCTTTTATCAAATACTGCAAATGGTCTTCAGGAGATAAACAAATGTTAAATGGTGTTTTTCTTGTGGATAATCTGGATGTTACCTACAATTATCCAGATTTCATATTAGAACAATAGGCAAAATAAAGGTAAAAACTGGATTTAGGTTCACTAAGGAAACCACTAAAGAGAGTTAAGACATATTTATTTTTGGCAATTACATTTGACTAGATCTTAAACTGGAGCCTGCTGCTTATTACTGAGAAGACAGCAATTCAGGTAGGTGCATCGGCCAATATTTACATGTGCCACCAGAGTCTGGTTAAAAGCACTGCAAGAAATGCTGGTAATTTACAGTGATAAGTGTCTTTGACATAAGCTACCTTGACTATTGGCTACTAAGTGGCATATTTATAGTACCCTAGCGGCACCTTGCTCCATTATTTTTGTACGTTAATGTGGCCCAACGAGGCCGAAATCCTTGAGCCGTATTTACAGGGTGGCGCATTGCATGCATTGAGCCACTCTGTAACCCTTTGCGCTACATTATGCCTGCGCTAGGCATAATGTTTCAAAGCGGGCGTTCCCCCAATAGGGGAGCCGGAAAAATGGCGGAAGGAAATCTATGAGATTTCCTTGTGCCATTTTTTATGGCACTTTTAACACCTGCAGAAGAGCAGTCATTAAAAGGGGGCTTCAATTCTTTAGGATGGGCCACTATGTATTCGGCAGAAGTAGCTCCAATATTTTGACGCTACTCCTGCAGAGTACATCAATAGCGTCATGAAAAATGATGCTATTGCCCCCTTACCTCGCCATGGTGCACTGTATTTTAAATACAGCGCACACATTGTGGTGGTAGGAGGGTGCTGAGCGGAGCAGGGAAAGCAGCGCCACTTTCCATTAATCTGGCCCTAAATTTGCTAACTTGATATAGGCATGGCATTTGTTGTCATACAGTGTTTTTCCAGAAGGGCTGAGCTCTTTCAGATTTATATTTCTTTTCTCCTTGCAACAGGGTGTCAAGAGAGACCACTATGCATTTTATATATTTGAGATGGAGTTTCTTGGGCTAGGCGGATGTTGTAGCTCCATGACATTTATGACCTGCTGACCTGCAGATTAACTCTTTTGTGCCTTTTGTTATTACTGCCACCTCTGTGTTGTTATGCTATGGTAGATGACAACTCTGACCAACATTATAACAGTGCTTTATCAAGGTCCAATGAATCAGCGTTCATTGGAAAGATGTTAGAGGCATATTTATGCCAAATTTGCATCATTTTTCACGCAAACTTGGCACAAAACGTACTCCATTATTATATTTTGATGTTAGACACGTATAGCGTCAAAATATAGGAGTTTGCACCATTTTTTAGATGCATGAACCTACCTTGCATCAATGAGATGCGAGGTAGCCGCTCCCATCTAAAAAGTTGTGCTAACCACATAGCCCCATATTTATCCCCCATGCTTAAATGATGCACGGGTGGGAGGAGGGCCTAAATAATAGTACAAAGCTTGCTCTGCACCATAATTTTACACGTGGGTCAGACCAGGCATTAGGGGACCTGTGGAGCTATTTCCATTGTTAAACACCATGGAATGGGTCCACAGGTGCCCTCCTCAAACCCCAGGTACACCCCCAACCACATCAGAAGGACACCAGAGGATGGAGGACCGCATCCTAGGTAAGTAGGGTAAATATAGGTAAGTATTTTTTCTTGAATTAAAGTGCCATTGGGGCCCAACTTGGGGCCCCCAGAATGGCACTGGGTGCAATGGCCATGCTGGTCCCCTGTGCTGGCCATTGGGGTGGTGGGTATGACTCTTTTCTAAGACAGGAGTCATGTAGTATGGATGGTTTTGCATCAGAAAATGACGATAGGCTGGTTAGAGGCATTTTTTTTTGCCTCTAACCAGCTTAACGTCACTTTTTCGTGCAAAACCCACTTCTCCCATACCGCCACCCCCACCCGGCTAACGTCATGTTTTTTTACGGTAGCCCACCCTTTGTACCGGCTTGCGCCATTCCATAAATATGGCGCCCGGCTGGGGCTCAGGAAAGGCGTAAGCCGGTACTACATTTTTTGCAGCAAAATTGCATTAGTACAACTTTGCATCAAAAAGTATAAATATGCCCCTTAGTGTATGATTTTAATTGCACGAATTTAAGTGATTGCATGAATCAGCACTTTAAGTGTAAGTGCAGTTCGAAACGTTTACAGTGTATCAGCCCTATTTCCACAACTGACCCTTTAGAAAATAAGTCACTGCAGTGAATGAAGCAAATTAATTCACATATTATGAATTAATATTACATGCTTCATTCAACACATCATTTCTGTAGTCCACTTTATAAAATAGAAGTATAACTCTTTCCTTCCATCAGTTTTCCATTCTTGCCATTTTTATGAGGCTGTTTTTGTATGGAATCATTGAGTACATCTTCTCATATTTACTTGATGCTAAGCACCATTTGGTGAGTGAGCTAGTGCTTTGTGGCAGTGTAGAGATTGACACAGATGATAGTCAATTCGAGATTTTTGGCCCACGCAAAATATTGCATTTGCTAATGTTGATGCCAACAGCAATTGCAATTGTGGAGAGATATATAATAAATATAAAAATCGATGGTAGGAAATTGCTACCAGGCTCCTCACACCTTTTTTTCTCAGCCTAATATAGAATCTACATTCCAAATGAGGCAAAATACAGTGAGATGCTTAAAACACGTGGTGTGTGTATATAATAACCCTGGGGTGAGGGATTTACTACATGCGGTACATGCTTAGGGCCTCATTTACTACAAAACTGGTGCATTGCTCATGATACACCAGTTCGCTGGTGCTGCCCTGCGTCCCCCTAATGACACCATGGTAGCGCTATATTTAGGATACAGCGCACCATGATGCTCGTTAGCACAGCTGAATCAGAATTTCTGATGCAGTTGTGGCGCTTTGCTTGACTAGCGTCAACAATATTGATGCTAGTCCAGCAAAGCATGGGGAGGCCTAGAGAACAAAGCACAGCGTCACTTTAATGCCTGTCCTGAGAAGGCGTTAAAAAATGATGCTAGAATGACAAAGTGAAATCTTGTAGATTTCACTGCACCAATCCTTAGGGCCTTGTTATGGGGGTATGCCTTCCTTGCATACATTATACCTGGTGCAGGTATAATGTGGTGAAGGGGTATACAAACTGGTGGAACGATTCCATTGTGCCAGTTTGTAAATAGAGCGCTGGGTGGGGGACTGTTCTGCGATGCTGTAGTGTCAGGAAAAAATTACACTTGAGCGGCTCAAGGGACTTGTAGATTAAACCCTTAGTATTCTGCTTTTTTTTACTTGCAAATGATGCATAACATGAAGAATCCATATTTAACCCCTTCGCTGCCAGGCCTTTCCCCCCTCAGGTGCCAGGCCTTTTTTGGGGCTATTTGGGGCAGTTCACACTTAGGCCCTCATAACGTTTTGTCCACATAAGCTACCCATGCCAAATATGTGTCCTTTTTTTCCAACATCCTAGGGATCCTAGAGGTACCCAGAGTTTGTGAGTTCCCCTGAAGGAGACCAAGAAATTATCCAAAATACAGTGAAAATTTCATTTTTTAAAAAGAAATGGGAAGAAAGCTTGAGGTTTTTCCCCTGAAAATGGCTTCAACAAAGGGATTATGGTGCTAAAATCACCATCTTCCCAGCTTTCAGGAACAGGTAGACTTGAATCAGAAAATCCTATTTTCAACACAATTTTGGCATTTTAGTGGGACAAACCCCATTTTTACTATTTTTTGTGCATTCAGCCTCCTTTCAGTTAGTGCCAGAAATGGGTTTGAAACCAATGCTGGATCCCGGACAGCTAAATATTTCTGGAAAGTAGACAATATTCTGAACTTAGCTAGGGGTCATTTGTGTAGATGCTTCAAGGTTTTTCTACATAAACTAGCAGCTAAATTAAATAAATATTAAAATTGAGGTGAAAAAAAAGGGCCACCCGGGAAGCGACCCTTGCCTAAGGGGTTGCTCCCCTTATCAATATAAACAAAAACAAATCCCTGGTGTCTAGTGGCTTCTGTCGCCCCGGGGGCAGATCACCCTATTTAATATAGGCCGATCTGCCCCCAGGGAGGGCAGAAATGGCATCAGAAAAAAATGTCCCCTATTGGGGAGCGACCGTTGCCAAAGGGATTGCTCAACTTATGCCAATTTTAAAAAAAGAGAATCCCTGGTGTCTCGTGGCTTCTGCCCCCCGGGCAGATCAGCCTAATTAATATAGGCCGATCTGCCCCCGGGGGGACACACAAAAGACCTAATAATAAAATTGCCCCCTGGGAGTGACCGTTGCCTAAGGGGTCGCTCCCCTTATAAACATAAACAAAAAAAAATCCCTAGTGTCTAATGGCTTCTGCCACCCTGGGAGCAGAAACCTTTATTAATTTAGGGGCAGATTGGCCTTTATTAATTAGGCCGATCTGCCCCCAAATTAATAAAGGCCAATCTGCCCCCAGGAGGGGCAGAAATGGCCTTAGAAATAATACCCCCACTTGGGGAGCGACCCTTGCACAGGGTTCGTTCCCTTATGCCAATTTCCCAAACAAACAAAATCCCTGATGTCTTGTGGCATTCCTGCAGCACGATCGCTATGCTTCCAGCACAATGGGAGGCGACCTGTGATGAGGTCAGCGCGCGATCACGCACTGACGTCACCAGATGTCACTGGGAGAGGGTGGTTGAAGGAGAAGCGATTCCGCTTCCATCCCTGCCTGTGGGAGGGTGGTGGGAGGCCCACGGGTGGAGCACTAGCACTCCCCCTGTGGGCTGTGTCCGGGATGACATGGTTACGTCCCTGGCGCCTAAGCACCACGGCAGAGGATGTAACCACCTCATCCTCGGCACCCAAGGGGTTCTATCGAATGCTATATCTTTTTCCTTGCTTATGTCGCTCCCTACGACACATGGGGCTACTTCGAACAACAACTTGAGAGATTAGGTCCCTGATTCTAAAGAGTACATAGAGAAAACGAGCGGGGAAAACCCATTTGTAATTCAATAAACTCTCTTTGTTCGATTTTAAAGGGAGAAAACAAGTACGTCTGAGGCCACAATGTGGAGTATTGAGGAGAAAACAGAGGGGCTATTAAGTAGAGATTTTGCAGTGAAACAGATGAAAGCGTCAACTGAAAGTCAAACGAGAGTACTTGAGGTCCGAGTAACTATGAAAGCTGAGGCAGAGGTCAAAATGTGGCACAATCTTAATATTGTTCCACATGACAAATTTAAGAGAACAGATCCTCCATGTTGCAGATGAAAGCAAACTGTATTCTTGGTGGATAGTCAATTGCTATTCTTTCGAGATTTGTATCCTGGCACATTAGGTAGGAAAAGGGCACTAATGGTCATATTTAAAGAATTCCTTTTGAAGAGTGTCACAGCATATGTAGGCATATATAGGCTATCCTGTGAGGCTGAGAACACAATATGTGAAAGAAAGATTTTTCTTTTCTCCGAATATCTCTGCAAGATCTTTTGTAGACTGTCTGACTCCTCACCTAAGCTGAATGAGTATAAGGACAGGATGATAGTGCATTCCTTGATTGATGTATTCTCAGGGAAGGTCTCACCATATTGCTGACTCAATACTGAGGTATGCTGCATTCTATTCTCCTTGTTGCTATCCTCTCCTGTTAATTCCTTCATAGTCTCTTAGACACGTTATAAGGAATCTCAATTTTGTTTTGTTCTTTTCCGGTGTGATGAATATTCTGAAGATTTGAGGTGCCTTATGATTGGGAGAGCCATATTTGAACACTGCATAAGGTTCCTACACTAGCCCTTTGGGTAGTAGCTGAATGGTCTGTGGACTTTAATAAATCCAAACACAGTATAAAAATTTGATTTTCAATCTACAGTTCTTTGATATTGGAAAGACTAATTTTGAGGGAAGGTCATTGTATTATCATTGTATTATGATGAGGCGTGAAAGAGACTTATTTAGTGAGAACATAGCTACCAAGCAATCGAGAACTAGATGGCAAAGCTTTTTACAATGAGGCTTGGCACAGCGTGAGCTAAATAGGATAACAACTGGGACACAACATGGGCCCATGTATCCCCTACGGGATGGGTGGGCAGTACAACCTTTCAAGGTAGACCTATTTAGCCAAAGGCCAAAAAATACCTCTAAGGTATGGGAGCCTCATGGCCCCCTCATTACATTTTGATGAGGGCCCGTCATTTTGCATTAGACAACTGCATATCAGTTAATAGAATGAGAGGGGAAGATGAGGTCCATGTATGTGGGTAAGCAGGAATGTGGATTACATTTAGCAACAAACATTCCTGTTTATAGTCAAAAAATGAGACGCACCAATAAGATCTTCAAGTAAATCATCAAGGGAGGAGTACAGTGCTGCTGAGTATGAGCATGATGTAACCAACGGACTAGTGATTAGATTGTTTAGAGGTGATGCTTGTAGAGATTAACAGCTCTTTCTGCAGGTGCAAGGGAAAGGGACTTGGTGGACGTGGTTTAGGACAGAAGGCAGAATCCTTTGGGCAAGAGAAGGCCTAGAATCTCCTGTTCTCCTTCCTGTGTTTGCTAGTTTTCTATCTAGTGATTCTGCACACTTTTAACGTTCAACGAGGTGTCTTAGTCTTGATTGCACAGTCAAACTGTCAATCTGTCTCTCCAGTATTCAACATCACTTCATTGCATGGGACAGTGTGATTCAATCCACTCAACTGATATAAAATGTTATGATCCACCCACTGAATTACTTTGAAGTGTTTTTAGCACCTCATATTATTCAATGGATTTAGTAGCTTTTGTGTTCCTTATGAGTAGTTTTTACTCAATTTCCTCCATTGTGTGGTTTATCTTACTTTTGCTACATTTTTATCTTTTAACTAAGGTTGTCCGAACATTAAGATTGTTTTTATCTTAACTGTATTGTTGTTTAGGTAGCTTTCTCAGAAGACATCTTGCTTTTTGGGCCAAGGTTGAGCCAACGTATTTGTGGTGAACTCATGCATTCTACAGTCCATGCTATACAAGGAATGTGGAATGAGAGATTCTCTGTGGGAATTCCAGAGGGGACAGTTGTAGAGACCAATTGGAGCGGTCTATTACTGTGGCCAATAAAGATCTAATTTCATTGAACTGATCATCGGTGTTCATTCTCATTTTTATCACCACAAAATCTGGCAATGAGCCGGCCACAGTCAAGAACCCACTCCCAGTTTTTCATGACCATGAGGAATTCTCTTTCATTGAGCGCAACAAGTGGAAAGAACTTGCGGACTGCACTACACAATTTGAGGCCAGTTGCTTTATTTTGTTGTGAAGTTTTGACAGGCTCATGTCAGAGACCCATTATGTACATTAATTTCGCTTAAATTTTACAACTATATATGTGATTGTTACTTCCACTCCCCAACGGTCTTCTTCGTGTGCTACATAGCCTCTTGTGCGTCCAGCATCATGTGCACTCGAGCACATCCAGCATCATTTTACATCATTATGTACGTTCAGCCCTACGCACATTGAGGCACTCATGTTATGTGGCACGTACAAATACGTACGTCAGCCATATTTTGGGAAACTGTGATCCACACGCATAATACGTACAGCAGACATATTTTGGCAAAATCCATTACAGAAACGATCCACACACAAAATACATAGTGACACACACGGCGATCAAACCTCTCACAGAAATGTGTGGACTTCACTGATATCTACACGCATAATAAACCCCTCACAGGAATGTGTGGATTTGACTCCAATCTGCAGTCCTAACAAATCTACTGCGATCTGCGTGCAGAGTACTCATGAGCAGGTGGATTTTACTGCGACCAACACAAATAAACAAAATGTGAACAGCACGCACGATACTAAGGAGTTTGCAGACTTTACTGTGAATTGCACGAAATTAGGAGCCACTGAAATAAAAGCGAAGCAGTGTTAATCAAATTTATTTTTACATACTACTACAACACATTATCATAGTCATTATGTAGAACGTCAGTGCTCGCCCACCGTTTTTACAAACACCTGGAGATCCACCAATATCTTGGAGAGGTTGGCATAGGGCTTTCACTAAATATTTAGGAGCTATAGGTTGTAATAGATATTGCCCAGAGAGGGAAAGATTTTTATTGGAACATAATTTAAGGTTTGAAGGCCAATCCGTTTATAAACACTTACCACCGAATGAATTACCGGACGGTGATGCAGATGGCATTGATGAGTATCAACTTGCAGTAAAAAAACTCAAAAAGCAGTTTGATGTTCAACCAAGCTTGGTAGTAAATAGACATACATTTTTCACACGAGCACAATGTCAGGATGAACCAATTGACAGTTATATAGCAATTTATGTACATTAGCTTCCAAATATGAATTTGAAAACTTTACGGCACAACCTGTTCGCGATCACATAGTGGTACACTGCTTCGATAAGAAAGTTCAAGAAAAACTGTTAACATAAAAAAATTCTTCTTTGACAGAAACAGTAGAAATTGTAAAAAGTATAGAAATTTCTCAGAAAGCATGCAAGGAACTATCACAAAAAGAACATGTTGGAGTAAGCCCAGTCAAAATTAAAGGGAACTCCAGTGATTACGCTAAAAAACAAACCAAGAGACCAACACAGAACCAAACTAAAGATGAATTACAACTCTTGCACATGTCCAGTTCAAAATGTCAAGTGCAGAATATATGGGAAAACAGGGCATTTTGCCAAAGTTTGTCAAAGTAGTAAAATACATGATAAAGTGAATGAGATTGAAGAATTTGATCCAAATGAAAGCTCTAGCAATAAAGTGAACCCAAAGAAAGATGTAATACTAGTGGTCCAATATGGTGAACATATTTGCATAGACCCTTGTGAAAACATTGAGGTTGATAGGAAGGTACTACGCCTATTAAAAGATTTTGGGGCAAGGATGACCATAAGTACTGAAGAACTGTTATTACAAACATATGGGGAAAAGAACTTGTTACCCTGTGACAGAATCCCTGTGTTGTACGATGGAAAATAATAGACCTCATTGGATATTTTGAAGCACGTATGAAAGATAAAAACTAAATGATTCTTGGAAAAGTTTATGCAGCTAAAAAAGGTTTGATTATACTTGGGTGGTATCACCAGGGGTTATTCGGTATGACATTAAGACCACAGAGGAGTGTTCAAGTTTCATTAGTTACCGAAGATTTAATCTCTGGTAGTTCAAGACAAACAACCCAAGAATATTTGGTTATAAAAGTTCAATAAGGTGTTCAGTAATCATTTGGGCAGGATCACGGGCTTCAAACATAAGATCAAAGTACAAAATGTGGCTGCACCTGTAAAGCATAAATTAAGAAATGCATCCTTCAGTGTACATCAGGATTTAGAGAGTATTCTCAAACAAATGGTTGTTGATGGAGTTAAAGAACCTAGAGAGGCATCAATTTTGTTTTCTCCACTGGCCATCAAATGAAAAGAAAATAGAGAATTAAGAGTTTGTATTGATTTGCGTAGTCTGAACAAGGTCATAAAGGTCGATTCTCATCCTTTACCATGTATTGATGACATCACATCTACTTTTGCTGGAAAAGAAGTTTTCAGCAAAATGGACTTATCTGCGGCACATCATCAGGTTGGGTTAGACAAAACTTCAAGGCATTACAGAGCTTTTGTGTCACCTTTTGGCACTTTTCAATACAAAAGGATGCCTTTTGGGTTGGTGTCCACCACGTCTGTCTTTCAGAGGGTTTTAGAAAACATACTTCAGGGTATTGAAGGTATCGTAACGTTTCAGGATGATATACTGATCGCTGGTGAGGATGAATGTATCCATGATGAGCAATAAATAAAGTGCTACAAAGATTACAAAAATATGGTGTTGTAGCAAATGTAAAGAAATATGAGTTCACTCCAGCATAGAGTACTTAGGTCATGTTATCTCAAAATATGGAGTTTAACAAAGACCAGGTTTGGTAGAAGCGATCGTTAGTGCACCTGAACCAAAAACAAAACACAATGTCGCATCTTTTCTGGGTTTATGTGAATTTTATACAAAATTCGTTAAAAACTTACTAAAACTCCTCAAGAAAAATAAAGAATTTTTGTGGGATGTAAAATCACAGGAAGAATTTAAAGCACTTAAAAATGACATAGTTGAGGCAAGAATTTTAGGGCCATTTGATCCTATTTAACCTTGCACTATTACTGTAGATGCTAGTAATTATGGTTTGGGGACAATGTTATCCCAAGAAGACAAAAACAATCACAAACAAACTATAGGGTTTGCGTCACGTTCTTTGAGAGTCAATGAAAAGGTTTTTCTGTGATAGAAAAAGAGTTATTGGCTTGCTGTTTGGCTGTTGAGCAATACAAGAACTACATTTGGGGGAGAAGGTTTACACTCAAGATTATAAACCGTTAGTGAACATTCTTAGTGGAGAAGTTATCAAAGAACACACTCTGAGAGTTGCTAGATTGAGTTCAAAACTACTACAGTATAATTTCAAAGTAGAGGATATTCCTGCTGGGAAAAATATCAGGGCTGATTATTTGTTTCGTTCACCAATTGATTTGGACGAGAAAATAGAGTTGGTTGATGAAGAAGATGAAGAGTGCTTGATTGCAGTTGTAGATGCGTGCGATGGGAACAGTTTTATGGAGACTGAGTGGAATGAAGAAATGTTAAAAGTTGAACATATGGTACGTATAAAGAACTATTTGACCCATGGTTGGCCCGAGGAAAGTTCTTTGCCAATAAAGTAACTAGCCTTTGCTAAATTTGCAGATAAATTATTGGTAGTTAACAATGGTATTTTGATGAGGAACCAAAAATTAATTCCACCCAGAGGCTTAAGAGACAAAATCATTATGATAGGTCATCAAGGACATTTAGGGCAAACCATTAATACGAGAAAGATAAGAGAGTTTTATTAGTGGCCAGGTATGGATCTTGAAATAGTTATTTGTGTGAGAAATTGTGTAATCTGTGCAAACAGTGACAAAGGCCCTCATAATGACGATGGTGGTCTGGACTGCCATGCCGGTGGTGGCGGTAATTGCAGCCAATGGCATGGTGTTCCAGACCGCCATATTACCAACATGGCTGAACCGCCATGGACGAAACACCACCACCGCCAGGCTCCCACCACCAGGCAGCCTGGCAGCATTTCAGATCCAACAGTGCAGCGCTCCTTGCAGCGCTGCCCTCCGGATAATGAGTCATATTTCACCAGTCTATCCCTGGCGGTTTACACCGCCAGGGAAATGCTGGTGGAATGAGTGACTCGGGCCCCCGCTGCACAGCCCCGTCGCTTATTTCACTGCCTGAATTACGAGCAGTGAAATGCGCGACGGATGCTGCTGCTCCCGCCGCACTGCCACATGGAGCCCGCGGCAATGTTCAGGCCCTGTTTCCAGCTGGGCCAGTGGGAGGAAACACTGTTTCCATCTGCCAGCCCAACTGGATGTTCTTTATGTGGCTGGCGGGGTCTTCGTGCTGGAGGTCTTCCGTCGACCGTCAGCGCAGATCTCGGCGGGGAAACCCGCAGAGATTGTAATGACCCCCAAAGTGTTGAAAATTCAGCAAACACCTTTAACACCAAGGGGCATATTTATACTCTGTTTGCATTGAAAGTGCATCAAAAATGTTGATGCACTTTTGCCGCAAACATTGCCCCATATTTAAACTATGACGCCCGACCCCGCAGACGTAAAAAAACCTCAGTGTGCGTCATTTTTTGGATGCGGGAAACCGCCTTGCGTTAATGACATGCAAGGTAGGCGTTCCCGTCCAAAAAATTACTTTAAGACCTGTGTGCCTTATTTGTACTCCTGCGGCGTTTTGACGCACAGGAAGGGGTGGGCCTTAAAAACCGGCGCACAGCCTGATGTGTGCTGTTTTTCAACGCCTGGGTGAGGGCAGGCGTTAAGGGATCTGTGGGCTCACTTCCATGGTCTCAGACCATGGAAGCAGTCCAGAGGTGCCCTTCCCTGCCCCCAGGGACACCCCCTGCCACCCTCGACCACCCCAGGAGGACACCCATGGATGGAGGGACCCATCCCAGGTAAGTACAGGTAATTTGAGGTAAGTATTATTTTTTTATTTTTTTAAGTGGCATGGGGGGCCTAATGTGGTCCCCCCTACATGTCACTGTAACCAATGGCCATGCCCAGGGGACAAAAGTCCCCTGGGCATGGCCATTGGGCAAGGGGGCATGACTCCTGTCTTTGCTAAGACAGGAGTCATTTCAATGGAGGTTGTGCGTCAAAAAATGGCGCAAGTCCGATTTGAGCCATGATTTTTGACTCAAACCTGACTTACACCATTTATGACACACAACCCCCATTTTCCCCACCGCCGGCGCTGCCTGGTTTGAGTCATTTTTTTTACTTTGACCAGCCCGCAGCACCGGCTAACGTCAATCCTTAAATAAGGTGCCTGCATGGTGCCTAGGAATGGCGTTAGCCAGCGCTAAATTTTTGGACGCAAACCAGCGCCGGCGCTGGTTTGCGTCAAAAAGTATAAATATGGGCCCAATTATTTTGCCTGCGGGACCCTGAATTAAGCTGGCCATTGATTTTATTGGTCACTTCAGCACCCTAGCAAGAAGAGCTAAATTTGCATTTGTGGTGTGGACTATTATAGCAAATGGTGGGAAGTAGAGTTTATGGAGGAACTTAATACAAATGTGGTTACAAAAAGTTTGAAGAAATTATTTGCCAAGGAAGGAATCCCTAAATAATTAATGTCAGACAACGGGGTACAGTTTATCTCTAGAGAAGTGAAATAATTTTTGGGAAAATATGCTATACAACACAAGCGGGTAGCGCTTTATCACCCTCAAGGAACTGGTCACGTTGAAAAAATGAATCTCCCACTGGTTGAATGTATACATGTATATAAGTGAATGAATGAAGCAGTGGAGGACATGTTGTGGTCACATCATTACTCTCCATATGCAGTTACTGGTGTAAGTCCATTTGAAGTGATAAGAGGTCGTGTTTCTGCCTCTAAGCTGTGTCCTGCTTAGTTGAGAGAAGTTAAGACCAAAGCCAATAAAGCTAAGGGGCAAATTTATACTTCTTTTGCGCTGAATATGCGTAATTTGTTTCACGCAAATTTGGTGCAAAACTAACTCCATATTTATACTTTGGCGCTAGACCCATCTAGTGCCAAAGTTATGGAGTTAAAGTAATTTTTTGGACATGGAAACCTACCTTGTGTAAATGAGATGAAAGGTAGGCATACCCATGCAAAAAATGACTCTATGGCCGTAGTGCCATATTTATCCCATGTGCTAAAATCACGCACGGAGGTGAGGAGGGATCAAATAATGGTGCAAAGCTTGCTTTGCACCATTGCTTAATGCCTGGGTCAGGGCAGGCGTTAGGGGACCTGTGTTCCTATTTCCATGGTGGAACGCCATGGAATAAGCCCACAGGCGTCCTCCCCAGGTCCCAGGGACACACCCACCCACACCAGAGGAACAGCGGAGGATGGGAGACCCCATCGCAGGTAAGTATAGGTAAGTACAGGTAAGTATTTTTTTTTAAAGTGCCACTGGGGGCCCTGAAATGGGCCCCCCCTACATGGCACTGGGTGCAATGGCCATGCCCAGGGGACCCTGGTCTCCTGTGCTGGCCATTGGGGTGGTGGGCATGACTCCTGTCTTTTCTAAGACAGGAGTCATGTTGTATAGATAGTTTTGAGTCTGAAAACGATGCTAGGCTGATTAGAGTCATTTCTATTTACTCTAACCTGCCTAACGTCATTTTTTGGTGCCCCCCCGTTCTCCAATACCACCACCCACACCCGGCTAATGTCATTTTTTTTTTTACACCACTGCTAGTGTAAAACTGGTGGTAGCAATGCTGGGGGTCTTCTAAGGAGCAACCAGAGTGCATGGAATCATAATTCCAATACTTGCAACAGTCTGATACCAAACATGCCCAGGTTCAGAGTTACCATCATGTAGCTGGACATAGGTAGTAACCTATGTCCAGTACACATATACAATGGCGTCCCCACACTCACAAAGTCCAGGAAAATGGATCTGGAGTTTGTGGGGGCACCTCTGCAAGTGAAGGGGTGTCCTCAAACACAGGTACCTGAACCCTGCCCTCTCGGTTGAGAGGGCCTACCAAAGGGGTGACTAACAGTGACCTGGTGCAATGATTTGTAGTGAAAACGCGTGCATGCACCCGTTTCATGCAGACTGCAATGGCAGGCCTGCAAACCCTTTGAACGGGCTCCATATGGGTGGCAGAATAACTGCTGCAGCCCATTAGGGATCCCCTGAAACCCCAATGCCCTTGGTACCTAGGTAGCATATACTAGGGACGTACATGGAATGACCAGTATTTCAATTGTGGGACGAAAAAGGTACAGTTTACAGAAGAGAGCATAACTGCTGGGTTCCTGGTTAGCAGGAACCCTGTAGACACAGTCAAACACATTGACAAAAGGCATAAAATGGAGTTAGCCACGCCAACAAAGAGGGCACTTACCTACGGTTATCATTTTACTTATGTATTTTGAAGTGCATTTATATTGAGGTGTAATCATTTTGTATAGAGAAGGAAGATGTTGTGGTGAACTCATACATTCTACGTTCCATGCTATACATGGAATGTGGAATGAGAGATCCTCAGTGGGCATTCCACAGGGGACAGTTGAAGAGAGCAGTCGGAGCGGTCGATGACTGTGGCCAATAAAGATCCTACTACATTGAACTGATCATCGGTGTTCATTCTCATTTCTATCACCACAGCATTGCTTACAGAAATAAGATACACTCTGTGAGTTATAGTGATTGAGTGACATTGTTTGGTCATTGGGGGGGGTATGAGACGTGACATAAAAATACTTTTTGGAGTCACAAAACCTGTAATTCACCAAACCACAGACTTTGTACCCAGAACTGCCAAGTAGCAAGCTAACATGGACACACTGTGAGTCGGAAATTGCTTTCCGACTCACAAAATGTCCTTTACAACAGGTTGTGATTGGAAGGAGGAAGGGTGTGGGAGAGTGTCCTTTTTCAGTTACAGAATCGTCCACTCATGTTCTCTACTGTCCTCATTGGAATGCCGAGCATTATTTTAATCTCTAACTTCAACGCAGTTTTATTGACTTTGAATTATTGTTTCATTTGTTGATTCATCTAGACTTGTATTCCTGAAATCTCTCTCTTTTGTTTCATGAATATTTGAGATTAAATTGTACAGAGAACACCTAACTGCAACATTAAGCAAACCTTACATGAGTTCTGAAATTAAGCAGCAGTTTGCATTCTTCAAACTGTTGATTGCTTTAATTTCCAATAACTATAGTTCACTGTAAATAACCTGTCACATTGTGTTTTGTTCATGTGCAAGATTACTTTGTGGTTTTAATAAGAAAATCACGTTATGCAGTACAGTACATTCTCGGAATTGATAATTACTTTCTCGAAGGACCCAAGCTACTAAAAGAGTTTCAGAAAAAAAGACACGTTAGGAGTTTGGAAAAACAGTTTCCTTCCTGGAATCAAAAATAACTATACATTTGTATTCTTTTGTATGCATGGAGTGCAGGTCATCTGAGCATAGATTATAGTGGTGTTATAAACTTGAGATTTTACTGCGAACATAAGGATAATGCAGGGCATGGTCGGCCTTTGAATTTCAGCACATAACAATAAACTTGTACCTTAGAGGGTACCGCTGCAAACTTTCAGATCTGGCTCATATAGCAGCATTTTTTTGGTCTTACTAAGTTAGTGTCTCTTTCCTCAGCCTCCACCTCCCCGGTCGCATCAGTTCTAACACCACACTGTGTACTGAGATGCCAGTAGGTAGTCATAGTTAGGACCTCGTTTCCATGGAACATTCATTTTTGTTTGCACATCTTTATGACATTTTCAAAATGAATTTGCCACTAACTTCAGCTAATGTCTGGACATTTTCAGGGTGATTCATCAAGTGGGGCAGAGAAAGAAAAAAGAGGTCTGAAAATGCATTTTTCCCACTCAATTGTGCATATGGATTTTAGATCTGACAACACCCTGAATGACTGAATGGAATTACACAAAAGTTAGCAGAAAGCTAGATCTTGGTCCAGAAAGATCTCTTTTTGTAATTTGGTGCAAATCCGTTCTGTAGTTATTAAAAAAAAGAAAAATGATGTATATCTAGAGAAGTGGATTCACTGCAGTGGATCCGTGAATCCATGTACCAACAGCAATGCCATAATTGGCTGGCCACACACTGGGAGAATAGTTGGGGCAGTTATTTTGTCAATCAGGACATGGTTACTGGGGGTGTGGGGGAATAAAGATTAAATAGGACATAAGGGGTCAGAATAGAGTTATCCTGACACCATTGTTCTGATACAGGGGTCTCTGAGAGACTACTCATACACAAGAAATTGCCAAAAAACACTTTTTTGGGGTGCATGAGGATCTGTTCATGGAGGGTCACACTGCACTGTGTGTGTGACCCTCCATGAATCTGCAATGGATCTGCAGATTCAGACCCCAATTAAAAATAAACACACTTACAGACCCACTCGCTCACACACCCATTCACACACCCTCTCACAGACTCAAAAAAACATTACCACTCCAAGTCACAGACCCACAAAACCTCACATACCCACTCACACATTCACACAGCCACTCACACACCCACCCAACCAGTCACAAACCCCCTCACACACCCATACAACCACTCACACACCCACTCATAGACCGACAAAATCACTTGCACACCCACTAACAGACACTGGGATCAAAACCCCTACCATACATTGCAATGGGCATCTTACGTAATGTAAAAAAATCCATAGAAATTCAATGATAAACCAAAGGTTACAGGGTTGTTAAAGTTTGGTTCAGATTTTACAAACACAAAACCATTGAAATTGAACTGTTGAAATTATTTCAAGTAACTATAACTCGATGCCTCACCATGCACAGTTTTCTCATCAATAATTTTACTACTAATGCTATAGTGATATTATTAATGACATCAAGGAAGATGTCATGATTGATGTAATAACTGGGGTAATTAGCAGTGCATGGTGTGGGCGTGAGCTAAAGTTAACTTACGGTATGAGATATAGGGCCAGATGTACCAAAGGATTTTACCCATTCTGTGTCTATGGGAAAAAGCTTTCGTACATATGGCCCATAATTACTTGAAATACTTGTTTGTGCAAAATCTGTACCTAACTATAACGTCCCTATAACCTTTGTTTTTTTCAGTAAATATATATGTGTGTATATATATATATATATATATATATATATATATATATATATATATATATATCTATACATAGATATAGATATATATATATATATAGATATATATATAATGAGCAAACCGAGCTGATTGCAGAAGCCCCTCAACTTTTTGCCTCCATTTGTACTTTTTGCAGGTGCTTTCCTGACTCTTATGGGGCCCTGGGTACTGATACCAGTCCCAGGGCCTGTGCCCTGTGTAAAATGAGTATGCAAATTAGGCTAGTTATAATTGGCTATGTCAACCTACCTAAAAGTCCCTAGTATATTGTAGGGAATTTAGATTTAGGGACCCCAGCATAGGTAATGCACCCATAGGTGCACTGCTGTGGTGCCCATGGTTATTATAAAGACAGGCCTGCCTTGTTGGTTGCTTTTAAATTAAAGTTACATGACAATTCAACTTTGGAATTAAAAGTACTTCCAAAGTCTTAAGCTACCTTAGTTTTACATATGTCACCCCTAAGATGTGCCCTAAGTGCCCCCATGGTTGGATGCAGTGTAACTATAATCAGGAACCTTATAGACTATGTTTTATAAGCCCTGGTGAGGAAAAATAGCCAAATTCATTTTCTCTCATTATAATGAACAGGTTCCATAGGCTAAAATAGAGAGGATTTATTGCAATTAATAAAGTATCCAAAGGAGCTAGATTTGGCAAGTTTGGTCTCAAACTGATTGTTATGATAAACGCAACAACTTGCCATTGTTGTATTTAATATAACTAGTTCAGGGACAGAGTTTTAGAACCCTTCCTACAAGTTACCAGTTTCAGCTCTGTAGTGCCCTTCTCTGATTGGCCAGCCCCTTGCAGACTGGCCAGGCTGGCTTGATTAGATGTGAACACAAAGGAACACAAAGGAAGTGCCTGGGGGAGGAGATCTTCCTCAGCAGATGGTGAAACAGGATAGGGGGACATTTGGAGCAGCTCAGGACCTCCCCATTTCCTGCAACCCCAGACAACCAGGTCCCCCCTTGATTATATCAGGAGAGGAGTGTGATAAGAATTTTTAGCCACACCAGTGGATGGGTTCAGCCAGACCTAACCTCCAAAATTCAGAATCTGCCATTTTGGATTTTTAAGGAGTGTTGCTCCTTGGGGTTGATTTTTGCCACACTTCCCATGAAGTGGTCACCCAAGAGGACAATGGCCTACCTGTGATTGCCCTCCCTGCTGTTCACTCCAGGAACAAGGATACATTTGGCAGAGCTGCACCCACTCCTTGGATCCCTACAAGGAACAACATCAGAAGAAGAAGGACTGCCTTGCTGGACCCCTGACCTGCACCTGGACACTGCACTCTGAAGGACTGTACCAGTTGCACACTTGAGCTTCACCACTAAAAAGGACTTTGCCTGGCTTCAACCGGTTCAAGAAGGGACTCCCTGCTTGCTACAGGTGAGAAATAGCTAACCAGATTTCCCATGAATCAAAACCTGAAGGAATTGACCAGTGGCTAGTAGTCATTTTTGGATTTGAACCAGGTGCATTCTGGGAGTTGGAGTCCTAGAACTCAAGGAGCAACTCAGAGCTTCTGGAACCTTGGGGTGAGCTGTAGAGTCCTAAAGAACCTTCAAAAACCTTCTGAAAGAAGATCTATAAGTTTGGAGAAGTTTGCAGACCTTTTGGGAAAAAATATCCATAAAGCGACTGACCCACCGTTGTTAGTCAAGCTGATTATGATGACTGCGACCTGGCCTGACTTGCAGGTTCGTCCCCCTGAAAAGCTCCAGAGCTCCCATGGGATGTATCCGGATTGAGATTCAGATTTGGTATGGACAAAGATTTCTGTCCTGAAAAATCATCTAAGTCTGAAGGTAGAATTCTTCACCAAGGTCCCCTGTGTCGCGTACCTGAAGGGGGCTCCAGGAAGGTAAGGATCGGATTGGTGACTTTGTCCCGCTGATGAAAATCTTCAAGAAAAAGACTAGGGGCCATATTTACAAGAAAATGGCGTATCACTAGTGATACGCCACTTTTCTTGCGGCCCCCTTGGGTCCCCTAACGCCACCATAGTATCGCCGTATTTGCAATACAGGGCACCATGGTGCATGTTATGGGCAATAGTGTAATTTTTTTGACGCTATAGTAATGCTGTACTGGATTAGCATAAAAAAGGGCAGCGCTAATCCAGTATACAGTTAAGAGACCTATTAAAATCATATATTATACATGATGTGGCGCAAAGGGTTTACAAGGTGGTGCAAAACTAGTTTGTGACCCCGTGTTAATATATCGCTATGGTATTGGCCCGTTAGCTGCACATTTGCAGCAAATCTGGCCCAAAGTCCGAAAGCATACTTGACCATGGCCTCCCACTTGCTGTAGCCGAGAAGGGCTCAATTGCAGTCGGCCTCAAAGTTTGACTTTGCCCAGTCTAGTGCGGCCAGATGACCAGATTGGCACATTTAGTTTCTATGCGCTAGAAAACATTAATTCTTTAAAAATTCATATCTCCGGTTCCTCTTATCTACATGTAATCTTTTTGGTGTCATTTTAAAGATAACAATATACTCTATGTGTGTAAATTGGTGCTGGATTTTTATTGTATTTTGTGTTTTACCTATTTACTGTTTTGCGGTTGTTAAATGCTTTACACACCTGTCTTCTAAGTTAAGCCTTGTCGCTCATTGCCAAGCTACCAAGGGTTGAGTAGGGATTAGTTTATTGAGAAATGACTGGACCTAGTGGGGTTTAGTGGCCTATTGCTAAGTGTAGGTACTTACCTGCCTTTAGCAACAATCCACTTGCCAACATATATATATATATTCACTTTTCCATGGAAGAAACTATTGATGCAATTAATTCTCTTAAACCAGGTAAAGCTCCAGGACCGGATAAGATCCCAGGTGATCTTTATAGATCTGAACCAGTTATATGGACCTGGTACATAAATTTACTTTCAAATAAAATCACAAAAGGGGGCCAAATCCCTTCCTATTTATTTCTTCCTATTTATAAAAAGGGTAACGTAAATCTTCCAACTAATTATAGACTGATTAGTCTTATAGACAAAAAAGTTTTGCAAAACAACTTCTAGGAAGACTAACAAGCTGGGTCACTGACCATCAGATCCTTTGTCCTCTCCGGCGGGGTCAACCCAAGATCAGTACAGTGGATCAGGTTTTTAGGCTGGCTGTCCTACACTGGAAATATATACTTCTTGCCAAGCAACCCTTGTATGTTGTTTTTCTTGATTTGCTATCTGCTTTTGATTTGGTCCCTAGAGAAAATTATGGGAAGTGCTGTATAGAATAGGGACCCCACTTAGTATACTCCAAATATAAAAGCGGTTGTATGAAGACACATACGCGCAAGTGAGATGGGGTAATCAAGGTGAGCTGACTGAAAAAATCCCCATTTACAGGGGAGTTCGCCAGGGCTGTGTAATGGCTCCACTTTTGTTTTCCCTTTTTATTAATGAGGTGGTGCAGGACATGTTCTCATGTCAGAATGATGCCCCCACATTAAATGCCCAGAAATTTCCCATTCTTCTTTTTTGCTGAGGATTCACTCCTCATCTCAAAGACCCCAATGGGCCTACAAAATCTTGTCGATAGATTTAATCTATTTTGTCGGAACTATGGTTTGGATTTGAATTTTAATAAAACCAAACTGATGGTATTCCATCCTGGACCTCGTAAGAAATGTACTATTACAATGGATGGAGTCTCCTTGAGTAAGGTTAGCTCAATTGATTATCTGGGCGTGAGGCTATGAAGTAAATTACACTGGGAAAACCAGATTAATAAAAGTGTGGGACTTCTACAACATAGAGCAGCGACTATACTGCGCTTTCACAAGATTACGACCACTAAAGCTGTATCCTCAGCGATTAAGATCTATGTGGCTAAGGCGCAGGGTACCGCTGTCTATGGTGCGGAGGTATGGGGACCCTCCAATAATAATAGATTAACTGTGGGTGAGAATAACTTTGCGAGGGCTCTGTTTGCGTGCCCTCTTAGTACACCATTGACTCCAATGTTTTTTGACTTGGGTCTAAATTGAATAGCTGATTTAATTTCCCTAAGACCTCTACTATATTGGGTAAGGCTTTGGAATGTTCCTGAATTGGATATTTTTAAGACCTCACTTCTCAAATTGTTAAGGAGACCAAATTCGGCTACTATACCTTGGGTCAAGCATGTATCCAATTGGTTTCGCATTTTGGGCCTCGGAGATTTCTAGGAGAATCCCCATATTTTAGAGAAATCTCCCATAAAAGTTTTGAAATCTGTATATTGGTCCCATGTAAGAAATGATTATATTTGTTGCAAATCCCATGGTCGATTCACTAACCTTTTTATTGATTTTAAGTGGTATCCACAGTTTGAACCATACCTAGGTATGATACCTGATCTACTAGGTAAAGGTTTATATGCTAGATTTCGTTTCGGGTCCCTGCCTTTGAAGTCTTTAATGAGTAGTTGGGGACAAACTGCCACTTCTGATATTTGCCCTGTGTGCGGTGGTGCCTCCGAGACAGTTGAACATTTTATGTTTTTTTGTCCTGCTTATTCATCCCCAAGGTCCAAATGGATGTGTAAAATCTGTCGGGAAATGAGGATGAATAAATGTGCTATAGCTTTGAGGATTTTAAAAAACCACATGTCTAATGTGTTAATTTTTGCCGTCAGCAAGTTTTTAGTAGCAGCATGGTATATACGTAATACCTTTGTGAACAAGGAGCAATGAAGATTGACCGTATGGGTTTAAACTGGGTAATTAGGTTTTAAAGAGTATTTGCTATTTACTAGTTTTAATTCAGGAATGTATATGTTTTATATGTTTTTATGATATTTATACTGTTTGTGTTGCTTTGATGGCCTGTTGACCGAATAAAGCTTGTGTTGATGATGATGATATATATATATATATATAAAGCTAGTTATATATCAAAGTTATAATTGGGATCTAGTTTCCATCGGAAAAGGGTGTTTTTTTTAATTTTGCTAATAACTTTGCACCCATTTCACTTCTACTGCTTTGTGGAAGGTTATTCGGTGATTCTTGGGGATGTCAAGAAAAAGGGAAGGTCCCAAAATGTGTTTCCTGAAGCAATCTCCCATAGGGATTTTAGACACGACCACAGCTCGAACCAATGGAACCCATATTTGTCAGAAAGCTAGATTTTTAATTTGCTGTAAAGCCATTCAGTAGTTTTTGAGATATTAAATGAGAAATACATTTTTATATCTAGGGAATGGATCCATTGTGAATCCACTGCTGTGGCTCTGCAGATTCACATGCCAACAGCAATGCCGTGAATGGCTGGCTGCAACTTGGCAGGAAAGTTGAGCAGCTATGTATTGGGACACGGTCCTGGGGCCTGAAAATCAAAGTGGAAAGTGATTGAAGGGGTCAAGGTGGAGGTACCCTGACCCCATGGATGTGATAGAGGGGTCACAGACGGACCCCTGCTGGTCAAGAAATTGCCCTAAAATGTTATTATTTTCCATGAGCGTGGATCTTTGGATCCACTGCAACGCTCAGCATAGCCTCCCCATGTGAATCTGCAACAGATTCCCAGATCCAGCTGCAATTAAAAAAAAGTACCCACTCACAGACCCATTTTTACCCCATATTCCCCATATTCCTACTAATACACCCACTCATACACCTATACAGCCAGTACCAAACTCATTTACATTCTCACACTAGAACTCACTCCTACTCACACACCCACAAAAACACCCACACACCCACTCACAGACCCATAGAAACTACTCACACACACACTCATAGACCCATACAGCCTCTCACACTCCATTCAGCTACTCACACACCCACTCACACAACCATACATCCACTCACATGTCTATACAGCCTTTCATACACCAAATCACACACTCTCAAAACCACTCATATGCTCACTCACAGACCCATACCACCATATCCAGTCACACACCCATACAGCCACTTACACACCCACCTACAGACCTATACAGCCACTCATACACCATCTCACACACCCACCCAAACTCTCACACACACACATACAGTCTCTCACACAGCCACTTAGACTTCCAAACACCCACTCACACAGCTATTTACACATCCATAGAGTCACTCAGAAACCCAAGCTCACACCCATACAGTCACTTCAACATCCACTGACAGACCCACAAATAGATGGATACACAAAATCACTCACACACTGTCAGAAATGGGGGTTCTTGTTATCTAGGGCATGTACTTAATCCAGGCAGAACCCACCACTCTAATCAGGGCAAGTAAGTTATACACCAAAGATTGACCTATGCTTGCTCACCCCCTGGTAGCTTGGCTCAAAGCAGGCAGGTTTATCCCCAGAGGCAAAGTGTAAAGCATTTCTACAACACATTGAATACACCACGAATTAGACTCCACACAGGGTGATATATAAATATATATATAAATATATATATATATATATATATATATATATATATATATATATATATATATAATGTTTTGGTCTTGTGAGATCTATCTCACAAGACTAAAACAAACTAAATCATTATTATTTTGTACATTATGCAGTCTCTTTAATAGTACTGGTTACCCTGAACAGTACAAAGAAATCGCAACATATAACAGTGAACTTCTAGGGCACGAAATGCATATCAGCTCTAGAGAGGTACATATGAATCACCATTGATCACCCTAAATACATCCCAATCTGCATGTCACCATAAACACTGGGTAAAACAAAATGTAATATGCTAGAGGGACTTGTGCATAATGTGGTAACTTTCCCAGCAATAGTATGATTTATGTGAATGGCATGAATACTGCAGTGTCTAAGGGTAACCTTAGGTACTGCACAGTGATTGTGGTGATGAAGACATGAAAAACAATGTGCTCCTAGTAGTTGTTATACAGTAGTTTTACAAAGAATTGTAGGCTGCAGGAATACCTGCATACTTACTACATGTAATACAGTAACTTTTGTAAAATTCCCCAGAGATGAGTCCACGCCTTCTCTGCACTGCTTCAATGGTATTTACCCTCGGCAAACAATGCCTGAGGCCCAGCCCAAGGTAAGGAAAGCTGGGAAAACACACACATGATGGAATATCACTTGGAGACCTTCCTTGAGTACGCCACATGCAGATTCACAGCAGGAGCAGCTGCCTGTGAGCACACAGTCACCATCACTCACACAGCCATACGGCCACTCACACACACACTCACACAGCCACTCAAATACTCACTCACACACTCATACAGTCACTCACACACCCATTCATATACCCATACAGCCACTCATACTTGCACTCATATACCCATAAGGCCACTCACACACACTCTCACTGACCCAGTCACACACTTTTTCACACCCCTACACAGCAACTTACACATTCATTCAAATATTCACTCGCATGACCTCCTGCCGAGCCACAGAGCCACTCAGAAATCCACTCACACGACCACACACCTACTCCCACGCTGTCACATACCCACACAGCTAGTTATATACCTGTTGCAATACCTGTATTGTTCTTGGGCATGAATGCTTTTTTGATTGGGCACAGATCTGCAGATCTATTGCAGAGCCAAAATGTCTTGCTATTTTGTTTTGAATATATACTTTTTGTTTGTGGTTCTAGAACAAATCCCCAAAAAGAACATAAATGTTTGTGAATGGGGCTGGCTCTGAAAAGAGCTTTTGAGTTTATAATATATAGATGATTATCACACAGAGAACAGGATGTAGACTTTCAGGTTGTTGGGGGACACCCTGTTGCATTCTCTGTTTAATGAATTCCACAGTTTCTATATATTCCATCCATATCAAACTGTAAATTGTTGTGGTATCTAGAGCCCATGTTGTGGTCTCTGAGGAATGCAGAAACAGTTTAATTGATATGTTTTCTGGATTTGTCTATCTGAAGACAAAAATTGGTTAACTACTTCCACTTTTGCCTTTGGCAAACGGTGGAGAACACCAAGTCAGTGTGTGGGATAAGTACAAATAATTTACTAACGGTATCTTTCATTTGGCTTTCCAGCCCTAACCTAGTAATTGTGCCTAGGTCATTGCCACCACTGTGAACAATGATGAAGTCTGGGTGTTGGCAATCTGCAATGCTCTCAACTAAAGGCAGCAATTGCTGACACTTTATCCCTATTTGACCAACTAAAGTAATATCTTCAGTAAGTAAACCCAAATCCCTGTCAATGCCATTCTTTTTAGTACTCTATCTGGCCCAAAACACAAAACTGTTGCCCACAATCTACACACTGACCATTTTGGAGGCAAGCAGGAGTAACACACAGGAGAAGGCTGCCACTAGATGAGGCAGTTTTGAAGATGAAAGGCAATTAAAATGGAGGACAGCATGTAAAAATTGAAATATCATTTGATTGAAGGGTGGAGAAGTAAATTAAGTAATAACTTTAAAAGGAAAGTGACCAACTGTGATTGGCTTTTGATAAATGAAAAAAATTATGATACTCGTGATATGCTTGCAATTGCAAGCAGTCAACAAAACCTGCTACACTTTAATTTGAAGCTATTATGCTGGTCAGAGAAAGTCTTCTGAACTTTTGACTTATTGCTAGAAGAGAGTGTTTCAAACATGGTTAGTATGGAAACTGAGCTAAAAGAGTGTGGGGGCAAGGAAACTAAAAAGGACTGTACTCTGCAAATTAAAAGGAGATTGGCATAGACATTGCTTATTATAGGGTGTTTCCTTTCCAATTCAGTAGTTCCTTACAAAGTAAAATGTAGATGCAAAGTATTAACAGTAAAATTTTAAATGCCTTTACGGGCTCCCGTGCCAGGCGGATCCACAAATATATCTAAAAACAAACTTTGGCTTTTCAATAGTATAAGAAAGGGTAAATAAAGACTGACCAGTCAAAAGAGGTATAACAAAAATAAAATACTAAAGGAAGGTCATAATTTGCTGCTAACTACATAAGTATCACTGAAAGAAGTGTGGGAACAGTTGCCATTATTGGTTTTGTTGCACTGGCTTGTGACTTAAAATTTTCACTGACGAGAGATTCTAAGTGATACTCAAATAAAAATTGGAGAACAGCAAAGAGATTGCATATGTACATCATTAAGGGTTTACATAAAAAAGTATATGTGTACACTAAGTTATGAGTGTATATAAGGTAAAAGAAAGTGTGTAGGTTGTAAACAAGAGTAAAAGGGAAAATAAAAGAGAGGGTTGATGATAATGCCAAGGAAAATGATAATAAGCAGCAAAGGAGGAAGGAAAATGTCCAAAGAGAAAATACAGGATTTTTTTTAAAGCTAGAATTAATGAATGTGTTTGGAGGTAGATGTGGGTGATTGATCACAGTAAATAATATAACAGTATATAATTTGTACCCACTCACAGAGACAGACAGGCACTCATACACCCAGTAAGAGACTTGGTAAAACAAACAGAAGAAACAGTACTATCTGCTTAAATGTCAGAGTGAAAAGGGACCTGATGTGGAGAATGTGCTGGAGAAAAAAAGGGTTGCTGGCAAGAAAACTAAGGAGTTTCTTAAAATATTATGTGGAAAAATGCAAAATGTTGTAAAACTTGCAAATAAAAAGCCAGGATTGAAATCAACTCACAAAGTACGATGAGTAAGTGACATTGATTGTAAAAAATGTTATAAGAAAACATGTACTTTGACAAGGAGACAGAAACAATGTAAAGAAATACAAATGAGAATGTTTTGAAGTAGAGTAATGCAGAATGTGTTATGAAACATGAAGGAGTATAAGAGGAGAAGTGCAGCACTGAAGCAAAAACAACGTTTTGAGAGTGTAGTTGACAAAGCATTTGCTCTGAAGTGAATTTTTTTTATCTTGATACTGAACAGAATGAGGACACTGGATAAAGCAGCATTGTCTATGAAGAGAAAAAAAACCAAATTAGGCTTATTGATAAAATTAATTTTGCAAAATCTTTAAAGGTGAATGGAGGCACATGTCTGGTACAGAGCCTTTTTTTCATGAAGGAAGCTACTTACAAGGGAACACAATAGTGTATGCAGTTGAAACAACTGGTCGTTGCTTTGTAAAAGATTGTTACAACTAAACTGGGTAACCCAATATTCCCCACAGAACTAGGTAATCCAAACTGTAAAACACACAATGTTCATGGAGGAATCATTTGCATACAAATATTTCAGCGATATTGAATACTATTAATGTTGTAATTAACCATAGATCAAATTTCATAAATGAATAAATCTTCAAACAGCATGTAATTAGTCTATGGAAGAATGAAGACTTTTTCTATATTCACTAATATAATATTCTTCAATTTAGCAAAGCACCAAAGTTAATTTTTTGTGTTTTTATACAAATGCCCTGATGACAACTCTAGTCCACAATCCCTTTACATCTAAGGGACAAAATGAGAGCATCCACCCTCCTGACTCTCCAACCTCAAAAGGTTTGAGTCATATATGTAGTCTTTCAAACAGTCATAAATCACTCCTAATGGAATCCAGCAGCTCATTCGAAGAATTGTGTCATGGAGAGTATAAGGGTGATGTTTTGGTCTCCCAAGGCTCAAACCGTCCATGAGACCATCCTCAGGACAATGTGTCAAAGTGGATTAAATCGCAATAATTGTTCCTCTACAACACAATAAATAACCCTGTGAGAAAACAGGGCTGATTGCAGAAGCCCCCTGACTTTTTGCCCCCAATTTCACTTTTTGCTGGTGTTTTCCTGACTCAGATGGTGCCCTGGGTACTGCTAACCAGTCCCAGGGTCTGTGCTCTGTGTAAAATGAGTATGCAAATTAGGCTAATTATAATTGGCTATGCCCTAGTATATGAAAGTGCATGTAGGTTTAGGGACCCCAACATATGTAGTGCACCCATAAGTGCAGTGCTGAGGTGCCCACGGTCATTTTAAAGGCAGACCTGCCCTGCTTGCTGCTTTCAAACTAAAGTTATATGCAAATTTGACTTTGGAATTAAAAGTACTTCCAAAGTCTTAAACTAACTTATTTTTACATATAAATCATCCCTAAGGGGTTCCCTAAGTGCCCCTAGGGCTGGGTGCTATGCAACTATAAGCAGGGACTTTATAAAAATTGTTTTGTTTTATAAACCCTGGGAAGGTAGTAAATGGGCTCCATAGGCTAAAACGGGGAGACTTTATTTTAATTGAGTCCCAATAGGAGCCACATATTTCACCTTTGGCATCAAACTGATTGTTATAATAAATCACTCAACTTGTCATTGTTAGATTTAATATAATTAGTTGAGGGAAAGAGTTTTAGAACTCTACCTGAAAGTTGCCAACTTCAGCTCTGTAGTGCCCTTCTCTGATATGACATCCTGTGGCAGCCTGGCCAGGCTGCCTTGATGAGATGTGAAGTGGCCTGGGCTGAAGACAAAGATTGTGCCTGGGGGAGATTTGCGGCAGCAGATGGAGTATACAGGATGAGGGGGAGAGCAACCAAAGTGGTCTTCAAAGGAGGGAAGAGTATTTGGAGCAGCTCAGGACCTCTCCCATTTCCTGCAAACCCAGACAACTAGGTGCCCTCTTGATTAGATTGGGGGAGGACAGGAGAGGGGTTTGTTAAGTATTTTAGCCACAGCAGTGGGTGCGCTCAGACAGACATAACCTCCAAATTTCACTTTCAGCCATGGTGGATTTTTAAGTAATGTTGCTCCCTGGGATTGATTTTTGTCACACTTCCCAGGAAGGGGTCATCCAAGAGGGGTAGTGGCCTGCCTGTGATTGGACAGTTGCAACCCTTGCTTTCCACCCCAGGAGGAAGGATAAATATGGCAGAGATGCACCCACACTTCATCTACCTACAAGTAACAACATCAGAAAAAAAAGGACTGCCCTGCTGGACCCCTGACCTGCACCTGGACAGTGAACTCTGAAGGACTGCACAAGCTGCACACTTGTGCTTCACCACAAGAAGGACTTTCCCTGGCTTCAACTCATTCACGAAGTGACTCCCTACTTTCTACAGGTGAAAAATAGCTAACCAGAGTCCCCTGCATCAAATCCTGAAAACACTGTCCAGCTGACTACTGTACAGTGGTCATTTTGGAGTTTGAGCCAGGTGCATTCTGGGAGTTGGAGTCCTAGTGATCAAGGAGTATCTCAGAGCTTCTGGAACCTTGGAGTGAGCTGTTGACTCCTAGAGAACCTTCAAAGATCTTCTGTAAGAAGATTCAGAAGTTTGGAGATCTTTTGGAAAAAAGCTACATAAAGGGACCGACCCAGAGGAGGATTTTCAGGGCGGCAAGATGGAGGTCATGTGAACAGCCGGTTTGTACCTCCTTCAGACCCTGTTTGTGCTGTCTTTGGATAATTGAACCCTAAGCTTGTGGTGAAAAATGCTCGGCTGATACATTAATGCTATGATGGATGGAAACGACAGGGCCCCGGCCATTGCAGCTGAGGTGGTCACAGCCTTGCAGGGAGCTGTTGCGGCTTATTTTCTTCCAGCAGTGGATACAAAAGGAAACCAGGAAGATCTGTGTGTGGTCGGGCCAGCCCTTGTGCAGGGATCAGATGGCTCCCTGGCGCACAGGAGTTCTTGACAGGCAGCCAAGGACTATGTGAATGGTGAGGCTGTCAGTCGTGTATCCCCGAATTTTACTGCTGACTCTTGCATTACTCAGCCTGTCTGTGCTGCATCTTTACTACAGATGGAGATACCGTTTGTTTTGCGGGGACCTGCAGAGGGGAACCTTAATCAAATGATTAGTTACTCAGGGGCCACAAGCACTGTTGCTGAGGCATCCATGGGTATATTAGACTTTAAAGAGCTGGGGGCCTGGCAGAGCACAGACAGAGCAAGTAGTGAATTGACTGATCTTAAGACATGCTCAGATGAAACAGTTGATCATTTCTTCTCAGTGTCTGACCAGCCTGAGTGGCCAGATAAAGAATTGGGACCAAAAGAGGCTAAGGGGTGTACCGGGGGCAGTATATCAGATGATGAGAGCAGCCTGGCCAGTGGAGATGATGGTGATTTGAGACACTGGCCGGTACATTCTGATGCTCGATCAGCTGCAGTTGACACAGTTATGAAGAAGGTGGAAAATTTGGAGTCTGCTGTTAAATGCCATGACTTATTGTGGGATTTTTCAGTATCACCTTGTTTAAAAGGAATTGTTCCCGGCGGGAAAGACCACTCTTTGTTAACTTCGGATCCTGTCTATTTGGAGGTGATTTATCAAAGTATAATGGCTCACCAAGAGGAAACCTGTGCCGATAGCTGTAAAACTCAGAATGCTTATCGGAAATTACATGGTGCTGTTCGCCAGGTAGCTAAAACGTGCTCTGAGTTCTCAGGAAGATTGGGAGAGTGTCACTGGAGACAGAGTCAGAAGCCCATAGAATGGCCACAGACATCATGGGTACTCATATATCAGATGCCCAGTGGAAGCTTGATGAGTTTGAGAACAAACTGAGGAGGAATAACTTGAGGGTCCTGGGTATCTCGGAAAGAGTTGAGGGGACTGAGAGTGCAAAAACCTGCATGGTTAGGCTTTTTCAGGGGTCCTCTCTGGGACTATCAGAGTGGGAGTGGGCTATAGATCTCTAACATGCTCACAGATTTCCTTTCAAGCTCAAGAAAAATGCCTAGCGGGATAAAGGCAAGCCTAGGGCAGTATTGTTTTTTTGGTAACTATTTGTTGAAACAAGCAGTTTATAATCTGGCTAGTCCTGATAAGAAGCGGTCATCTGAAGGCTGCACCTTTTTTATGAGACCCGATTTTTGACATACAACAGTAGACAGACAGTGGCGCCTCCGCCAGCTGATTCAGCCCATCCAACGAGGGTGGGGGCAGGCTTTTTTTCTGAATCCAACCATGCTTAAGATAGTTGTACAGGATAAGGCCCACTTTTTTACTTCAGAGATTAAAGCTAAGGAGTTTCAGGTAGACAGGGGCCTTTGGTCTAAGTAGTCGCAGTCTTGGGCAAGGGCACCGCTCAATCTAATATTGATTTGTTTAGAGGAGCTGGGGGTAGGGTTCAATGGGAGGAGAATTTTTTCTCAGGTAATTTTTCTTTGTGTGTTCAGAAGTAGGGGCCATGTTCATCATCAGGGCCTGGCTGGCCTGTTTGCCTATAGTAGTGGTAGAATGGGCTGAGGGGGTTAGGGTTCGGGAGGTGTATTGCGGAAGGGGCTGTGATTAAGGGGTGGCTTGTGGGAGGGTTGGGCAGGTTAGGTGGTCGACAGTAGGTCAAAGGGGGCGGAGAAGAATTGCTGTTTTTGTTTTCTTATTGGTATGGACAATGTTACTAGTGGGCACATTTGTGACTTGGGTGTTGTTCTAGGTATGTTGGTAGGAAAATGGTTCTACACCTTGTGGGAGAATCTGGCATTTACAACAGGATATATAAGTCAGGTGACTTGCTTAGGCAGTTATGGGGCAGGATAGCATTCACAATTGTTCTATTAATGTCTGCAGATTAAATGACAAGAAAAAGAGGGCCATGGTGGCTTTAGGGTTGAGGGACATGCAGCCTGATATTGTTTGTTTACAGGAGACTCCTGTACCATGGGAAAAATGGAAAATATTTGAAAAATTAGGCTGTTCACTACTGGACTGTACGAAGCAAGGGAGTATGACAAGGGATTAGCTATATTGGCTAGCTGTGCCATGGGTTCCCCATTGAAGGTTGAAACTGATGGGATGGGAAGATGAGTCATCGTGGAGCTTCAATTAGGCTCTGGTAGTCTAACTCTTTGTTCAGTCTGTAGACCAAACCTGGATGACCCAGCAGTCTTCCATCTGCTTAATATAGATCTAGTGCTTTGGCCTGTCCCACTTCTACTCTGTAGTAATTAGAATATACATATTGAGGCCGGCGTGACTAGTGGGTGGACTTCCAGCTATATGGGGTGGACATCACTAGTATTTAGGGCCATACAGAAGTTGATTGAAGATCATGGGATGATCGATGTATGGGGGGCCTTAAACAAGATGATGTGGGTCATTCATTTTATTCTCATCCTCATAAAAAGCTAGTTCGACTAGATTCTTTTTTTGCATCTGGCATGTTAAAAGGCTCGCTAGAGATCATTCGGCATCCCAGGGTGTTTTTGTATCATAATCATTTAATATTGGAATGTACAATCGCTGGTTTTTTTCAGGCCTCTTACGGTTTGGACTTTTGATGGGAAACTCCAGTTAGAAGAGGACTATGTTATACATATACAAATCTGGCTTAAGGAGTTCTTGAAATTTAATATGGGTACGGCAACTCCCTAAATGTTCTGGGATCCTTTGAAGGCAGGGGTTAGAGGTGAGACTTTGAGTTTTGGGCTGAGTAAGCAGTGCTTAGCACACTCCAATTTTAAAGAGTTGTCTGTGGTTTTACTCAAGCATGAGGCTGAGTTGGCAAGGATGATCATGCATGCTGGGGCGGTGCAGATGGCATGCAGAAGGTCGCAGCAGCAAAAGCTAAAATTAGCATTTTTTATAGCAAAGCAGTGGCGAATATGTTTTTAAGTTGTAAGTCTGACTGCTATGAATTTGGAGAGAGCTATGATCATCTACTGGCACATCCCACCAGGCAGAGGGAGGTGGCGGGAAGGATAGGTGCTATTAATTATGGCCAGGGGCAGAGGGTAGAGAGTCCTACTGAGATTTTTGAGGTATTTAAGAATTATTACGTAGGCCTATACACGGAAGATAGTTCACTGTACTAGCAGACTTCCCTCAGCGAAGAGCTAGATGATGCAGAGAAGGCTCAGCTTGACTCACTGAATCAAACGTGAGGAAATAACGGCTGTAGTTGGTTCCATGGCAAGGGGAAGGCTGCAGGTCCGAAGAAAATCCCAGTGGAGCTTTATAAAGTGTTTCTTCCTGAGCTGCTGTATGTAATGTGGCTTACTTTTACTACTGTTCAGCTAGAGGGAATGATACCGCCATCTTGGGAGCATACGAATATTGTGGTATTTAAGAAAAAAGGTAAACCCCCTTTGAAATCTGGTTCATACTGGCCTTTCTCACTGATCAACACAGACACAAAAATGTATTACAAAATCTTGGCTGGTAGATTGGGGATGGTTATGGCCAAGTTGGTTTCACTTCGCAAGCATGGCTTTACCCCTGGTCGGGACACTGCTGATCATGTTCGCCAAGTAATAACTCTTTTAGATGTTGCTGAAGTAACCAAATCACCTTTCGGATAAGTACTGTTGGAAGCAGAGAAAGCCTTTGATCGTGTCTCCTGGTGCTATCTCTGGAGGTACTGCGGAGGAAGGCGCTTGGCCTATATTTCATCAGGTCGATTAGTGTCCTTTATCAGTCCCCTAAGGACATGGTACAGATTGGTGGTAAGGTTTTTGAAGTGATTCATATCACTAGAGGAATGAGACAGGGCTGCCCTTGTTCCTCACTTCTGTTTGCTCTTTATATTGATCCATTTATTGCCTGTCTGGAAGGCAATTGTAGGATTCAAGCAGTCACAGTGAATCAGGCCCATTACAAGATATTTGCTTATGCTGATGATATAGCGATTGTTACACAGAACCCCCAAGAGGAACCTTGCTGCTATAGAAGAGGAAGCCAGCAGTTTTGGTGCTCTGTCTGAGTGCTATCTTAATAAGTAAAAAACAAATTTTTTGAGCTCTCTAAACCCCACATTGGAAGATAGACGTTGGGTTGATGAAGTAACGTACTTGAGTGTTAACCTCTCTTCTAGTGTTGGGAAAAACTTTGAGCCTCTATTGAATAAGATCAAAGAGGATCTGTGTAGAATTACTAATCTCCATCTAACTATTATGGGGAGTTGTAATGTTTTAAGGATGTTGGTACTCCCAAAAGTATTGTGTCTACTCAGGACTATACCTTTGGAAATACATTGGGGCTGGTTTGCGAAGTTGGATAGTCTTTGTTTTGGCTTTATTTTGGATTTTCAGAAGATGAGGAAGGTGGCAAAATATATGATTCTCCCCAGGATGCTTGACGGGTGGGCTGCCCCCGGTTTCTTCTATTCCTATTGGGCCTATATGCTTCAACACCTGCCAGTTCTAATTACAGGGAGTAATTCCAGGACCAACTCTGCTACCACACCCTCTATTTACCAATTAACGTTGGGCAATAAAGCTAGGTGTTTTTTTTTTTAATATCTTGGGTGGATTTATTACAAGAGAACTCGGTTTAAGACAGAGGACGGTGCTTTCAAGGTTTGGCAGCAGATTAGGAAGCGCTATAATATTACCAATGTGAATTATTACACCCCGTTATGGAATTTTACCGCCCTACTGGGTATATTTCATGATGGTATGTGTAGAAGGTACGAGGCCTGTGGAATCACAAAGCTTGGTGACTTTTTTGAGAATGGGCAATGTTGTTATTTTCAGAAGGTTCAGTGTAAATTTGGTTTTGGGAAGGACCACTTCTATAAATTTCTGCAGATTTGTGATTCTCTTGCAAAACAGGATATCAATCAACTGTCGGTGGTGGAAAGCCCCATTATCTAAACGATTGATCATGGATCCCGTATAGGGCATAATTAGGGTACTCTGATCACAGGTTTTGCTGCCGAAATGGAACTGCAGAATACTAGGTGTGAGATTAGGTTAGGGATTAAGGGGTCAGTGCTATGGAAATCCCTGTCGACTTGTGAGGAAGTACTCTTTAACGCTGGCCTCAAAAGTCAGCATTTTAAGACTATTTTTGATATATATCAGACACCTAACAAGTTGTACAAGTGGGGCAAGAGATTAGGTTCAAAATGTCATAGATGTGGGGCTAAGGATGCAGACCTAATGCATATTTTTGTCACCTGTCCCCGATTGGCAAGCTACCTCGGGGCAATAGCGGATTTTTTGAGTTTGATATTGAAAAAACAAATACAAATTACACCACAGGCAGTCATTTTTGGCCTGGCTGGAGAACTGGGTTTAACACAGGCAGGTTGTGATTTACTTTTTGTGGCTATGGCCAAAGCACAAATGTCTATTGCAGCAGCATGGATAAGGCCTGAGGTCCCCACATTTATGGAGTGGAGAAGCTATGTTCTTGCTATCTATAATTTTGGGAAAGGTCTTTTTAAACGTAGGAGGAGATGTGTGAGGAGAAAGGGTCTTTTAATTTGGGCACCAGTTGAGGAGTGGATAGATGCTTCTGGCAAATGACCTTTGTGAGTGCTTGTAGAGGCCGATATTTGGTGGCGTGGCCCTGGTGATTGCCAGACAAGGGTATTAGATTATGATAGTCCTATCTATTCTATATTTCATTTTATATTGGTCTTTTTTATTTTTTTGTGCCTGACTGTTGCGAAGTTTAGGGTTATATATTAATGTATCACTTTTTTTCCCTTCTGTAAAATGTTTTGTCTTTTCTCTTTTCTCATCCATACCTGTAATGTTTTATTAAATATATGAATAAACGGGAAACAAATTGACTGACCAGCTATTGTGAGTCAAGCTGGCTTACGTTGACCACAACCCGGCCTGACTTGCAGATTCATCCCTCTGAAAAGCTCCGGAGCCCCAGACTTCCAGGATTTCATGAGGGCTCCAGGAAATGCAATCCATCAAAATTGACTCAAAATCGGCTTTCTGTGCTGGGTTGTCTAACGCTGGAGAGAAAAAGCTCCAAAAAAGTGACAAAGTCTAAATGTAAAAAGTTGACCAGGATCTCCTGTACAACATATACGAGGAGGGCTCCAGGGGCATCAGATCAGGATTCACCCTTGGCCCAGACGAAGATTTCTGTCCTGAAAAATCATCTAAGTCCAAAGGTAGAATTCTTCACTGAGGTCTCTTGCGACACGTATCTGAAGAAGGCTCCACAGAGGTCAGCTTAGATTGGTGACTTCGTCCCACTGAAGAAAATCTTCAGAAGACTAAGGCCTTCATTAGAGTCACGGTGGTGGTTTCACCGCCAACAGGCTGGCGGTGAAGACGACACATTATGAGTGTGGGAGATTGGCCTCTGCCTACCCACCACATCCCCACTCACACCGCCAGGGTAGTTGGACCTGCTGTGCCGGAGATGAGCATCCGACCCAGTGGTCTACAGAAGATCACTGGCATTATTAGGAGCTGCCTTTCCACCAGGGTTTCTGTAGCGTTAGCACCGCCATGAAAACCCTGGCAGAAAGGCTACCGGTGACAGGAAATGTCTTCCCTGTCACTGGTAGACAACTCTACAACCCCCCAGCAAGGTAATATCCCCCCAACCCTTCCAGGTACAGTGCCTCCCTCCCCCCACCACTCCTCCAGGTATAGCAGCCACTTCACCCAACCTCAACCCCCTCCCTGCATACATGCACACGCACACAGACACCCACACGCACCATGCATACACTCATTCGCCTACATGTATTCACTCACACGCATCCATACTTGCATTCACCTCAGCACTCATACACGCATTCAACTACACATGCACACACCTATCCAAACATGCATACACACACTGATACATACATGCATACACACACCCATACATACATGCATACACATACCTATACATACGCACAGACACCCATACATACACACATACACACTCCCATACATACATGTAGACACACCCCCATACAAACACGCATACACACACGCAGACAAACACCCAGTCACACACACACACACACACAACGCCCGCCACCCTCCCACCCCTTCCCCTGTCAGACAATCAACTTACCTGGTCCAGGGAGGACGTCATCCGTCAGGGAACAGGAATGGGTGCTTTCACCTCTGGCAGCGCCCTGCCATCAGGACACCACCAGGCCATATTATGAACTGGTGGTCTTCTGGTGCCTGCGGCTTTGGCGGTCTTCAAGGAAGATCACCAAAGTCAAAATAAAGGCCTAAGTCCAAAGGTACACTTTAGGCAGGGCTCCATCCTGGTCAGCCATAAACTTTGACGTTGTGCCGGTCGAGGTGCTACCAGATATACCGAGTGGGACTTTTAGACCCATATTTATACTTTTTTTACGTTACATTTGCATCACTGTTTGACGCAAAAGCGGCACAAACTTACAAAATATAATTGTATTTTGTAAGTTTGCGCTGCTTTTGCATCAAAAAGTGATGAAAATGCGGCGCAAAAAAAAGTTTAAATATGGGCCTTAGTTTCTAAGCGTTAAAAAAAAAATAATTCTGTAAAAAATCTAATCTTCTGTTCCCCTTATTTTATTTTATTCATTTTGGTGTCAAATTAAAGATAAAATATTTCCTATTTTTAGAATTTGATTTTGGATTTTTAAATTGTTTCCTGTTGTTTATTTTATTTACTGTTTTGTGATGTTTGAATGCTTTACATACTTTGGCCCTCATTACAACCCTGGCGGTCGGTGTTAAAGCAGCAGTAATACCGCCAACAGGCCGGCGGAAAAAAAAAATGGGATCACGACCATGGCGGAAACCGCCAACATAGACAGCCACTTTAACAATCCAACCGCCACGGCAGTAGAAACAAACACCGCAGCGGTAACCACCAACAGACAGGCGGAGGACAAAGTACCACTCACTGTATTTCAAGACGCCCATCCGCCACCTTTTCCGGGGTGGAACCAACACGATCAAAAGCACGGCGGAAACAGTACACAGAAGGGAAAACACTCACCTCTCGACACCCAACGAGGAACCAGGACGTCCTGGAGCCCGAGTTACAGGTCCTGCCCATGTTGGTGTATCTTCTCATCTACCTGGAGTACGAACGGCGGCGGCGAGGATCACTGTGAATACTGCACCTACAACACAGGGGCGGGGGGAAAAGAGAGTGACATACACACGCAACACGCAATACCCCCACCCACAACAACATACACACAAATACATGCAACAACATTACATATACACCCCCACAACACAAGGACAAAAGGATATGATTGTAACCAGTGTAATCATGAAAAATCAGATAGTCACAATTCAAAATTCAGTATATACAAATATGTACACCAACTACACAAGTCTGGATAGTGTACCAATCATTGTCCGTGGACCACTGGGCCAAAATGCATGGGCGAAGCCCACACTAGATACCTGACTGGAAACGGAGAGAAACGGAGAGAACATTGCTGGGGCATCAGATCGAAAATATACAGGCACCTCATGGGGAGTGGGAGGAGGGCACCTCAGCCAGATGAATGCACGACGCCACTGCTGCACAAGGGGGCTCCATGCCCATTGCTGTATCCTGGGGAGTGCAAAGCCACAGTCTCTCAAGTCTCTCCAGTGGGTGGTTTGCCCACTGCATTATCCTGGGGAGTGCAAAGCCACAGTCTCTCAAGTCTCTCCAGTGGGTGGTTTGCCCACTGCATTATCCTGGGGAGTGCAAAGCCACAATCTCTCAAGTGGATGTCATTCTCCACTGGTTCTGGAGGGGCCTTGTGCCCAGAGTGCTTCATCCTGCCAAGGACTGAGGTAGTGGATGTCATTCTCCACTGGTTTTGGAGGGGGCCTGGTGCCCAGAGTGCTTCATCCTGCCAAGGACTGAGATAGTGGATGTCATTCTCCACTGGTTCTGGAGGGGGCATGGTGCCCAGAGTGCTTCATCCTGCCAAGGACTGAGTTAGTGGATGTCATTCTCCACTAGTTCTGGAGGGGGCATGGTGCCCAGAGTGCTCCACGTTGAGTGTGGCTGGTGCAATTCCCTCACCTGGGTGTGCGTGCCACAAGATTGGCGAGGTACAGGTAGCATGATATGCCATGGAGGCAGCGACATACCTCACACTGCTGCGGCTTCGCCTTCCACCTGCAGGTGCAAACAGTGATGCCTCAGTGAAGCTGCCCAGGGTCCAGGAACTCTCCTCCAGTCTCGGGCGACTAACCACTGGGGATGGTAGCCATGTCAGCGGTGGTGCCACTGCCCGAGTACGTCGCGGGCCGGTGGTGGTGCTTGCGGCGGTGTCTGTGGTGCTTGCGGTGGTGTCTGTGGAAGCGGTGCTGGGGGCGGTTCATGGGTCAGCACCTGCTGTAGGACACAGCAGGATGTCTCCTGCAGCCTCAGATGGCTGCCCACTGGGGAAGAGGCTGGGGACTGTCGCTGAGTCTGTAGACGGGCCGGTGGTGGTGCAGGTGGCGGTGCAAGTGGTGGTGTAGGTGGCGGTTCAGGTGGCAGTTGTGGTGGTGGGGCAGCTAGAGGTGTTCGCCGCCGTACAGGTTTGTGTGGTCGTGGACAGAAGGTGTGACACTGGTCCCTCAGTCGGTACCACCATCTGCATTTGGCCCTTCCCCACCTTTGATGGAGCCGCAGTTGTCTTGCCACTATCCCCTTTTGTTTTTGCTGAGCCATTGGCGGCTGGTAGTTTTGGCTTCTCCATCCGGGATGTGGGCACCTTTTTCACCTTGGCAGGTGGCGGATTGTCCTTTCCCTCGCTACGTGGCACACTGGCAGCCCTGATGAGTGGGGCACTCAATGACCCCACAGTTGCTGGCACCACTGTGTCTGGGGATTTGGTGGCTGAGGTGCAGGGCTGGGACCTGGAAAGCCTGGCCCTAGGGGAAGGACAGGGGGAGAGGTGTAGGGAAGAGGTCAATGTTAGCCAGGAAGAGTTTTTTAGACACACTGGGATGGGAAGATGGAGGGGATGTGGGAGTGAAGGAAGAGGTAGTGGTTGTAGGAGGTGTACGTCTGCTGAATTTGGGTGAAGGTGCATGGGCCGGAGGCTGTTGTGAGGTGGATGGCTGTTGGGTGGGTGTGTGCCTGTGTTTGTGTACTTTGGGTGGAGGGCTCACAGACACACTGGGAGAGGACGCAGGGGATGTGTGAATGATAGTGGGGTGGTGATTGCACATGAGTGGTGTGTGGTGATGGGCGTGCTGGTGATGGAGGTAGTGGCTGAGGATGTAGTGCATGCAGGTGTGAGTGGAGATGAGACAGGGAGGGAGGAGGAGGACGTGGAGGACGGGGACACGTTGGAGGCAGTGGATGTTGGTGTGTCTGCTTGGGGATGGTGCTTGTGTGCGTGCCTGTGGGATGTGTGGGATGTGTGGTGCTTATGTTTCCCTGAGCCACTCTTGTGTGTTGATGTGTGTGCATGCTGGTCTGATGGTGTGCTTGGGATAGGCTGAGGTTCAGGGGATTGGGTCTGGGTGGAGGAAGTTGGAGGGGGAGGCTGGACACAGGGACAATGGCTGTCATCAGTGCTGAGGCCAGAGCCTGAAATGCTCTCTGTTGGGCCACCTGCCCAGAATTAATGCCCTCCAGGTATGCATATGTTTGTTGCAAATGCCTCTCAACACCCTGGACGGCATTCAAAATGGTAGATTGCCCAACAGTGAGGGATCTCAGGAGGTCAATAGCCTCCTCACTGAGGACAGCAGGGCTGACTGGGCAGGGCCTGAGGTTCCTGGGGTGAAGGAGATGCCCACCCTCATGGGTGAGCGGGCACAGGACACACGCTGAGGGGCTGCTGGCAGGGTGGTGCTGGTAGGGGGGGTGGAGGCTGTACCTGTTGATGCGGTGGGCACAGAGGTGCCTGCCACAGCAAGGGAGCTCCCATCAGAGGAGGAGTCGCTGTCACTGGTGTATGCTCCTGTCCCCGCCGTGTAGCTCCCCTCGCCCTCTGTCCCACTGGTGGCTTCAGACTCTGTTGCTTCATCCTCCAGGGCCAAGTGAGTTGCAGCTCACTCCTGCTCCATTGCCAATGCTCCTCCGCCTGATGATGCTATTGCACACAAGAACAGGGAGACCACAAAAAGGGGGGGGGAGACAGAAGAAAAACATGTTCAGTGCATGCAACACCACTACCGTTGGCGGACACAACACACATGGAGCAGCCCTCTGCACTACGCCATGCACTAACAGTTCCTAGAAATTTCACCTGACAATGGGGTACAAGGCCTAAGCCCAATTGCTGCACACCTGGAAGTCACAGGAGCCTGACTAGGTGTAGATGGCTCTTACCACTAGTGTGGTTGGGGTGCCACATAGCCTGCCTCACAAGGGACCTTGCCTATCAAGTTTGCCCTGGCCTAGGGGAACCCACTGCCCACCTCCCTCACCCAGACACCTCGTTATGCATGCAGGGTCAGCTGAATGGGAGTGTACTCACCCCCTTGTGGCTGATGTGATGCCCTCAAGCGCCCATCGAACTCCGGATACGCCACCGCCAAGATCAGGGACATCAGGGAGGTCATGGTGCGACGGGCACCCCTTCCACATTGGGAGGCCATCCCCAGCTGGGCCTCTGGCGTCTTCTTGCTCCAGCGGCGCAGGTCCTCCCATCTTTTACGGCAGTGGGTGCTCCATCTGTGGTAGACCCCGAGGTTCCGGACGTCCTTGGCGATGGCACGCCAAATACCCTTCTTCTGGTGGGCGCTGACCTAGAGGAATGGTACAGGGAGAAAGGAAATTACTCACCCGTCCAGACCGTCATACTCATTGCCCACTAGATCCCACCCATGCCCTGACGCACATACACTCACCATCCACACATGGAGGCCTCAGCCCCCCCATGTATCTTCCACCCACACCACTCAAAGCAGGCATTGCCTATGGAGCATGCTCACAGTGTACTCACCTGTTTGTCTGGAGGACCGTACACTTGTGTGTACTGGGGGAGGACCCCATCCACTAGTTTCTCCAACTCCTCCGAAGTGAACGCAGAGGCCCTTTCTCCAGACACTGTAGCCATCGTCGCTTCCAGACACAGGTCACAGCAGCACTTGCAGTGTAGGTCCTCTCCTGTTGAAGGTCAGGTATCAAGTGAGTGAACAGACAGAAAATGGCGGTCACGTCCCCGGCGGTGCTTACCGTCACCGCCGGCGTACATCGTCATTGGCTCCTGGGACCCATAGGGCCCAATGTTAACCAATGCAGATTTGCGCCGCGGTCTTCGACCGCCCACCGCGACGTTGTACAAGGCCAGCACAGATACCTCACATCCCCTTGTCCCACCTTACAGGTCAGGCAGCCGCCATTTCAGGGGGCCACATGGGATGGTTAATAACTGCATCACACCTACCTAGGCCGGGAATACAGACCGATACCGGCACATTGCGGATTAATTACGTTTCTGCAAATAACACATTGTGATATCTCAGTGTTGGATGACTATGTTCTCCTCCATAGGGCACGTCTGCTGGAGCAGGTGATGAGATGGCGGCATCCTCCGGTGTACAGACCCCTGGTGAACCTGTCGACAATGGAAGAGAGACACATCATAATCACTTACAGACTTGATCGTGCAACAATCCTGGAACTGTGTGCCCAGTTAAAGCCAGACCTGATGTCAGCTATCCGCCGTCCCACAGGGATACCCCCTCTAGTGCAGGTCCTGTCTGTACTACATTTCCTGACCAGTGGGTCTTTTCAAACAACAGTGACCATGGCATCAGGGATGTCCCAGCAAATGTTCTCTAACGTGTTGTCCAGAGTGTTGTCTGCCCTGCTGAAACACATGTGCAGCTACATCGTTTTCCCTCAGGTGGAGGATTTGCCCACAGTGAATGGTGACTTCTATGCCCTAGGACATATCCCCAACATCATTGGTGCCATTGATGGGACACATGTGGCATTTGTCCCCCCCCGCAGGAATGAACAGGTGTACAGAAACCAGAGCAGCTACCATTCGATGAATGTGCAGATGGTGTGTTTGGCAGACCAGTACATCTCCCATGTAAATGCCAAGTATCCTGGCTCTGTGCACAATGCTTACATTTTGAGAAATAGCAGCATCCCTTATGTGATGGGGCAACTCCAGAGGCACCGTGTGTGGCTAATAGGTGAGGCCAAGATTCCAATGCAGTTAACATAGGTGTCTGGGTATGGGGTTGTCCCTAAGGGTTAGTGTGTGTCTAACAGTTGTCCCTCAACATTTGCAGGTGACTCTGGTTACCCCAACCTGTCATGGCTACTGACCCCAGTGAGGAATCCCAGGACAAGGGCAGAGGAACGCTACAATGAGACACATGGACGAACTAGAAAGATAATCGAACGCTGCACAACCAGGTTTTGCGACGCCAGGTGCCTTTTCTGCAGGAGGATGGGCCAGATGGTTGTCTTGTGGCAGCTGTGGAGCCTGTGGACAGTAAAGAAGAGGAGGCAGAAGAAGAGGATATCGACAACCGAAACAAGATCATCATGCAATACTTTCAGTGAGACACAGGTAAGAAGATGTCACTGCTTCCCGCATCCCATACTATTGTTGGAGCTAGCATAAGTCTGTCATTTTCACTCAGTGTATGAACACTGACTTGTCACTTTGACCTTCCATTTCACAGATCTGGGTCCCACTTTGTGCCCTCTGCTATGTTTACTCCTGGCCTACAGCTGTGTAACATTGGTATGTGCACAAGTACATTGACATTGCTATATTTCAGAGATGTTGCAATTACACATTAGTGAAAGCACAGACTGACTCCAGATTGTTTCGTGATTGAAGTGTGTTTATTCCTGTGTAAATAAGTTGAGGGGGTTGTAAAAATGGACTGGGGTGATGGTGGAGGTATGTCCATGGCAGAGTCCAGTCTATTTGTTTCACAGGTGCATTGTTCAAAGGGGCATAGGAAGTGGACAATGGCAGTTTAAGGATGGACAGGGTGACATAGTGGGACAGAAGGGTGACATTCAAGGGGGTCTTATTTCCTTGTGGGGGTCTTGGCAATGTTCTCTGTCTTGTTCCTTGCCCGCCGGTGGGTGTTGTACTGGTGTTTCCTGAGGGGGGAGGCTCTGTGGTGGTTTGTGACTGTGTCAGGGGAACCGACTGTTCTGAGGTCCCTGATGGGCCGGGCTGGTCATCTTGATCCAGGCGTGCAGAGCTGCTGTCATTACTGTGGGTCTCTTCTGTGGGGGGACTGGATATGTCTGGCATCTCCTGTCCGGTGACGTTGGGTAGGGGTCCTGTTGTGGTGTAAATGCATAGTTATTGTATCTGTGTGTGCCATCTTGTGCAATGGGTGAGTGACCCTCTACTCCTGTGCTTCCATTATTGTCTTGGTCCTTGTGTGATTGGTGATTTTGGGGCATGAGTGAGTCTCTGTACTGGACATGCTTTGGTGATGGGTGTCCATGCATTGGTGTTACATGCAGGGCTTGGTTTTGGGATGTGTGGGTTGTGTTAGTGGGGTATCTGTGGGTTGTTAGGGTGATGGGTGTGAGGGTAAGGGTGGAGGTATGTGATGGCATGCAGGTGGGATGTTGGGGGTAGAGTAGTAAAGATATGTCTTACCAGAGTCCAGTCCTCCTGCTACTCCTGCGAGGCCCTCAGGATGCATAATTGCCAAGACTTGCTCCTCCCATGTTGTTAGTTGTGGGGGAGGAGGTTGGGGTCCACCGCCAATCCTCTGTACAGCAATCTGGTGTCTGGATACCATGGAATGCACCTTCCCCCCTAGGTCGTTCCACCTCTTCCTGATGTCATCCTGTGTTCTTTGATGCTGTCCCACTGCATTAACCCTGTCGACAATTCTGCGCCATAGCTCCATCATCCTAGCAATGGATGTCTGCTGCATCTTTGATCCGAATAGCTGTGGCTCTACCCGGACGATTTCCTCCACCATGACCCTGAGCTCCTCCTCAGAGAACCTGGGGTGTCTTTGAGGTGCCATGATGTGGTGTGGGTGATGTGAAAGGTGGTGTCTGTTGTGATGTTTGAGGGGATGTGTTGGTGTGTGTTGTTTGAGGTGCGTGGATGTTGTGTAAGTGATGGTGTTGTGTGTCTGTGGATGCTGGTGTTGTTTTAGGTAGTCTCTCTCTCTGGCCTTCTTTCTAAATTTTGGTTGTAAGGGTGTGTGGGTGATGTGGGTGTTTGTTTGTATATGTGTATCAGGTGTGTGTATTTCGAATTGTCCAATGTGGTTGTGTTTTGTAAATGTGTGTGTATTTTGAGCGCGGCGATGTGTACCGGCAATGGAATACCACAATTGAAAGACTGCTGCGTTGATTCGTGGGTCGTCATACTGTGGGCGTATTCCTGTTGGTGTGACGGTGTCGGTTTTGGTATCGCCAGTTTATCACTGACCTTTGGTGTGGCGGACCTGTGTGGGTGTCTGTATTGTGGTGGATTCCGAGCTGTGGGTCGTAATACCTGTAGCGGAATTCTTGGCTGCAGCGGTATGTTGGCGGTCTTCTGCACGGCAGAAAGCGGGATTTACCGCCAGGGTTGTAATGAGAGTCTTTGTCTCCTAAATTAAGCCTTTTTGCTCGTTGCCAAGCTCCCAAGGGTTGAGATGGGATAAATTTATTGAGACCTAACTGAACCAGTGGGGGTTACTGGCCTATTGCTAAGTGTAGGTACTTATCTGCCCTTACCAATAATCTACTTTTCAACATTGTTGATGCACACTGGTGGGATCCCGTTCTTTTGTTCAGTAACACACCATAGTTTTAAGTAAAGCAAATTAAAAATTCTTTAAATTGTCCTAGTGGAAAAATTATTTTTTATTTTTAATTTGCACTGATTTCAATTATTGCATTTTTGTGATTTTTCTAAATTCTTGTCTCCAAGTTTTGCAAAATTTTTTGTGTGACACAAAACTAGGGAACCAAGGAGCCTGATCTGGCTAGCCTACCCGCAATGACAGTAATCCAGCTTAGTGGGTTGTGTACTGAGAGGGTGCTGCCTGCAGCTCTAACCTCAGGAAAACTTTGTGATTACATTCATTACAGCCTGGGCTGAGGCCCAAGAAATAGGCACAGAGGAAGCTGCAGGGGAGGAAGCAGTAGGGGAAAATGCCAGCTCCAACCCCTCATCTGAAACTTAGTGAGGAGGAGGAAGACCGGTCCTCACTTCCCACAGTTACCAGGGCCATACCAAAAGTTGGTTGTGGGAAGGAAACCCCTTCAGAAGGAGGAACCTGGTCCTAGGAGAGAGAGCTGGAAGCCCAGCTGCCATACATAGCTTTGGAGGAAGAGAAAATGGCCCTGGAGAAGAAAAAGTGGGCTAGAGAAGAGAAAAGAGATAGTGGCAGGGACAAAGAAGCTGAGATGTCCATGGGTGAAGGGCTTTGTCCCAGACTGCCCAGGGGGGTTATTCCTGCAAATGTAGACAGGGCTGATGTAGGCAAGTGTCTGGGTGCCTTTCGGAGGGCCCTCCAGATAAGAAGGGTTAAGCCCCAATATTGGCGTCACTCCTATGGGAGTTGGTCCAAACTTCTGGGAGGGATTGAGTGGGGAGGAAACAGACTCCTCCCCTGGTACTAAGAGGTGCTTGACTAAAAAAATTGGTCTGACCCCAGAGCAGTACTGGCTCCAGTTTAGGGACACCCACAAGACAGCTACCCAGTACTGGGTTGATTTTGTGGACATCTCAGTTAAGGCACTAGAGGGCTGGATAGAGGGCAACAAGGTAAATGTCATTCAGGGGCTTTACATTTGATTATGATGGAGCACCTTCTAACTAATTGTGCCCAAGAGAAGCTATGCCAGTATCTAGTTAACTCTAGGTTGACTGACCCAAGAGAGCTGGAGGAGGCAGCAGATGACTGGTTGAGAACCAAAGTTAACCAGAAACCCCCAGGGGGTGATCAGAAAAAGGGAGGACATGGGTCTGCTCAGGGAAAGAACCTAGGGAAAGATATAAAAACTCCAAGGAGTCCTTACAAGAGTCCCCAAAACCTTCACAGGGTGGGGTAGCCCTGAGCTGTGCCACCTCTAAGTGTGAGGGGTACCAGGAGAAGCATTATGGTCATGTTCAGACAGGAAATTTTCAGGAGCTTGCTAAGGCGACAAGTGTTTTGAGTGTCACCAGCCTGGACACAAAAAGGGGGATGCTGTCTGCTCCAAGAGGCCCCCCACTGGTTGGCAGTTCCATGGGATTACTAGTGTAGGTGTAGGTGTGGACGTTGACCCAGGCTTGGGATCAGGGTACACAGAGGTGACCTTAATGTCTGTGGGTGGGGTGGACATTGAAACTATTGCCACCTTACCTCCCAGCATGGAGAGGTATAGGTAGAGGCCTAAAGTCAATGGTACTAAGGTGGAGGCTCTGCGAGATACGGGAACCAGGGTGACTATGGTAACGGAAAATTGGTTTCTCCCAAGCAGGTCTTACCTGGATTATTCCATCAAGTGACATATGCAGATTGCAGAACCAAACTTCATCCCATGGCCATGGTGATCCTGGAATGGAGAGGTGCGATTAGCCCTAAAAAAGTATCAGTAGCTCCTGTCCTCCCAATAGAATATCAGCTGTGAAATGATCTGGAAGCACCTGAGTGTTCAGAGGTGGAAAGAAGGGTCCATGCACAGATGCTGGACCTCCCTGAATGGGCGTGTGCTGTGATCGGGTAACAGGCAGCACAACAGGGAAGTGCTGGACATTTGGACCATGGAACAATGGACCAAGCCTCCAAGAACAGGAAAAAGGGTACTGGGTCTGAGTTGCCTGTCCCACCAAGTACAGAGGCTCAGGAGGAATCCAACCCTGAGGCGGAGGATCTGACCTCTGAGAGAGGGACCCTTCCCCTGCAAGCTTTGCCTGACTTGGCAGAATTGCAAGGGGCAGGTGGGCCCACCAGAGGAAGGTTGTGCCACAGACAGAGAGAGTGTCCCACATTTGAGGGCCTGAGGCAGACTGTCTCCTGGCAAGAACAAGGGGATGTTAGTGGGTCCCACAGGGTTTTATGGGAGGATGGACTTTTCTAAATTGAGGCAAGGGACCCCAAACCAGGGGCAACCAGGAGAGTGGTGGTTCCCAGAAGTATAGAGAATTCCTCCTAACTCTAAGCCATGACATTCCCTTAGCTGGATATTTGGGCAGACCAAGACCTGAAACAGGCTGGTAAACAATTGTTATTTTCACATGTCAAAAGGAGTCAATGTGTTTTGCAGCTCCTGTGTCACCTGTCAGGCAAGTGGCAAGGCACAGGACCAGCTAAGGGCTACCAGTGGTTGGGACTCCCTTTGAGACAGTGGGGAATGACAATTGTGGTCCTATAGGACCCACCAACTGCCTAAGGTAACAGGTACATTTTGGTGGCTGTAGACCATGACACCAGGTACCCGTAGGCAATACCCCTCAGGACAGTCACTAATCCCACAGTGGCTAGGACACTACATGGTGTGTTCATCATAGTAGGATTCCAAAGGAGGTGGTCTTAGATAGAGGCACACACTTTATGTCAGCCTATCTGAAAGCAATGTGGGATGAATGTGGTGTTGCCTATAAGTTAATCACCCCTATCATCTCCAGGACAATAATCTGATGGAGAGATTTAACAAGACCCAGAAGGGCATAATAATGGGTTTGTCTGACAAACTCAGCAGGAGATGGGATGTTCTCTTCCTATGCCTGGTGGTTGCATACAGGGAGGTGCCACAAAAAGGAGTTGCATTGAGCCCCTTTGAGTTACTGTTTGGGTACCCTGTGAGAGTCCCATTATATTTGGCAAGAGAGTCTTGGGAGAAGCCTCTCAAAGAGTCCAAGCAGAATGTGCTGGATTATGTGCTGGGCCTATTGTCACACATGCCTGAGTACATGAAGAAGGCAAACAACAACCTGGAGGCTAGCTAAGAGCTCATGAAGCTCTGGCATGACCAGAAGGCTACCATCCCTGAGTATCACCCAGGTCAGCTGGTGTGGGTTTTGGAGCCTTTGGCACCCAGAGCACTTCAGGCCAAATGTATTGGGCCCTATCAAATTTTGGAAAAGAAGTGTGAGGTCACCTACCTTGTAGACCTTGGCACCCCCAGGAATCCTCAGAAGATCCTGCATGTGAACATTGACTATGGAGACAGCTTACCAGTAAATAATAAATTGGACAGGTTGTCTGACCAGGTCAAGGCCAACATCAAAGCTGAGGTGGCTAAAATGTTGGACTTAAAGGTAATTGAGCCCTCTAATAGTCCTTGGCCCAGTCCAGTGGTACTGGTGCCCACACCCAATCCCCTAGGTGGGAAAAAAGAGCTAAGATTTTGGGTAGACTACAGAGGTCTAAATGCAGTCATCAAGACTGACGCTCACCACATACCTAGACCTGATGAGGTTATTGACAGGTTGGGGGCTGCTAAGTTCCTGAGTAACTTTGCCTGACCTCAGGATACTGGCAGATTACCATAAGTCCAAGAGCTAAGGAGAGATCAGCGTTTTCCACCCCAGAGGGCCACTTTAAGTTAAAGGTAATGCCCTTTGGCCTGAAAAATGGCCCTGCCACCTACCAACGGTTGGTGTTGTCTGGGTTAAAATCTTTCAGTGCAGCTTAACTGGATGATAAGCTGTATTCAGTTCCACCTGGGAGGATCCCCTGGTCCACCTGAAGGAAGTGATTCAGTCCCTGCTCAAGCAGGCCTGACTATCAAGGCAAGCAAGTGTCAGATAGGGCAGAGTTCATTAGTGTACCTGGGCCACCTTGTTGGTGGAGGTCATGTACAACCTCTCCAGTCCAAGATCCAGACTATCCTGGATTAAAAGGCTCCTAAAATCCAGACTCAGGTTAGGGCCTTTCTTGAACTGACTGGGTATTACAGGAGGTCTGGTCAGGATTATGGAACAATAGTGGCCCCTTTGACAGAACTCACCTCAAAGAAACAGCCCAAATAGGTAATTTGGACCCCAGAGTGTCAAAAAGCCTTTGACACTCTGAAAAAGGCTATGGGGGTCATTACGGCCCCGGCGGTCGGTGTAATAGTGGCGGTAGTACCGCCAACAGGCGGTACATACCAACGCTATTATGACATTAGCAGTTTTCCCAAAGCCAAACTGTCAAGTTAACACACCGACCGCACGGCATTAATGACCGCCGGGTTGGAGACTACAGTCTCCAGCCTGGTGGGCGTCACTAGGCTGCCCATGGCATTTTGACCCCCCCCCCACCACCATGGTTTCTGTGGTTTCTGTACCACCATGAAAACCATGGTGGTAGGCACTATCAGTGACAGGCAATTCCTTCCCTGGTGCTGATAGGGGTCTCACCTCCCCCTCCCCAGAATCCTCCCGACACTGCCCCCTCCCCAACCCCCTGACATATACACACATACATGCACACACATACACACCCATACACACATGCCTTCCCACATTCACACATGCATGCATACATTCTTACACACTCACAGCAACACTCACTAACATACATCCATCACATATGCAATCACACGACACAACATGCACGTACACACACACCCATTTATGCACACACGCATTACACATGCGTGAACACATTCAAACACAGTCACACACACACCCACACATGCACACAACACCCCCCACCCCCCCCACCTGTCAGATAACCCGACTTACCTGCTTGCAAGGAGTCCTCCGGCAGAAGAGGGGACTCTGCGCTGCTGCCAGCAGCAGTGTCCACCAACAAAACACCGCCATGCTGTATCATGGCTCATGATATGGTTGGTGGCATTCTGCTGGCGTGGCACCATCTGCCGCCATGACCATAGCAGGAATTCTGCAAGCCTTCTGGCGGAATTCCAGCTACGGTCATAATTTGGTGGATGGTCGGTAACCATGGCAACAATATGTTGACGGCCGTCGCCGTGGCGGTAGGCGGCATTTGCCCCCAATCTTATAATGAGGGCCTATGTGTTCAGCACCAATGTAACTGGCCCCTGGCTACAGCAAAGAGTTAATGGTGCAAAGAGATGCTTCAGAGGAAGGGATTGGGGCTGAAGTTGCACAAGTCAATGAAAATTGCCAGGATCAGCTAGTTACCTTCATCAGTAGGTGACTTCTCCCCAGAGAAAAGAGATGGAGTGCCATTGAAGAGGAGGCCTTTTCTGTGGTCTGGTCCCTGAAGCAGTTGAGGCCATACCTGTTTGGCACTCACTTCCGTGTTCAAACTGACCACAGACCTCTCAGATGGCTGATGCAAATGAGGGGAGAGAACCCAAAACTATTAAGGTGGACCATTTCCCCACAGGGGATGGACTTCACAGTGGAACATAAGCCTATGAGTGCCCATGCCAACGTAGATGGCCTTTTCAGGTTTTCCCACTTAACTGATAAGGACTACCAGGGTGTAGGTTAGTACCCATCATCTTTCATCTGGAGGGGAAGTGTAGGAAAGTCCTCCTTTTTACCCTGGTCACCCCCAAATGTTTTGGGCCGATACTGGTGGTTACTGACCCTTGGCTGTCCCTGGGCACTGCTTACCAGTCCCAGGGCCAGTGCTCTGTGTAAAATGGATATGCAAATTAGGCCAATTATAATTGCCAGTACCAACCTATCTATAAGTCCCTGGTATATTGTAGGGCATGTAGGTTTAGGGACCCCAGCATAAGTAGTGCACCTATAGGTGCACTACTGAGGTGCTCAGTGTCATTTTAAAGGCAGGCCTGCCTTGCTGGTTGTTTTTAAACTAAAGTTATATGCAAATTCGACTTTCAAATTGTAAGTACTCCCAAAGTCTTAAACTACCTTATTTTTACATATAAGTCACCCCTAGGGTGTGCCCTAAGTGCCTTAAGGGCTGGGTGCTATGTAACTATAAGCAGGAACCTTATAAAATTGTTTTTTTAAACCCTGGGGAGGTAAAATAGCCAAATTTGTTTTTCCCACATTGTAGTGAATGGGCTCTATAGGCTGGAATGGGGAGACTTTATTTTAATTAATAGAGTCCCAGTAGGAGCTAGATATTTCAAGTTTTGTATCACACTCTTTGTTATAATAAACCCCACAACTTGCCACTGTTGGATTTAATATAACTAGTTCAGGGAAAGAGTTTTAGAACTTGCCAACTTTAGCTCTGTAGTGCTCTTCTGTGATTGGCTAGCCTCTGGCAGCCAGGCCAGGCTGCCTTGATGAGGTGTGAAGTGGCCTGGGCTGAAAACAAAGAATGTGCCTGGGGGAGGAGATGTGCCTCAGCAGATGGAGTAAACAGGATGAGGGGGGAAGCAGCCAAACTGGACTTCAAAGGAGGGAAGAACATTTGGAACAGCTCAGGACTTCCCACATTTCCTGCAAAACCAGACAGCCAGGTGCCCTCTTGATTATATTAGGAGAGGGCGGAAGGGTGTGTTAAGGATTTTTAGCCACACCTGTGGGTGGGCTCAGCCAGACCTAACCTCCAAAATTCAGTTTCAGCCATTTTGGATTTTTATGGAATGTGGCTCCCAGGAAGTGGTCATCCAATGGGGATAGTGGTCTGCCTGTGATTGGACAGTTGCCCCCCCTCTCCTTTCCACTCCAGGAACAAGGATAAATATGACTGAGCCTGCATCCACACCTCAAGTCCCTACAAGGAACAATATCGGAAGAACGACTGCCTTGCTGGATCCCTGACCTGCACCTGGATACTGCAGTCTGAAGGACTGCACCAGCTGCACACTTGGGCTTTAACACAAGAAGGAATTTGTCTGACTTCAACTGGTTCAAGAAGGGACTCCCTGTTTGGTGCAGGTGAAATATAGCTAACCAGAGTCCCCTGCGTCAAATCCTGAAGAAACTGGCCAGCTGACCACTGTCAAGTGGTCATTTTTTAGTTTGAGCCAGGAGCATTCTGGGAGTTGGAGTCCCAGCCCTCAAGGAGCATCTCAGAGCTTCTGGAACCATGGGGTGAGCTGCCTAGAGAATCTTCAAAGAACTTCTGGAAGAAAATTCAGATGTTTAGAGAAATTTTGAGAACTTTTGGAAAAAAGCTCCATAAAGGGGCTGACCTGCCGTTGTGAGTCAAGCCAGCTTATGTTGACAGCAACCTGGCCTGACTTGCAGGTTCGTCCCACTGAAAAGTTCCAGAACTCTAGAGTTCCAGGATTTCACCGATGCTGCCGACTTGAAATTGGTTTGCTGTGGAGGGCCGTCCGACGTCAGAGAGAAAAAGCTCCAAAGAAGTGCAAAGTCCAAAAGTAAAAAGTTGACTGGGACCTCCCACACAGCGTATCCGAGGAGGGCTCCAGGGACTTCAGATCAAGATTCAGCTTTGGTCAGATTGAAGGTTTCCATCCTGAAAAATCAGTCTAACTCCAAAGGTAGAATTCTTCCATGAGGTCTCCTACAACACGTATCCGAAGAGGGCTCCAGGGATGTCGGACTGGATTGGTGACTTCGTCCTGCTGAGGAAAATCTTCAAGAAAAAGACTAAGGGCATCATTATGACTTTGGTGGTCTTTTGGGAAGACCACCACGGTGGCTATCGCCAAAAGACAGCCATGTGGCTGTTAATCTGGTAAACTGAAGGACGGAAAAGAGGCGGTTCCACCACCAGCACCGCCAGTCCGACTCAATTCCACCCGCCAAATTACCATCCACAAATCACCATTGGCGGTCTGACACGCGGCGGGCAGTCACAACTCACTTCTTCCAGAACACAATACCACATTGGATAGTTTGAATACCCCACACCTTGCACACATACTCAGACTAGACACACCTACTCTGCACTATATAAAACACCCCACTGTAGGAAAGTACCATCTTCCTTGGCATGTTACCCCCATTTTTACTTGTATGTCAGTATGCTTTTGCCTGTCTCACTGGGATCCTGCTGGTAAGGACACGAGTGCTCATAGTTTATTGCCTAATGTGTGTGTCTGTATAGTGCTTGAATGTGTCACTGATGCTCTGCTGATCAGAACCTCAGTGATTATGCTCTCTCTGCTTTTAAATTTGTCACTGTAGGCTAGTGACTTTATTTACCAATTTTATTTCACACACTGAACCACCCTTATAAGTCCCTAGTATATGGCACCTAGGTACCCAGGGCATTAGGGTTCCAGGAGATCCATATGGGCGGCAGCATTTCTTTTGCCACCCATAGGGAGCTCAGACAAACCCTTGCACAGGCCTGCCATTGCAGCCTGCATGAAATAACGCACATGTTATTTCACAGCCATTTTCACTGCACTAAAGTAACTTATGTCACCTATATGTCTAACCTTCACTTGCTGAAGGTAAGGTGCAAGGTTACTAAGTGTGAGGGCACCTTTGCACTAGCAAAGGTGCCCCCACATAGTTCATGGCCATTTCCCAGGACTTTGTGAGTGCGGGGACGCCATTAAACGTGTGCACTACATATAGGTCAATACCTATATGTAGCTTCACAATGGTAACTCCGAATATGGCTGTGTAACATGTCTAAGATCATAGAATTGTCTCTCCATTCCAAATCTTGTATTGGGGAGCCAATTCCATGCATCCTGGGGGCTCCAGCATGGATCCCCAGTACTGCCAAACCAGCTCACTGAGGCTTGCACTGCAGCTACAGCTGCTGTCACCTCACAGACAGGGTTCTGCCCTCCTGGGGTCTGTGCAGCTCAGTCACAGGAAGTCAGAACAAAGCATTTCCTCTGAGAACAGGGTGTTACACCCTCTCCCTTTGGAAATAGGTGTTAGAGGCTGGGGAGGAGTATCCTCCCCCAGCCTCTGGAAATGCTTTGAAGGGCACAGATGGTGCCCTCCTTGCATAAGCCAGTCTACACCGGTTCAGGGACCCCTTGTCCCCTGCTCTGGCGCAAAACTGGACAAAGGAAAGGGGAGTGACCACTCCCCTGTCCATCACCACCCTAGGGATGGTGCCCAGAGCTCCTCCAGTGTGTCCCAGACTTCAGCCATCTTGCTTTGCAAGGTGTGGGTGCACTCTGGAAGGCTCTGAGGGGCCAGTGCCAGCAGGTGACATCAGAAACCCCTCCTGAGAGGTCCTTCCCTGATAAGGTAGCCAATCCCCCTCTCAGGGTTATTTAGTGTCTCTCCTGTGGGTTCTCTTCAGATTCTGCGTGCAAGTTTCCTTCAGGAATCCTCTGCAACTACTACTTCATCCTCTGACCTCAGATCAACTGCAGCCTGCTCCAGGAACCACTGTAACAGCAACAGAGTATCCACAAGGGATACTTTTCTTCTGCAACTTCAGCTGCAGCCAGCAACTGCAACAGTTTCCATGGTGTGCACGCTCTGGGGACTCCCTGTCTTCATCCTGCACCAGAAGGACCGAAGAAATCTCCCGTGGGGTGACGGAGTCACTCCCCAGCTCACGCAGGCACCTTCCAAGATGACGACCGGTACCCTTGGACTCCTCTCACAGCGATGAGCATGCTCCTAAGGACACAGAGGGTGGACTCCATTGATATAGACTGTCCTGAGGTCCTGCTGATGCAATTTGGAGGAGGTAAGACCTTGCCTTCCCTGAGAGCGACGGTACCCCTGTGCACTGCGTCTTCTTTACCTCCTGAGGCCTCTGTGCACAATTCAAAAAATTCCTTCATGCACAGCCTGGCCCAGGTACCCAGCACTCCCTCCTATGATGCTCAACTCACTGAGTTGCTCTCCGGTGGCCTGGGACCTTCCTTTATTGTGCTGCACCAACTGTGTTTTGCACATCCTTTGTCGCTGTGTCCTGGGAATCCTGTGGGTGCTGTCTCTCATCCTGAGGGCTCCCTAAAGTACTGAGAGCCTCCTTTTCCTCCTCATACAGAGTTGAGACCCCCAGGCCCCTCCTAGGTCCAGCCAGCGCCATCTTGACACAAAAAACACTTTTGTCGTAACCAAGGCTTGTTGGTGACTTCCAACACGAAATTACATCTGCATCCATCTTCATGTTGTGGGACATCCTTTGCATCATGCAGCAACCCGCTAGCATCTTCCTAGGGTGCATTCCTGCAATCCCCGTCCATCCAGGGACTCTTCTTTTGCACCTGCTTCTGGGTTGGCAGGGGCTCCTGTCCTTCCTGGAACTTCTTTCGACTCCTGGACTTAGTCCCCTTCTTTTGCAGGTCTTTAGGTCCAGGAATCCAGCAGTTGTTGTTTGCAGACTTGTTTGGTTACTGCAATATCCCAATCACGAAGTGTACTGTGTCCTGAGGAAACTTGCAGTACTTTACTCCTGCTTTTCTGGGCTCTGGGGTGGGGTAATTTAGTTAGCTTTACTGTATTCTTACTCTCACAGCGATTCTGCAAACACTACATTTGTCTAGGGGGGAGTTCGTGATTCGTATTTCACTTTCTTAGTATAAGGTTTGTGTTGCCCCTAGACCTATTTTCTCCCATTGTATTCCATAGCATTTGCTATTGTTTGCATTATCCTATGACTAATTACTTGTCTAATTTTGATGTCTAGAGTATATATTATGTATAATACGTACCTCCAGAAGGAGTATTGTCTCTAAGATATTTTTGGTACTGTGTCACCCAAATAAATACCTTTATTTTTGGTAACACTGAGTATTGTGTTTACTTGTGTATAAGTACAGTGTAACTATAAGTGGTATTGCATGAGCTTTGCATGTCTCCTAGTTCAGCCTAAGCTGCTCTGCTATAGCTACCTCTATCATCCTAAGCTGCTAGAACACTACTACTTCACCAATAAGGGATAACTGGACCTGGTAAAAGGTGTAAGTACTCAAGGTACCCCCTACAAACCAGGCCAGCCTCCTACACCTACACAACCCACAATCCTTTGCATCTAGAACATCAAACACATACACCGAGAAGGCACAAATATTAAAAATATTAAAATTAGCTCTTGTACACTATAGGCACACAAACACATTTCACTCAGCACACCCCCACATCATCACAACTATCACAATACACACATCACTAGCACACACAATCCTCTACAACCGTCTTCAACTCACAGCAGAGCACCCACACCATACCACACCAATTACCCAACACTGCACCCTTACTCTCACAACACCCCTATACACTGTCTACACAACCATGTCCCCACGAAAACACCCCTGTATCACAGATGATGAGTTGAGGATCATGGTGGATCAAATTGTCAGGGTAGAGCTACACCTTTTGGGAGCACAGGACCAACAAACATCTATTGCCAGGAAAATGGAGTTGTGGCAAAGCATAGTTGACAGGGTCAATTCTGTAGGCAGTCATCATCACACAAGGGAGGACATCAGGAAGAGATGGAATGACCTACAGGGGAAGGTGCACTCTATGCCATCCAGGCACCAGATAGCCGTACAGAAGACTGGAGGTGGGCCCCCCTCTCCCTCCCCCTACCTTTACATCATGGGAAGAGAAGGCCTTAGACGGACTGCACCCAGAGGGTCTCTCAAGCATACTGGGGGGACTGGAGTATGGTAAGTACCCACAACGTTTATGTCACACAATTTTCTTGTCCTGCATGCTCCCACACCACCCAGTATCACCCATTTTCACAATATAAGCACCTACACCTCTCACCAAATCACCTAATACCCCTCTCTGGCATGCCCCTTTCCACTGAGCCCAATTGCCCTCACAGCCCTTGGAAATGGCATATTAACTTCAGGTCAATGATATCACTACGACTCCCAGAATGCACTAACCCATCATTATGAAAACCAGGAATGTGCACAATACATAACATGTAATGCATGTACAGCTCAATTGCAATCTATACCATCTAGATTGTTCCATTGTAGATCAGTACATGGCAATGACAGCAATGAAATGGCACGCTCACAATAGCAGAAAACGCAAAACACAGCTACAGCTGAGTGACCATTCCTACTGGCCACAGATCAAACTTCCAAAACCAAGAATAGACTGACCTAGTTTGGAAAAGAAGAAGGCCGAGCCGAAGCACATGCCCAACATCTATATACAGGACAATTTCCCTTGCATACCTACATACTGTGTTCCCACTAGGACACCTTTGTCCATTGTGCATCTCTTATGTGTGACATCTAGCAATCCTGACTATTCACCAGTTAACATAGGTGAAGAGTAATGTTGAAATTGAAAATAAGATATCCCATCTGCCATGCAACATATACCATCCTAGTACAACAACTCAAAACATAGAGCATGGAAATCTAGTCACAGAGTTGTATGTGAAATGAAGGTATGATGTGCAGCTGCTCTCAATGTCATTGCAGGAAATAATTTCAGGCCATGGTCTGCATTTCATACAAATGCAAGTAAACACATTATGAGCTCAACTCTGTGTCTCATTCCCTCCACAGGTAACCTTACTATTGCCACCATGGAAAGGATACCTGAGATGGTCAGTGTCCCTCAGGATGAGGGCCCCAGTGAGGACAACAGCTTTGGATGTCTGGACACTGACGAACAACCTGACCCATTCGGATTACCTGGTCAGTCGATGACTCTCAGCCTCGCCCTCCCCACAGCAACTCCTACTAACCCTGTAGCATCAACATCACAGGTAACCATTCATGCTCAAATCTGTGTCCAAACAGCAGTGTCTTCCATCCTATAACCCAAGTACAGGTACCTGAGTCTCCTGTTGTGACCCCAGACAATGATGGACCTGCAACCACTGGAAGTGGGTAAACTGTGCTAGGAGCACAGGCACATGGGAGTAGAATATGTGGAAGGAGTGTTGTGAGCTTGAGGATGGGGCCACAAAGGGACAACACTGACCAGGAAACCATCTGCCAAGTCCTGGGAGCATACCAAATATCTCAAGACAGGATGGGCCAAATCATCACAATGTTGGGTGAAATCAAAGGCAGCAGTGGGACCACCACCAGGAAGTCATTCAGCAGTGGCAGGAACAAGATGCCCACATGGCTATCATTGCAGTGCTCCTAAAGAACATCAATACCACCCTGATTATTTTCTCCTCACAACATCAGCCACCTTCCACTAGCAATGTAGCTTCTGCCCCTTCATTATCAGTGGATGCTAGTGGAATGGAGGCCTTGCAGGAGATCCTCATGTCTCAGACACCTATTCTTCTGTAGCTGAAGAACCCCCCAGCAAATGTGGAAGTCCACCCAGACATCCAGCAGGAACAGATGCCAAGACCAAACCAACTGCCAGGACGTGAACCTCTCCTGATTAGTCCCCCTTTTGTGCCACAGATACACCCTGTTGACTGTTCTGAAACCTAACTCCATTTTCCCATGGTGCAAAGACACTGGGCTTGTGTTACCAACTAGTGTAGCAGCTACCCTAATGAAATCATCCATCATGACTTCACTCATCACTGTTATGTATATATTTGTCAGTATTATGTTTACACTTTAATCTTTCCATGCACAATACAACATATTTAACCACAGGTACTGTGTATGTGTCCTTTATAATCCATTCAGAATAGTAATGAATGCCTATTTGTTTGTGGTAAACCCCTACCCCGCAGTCTCGAACAGACATTGTAATAAATATCAAATGGAGACACCTTCAGCAGGGGACTCTGAACAGCAGAAATGTCACAGGACAGATGTTAAATTGGTCTAAATCCAGGTCAATACAAAAGTATAGTCAATAATGCAAACAACACACAAAGCATGACAGAGTGTACCACCAGGATGTATGCAATGCTGTCATAAAATGCATAGACACAGGATACAGAAGTCAGGTTCATGGTAATCTAACTTCATAGCAAGACCTAACTAATAGCTCCTCTGTATGACCTGGTATAGGCTCTTCACATATCCATGCCATTGTTCATAATTCACATATTCCATGGAACATATAAAGATCAGAACAGAGGAACCCAGTATTGAAAGCATACACAAACATTGGTCCCATACCTGCAAGGTAGTCACTCACCTATGTTAGGCTAAATTGACATGCACCTTGGACTGCAAAGTCAGAACAATATGAAACTATGGGGCATATTTATACTCTTTTTTTTTGACGCAATTCCGACGCAAAACTAACTCCATATTTATACTTTGGCGTTAGACGCGTCTAGCGCCAAAGTCCATGGAGTTCGCGTAATTTTTTAGCGTGGACACCTACTTTGCGTTAATGATATGCAAGGTAGGCGTTCCCGTCTAAAAAATTGACTCCGAGGCATGTGCGCCGTATTTACACTCCCGGGCAAAACTCACGCCCGGGAGTGGGCGGGTAAAAAAAAATGACGTCCAGCCGCTTTTGCGCCGTTTTTTAGCGCCTGGTCAGGGCAGGCGTTAAGGGACCTTTGGGCTCGGAAGGAGCCCAGAGGTGCCCTCCCATGCCCCCAGGGACACCCCCTGCCACCCTTGCCCACCCCAGGAGGACACCCAAGGCTGGAGGGACCCATCCCAGGGCCATTAAGGTAAGTTCAGGTAAGTATGTTATTTTTTATTTTTTTGTGGCATAGGGGGGCCTGATTTGTGCCCCCCTACATGCCACTATGCCCAATGACCATGCCCAGGGGACAGAAGTCCCCTGGGCATGGCCATTGGGCAAGGGGGCATGACTCCTGTCTTTGCTAAGACAGGAGTCATTTCAATGGGGGTTGGGAGTTGAAAAAAATTGCGCAAATCGGGTTGAGGCGGAAAATTTGCCTCAGCCTGACTTGCCCCATTTTTTGGCGCCCAAGCTCCATATTCCCCTACGCCGGCGTTGCCTGGTGTACGTCATTTTTTTTCACGCACACCAAGCAGCGCCGGCGGCTAACGCCGGCTAACGTCATTGAATAAATACGGCGCCCGCATGGCGCTTCAGAATGGCGTTAGCCGGCGCTAATTTTTTTGACGCAAAACTGCGTTAGCGCAGTTTTGCGTCAAAAAGTATAAATATGGCCCTATGTACAATGGTGATCACAATTTACTCCACCAATAGTGGGTAAGAGGTTATGATCCAACCTCAACACATGTGCCAGACACCCCTCTAGACATGATACACCATTTGACATACTTCCCCACCCTACAGGTGAAAGAAGAGGAGAAACCATTTACCACCCTAATCTTATGATGGTTAAACCATTAACCTTACACCCCATTTACACTAAACCTATATCACCAGGTATCTGTCATGTACACCTCTCATGTCTGTCAGCAAGTCCCAGCTGCTTCTGACACAGTATTCCTCAAGCCAAGGTTGCAGACCCAAACAGGTCCCAGGCATATCTGTGAGTGAAAGGGAAAGAGGATAGGACATTGCACACAACACACTTCAGATCTGTAAATACTGCACCAGAAGTGTAACTTAGCATCTACAACAACACGATATGTGAATAGAGAAGAATCTTTCCTGTACACAATAAAAACTTGCAGTCTGCATTCACAACTCACACGTAGGCATTGGAGCCAATTACACCCTCACAGAAGAAGCACGTAAGGAGGTCTGATGCCAATAATAAACATCTGGTTGCACACAAACAACTGTACAATAGGTCTATTTTATATACCTGTGTGCCAGTTGAAATGTTAGTTGATGAAATCAGCCCTAGAGTCACCTGCTCCTTCTTCCTCTGGCTCTTCATCACTTGGCAATTCAGTGTTACCAGCCACAGCTTCAGCTGCCTCCCCCTCATCTGCTATCAATGGTATTTGATGTCTCGGCTCGATTGTAGAGCATGCAGCAAGCAACTATTATCTGACATACCTTGTGGGGCAAATAGAGGAGGACACCTCCAGATAAGTCCAGGCACCTAAATCTTGCCTTTAGGTGGACAAATGAAATGTCCGCTCAACTACACGCATGTCCTCCCATCCCGTGGGCCTCATTGTAGCTGACTTCCCCTGGCATGGTTGGGTACCTCACTGTTGTCAACAGCCAAGGCAGGTTTGGATAGCCAGAGTCACCTGTTAACACAATATGAAAACAACACAAACATGTATGTCTGACATGCTGTAATGTGATGGCAGGAGACGTAAATCGCAGATACACAGTTCCATGGTAACATGCCAACCAACCAGGCCCTCTCTGTGGAGAGTTGTGTCAAAAGAAGTGGGGCATTGCTGTTACGCATGATGAATGAATCATGCACAGATCGAGGATACTTGGCTGTGACTTGTAAGATGTACTGGTCTTCCAAACACACCACTTGAATGTTGATTGAGTGGTAGTTCTTCCTGTTCCTATACACCTGTTAATTTGTACTGGGAGGGACCAAGGCTACATGGGTGCCATCAATGGCTCCTGCCACATGTGGAATGTGTCCCAGCTCATAAAACTCTGGCTTCACATAGGCCAAATCCACTCTATGAGGAAACCTGATGTAGCTGCCCAGGTGTTTCAACAATGCACACAGTACATCCTTCAAAACCAGACTGAACATGGTCTGACATATCCCTGCTGTAAGAGCCACTGTATTCTGGAAGGGCCCTGTGGCCAAGAAGTGTAGCACTGACAAAACTTGAACAATGGAAGGTATGCTATAGAGATTGCGAATGGCAGGCATCAGATCTGGCTCAAATAATAACATAGATCCATGATGGTATGATGATTCAGACGATAAATCTGTACGACATGCCTTTCCTCCATGGTGTACAGGTCTACTAGTGGTCAGTACACTGGTGGTTGTCTTACTCTCCTCATGGCAGGATAACTAGGTGAAAAAAGTAAACATAGTATGAGAAATGTAGAATGCATTCATCTAATACAGCTTTTTACATGCCTCTCACCTAACAGCTGTCAAGATGGCTACTATGTGTGACATATACAGTACTGCACATAGCTATGTATCCTGTTAGATCCTCCTTGTTGCACATAGGCTAATAAAACAATGGGCTAATACTTTTGTAACTACTGTAACTGTCAATGTGTGAAAGATGTAGCACTTATACATAATCACACATATATCGGGATTTATTTGTTCTATTCCATCAAATAGTAACATCTGAGTAGCTGTTCAGCGCTATCACTACATGTCCTCACACAGCACAACTTATCTTGCACATATTCACCATATGTCACCCAAACTGGAGGGCAGTACATACAGATGTACAGCACTAAAGGGGGTGAAGTATAAGACTCAGATTTTGGAACAGCACCATACGTGGCGTGCTCAAAACGGCAGGCGCCTGACCTACTGTACTGGACAGGGAGAAGTGACCTAAGTCCACTGGCAGAAGTCATCATGGCGGTAGGCGTGTAACTAGCCATTGGAAGACCTTGCTGCCTTTGGTGGCGTAGGGCCAATGGCGATGTCTGCCCATGATGATGGTCATGTACGTGGCGGCCGTGACCACCATCCTCTGCACTTTTTCTCACTTGACTCCTGACACTGCTGCCAACAAGACCTCCACTAACTGAGCTGCTGTGTACTGCCTCTAGAGGCCACCATGCCAAATCCTACAGGTGATAGGGCCCCAGCCTTCACCCCGTGGAGCTAGACAAGCTAGTGGAGGAGGTCCTACCCCTCGATTAACAGCTAAATGGAGCACCAGAGGAGCAGGTGAGTCCAATGCCATAGCAATGTGTGATAGGTGTTGTGTCATACAGTGTACCGTTGGAGAGAACTTGTCAAGTTGTTGATGCATGCAGATGGTATATTGTAGAGGCATGTGAGCTGAAAGGAATGCTTATGTGTGCCAACATGATGTGAGTGATGTGTACTGTGCTATCCCATTGGTATGGTGCATATCAACATGACTTTCTCCTTTTGTCTGTGTCATCCATGCAGATCAACACCCATCAGAAGAAGGTGATTTGGTGTGCCATCACAAAGCAGGTGCAGACCCTGGGGGGTCCACACCTGTCAGAGCACCCATTGTAGAAAGCAGTGAAAGGACCTGAGATGCTGGGCCCAGAAGACCTCTGAGACCCAGCTGGGGATGTCCTTCCAATGCGGGAGGGGTGCCGTTCGGACCCTGACCCCCTAATGGCCTCCATTTTGGTGGTAGCCTACCCTGGCATTTGAGGGCAGCCACAAGGGAGTAAATACTGACTAAATCCATGTACTTTACTCTGTTAGTTTGATGTATGCTGTCTCAGTATAGCAGAAATGACAATGTAGTAGGTGCTATATGTATGTTGACTAATGTTGACTAGTTGCCATTTTCAAAAATGTTGACCTTGCCTTTGGAATGTGCATGGTAGCATGTTAATCATCTGTGTCCAGCAATATGTATGACTGCATGTGGAGATGCACATGTGACTGAGGCAAATGTGTTCCTCTTCCCAGCCATATAAATGTCAGTAAGGTGCATTATCATTCTTTCCATCTAGTTTTACCAGGTTCAATAATCCTATTGCTGTTTCATGTACCTCTGAGGTGTTATACCACTCCCATTACAATTGATCAGCTCTATGTGCAACATTGGCCCTGAACTATAACACACAGGATCAAGTTAAGCAGTATCCAGAAACAGTTGTATACTTTGTATGACACAGGCATCCCATTCATGCAATTGTTATGACCAATATAGTGCTGTACATATGTGATTTGAGGAGGTGTCCCCATAGTCAACTCAAAATCACACAGTGGGGTATGAGGAGTTTGTAATGGGTGGACCTCCAACAATGGGGGATTCATGTTGTGTTTTAGCCCTTTACATTTCTTGCCATTACAATGACATGTGAACATATAATTTGTGTCCCAATGTCTTTTTTGTAGATGAGGTAAGTGGCTCAGCAGTTTTACCATTGTACAATGTGCTTTGTCCATGCTAGATATGCCAATCCCATACCTATAAGAGTGCTATACATAGTATTACCTGCCTACATCATGTCTCAAAGATACCTGGTGGTCGATACTGCATAGTGGTCTAATCATCGCTATACTTTCTTTAGCTGATGTGCCCTGTTTGGAGAGATTTTGGTCTCACCTCTATTGAGCCACATATATAGGTTTAGCTACACATCCATGTCACTAACACATGTTGTTGTAGTGGGATATGTAGTCAGTTACCTAGCAGTCGTGTAGGTGCTTGTGTCAATCATGTGTACATAGCTTTTCAGTGGGGTAAGTGTTGTGTCATTACTTTTCTCGTGGGTAGCATGTTAGGTCAGCTGTAAGTGAAGTATGTGTAAACATGTGATGCTGTGGCTCAGATTCAGCATGTCAGGTGAAATGGTATGATCACTCATCTCCATGGTTGGTTGTAGTAACTATGCTCTCTGTGATTGTCTGTGGATGTATCATGGGTGTTAGGTAGCCCACTATTCTAGTATGAAGACATGGAATACTTGTCAATGTCTGTGAAAAGTGACTGCAGTAAATCCTGTTAAATTTGAAACATATATTGACATTGCTGTTCTCCTGACAGGGAAGATTTACTTGTGATGGACACTATAAGGGACTGCCACATGTTGTCTATACATCGGTGTATGTAGCCATTGTGTCAGGTATGTACACAAGGATGAGCTAGGCATGTGAATTGAAGGTTAGGTGCTGTCTTGTATGTTATGAGAAATGACATTCCTTGCATGGAACATGACTTTTGGTGATGGACTAGGTTGGTGTGTAGTCTGGGTAGGCATGTATAGGAATTATCTTTCAACTGCATTACCTTTGACTGATAATTTGAAGGACAGTGATGTGCTGTAAGGTGATGAACTATGTGGTTTGGCTAGGTCATGATGACCATGCTGCATTTGAGTTACAGGTGATTTGATAGAATGGTATAGTGGTGTTCAAATACTTTCCCTATGATTTTGTTGGCCAATTGACAAATGGGGTAGTTTGATTTATCATATTTGGACATGGTGTGGGATCTGAGGGTTTTAAATTGCAACTTCCCTGTCAGGAGAAGTATACTTACAGTTGTAAATGTTATAATGTGTGTATGTAAAGGATATGATGACCCTCTCTCTTGATCTCTCTCCCTCCATTCCTCTCTGTTTATGTGCATCAGCATCAGTAGGCAAAGGAGACGGGCACAGTTGAGTGGGGATGCTGCCTGCCATGGGGCCCTGAGTGTTGAAACCACCGACAGCGACCCAGTGGCCCAGAGGATGAGAGGAGTACCACCGGGGAGACAGGAGTGACATAAACATCCTCGGAATCCTCCTTCTGTGGCCATTCTCTGGCAGTGACGGACCCATCTTGTACCACCCCAAAACCATCTCTGTCCAACACCCCCTTACTACCACTGCCCTCCCTGTAGCTCTTCTCTCAGTTGTCGATGCCCGCTCACCCAAGAGGGTGAGGAGGCTATTGTCCTCCTGAGGTCGATCTCTGTGGGTCAGTCGACCATCGTGAATGCCATCCAGGGACTTTCAACTCAAGTGCAACAGTGTAAAGCATTCCTGGAGGGCATTCACGGTGTACTGGCTGGCCTACAGAGATCCTTTCAGGCTCTGGCCTCCACACTGACAGCAGCCAGTCCCCCTTTGTTTTCCATCCACTTTCCACCTTCTTCTTGCTCTTTCCAATTCCAAACCCCTCTTCCCCGAACACACCCAAATTGCACAGACAGACAAACATGCATCCACCTCAACATCCAAGGGTAGCTCAGTCAAACACAAGCACCACAGGACATACCAACAGCATGCACACAAGCCATATCCACCTACAGGCCCTTCAACAGTTAACCTGCCCTGAGACCCCGCACTACTTCCAGTATCACCGACACAATCCGAAATACACCTGCAGTCACCACATCAATATCCACAGATCCAGCCATCTTACCCACAGACATCATGAGAGCAGACCCTTAGACATTCACTCCAGTCACCACATCTGTAGACACCACTACCACACACAAGACTACATGCAGCACATCCACCATACCTGTAATCACCACCCCAACAGACAGTCACCCATTCACCATGGCATCTCCCAGTACCTCTCCTCCCTCCTTCCAAGACACATAAACGCCCACACTCACCTACCCAGCAGACATCCACCACCCAAACTCTTTTGCCATGATCGTCCCTGTATGTCAAAGAAAGCTTTCCTCTTGGAGTTGTCCCTTTTCCCTACTCCTTTCCTACCCTGTGATACCCCCAAATGGTCTGTGTTCCTCCCCAAGTCTGGCCCTTCCAGCTCTCAGAACTCCCCTGTCCCTCCTGGTAGTACCCATGCTCCTCCCCACTAAGAAGTCAACCCCTCCCAAAAGTACCCATGCTTCTCCAAAGCTTCACTCTAAGCCCCCCTCCCAAACCTAAACCCAAAAGTCCCACTCTGAATCCTAAGCCCAACCCCACCCTTGCCCCCAAATCCCTGAGGCGCCTGCCTTCTCCTTTGATACACTTACATGTGGAGGTTACATGGCAGTCAGGAGTCAAGTTGGGGGCACAAACGTGTTCTACGAGTGCATGTCTACTAGTGGTCAGTACACTGGTGGTTGTCCTACTCTCCTACTGGCAGGATAACTAGGTTAAAAAAAGTAAACATAGTATGAGAAATGCAGAATGCATTCATCTAATACAGCTATTTACATGCCTCTCACCTAACAGTTGTCTAGATGGCTACTATGTATGACATATACAGAACCGCACATAGCTATGTATCCTATTAGATCCTCCTTGTTGCACATAGGCAAATAGTACAATGGGCTAATACTTTTGTAACTACTGTAACTGTCAATGTGTGAAAGATGTAGCACTTATACATAAAGCACACATATATCGGGATTTATTTGTTCTATTCCATCAAATAGTAACATCTGAGTAGCTGTTCAGTGCTATCACTACATGTCCTCACACAGCACAACTAATCTTGCACATATGCACCATATGTCACCCAAACTGGAGGGCAGTACATACAGATGTACAGCACTAAAGGGGGTGAAGTATAAGACTCAGATTTTGGAACAGCACCATACGTGGCGTGCTCAAAACAGCAGGCGCCTGACCTACTGTACTGGACAGGAAGAAGTGACCTAAGTCCGCTGGCAGAAGTCATCATGGCGGTAGGAGTGTAACTAGCCATTGGAAGACCTTGCTGCCTTTGGTGGCGTAGGGCCAATGGCGATATCTGCCCATGATGATGGTCATGTACGTGGCGGCCGTGACCACCATCCTCTGCACTTTTTCTCACTTGACTCCTGACACTGCTGCCAGCAAGACCTCCACTAACTGAGCTGCTGTGTACTGCCTCTAGAGGCCACCATGCCACATCCTACAGGTGATAGGGCCCCAGCCTTCACCCCGAGGAGCTAGACAAGCTAGTGGAGGAGGTCCTACCCCTCGATTAACAGCTAAATGGACCACCAGAGGAGCAGGTGAGTCCAATGCCATTGCAATGTGTGATAGGTGTTGTGTCATACAGTGTACAGTTGGTGAGAACTTGTCAAGTTGTTGATGCATGCAGATGGTATATTGTAGAGGCATGTGAGCTGAATGGAATGGTTATGTGTGCCAACATGATGTGAGTGATGTGTACTGTGCCCTCCTATTGGTATGGTGCATATCAATATGACTTTCTCCTTTTGTCTGTGTCATCCATGCAGATCAACACCCATCAGAAGAAGGTGATTTGGTGTGCCATCACAAAGCAGGTGCGGACCCTGGGGGGTCCACACCTGTCAGAGCACCCATTGTAGAAAGCAGTGGAAGGACCTGAGATGCTGGGCCCAGAAGACCTCTGAGGCCCAGCTGGGGATGTCCTTCCAATGCGGGAGGGGTGCCCTTCGGACCCTGACCCCCTAATGGCCTCCATTTTGGTGGTAGCCTACCATGGCATTTGAGGGCAGCCACAAGGGAGTAAGTACTGACTAAATCCATTTACTTTACTCTCTTAGTTTGATGTATGCTGTCTCAGTATAGCAGCAATGACAATGTAGTAGGTGCTACATGTATGTTGACTAATGTTGACTAGTTGCCATTTTCAAAAATTTTGACCTTGCCTTTGGGATGTGCATGGTAGCATGTAAATCATCTGTGTCCAGCAATATGTATGACTGCATGTGGAGATGCACATGTGACTGAGGCAAATGTGTTCCTCTTCCCAGCCAAATAAATGTCAGTAAGGTGCATTATCATTCTTTCCATCTAGTTTTATCAGGTTCAATAATCCTATTGCTGTTTCATGTACCTCTGAGGTGTTATAACACTCCCATTACAATTGATCAGCTCTATGTGCAACATTGTCCCTGAACTATAACACACAGGATCAAGTTAAGCAGTATCCAGAAACAGTTGTATACTTTATATGACACAGGCATCCCATTCATGCAATTGTTATGACCAATATAGTGCTGTACATATGTGATTTGAGGAGGTGTCCCCATAGTCAACTCAAAATCACACAGTGGGGTATGAGGAGTTTGTAATGGGTGGACCTCCAACAATGGGGGATTCATGTTGTGTTTTAGCCCTTTACATTTCTCACAATTACAATGACATGTGAACATATAATTTGTGTCCCAATGTCTTTGTTGTAGATGAGGTAAGTGGCTCGGCAGTTTTACCATTGTACAATGTGCTTTGTCCATGCTAGATATGCCAATGCCATACCTATAAGAGTGCTATACATAGTATTACCTGCCTACATCATGTCTCAAAGATACCTGGTGGCCGATACTGCATAGTGGTCTAATCATCGCTATACTTTCTTTAGCTGATGTGCCCTGTTTGGAGAGATTTTGGTCTCACCTCTATTGAGCCACATATATAGGTTTAGCTATACATCCATGTCACTAACACATTTTGTTGTAGTGGGATATGTAGTCAGTTACCTAGCAGTCGTGTAGGTGCGTGTGTCAATCATGTGTACATAGCTTTTCAGTGGGGTGAGTGTTGTGTCATTACTTTTCTCGTGGGTAGCAAGTTAGGTCAGCTGTAAGTGAAGTATGTGTAAACATGTGATGCTGTGGCTCAGATTCAGCATGTCAGGTGAAATGGTATGATCACTCATAAGATTTGGTCTCATCTCCATGGTTGGTTGTAGTAACTATGCTCTCTGTGATTGTCTGTGGATGTATCATGGGTGTTAGGTAGCCCACTATTCTAGTATGAAGACATGGTATACTTGTCAAAGTCTGTGAAAAGTGACTGCAGTAAATCCTGTCAAATTTGAAACATGTATTGACATTGCTGTTCTCCTGACATGGAAGATTTACTTGTGATGGACACTATAAGGGACTGCCACATGTTGTCTATACATCGGTGTATGTAGCCATTGTGTCAGGTATGTGCAAAAGGATGAGCTAGGCATGTGAATTGAGGGTTAGGTGCTGACTTGTATGTTATGAGAAATGACATTCCTTGCATGGAACATGACTTTTGGTGACGAACTAGGTTGGTATGTAGTCTGGGTAGGCATGTATTGGAATTATCTGTCAACTGCATTACCTTTGACTGATAACTTGAAGGACAGTGATGTGCTGTAAGGTGATGAACTATGTGGTTTGGCTAGGTCATGATGACCATGCTGCCTTTGAGTTACAGGAGATTTGATAGAATGGTATAGTGGTGTTCAAATACTTTCCCTATGATTTTATTGGCCAGTTGACAAATGGGGTAGTTTGATTTATCATATTTGGACATGGTGTGGGATCTGAGGGTTTTAAATTGCAACTTCCCTGTCAGGAGAAGTATACTTACAGTTGTACATGTTATAATGTGTGTATGTAAAAGATATGATGACCCTCTCTCTTGATCTCTCTCCCTCCATTCCTCTCTGTGTATGTGCATCAGCATCAGTAGGCAAAGGAGACGGGCACAGTTGAGTGGGGATGTTGCCTGCCATGGGGCCCTGAGTTTTGAAACCACCGACAGCGACCCAGTGGCCCAGAGGGTGAGAGGATTACCACCGGGAGACAGGAGTGACATAAACATCCTCGGAATCCTCCTTCTGTGGCCATTCTCTGGCAGTGACGGACCCATCTTGTACCACCCCAAAACCATCTCTGTCCGCCACCCCCTTTCTACCACCTCCCTCCCTGTAGCTCCCCTCTCAGTTGTCCATGCCCGCTCACCCAAGAGGGTGAGGAGGCTATTATCCTCCTGAGGTCGATCTCTGTGGGTCAGTCGACCATCGTGAATGCCATCCAGGGACTTTCAGCTCAAGTGCAACAGTGTAAAGCATTCCTGGAGGGCATTCACGGTGTACTGGCTGGCCTACAGAGTTCCTTTCAGGCTCTGGCCTCTACACTGACAGCAGCCAGTCCCCCTTTGTTTTCCATCCACTTTCCACCTTCTTCTTGCTCTTTCCAATTCCAAACCCCTCTTCCCCGAACCCACCCAAATTGCACAGACAGACAAACATGCATCCACCTCAACATCCAAGGGTAGCTCAGTCAAACACAAGCACCACAGGACATACCAACAGCATGCACACAAGCTATATCCACCTACAGGCCCTTCAACAGTTGACCTGCCCTAATACCCCGCACTACCTCCAGTATCACTGACACAATCCCAAATACACCTGCAGACACCACATCAATATCCACAGATCCAGCCATCTTACCCACAGACATCATGAGAGCAGACCCTTAGACATTCACTCCAGTCACCACATCTGTAGACACCACTACCACAAACAAGACTACATGCAGCACATCCACCATACCTGCAATCACCACCCCAACAGACAGTTACCCATTCACCATGGCATCTCACAGTACCTCTACCTCCCTCCTTCCAAGACACTTAAACGCCCACACTCACCTACCCAGCAGACATCCTCCACCCAAACTCTTTTGCCATGATCATCCCTGTATGTCAAAGAAAGCTTTCCTCTTGGAGTTGTCCCTTTTCCCTACTCCTTTCCTACCCTGTGATACCACCAAATGGTCTGTGTTCCTCCCCAAGTCTGGCCCTTCCAGCTCTCAGAACTCCCCTGCCCCTCCTGGTAGTACCCATGCTCCTCCCCACAAAGAAGTCAACCCCTCCCAAAAGTACCCATGCCTCTCCAAAGCCTCAACCTAAGCCCCCCTCCCAAACCTAAACCCAAAAGTCCCACTATGAATCCTAAGCCCAACCCCACCCTTGCCCCCAAATCCCTGAGGCGCCTGCCTTCTCCTTTGATACACCTACATGTGGAGGTTACATGGCAGTCAGGAGTCAAGTTGGGGGCACAAACGTGTTCTACCAGTGCATGTCTACTAGTGGTCAGTACACTGGTGGTTGTCTTACTCTCCTCATGGCAGGATAACTAGGTGAAAAAAGTAAACATAGTATGAGAAATGCAGAATGCATTCATCTAATACAGCTATTTACATGCCTCTCACCTAACAGCTGTCAAGATGGCTACTATGTGTGACATATACAGTACCGAACATTGCTATGTATCCTATTAGATCCTCCTTTTTGCACATAGGCAAATAGTACAATGGGCTAATACTTTTGTAACTACTGTAACTGTCAATGTGTGAAAGATGTAGCACTTATACATAAAGCACACATATATCGGGCCTTATTTGTTCTATTCCATCAAATAGTAACATCTGAGTAGCTGTTCAGCGCTATCACTACATGTCCTCACACAGCACAACTTATCTTGCACTTATGCACCATATGTCACCCAAACTGGAGGGCAGTACATACAGATGTACAGCACTAAAGGGGGTGAAGTATAAGACTCAGATTTGGGAACAGCACCACACGTGATGTGTTCAAAACGGCAGGCGCCTGACCTACTGTACTGGACAGGAAGAAGTGACCTAAGTCCGCTGGCAGAAGTCATCATGGCGGTAGGTGTGTAACTAGCCATTGGAAGACCTTGCTGCCTTTGGTGGCGTAGGGCCAATGGCGATGTCTGCCCATGATGATGGTCATGTACGTGGCGGCCGTGACCACCATCCTCTGCACTTTTTCTCACTTGACTCCTGACACTGCTGCCAGCAAGACTTCCACTAACTGAGCTGCTGTGTACTGCCTCTAGAGGCCACCATGCCACATCCTACAGCTGATAGGGCCCCAGCCTTCACCCAGAGGAGCTAGACAAGCTAGTGGAGGAGGTCCTACCCCTCGATTAACAGCTAAATGGAGCACCAGAGGAGCAGGTGAGTCCAATGCCATAGCAATGTGTGATAGGTGTTGTGTCATACAGTGTACCGTTGGTGAGAACTTGTCAAGTTGTTGATGCATGCAGATGGTATATTGTAGAGGCATGTGAGCTGAAAGGAATGGTTATGTGTGCCAACATGATGTGAGTGATGTGTACTGTGCCCTCCTATTGGTATGGTGTATATCAACATGACTTTCTCCTTTTGTCTGTGTCATCCATACAGATCAACACCCATCAGAAGAAGGTGATTTGGTGTGCCATCACAAAGCAGGTGCGGACCCTGGGGGGTCCACACCTGTCAGAGCACCCATTGTAGAAAGCAGTGTAAGGACCTGAGATGCTGGGCCCAGAAGAGCTCTGAGGCCCAGCTGGGGATGTCCTTCCAATGCGGGAGGGGTGCCCTTCGGACCCTGACCCCCTAACGGCCTCCATTTTGGTGGTAGCCTACCATGGCATTTGAGGGCAGCCACAAGGGAGTAAGTACTGACTAAATCCATGTACTTTACTCTGTTAGTTTGATGTATGCTGTCTCAGTATAGCAGCAATGACAATGTAGTAGGTGCTACATGTATGTTGACTAATGTTGACTAGTTGCCATTTTCAAAAATGTTGACCTTGCCTTTGGGATGTGCATGGTAGCATGTTAATCATCTGTGTCTAGCAATATGTATGAATGCATGTGGAGATGCACATGTGACTGAGGCAAATGTGTTCCTCTTCCCAGCCAAATAAATGTCAGTAAGGTGCATTATCATTCTTTCCATCTAGTTTTACCAGGTTCAATAATCCTATTGCTGTTTCATGTACCTCTGAGATGTTATACCACTCCCATTACAATTGATCAGCTCTATGTGCAACATTGGCCCTGAACTATAACACACAGGATCAAGTTAAGCAGTATCCAGAAACAGTTGTATACTTTGTATGACACAGGCATCCAATTCATGCAATTGTTATGACCAATATAGTGCTGTACATATGTGATTTGAGGAGGTGTGCCCATAGTCAACTCAAAATCACACAGTGGGGCATGAGGAGTTTGTAATGGGTGGGCCTCCAACAATGGGGGATTCATGTTGTGTTTTAGCCCTTTACATTTCTTGCCATTACAATGACATGTGAACATATAATTTGTGTCCCAATGTCTTTGTTGTAGATGAGGTAAGTGGCTCAGCAGTTTTACCATTGTACAATGTGCTTTGTCCATGCTAGATATGCCAATGCCATACCTATAAGAGTGCTATACATAGTATTACCTGCCTGCATCATGTCTCAAAGATACCTGGTGGCCGATACTGCATAGTGGTCTAATCATCGCTATACTTTCTTTAGCTGATGTGCCCTGTTTGGAGAGATTTTGGTCTCACCTCTATTGAGCCACATATATAAGTTTAGCTGTACATCTATGTCACTAACACATGTTGATGTAAGGGGATATGTAGTCAGTTACCTAGCAGTCGTGTAGGTGCGTGTGTCATTCATGTGTACATAGCTGTTCAGTGGGGTAAGTGTTGTGTCATTACTTTTCTCATGGGTAGCATGTTAGGTCAGCTGTAAGTGAAGTATGTGTAAACATGTGATGCTGTGGCTCAGATTCAGCATGTCAGGTGAAATGGTATGATCACTCATAAGATTTAGGGGGTAATTCTGACCCTGACGGTCATCGACCGCCAGGGTCGACGACCACGGAAGCACCGCCAACAGGCTGGCGGTGCTTCCTGTGCTATTCTGACCGCAGCTGTAAAGCCGCGGTCGCCCAGCCGGGTCCGGCGGTTTCCCGCCCGATTTCCCCCGGCTGGGAGAATCCTCCATGGCGGCGGTGCTTGTAAGCGCCGCCATGGGGATTCCGACCCCCTTCCCGCCTGCCTGTTTCTGGCGGTTTTCACCGCCAGAAACAGGATGGCGGGAACGGGTGTCGCACTGCCCATGCCACTGGCATGGGCAGTGCAGGGGCCCACTAACAGGGCCCCACCATGATTTTCACTGTCTGCTTTGCAGACAGTGAAAATCGCGACGGGTGCAACTGCACCCGTCGCACCCCTGCAACTCCGCCGGCTCCATGCGGAGCCGGCTTCATTGTTGCAGGGCTTTTCCCGCTGGGCCGGCGGGCGCTCCTTTGGCGGGCGCCCGCCGGCCCAGTGGGAAAGTCAGAATGGCCCCCGCGGTCTTTTGACCGCGGGGCGGCCATTTGGCGGTTCCCGCCAGGCGGGCGGCGACCGCCGCCCGCCCGGGTCAGAATGACCCCCCTAGTCTAATCTCCATGGTTGGTTGTAGTAACTATGCTCTCTGTGATTGTCTGTGGATGTATCATGGGTGTTAGGTAGCCCACTATGCTAGTATGAAGACATGGTATACTTGTCAAAGTCTGTGAAAAGTGACTGCAGTAAATCCTGTCAAATTTGAAACATGTATTGACATTGCTGTTCTCCTGACATGGAAGATTTACTTGTGATGGACACTATAAGGGACTGCCACATGTTGTCTATACATCGATGTATGTAGCCATTGTGTCAGGTATGTGCACAAGGATGAGCTAGGCATGTGAATTGAAGGTTAGGTGCTGTCTTGTATGTTATGAGAAATGACATTCCTTGCATGGAACATGACTTTTGGTGATGGACTAGGTTGGTGTGTAGTCTGGGTAGGCATGTATTGGAATTATCTGTCAACTGCATTACCTTTGACTGATAACTTGAAGGACAGTGATGTTCTGTAAGGTGATGAACTATGTGCTTTGGCTAGGTCATGATGACCATGCTGCCATTGAGTTACAGGTGATTTGATAGAATGGTATAGTGGTGTTCAAATACTTTCCCTATGATTTTGTTGGCCAATTGACAAATGGGGTAGTTTGATTTATCATATTTGGACATGGTGTGGGATCTGAGGGTTTTAAATTGCAACTTCCCTGTCAGGAGAAGTATACTTACAGTTGTACATGTTATAATGTGTGTATGTAAAGGATATGATGACCCTCTCTCTTGATCTCTCTCCCTCCATTCCTCTCTGTTTATGTGCATCAGCATCAGTAGGCCAAGGAGACGGGCACAGTTGAGTGGGGATGCTGCCTGCCATGGGGCCCTGAGTGTTGAAACCACTGACAGCGACCCAGTGGCCCAGAGGATGAGAGGAGTACCACCGGGGAGACAGGAGTGACATAAACATCCTCTGAATCCTCCTTCGGTGGCCATTCTCTGGCAGTGACGGACCCATCTTGTACCACCCCAAAACCATCTCTGTCCGCCACCCCCTTTCTACCACCGCCCTCCCTGTAGCTCCCCTCCCAGTTGTCCATGCCCGCTCACCCAAGAGGGTGAGGAGGCTATTGTCCTCCTGAGGTCGATCTCTGTGGGTCAGTCGACCATCGTGAATGCTATCCAGGGACTTTCAACTCAAGTGCAACAGTGTAAAGCATTCCTGGAGGGCATTCTCGGTGTAATGGCTGGCCTACAGAGCTCCTTTCAGGCTCTGGCCTCCACACTGACAGCAGCCAGTCCCCCTTTGTTTTCCATCCACTTTCCACCTTCTTCTTGCTCTTACCAATTCCAAAAGCCTCTTCCCCGAACCCACCCAAATTGCACAGACAGACAAACATGCATCCACCTCAACATCCAAGGGTAGCTCAGTCAAACACAAGCACCACAGGACATACCAACAGCATGCACACAAGCTATATCCACCTACAGGCCCTTCAACAGTTAACCGCCCTGATACCCCGCACTACCTCCAGTATTACCGACACAATCCCAAATACACCTGCAGACACCACATCAATATCCACAGATCCAGCCATCTTACCCACAGACATCATGAGAGCAGACCCTTAGACATTCACTCCAGTCACCACATCTGTAGACACCACTACCACACACAAGACTACATGCAGCACATCCACCATACCTGCAATCACCACCCCAACAGACAGTCACCCATTCACCATGGCATCTCACAGTACCTCTACCTCCCTCCTTCCAAGACACATAAACGCCCACACTCACCTACCCAGCAGACATCCACCACCCAAACTCTTTTGCCATGATCGTCCCTGTATGTCAAAGAAAGCTTTCCTCTTGGAGTTGTCCCTTTTCCCTACTCCTTCCTACCCTGTGATACCCCCAAATGGTCTGCGTTCCTCCCCAAGTCTGGCCCTTCCAGCTCTTAGAACTCCCCTGCCCCTCCTGGTAGTACCTATGCTCCTCCCCACTAAGAAGTCAACCCCTCTCAAAAGTACCCATGCCTCTCCAAAGCCTCAACCTAAGCCCCCCTCCCAAACCTAAACCCAAAAGTCCCACTCTGAATCCTAAGCCCAACCCCACCATTGCCCCCAAATCCCTGAGGCGCCTGCCTTCTCCCTTGATACACTTACATGTGGAGGTTACATGGCAGTCAGGAGTCAAGTTGGGGGCACAAACGTGTTCTACGAGTGCATGTTGCGCACACTATTGTTGGACTGGCCTCTAGTCTTGGACATATATATTTTTAATGATATTCTAATATACATTAAGGACCAACCGGTTGTTGGTTTCTACCTCGTATCTTTGTCCTGCATTTCTTAACTTAGGGCAGTTTTGATACTGGCTGACATTGTTTGTGTGTGTGCATTTGTATGTCTGTGGTGGTTGTGCTACCTATTATGTTTGGGCAGCATGTGTGGTTGTGTGTATTGCATTTGTCCACCAGTGATGGGTGTGTTGTGGACATCTTGTAGTGTTAGTATTGTGTGGTGTTTGTGTTGACATGTTAGGTGTAGTGTTGTGTACCTTTGTGCGCTTGGACTATGTGCGTGAGTGTGTGTGGAGAATGGTATGTCAGGTATGTTGAGTAGTGTGTTTGCAAGGTATGTCTTGTGCTGCCTTTTTTGGATGTATGGTTGTGTGTGATCATTCCCCGGTGGTGGTACTGGGTATTGTATGTATGATTTGTCGGTTGTTGTGTGTGACTGGGCTTGTGCTGTATATCTGGGAGTTGGTGTGTGTTTTAGACATCTGTGTGTGTGATGGCCATAGGGTGTGTACCATGTATGTGCTGGTGTGCATATGGCTGTTTGTGAGTGTGCTTGTCGGTATGGGGTTACGTGTGAGTGTCACCCTCGCCACCCGTTGCCGATTGCTATGTTGTATGTACGTATGTACTTTGACAATTTACAAAAGTGACAGGTAAGTATGTGTACTCATGGTTTCTGTCATAGTCGCTGGTTCCGGGGTCGTTGGGTGAGCAGGAGCAGTGGAAGGACTTGTAGTTCTGGTTCCATGGCAGCTCCCGACGAATATGGCTTCCTGAAGGTGAGCGTCTCATTTTATACAGTTGATTTCCACCAGGATTTCAGTGGTGGGAGACCACGGTAGAAACCATGGTGGTGTGCAACCTTGTAATATGTCCGGCAGGAACTATGGACCAGATGTAGCAACCGTTTTGCATGGCGCAAACTGCGAAATTCGCAGTTTGCGCCATGCAAAACGGGCATCGCAATGCACATTCCCATTTTGCGAGTCAGTACCGACTCGCAAAATGGGAATGCGACTCGCAAATAGGAAGGAGTGTTCCCTTCCTAATTATGATTCGCACCGCGATGCAGAATTGCTTCGTGACCGCGAACGCGGTCGCAAAGCAATTCACAGTTAGCACCCATGTGAAGTGGGTGCTAACTCATTCGCAAAAGGGAAGGGGTCCCCCTGGGACCCCTTCCCCTTTGTGAATGTCACCAAAAATATTTTTGGTCACCAATGGACCACTGCCTACTCTGAAAAAATGAAACCAAATGGTTTCATTTTTTCTCTTGTATTGCAACTCGGGCTGCAATACAAAAAAAAATTTTAAAACGCAGGGACAGCAGACCTCCATGTCTGTGACTGCTTTTTTAATAAAGCTGTTTTTTTTTTTGTAATCATATCTACCTACATCTGGCCCATGGTCTCCACCAGCCTGCAAATGCCGTGGCGGCATGACGAAGTGGCGGTGCCGGCAGTTGTTTGGCTGTAATCTGTTGTTGGTCTTCTCTGCCAGTCGGTTGGCGGGTTGATCGCCACTGCCAACATGGCCGTCCTGGTACCACCAAACTCATGATGACCCCCATAGTAACCTGCTAAATAAGTTAAAATGCTATATTTTCAGCATTTCTTAAAAGTGATACTACTTGTAACATATGTCATCTGATCTATGATCCTGTGAAAGTTGGCACACCTTTTTATCATTATACTAGCCCCACACTGACACATATACCCTGCTGACATTTGTATATGGTATGCTTTGGAACAGTTTAAGCTGTTGATGTTCACTTCACTCCACAGTTGTTCCTCATTGTACAGCAGCTTGTTAACATACAATATGATACTTCTCTCCTTTGTGACAATTAACTGTAGTAGTTGATTGCATAAAATGATTCTGTCAAGTACAACCTTTGTTTAGAGTGTTGGTTGTATTTGGAAGACTTTTAGTCACCTGTCTGCTGACACTTTTCTCTAGGGTAAAGAATAATTTTACTAGTGGTTTGTTGCACAATGGTGATTCAACTAACACTACTGTAGTGATTGTAAGTTGTAGTGGTTTGTGTAAATCTGGGATTTGTAATAAAACATCCTTCCGGGTTCACTAAAGGTGTTATTGTGGTTTGCCAAAAAAAGCAGCCTAATTATATAGAGTTTTTACTTTGGGGATTAGACCTTGCTGTAGTCATTCAGAAAACACAAAACTATATGCGCAGAACTGACTCTTACAAGATAAGTGAGTTTGGTAGCTGATAAGCTTATAGTCAGAACCCTGCTGTACATGTTTCACCTATGTTGTCTTAATTTAAAACATGTAAATTGTAGTTTATTAATTATTTTGAAGTCTACGTTAATAGATGATGTCATCAGTAATGACATCAAACCATGTTGTGAGTGATACAATATGTGAGGTCATGAGCAGTGCATGTTGGGGGCTTAAGTTATATTTAGCTCAGGTAACTGTACTGACCTCCTGGTCAGCATCTGCTGCCCTCCCGAGCTCCTCTGGCTGCTGCTGCTGCCTCTCCTTCCTGCCTAGGACAAACTGAGATTCTCCCAACTCTCAGTTCAAGGCCCTCCTCCACCGCATGCTCTTACCTGCGCCTCATCCCTGGTGGTCTAGTGGCCATCACAAGTAAGAATCCTTCTCTCTATCTCTCTTTCACTTTTGCTTTTTTCTGCCTTTTCACCTGTTTTAGTTCTGCTTTCTCTTACATCTCTTTTTCACTTTTTAGCTCTCCCCTGCTGTCCCTGCCTTCCCTCCTGTGCTGCTCTGCCCCCCCCTATCCCAGTGAAGCACCTGTGCCTCCCTCCCACCTCCCAGCTGACCTCTCCCCCAGCCCCTCCCCTTCTTAATGGCGGCTGCAGTGCTGTGAGAGGGCAACTGCACTGACCTCCTGGTCAGTGCCTGCTGCCCTTCCCAGCTCCTCTGGCTGATGCTGCTGCCTCTGCATTCTGCCTGGGACGAACTGAGGCACAGATTTATACTTGCTTTGCACCGAATTTGCATTTTGTTTACCTAAATATGGTGCAAACCTAACTCCAAATGTATACTTTGGTGCTAGATCCGTCTAGCGACAAAGTTTTGGAGTTTATGTCATTGTGTGCTAGCGGGAAACTACCTTGCGTCAATGAGATGCAAGGTAGGCGTTCCTGGTCACAAAATGATGATATGTCATTAGCGCCATATCTATTCCAATGCTAAAACCAAGCACAGGGGGAAGGGGGCCTTAAATAATGGTGTTAAGCTTGCTTAGCTCCATTATTTCACACCTGGGTCAGGGAAGGCGTTAGGGGACCTGTGAGCCTATTTCCATGGTGAGAGACCATGGAATGGGCCCAAAGGTGCCCTTCCCTGGCCCAGGGGACACCCCCACCCACCCCAGAGGAACACCAGAGGATGGGGGGACCCCATCCCAGGTAGGTAAGGTAAGTACAGGTAAGTATTGTTTTTTTTTTAAAGTGCCATAGGGAGGCCTAACTTGGGCCCCCCTGCATGGCATTGGGCCCAATGACCATGCCCAAGGGACATATGTCCCCTGGGCATGGCCATTAGGGTGGAGGGCATGACTCCTGTCTTTACTAAGACAGGAATCAGGTCTATGGGTGTTTTATGTCAAAAAATGACGCTAGTCTGGTTAGAGGCATTTTTATGCCTCTGCCCATACTAGCATCATCCTTTGACGCACAACCTCCTGTTCTCCCTACCCCTCCTCCACCCGGCTAACATCCTTTTTATGACACTAGCCAGGCCTTACCACCGGCTATCCATCATTCCATAAATATGATGCCCAGCCGGTGTCTTGGAATGGCACTAGCCGGCGGAATACTTTTTCATGCAAAACTGCATAAGCGCAGTTTTGTGTGAAAAAGTATACATATGCCCCTGAGATTCTCCCAACTCTCAGTTCGAGGTCCTCGTCCACCCGCAGGCTTTTCTTTGTACCTCATCCTTGGTGGTCTAGTGGCCATAACAAGTAAGTATCTTTCTCACTATCTCTCTTTCACTCCTGCTTTTTTCTCCCTTTTCAATCATGTTATTTCTGCTTTCTCTTCCATCTCTTTTTCCTTTTTTACTCTCCACTGCTGTCCCTGCCTTCCCTCCTGCGCCCCTCCAGCCCCTCCGGCTCTGCCCTCCCCCCCCATGAAGCACCATTCCCACCCTCCCAGCTAACCGCTCCCCGCCCCTCCACTTCTTAATGGCAGCTGCAGTGCAGATGCGTTCCTGACACGCCAAAGGCACGCCAAAGACAAGCCTGTCTGTGCCCATCCATGCCCGGAGCGCACCCAGCACCAAAAACCCCGGATCTCCATCAAACCACACCCTGGCCAATCTCCGTTATGACACCGAGACCCTCCACTGCCTGAACTTTCAACGTCTCAACGATTGCTGCACCATCTCTCCCAAAGACACCCACAGACCCTTAATCTGCAGGAACTGCAACCTCAACACCGGCCTCAACAGGCTGAATGTACCCTACACACACAGAGATACCAACACCTTCTACAACCTCATCAACTGCCTCCTCCTGAACATTCGCTCCCTCCACAAACGTTGATCAACACCACCCAGCCGGACATTCGCTTCCTCACCGAGACCTGGACCAACCCCACCTGACCGCCATTGTCATTCCCGACGGATACAGCATCCTAAGGAGGGACTGGCCATCCCAGCTGGGTGGAGGACTCACCATTGTACACAAGTCCTCACTATGTATCAAGGCCGTCCAAGAAGAACAGTGCACCATTATGGAACACCTTCTTTTCCTGGTCCACTCCAACCACAAATCCTTCATCTGCAGCACCCTGGTGTACGGGCCACCCAGCCCCAACACAGCATTCATAGACAATGTTGTAGATATCGCCACCCCCCAAGGTCCTGGCGTCAGATGACTACCTCCTCCTCTGTGACCTGAATTTCCATCTTGAGGACCATGCCGACCCAAACACTACCACTCTACTTGACAACCTAGCCACCCTCAGCCTCAGACAGCCAGTCGAAGGACTCACACTGGACCCCACCTTCACCTCAAGCAACGGGATGACCATCAAGACCATCTCCACCCCAGACTGGACCAACCACCACTGCATGCATTTCACAATCACCGCACCCAGAAGCCACACCCGAACCCGCTGGACCCCCCCCCACAGGAAATGGAATGAAATCACCAACAAGCAACTCACCTCAACCCTCGCCAAATCCCTCCCTCCTCCCTGCGATGATGCCAACACAGCACTGCGCAATCTCAACGTCTGTATCATCGAGTGCGCCGACACTCTAACCTCCCTCCAGCTGACATCGACCAAATGCATAAATTAGAAGGCCAGCTAGTTCATCACTGAACTGCAAGAATCAAAGCGCACCTGCAGACGCTTAGAGAAAAAATTGAGGAACAGCCAAATCAGTGAAGACCTCGCCTCCTTCAGAGCCACAACCGCCACCCACCGCCGTAACGTCAAGAACGCTAGGAAGGACGTACTCTGGGACTGCATCAACTCCTCCACACACAACACTAAGGAACTCTTCTCAGTCATCAACGAGTTCACAAATCCCCCCTCCGAAGCCACCAGCATCCCCCCGTCACAGGACCTCTGCAACAAACTTGCCACTTTTTCCACTGTAAGCTCCAGGACATCTATGACAGCTTCCTCCCGGAAAAGCTGGAACCGGAACCTGCAACCGACCACCCCACCAGAACCCACCCTGACCATCCACAGCTGGTCTACGCTCACACAGAGGATACAGTGAACATCATGAACAGCACCCACTCTGGAGCTCTCACGAACCCCTGCCCGCACCACATATACATCAGAGCCAGCACATCCATCACCCCCAAGCTCCGAAACATGATGAACTGCTCCATCAGCTCTGGCACCTTCCCCGAGGACTGGAAACATGCCAAAATACACCCTCTCCTGAAGAAACCCTCAGCCGACCCATCAGAACGAAAGAATTTCTGGCCTAAATCGCTGCTACCCTACCCCACCATGGTAGTGGAGAAAGCAATCAACGCACAACTACAGAATTTCATCAAGACCAAAAACTCACTGGACAGCTCCCAGTCTGGATTTCGCAGCAACCACAGCATGGAAACAGCCCTTCTGGCAGCCACCAATGACATCCAATCACTCCTAGATCGTGGCCACACCGCATCACTCATACTCATCTTCCTCTCAGCAGCCTTCCACACAATCTCCCACAGCACTCTATGCACCAGACTCCACAACATAGGAATCAGTGGAAGATCCGTGGAATGGATCCACTCCTTCCTCTCCAGGAAGACTTAGAGGGTTAGACTCCCACCCTACAAATCCAGACCCACAGGAGTGAATTGCAGAGTCCCCCGAGGATCCTCATGGAGTCCCACACTGTTCAAAGTATCCCTAGCCCCTCTCGCAGCCATCGTCAGAAGACATAAAATGAACATTGTGTCATATGCCGATGGTACACAACTAATAATTTCCCTCACTGAAGACCCGTACATGGCCAAAAGGAACTTCCACTCAGGAATGCAAGCCATTGCCAACTGGATGAGAGAAAGCTCCCTCAAGCTCAACTCCAACAAGGCAGAGCTCATCACCTTCAGAAACGCTGCCTCAACATGGGACAACTCCTGGTGGCCTGCATCCCTCAGCGCGCACCCCCCCGCACCGACTGAACACGCCCGCAACTAAGGCATCATCCTTGACTCCTCCCTACCCATGACCTGCCAGGTAAACTCATTCAACTCTTCCTTCTGGCACACACTCTGCAAACTTCGGAAAATCTTCAGATTGATCCCAGCAGACTGCCAAAGGACAGTCACCCACGCCTTAGTCACAAGCAAGCTCGACTAAGGCAATGCCATCTATGCCAGCACCTCAACGAGAAACATCAAGAAACTACAACTAATCCAGAATTCTGCTGTCAGATTCATCCTGGACCTCCCAGGCAGAGAACATATCTCCCAGCACCTGAGGACCCTCCACTTGCTCCCAGGTGAGAAACAAATCACCTTCAAGATACCCACCCACACGTACAAGGCCATACACAACGCAGGACCAGTCAACCTGAACCACTGCATCTCCTTTCACACCCCTGCCAGATCTGTGTCACAACTTTTAATTATCTGGGCATCCCTTTTCATCATAAAAGTTCCTGGCCTCACTTAATTAAAGTCAGGAATGCCCATATAATCAAACAACAGAGGCCCTATTCTGGTTTTCCAGAAAGCTCAGGTGTAAGCTGATGGATGCCATAAGAAAAATCCATATAGCTTGATGTTGCTCTGCTATGGTCTATGGCACTTGGTCATGAGGTTATTGTGACACTGTCCCCGTCAGGTGAATGAAAGCATGTTTGTTAGAAGGCTTTTATCTGACTCTAAATCCCTGCCCTCATTCTTATGTCACATAGAACTAGGCCTGTTAAATCTAGAAGATCAGATTCAGTTGCCACTACTTAAGCTCTGGCCCTCTGTGTGGGCAAAAGATTAAATAATCTTAAGTCAAGACATTATAAAATATTGCCTTTGTTTAGAAAATGACCACTGTACATCCTGGTTACGATATGTGAAATACCAGTTTGCCTTGTTAGGGAGATCTGATGTTTTCAATAGTCCACAAGCTATTACAGTTCTCTAAACTAAAGGTAGATTTCCTGGTCTCTTGCCAGCAGCGAAGAAAATCCATAGAGTTGGTAAAGCAAAGAGTGTCCACTTATATCCCACTAGTGACTACAGACCAGGTTGAACCTTATCTATATTGTTCTCCACAACACTCAAGGATATTTTGGCGGTCATTACAATATTGGCGGGAAAAGCCGTGTACCGCCATGCAGAAGACCACCAACACACCGCCGCAGCCGTGGAAATCCGCCACAGCTATTATGACCCACAGCTCGGAATCCGCCAAAATTCAGACACCCACACAGGTCTGCCACACCAAAGGTCAGTGATAAACTGGCGAAAACAAAACCTCCACCATCACGCCAACAGAAATACGACCACACTATCACGACCCACGAATCCACGCGGCGGTCTTTCAACCGCGGTATTCCATTGGCGGTACACACTGCCGTGCTCAAAATACACACACCTTTACAAAACACAGCCACATTGGACAATTTGAAATACACACACCTGATACACATACACACACCACTTCCACACACCCAATACAATATAAAACACACATCACCCACAAACCCTTACGACAACAAATCACGAACGAAGGCCAGAGAGAGACACCCCCATCAACAACACTAGCATCCACAGGCACACAACACCATCACCCACATAACTTTCATGCAACGCACACTACACAACACTACATATCAGCACACTTATCACCACACACACCAACTCACACATCACTTACACCGCCCCATGGCATGGCAAAGACACCCCAGGTTCTCGGAGGAGGAGCTCAGGGTCATGGTGGACGAAATCGTCCGGGTACAGCCACAGCTATTCAGAGCACAGATGCAGCACACCTCAATTGCAAGGAAGATGGAGCTATGGCGAAGAATAGTGGACAGGGTCAAAGCAGTGGGACAGCACCCAAGAAATCGGGAGGACATCTGGAAGAGGTGGAACGACCTACGGGGGAAGGTGCGTTCCGTTGTCTCAAGACACCACCTGGTAGTTCAGCGGACTGGCGGCGGACCCCCACCTCCTCCCCCACAACTAACAACATGGGAGGAGCAGGTCTTGGCGATTCTGCATCTTGAGTGCCTTGCAGGAGTAGGTAGAGGAATGGACTCTGGTAAGTCAAATCTTAACTATTACATCCCCCACCCTACCTGCATGCCAGCACATACCCCCACCCTCACCCTCACCCCCATCACTCTAACTCCTCATAAATGTCCCAACATCACAAACCACACATCCTAACACCAAGCCCTGCATGCAACAACAAAGCATGGACACCCATCACCAAAGCATGCCCACTGCATATACCCCTACACCCCCCTAAACCATCATCACACAAGGTACCACACAGGAATGCAAGCACTGGGGTACACGGTCACCCACCCATAGCACACCATGCCACACACAGATGCAGTAATCATGCTTTTATACCCCTGCAGGACCCCTACCCAACGACACCGGATAGGAGGGTCCACACATGTCCACACCACCAACAGAAGAGGCCCACAGTGATGAGAGCACCTCTGTCCAACTGGATCTAGATGACCAGCCCAGCCCATCGGGGACCTCGGGACAGTCGGTTCCCCACACCCAGTCACAGGCCAACACAGAGATTCACCCCTCTGGAAACACCAGCACAGCACCCACCTAGCGGGCCCATACCTCCGTCCCCAGGACACGTCAATCAGCTGTGTGTCCACCACTACAGGGAACCCAGATAACCCACCACCCCAACAACAACAGGGACCTGGGGGCAGTGGTAGTGGGCACACGGTCCAGGGGACGGAGGCCCAGGAACACAGGGGAACTGGGAGGGCTGCTGAGCGACAGGGGGCGGACAGGCCCACGGAACCCACTCTCCACGAGGCCCTCTCCTCCATCATGGGAGTCTACTACCACTCCCAGGAGACGATGGCAACGGTACTGGCCAAGTTTCAGGAAACCCAGCGCCTGCAGGAGGAACAGTATATCGGCTTCAGGGAGGAACTCAGAGCCATCAAACCCACCTTGGGCACCATCGTAGGGGTGCTGAAGGAAGTACTCAACACCAGGAGGGACACTGTGGCACAACAAGGGGCCCCTGACACTAGCCTGGACAATGAACTGCCCACCACCTTCGACGGCGCTAGTGGACAGGAGGCACCGCCACAGGACCACCACACCAGCACCCCACCCCCTGCAGAGGGAGAACCACCTCGCAAACGGTCCCTGAGATCCAGAACAAAGAGAGAGAACGATGCCAAGACCCCCGCCAAGAAATGAGACCACCCTGATTGTCATCCTACTGTCCCACTTTGTCACCCTGTCCATCCTTAAACTGCCCCAGCTCCACTTCCTGTGCCCATTTGGGCAATGCACCTGTGAGACTAATAGACTGGACCCTGCCATGGACATTCCTCCGCCATCACCTCTCACCATTTTACAACCCTCTCCAATATTGAGCACTTAACTAAACACCCTTAAAGGACAAAACAATCTGGAGTCTGTCTGTGATTTCGGAATACTGTATTAGCAATAACTGTGGCAAAAAGCTTTTTCATTGGTAATGTCAACATACCTTTGTCACACAGTTCTAGTCCACGAGGAATCAAAGCAGATGTCACACAGTGGGACCCACATCTGTGAAAAAGTAAGGGAAAGTGACAACTCAGTGACCATACACTGGGTGAAAACGATAGACAGTAGAGAGGCAGTAGTGTTTAAGTACATGTAGTAGGCAGGTCTGTATTCTTACCGTGTCTCACTGGAAGTATTGCTGGGTCACTGAGTCCCTGTTGTCCATGTCTTCTTCCTCTGCTTCCTTGTCTTCACTGTCCACAGGCTCCACAGCTGCCACTACACCGCCTTCTGTACCATCCTCCTGCACGAAAGGCACCTGTCGTCACAAAGCCAAGTTTTGAAGCATACAGCAGGCCACGATGATCTGGCACACCTTCTTTGGTGAGTAGAATAGGGATCCACCTGTCATATGGAGGCACCTGAACCTGGCCTTCAGGAGGCCGAAGGTCCGCTCGATCACCCTCCTAGTTCGCCCAAGGGCCTCATTGTAGCGTTCCTCTGCCCTTGTCATGGGATTCCTCACTGGGGTCCGTAGCCATGACAGGTTGGGGTAACCAGAGTCACCTGCAAATGGCGAGGGACAACTGTTAGACACACACTAACCTGGAGGGATATCCCCAGACCCAGACAACCATTCCCACTGACTAGCTTCCAGGTGCTCACCTAATAGCCACACACAGTGCCTCTGGAGTTGACCCATCACATAAGGGATGCTGCTATTCCGCAGGATGTAGGCGTCATGCACTGAGCCAGGGAACATGGCATTCACATGGGAGATGTACTGGTCTGCCAAACATACCATCTGTACATTCATCGAATGATAACTCTTCCGGTTTCTGTACACCTGTTCACCCCTGTGGGGGGGTACTAAAGCCACATGTGTCCCATCAATGGCACCTATTATGTTGGGGATATGTCCCAGGGCATAGAAATCACCTTTCACTGTAGGCAAATCCTCCACCTGAGGGAAAACAATGTAGCTCTGCATGTGTTTCAGCAGGGCAGACAACACTCTGGACAACACGTTGGAAAACATAGGCTGGGACATCTCTGATGCTATGGCCACTATGGAGCACTGACAGCACCTGCACTTGAGAGGGGATTCCTGTGGGATGGCGGATAGCTGACATCAGGTCTGGCTCCAACTGGGTACACAGTTCCTGGATTGTGGCACGGTCAAGCCTGTATGTGATCATCACATGTCTTTCCTCCATTGTCGACAGGTCCACCAACGGTCGGTACACCGGAGGATGCCACCATCTCCTCACGTGTCCCAGCGGACGGTGCCTATGAAGGACAACAGCGAGCACAGAGTCAAACAACTCAGAGGTACGTACCCACAGCTTACACAGAACACCATTCATAATCTAAAAAGTGGCCTGTATGTGTGTTAAGTCTAGGCCTAGGTATGTGCGATGCAGTTGAAATTGTAGGCATGTGGGCCCCTGAAATGGCGGCTGCCTGACCTGTAAATTGGGACAATGGGATATGGGGTAACTGCGCTGGAGTTGTACACCGTCGCGGGTAGGCGGTCGAAGACCGCGGCGCAATGCTGCATTGGTTAACTTTGGACCCTATGGGTCCCAGGAGCCAATGACGATGTACGCCAGCGGTGACGGTACGCACCGCCGCGGACGTGACCGCCAATTTCTATCTGTTCAATCACTCGATACCTGATCTTCGACAGGAGAGGACCTACACTGCAAGTGCTGCTGTGACCTCGGTCTGGAAGAGACAATGGCTCGAGTGTCTGGGGAAAGGGCCCCTGCCTTCACATTGAAGGAGTTGGAGAAACTCATGGACGGGGTCCTCCCCTAGTAGACGCTACTCTACGGTCCTCCAGACAAACAGGTAAGTACACTGGGAGCATGCTGTATAGGCTATGCCTGTGTGGAGAGGGGTGGATGTAAGAAGGAAGGGGGGAGAGTGCGGCGTGCATGAAACAACGGTGAGTGCATGTGCCACATGGCAAGGGTAGGGATGGGGGCCAATCCCTTTGACGGTGCAGTTGGTAATAACTTTCTCTTCCCCCTGTACAAATCATGTAGGTCAGCACCCACCAGAAAAAAACATATTTGGCGTGCCATCGCCAAGGACGTCCGAACCCTGGGGGTCTACCACAGACAGAGCACCCACTGCCAGAAACGATGGGAGGACATTCGCTGCTGGAGCAAGAAGACGGCCGAGGCTCAGCTGGGGATGGCCTCTCAATGTGGGAGGGGCGCCCGTCGCACCATGGCCCCCCTGATGTTCAGGATCCTGGCGGTGGAGTACCCGGAGTTGGATGGGCGCTTGAGGGCATCACAGCAGCCACAAGGGGGAGAGTACACTCTCATTCTGCTGATTTCGAGCGCAGTGGAGGTGTCTGGGTGTGGGAGGTGGGCTGTGGGTTTCCCTAGGCCAGGGCGAATTCCGTAGGCAAGGTCCCTCCGTATGCCAGGCCATGTGGCACCCCATCGCACCTCTGTAGAGTGCCAACTACACCTATTCATGCCCATGTGTCTTTCATGTGTGCAGATGTCGTCCATAGCCTAGTAGGTCATTTCCCAGGAACTGAACAGTGGAGCCCAAGAGCGCGGCGTAGTGCAGGGGGCTTGTGTGTCTGTCGTGTCCGCCAAGGGTAGCAGTAATGCATGCACTCAACATGTCTTTCTTCTGTCGTCCCTCCCCCTTTTGTGGTCTCCCTGCTCTTGTGTGCATTAGCATCATCAGGCGGAGGAGAAGTGGCACCGGAGCATGAGGGGGCTGCGTCCCACATGGCCATGGAGGGCCACACTACGGAATCAGACTTCACCAGTGGGACAGAGGGCGAGGGGAGCTCCACGGCAGGGACAGGAGCTGAGACCAGTGACATGGACTCGTCCTCTAATGGGAGCTCTCTTATGGTGGTGGCAACATCTGTGCCCCCCCCATCTACAGGTACAGCCGTCACCCCCCTTCCAGCACCGCCCTCCCAGCAGCCCCTCAGCCTTCGCCCGTGCCCGCTCACCTGGGAGGGTGGGCATCAACTTCGCCCCAGGTACTTCAGGCCCTGCCCCATTCACCCCTGCTGCCCTCAGTGAGGAGGCCATTGACCTCCTCAGGTCCTTCACTGTTGGGCAGTCTACCATTTCGAATGCCATCCAGGGTGTAGAAAGGCAGTTGCAACAAACAAATGCATTCCTGGAGGGCATTCTTTCTGGTCAGGCGGCCCTTCAGCAAGCTTTTCAGACTCTGGCCTCTGCATTGATGGCAGCAATTGTCCCTGTCTCTAGCCTCCCCCCTCCAACTTCCTCCACCCAGACCCAATCCCCTGTACCTCAGCCTATCCCAAGCACACCTACAGACCAGCATGCCCACACGTCAATACACAAGGGAAGCTCAGGCAAACATAAGCACCACACATCCCACAGACACTCACGCAAGCATCACACACATGCAGACACACCAACATCCACTGCCTCCACTGTGTCCCCCTCGTCGTCGTCTCCCTCCTCCCTCCCTGTCTCGTCTATACTCACACCTGCATGCAATACCTCTACAGCCACTACTACCATCACCAGCACACCCACCACCACACCCCGCTCACATGCAGTCACCACCCCCACTACCATTCACACGTCCCCTGTGTTCTCTCCCAGTGTGTCTGTGACGCCCCCTCCCAAGATACACAAACGCAGGCACACACCCACCCAACAGCCATCCACCTCACGACAGCCTCCAGCGCATGCACCTTCACCCAAAGTCAGCAAACGAACACCTCCTACAACCACTATCTCGTCCTCCACTCCCATACCCCCTCCAGCTACCCGTCCCAGTGTGTCCCAAAAACTTTTCCTGTCCACCCTTGACCTCTTTCCCACACCTGCCCCACCCCGTCTGTCTCCTAGGTCCCGAAATAGCACCTCAGCCACAACATCTCCGGGACCAGTGGTGCCTGTAGTCAATGGTATCTGTAGTGCACCGGCCACCAGGGCAGCCAGTGTGGCACGGAGCCACAGCACAGACAGTCCCCCACCTGTGAAGCATCAGAAGTTGCTCCCAGGGGTACAGGTGGGAGTGTGGAGTCAGCTGTGACACCTTCCAAGGTGGGGAAGGGGCACAAGAAAGTCAGCAAGTCAGGGAAGAGCAGCACGGCGGAGAAGACCGCCATCATCCCAGCTGCCCAGGAGGTCATCGCCAGCACCAACCCAGCTGCCCAGGAGGCCACCGCCAGCACCAGCCCTGCTGCCCAGGAGGCCACCACCAGCACCAGCCCAGCTGCCCAGGAGGCCACCACCAGCATCAGCCACGCTGGGCCATGAAGGACTGCCAGCACCAGCCCCGCTGGGCCATGAAGGACCCCCAGCAAAAACCCCGCTGGGCCATGAAGGACCGCCAGCAAAAGCCCCGCTGGGCCATGAAGGACCGCCAGCAGCTGAGTCACTGCAATGGAGACCGCCGCTCCAAGCACCGCTGAACAGGGCACCGCCGCCTCAAGAACCGCTGAACAGGGCACTGCCATCTCATGCACCGCTGAACAGGGAGCCTCAAGAACCGCTGAACAGGGCACTGCTGCCTCAAGAACCGCTGAACAGGGCACTGCCACCTCAAGCACCGCTGGCCCATGAGCACCAAGGGCACTGACGCTACTGAGTCCGTCACAGGCAGAATGAAGCACTCTGGGCACCATGCCCCCTCCAGAACCAGTGGAGAGATCAATCCACTACCTCTGTCCTTAGCAGGATGAAGCACTCTGGGCACCATGCCCCCTCCAGAACCAGTGGAGACTGTTATCCACTTGAGAGACTGTGGCTTTGCACTCCCCAGGGTGGAACAGTGGGCAACCCACCCACTGTAGAGACTTTAGAGACTGTGGCTTTGCACTCCCCAGGATTGAACAGTGGGCAACCCACCCACTGTATAGACTTGAGAGACTGTGGCTTTGGACTCCCCAGGATGGAACAGTGGGCAACTCACCCACTGTAGAGACTTGAGAGACTGTGGCTTTGCACTACCCAGGATGGAACAGTGGGCAACCCACCTACTGTATAGACTTGAGAGACTGTGGCTTTGCACTCCCCAGGATTGAACAGTGGGCATGTGGCCCCCTCTTGGATTTGGCATTGTGTACTCAACAGGCTGAGGTGCCCCCCATTTCCCTGCCCCTGAGGTGCCTGTTTTGTTGCTCTCTGATGCCCCTGCAGTGTTCTTTCCGTCATGGTCGGGGATCTTGTGTGGGCCTCGCCCATACCGTGTGGGCCCAGTGTTCCACGGACTTAATTGGAGCACTATCTGGACTACTATGCTTGGTATATATTTTGTACATGGTGTATATATAAATATATTTTTGCCTACTTGATTTTAATATATTACAATGGTTACACTCATTTTCTATTGTCTTTGCATTCTTCCGGGTGGTTTGGGGGGTGTAACTGTAATGTATCATGCTGTATTAGTGTGTGTGTTGTAGTGGGTGAGGGTGGGGGTGGGGGTGTTGTGTGTGTGTGTCCCTGTTTTTCCCTCCCCCCTCCCCTGTGTCGTAGGTGCAGTACTCACCGTGGTCTTCGCCGCCGGCGTTCGTGCTCCTGGTAGAGGAGCAAGAAGACCATCCCAGGGAGAATTTGGAGTTCCGGGTCCATGGTGTCCTCGTTCCTCATGGGGTGTTTAGAGGTGAGCGTTTTCCCTTCGGAATCCTGTTTCCACCGTGTTTTTATCCGCAGTGAATCTGCCCCGGAAAAGGTGGCGGATTGGTGGGTTGTAATAATGTGGGCGGTACATTGTCTTCCACCTGTCTGTTGGCGGTGACCGTTTGTTTGTACCGCCGTGGCGGTCAGAGTGTTATAGTGGCTGTCGTTGTTGGTGGTTTCCACCATGGTCGTAATTGCAAATTGTTTACCGCCGGCCTTTTGGCAGTCTTACCGCCGCTTTAACACCGTCCGCCAGGGCTGTAATGACCACCTTTATCTGTTACGGTTCAGATTTAATGTAGTGCACCTCCTGGTCTCACATCCTTGCAATGCTTTTCATGAACCCTAGCCCATGCCATGACCTTGTGACTCAAGCTCTTCCCAGAATACACTTGGGGCCTGAATTATACTTTTTTAGTGCCGCCTTTGCATAAGTTTGTGACACAAAAGCAGCGCAAACGTACAAAATGAGATTATATTTTGTAAGTTTGCGCCGCTTTTGCGTAAAAAAATGACACAAAGGCGGCACTAATTTTTCATAAATCAGGCCCTTAATTTCCTTTTCTTTTGCAAGTTATATGGGGCCAGATGTACGAAATTCAAGAATTGCGACTCGCAAATTGCGAGTCAGAGAGACTCACAACTTGCGAGTCGCAATTCAGGATGCAGACCGGTGTCTCAGACACCGTCTGCTACTCGCTATGGGGTCGCAAAGACCCACCTCATTAATATTAATGAGGTGGGTCGCTTTTTGCGACCCCATACCGAGTCCCTGCACTCACAGGGATGGTGGCCTGCTGAAGTCAGCAGACCTCCATGTCTGTGACTGCTTTTTAAATAAAGCAGTTTTTTTTTTTCATTTTTCAGCCCGTTTTCCTTCAGGGAAAACGAGTTGCAAAATGAAAAAAATACCAAAACCATTTGGTTTCGTTTTTTTCAATGTAGGCAGTGGTCCATAGGACCACTGCCTGCCCTGAAAAAATATTTTTGTCGACATTCACAAAGGGGAAGGGGTCCCATGGGGACCCCTTCCCTTTTGCGAATGAGTTACCACCAGTGTGACACTGGTGGTAACTGCGAGTTGCTTTGCGACCGCATTCGCGGTCACAAAGCAATTCTGAATTGCGATGCGAGTCGCAAATAGGAAGGGAACACCCCTTCCTATTTGCGAGTCTCATTCACAAATTGCGAGTCGGTACCGACTCGCAATTTGTGAATGTGCATCGCGGGAGGCCGTTTGCAAGGCGCAAACTGCGATTTTCGCAGTTTGCGACATGCAAACGGCTTGCTACATCTGGTCTATGGTATTCTAGGGAAAGGATTCTACTGTCACTCTTGAGGGCCCAAAATGTTTGGCTATGTTTGCCCACTCTGCACCACCTACAACTGCTATCATCTCAATAGACCTGCTTTATAGTGTATAAATTAATCTCTGCGTCTGTTAGAGTTAATTATTTCATGGTTGCAAGGACCCTCCACCATTCTGAAAAACCACCATGGGACTACAAGTACTCTATGGTTTCTAATTCCTATCACATTATCAGAAGAAATCTGTGAATTTGGATTCCCAGACTCATCAAAACCTATAAAAATGAAATTAAATATATATGTCCCAATGAGTTTAGTAATGATATGAGTACAAACATACATATATATATATATATATATATATACATATATATATATATATATATAGATATATATATACGGAACCCTACCTTTTTAAAGATAATTAATTATTTTAAGAGTTTCACAAATCTGCAAATCTACGTACCGGATCAGCAAATTTGCATGATGACAATCCAAACCTTAGCTTTTCATTGAGTACATTAGGACCACACCCATGTTTAAATATAACCGCATCCCAAATCAGTTATTTCTCTTTCATTTCTGTACAGAGAAGATAGAGAACTACTGATACTGTGTTATTTTGACTGTTTCTAGTGAAAGGAAGGTAGAAAGGCTTCAGCTATGTCTTCCACTGATCAAGAAGATCCTTTACTTGCTGTTGAAGAGGAGGAAGAGATGCCACCAGCAAAGGAGGATGGTGATATGCAAAACCACTTCACTATACCTTCTGGTAAAGAGAAGGTAACTACAAAGCATGTCCAGAGCAACATTTGTGAGAAACAGCTATCCAGAGGCAATGTTAAAAAATATTCACATGGGTTGAGTTTGATGTGGAAACTCTTCAAGACTAGTCACAAACAGGTCTATAATATAATTGATGCGGGAGAAGGTAGGTGGAGCAGGACCTTTAACATCTTCAGCAGCAATATTACAACCTTCAGCAGCTGAAGTAATCACTATTCCAGCTGTATGCTGTATTTTGAGCAACATGATTATACACTGTGTTAAAAGCCACATGCCCTTGGGTTTCAAGATGAAGTTGTTGCTGTGTACCTTGATGCAGTGAACAACCTACGTTGCTAATTGTTTATTTTTTGCTCCCAGTTATAATTTCATCTTTTCCAGAAACTGAAGCTGGTTGCTTCTTCCCAATCCCTTTCCCCAACCCCTCTACTACCTTGGTTTTTTTGTTATTTAAAAAAACACAAACAAAAAAATAAATCTGTCATAAAACCCTTCCAAGAAACGGTTATTTACAGAACCATTTGTTCAGGTCAAAGCAAGAGCTAACTGCATGTTACATGTTTTTATACATTTACCTGTTGAAGTGGTTGTGTATTTTTGGATGTTTGTATGTAATACATCCCACATATGTGAAATTAAAACTACTTCAATATTCACAAATGTTAATTAACCTATAAAGTATTAAACATGACAGTAGCTAACATTTGTAATACTAAAATGGAAATTAATGTGCAAATGACTGCATGTGTTAGTGAATATACCAGTGGCTAAAGGGTTGTATGAGTGCTTCTGTGTTGTAAAGTGCCTTATTGGTAAAGGCAGGAAAGAACCTACACCTAGCAATAGGCTACTAAACTCCCATTAGGTTCAGTTAGGTCTCAATAAATTAACCCCAGCTCAACCCAGGTTTCTGCCTGCTGAGCTAGTGGGAAACTCTTAATGGTGCCGGTGGGAACGTAGCCTGTGTGTGGGAGCCCCGCCACTTGGAAGTCCGGCGGACGGTGTAAACCATCCGCCAAACTCATAATGAGCCCCTATATATATATTTAAATCTCAAAAACATTTATATATATATATATTATAGTAGTTATGATCTTGTTTTTGGTTGTATTGAGATATCATATGGTTGTATTTATATTTTGGGTGCACATACATTTTCACTTGTTTATTTGTTATACTAATAACACTGTTGAATTTTTTTTAATGTTATTGGTGGTTTGTTTCAGTATAACATATTTTACACAAAACTACATATCCCAGAATGCCACATAAAGGTATGGCTTAGTGGAAGAGTATAAGTAGTACATGGATTGGATCAATGATTCACCGTGATCAAGACTGGGAAGGTCGAAACGCGTTGGTGTTAGTTGGTGGTTTTTTTTCTTATTGAATAAAAGAAGACTAATCAGAATTCTGTGAGTGCGGCATCTTTAACTTGAATGTTAAGTTGGCACAAAGATTTATGGGAATAGGTCCTTCCCTGATGCTGGCACCGACGTTTAGAGCGCGCCTTTTCTGTGGACCTGCTGGAGTGTAATATATATACATATATATATATCAAAACCAAAACGAAATGCTGAGGCCCCGTTATATATGTAGCCTTGGTCACTTGTAACTATCCTCCAATCACAGCAATATAAATACATATTCAGCGTGAACAAGAAATGGGACTATTGAATTAAAATGCAGTTGCTTGATATAGAACACAATTGTTATATATGTCCATCTCAATTGCTATGTGCAAATCATATTATGGCCAGAGAATCCCACACAATTAATATTAATAAATATTAATAACTATTGCTGTGTTCCGAGTGCATTTCAATTTATTTGTGAGGTAACACACCTGAATGCCAGTGATGTAACAATAAGCTCAATCCGGGTTCAAACAAGTAATCGAGTTAGACAAAGTAAAGACAAACCCTGTTCTTTATGTAAAAATAACCAGTATTGCGCTGTTATCTGAATTTAGATCCCAAGTGGGCAGGTCTGGAAAATAACATCATTGTTTATATGTTAATTGCATTTCTCAGAAGGAGGACAGATCTAGAATTATAAATATTGTTTCTATCTTTGTGCACAAACCCAAAATAAACTCAAAATACAAAAACCTGTGAAATCACCCTAAATAGAAAACATTGATTCCATTATATAGTTAAAACACATCAATACACATACATAGTCTACATATAACTCTATTGTTACTGAGGGCCTATGCAAGAAACATTTAATACAAATGGCTTATTCGGTACAAGATTGTACACGGATTACAGATCAACATAAAGGCAGTGTTCAAGAAATAATCAATACTCAGTATGTACACAACTAATTATTGTTAAATATTGTTGATACATACTGGATCTACTCTGAAGTTATCATTAGCCTTCATAAAGATGGGTATTTAGCTCTTCATCAGTATTCAACCCTTTTGGTATTTTAGTTTCGATATCTAGTATATATCTAGATTCTTTTTTTCTTAGCTGTACCAGTCTATTGCCACCCCTGTGATTAGCGGGCACCTGTTCCACAGCAAAATAAGCAAATGAGGAATTATCAGAATTATGATATTGTTGGAAATGTCTGCAACTGGATAGTGGGGATCATTAGATGCAATTGCTCACATATGCTCAAGCTCTCTATTTTCGACAATGTGTTTGGTACTCCCCACATACCACCGTTTACACGGACATTCCAATACATAAATGGTAAAAGTGCTACTGCATGTAAGAAATTGTTTAATCTGTCTTTTTTCTCCTGGTTTACATGTGGGATATTCTTTCTGCATCAGACTATTGTGGCACGCCTTACAGTTGCCACAAAGGAAAACCCCCTGCAAAATATGATCTTTAATTTGAGGGGCAGTGTTAATGTCATTTGACCTCAGGATATCTCGTAGTCTACGTCCCTTTCCATATGTGATGTATGGCCTTCTTTGAATTGACAAACCATTAATAGGATCACATTTCAGGATCTCCCAATTTTTTACCACAATTTTTTGATCTCCTCTGCATCCTCGTTGTATGTCATAATTATCCTGGTCTCATTCACCTCAGTTTTGTTCTGTTCATTGTTGAATAGAATCTGTGTTCTATCTGCTTGTTTAACTTTTTCCATAGCTTTTTAATGACCCTATCTGGATAACCTCTTTCTTTAAATCTGGTTATCATTTTAATCTGTTCAGCACTGAATGCTTCATCCGTGGTGCAATTGTGTTTCACCTGTAATAACTCCCCATAGGGGATGCTCCATTTAAGATTATCAGGATGACTGTTGAGTGCATTCAGCAAACTATTTCCTGCAGTACTTTTGAGAAACAAATGGGATGAGTTCAATGTGTTTGAAACAAATACTTAGAACATTAGACAATTTGGGTATTACATATGATATGGCATCCTCCTCGAGTTTTAAACCTTAGAAAGCGATACTGTCAGAAACGAATGAAGTGGCAAACCAACAACTTATTTAGATGAGTATCACTTACTCCGCAAAGGCAAGATGATTGTAAAAAATCAAAAGGGAACAGCGCAAAAGATCAGAGGCCGAGGTGCTGGATGAAGAGGAAGAACAAGGGGAGGAGCCACAAGTGGAGGCGTACTGCATAAGCAGATACTTGAAACAGCGATGGGAACATGCTTTGCTCCTAGTTTAGCAAATTTGTTCCTGGGTTGGTGGGAGGAGGAGATTTCAAAAGATAGAGGCATTCCTTATGACATTGGTGGTAAATCCCGCTCACCACAGCGGTGATGGCCCCCAACATACTGCCACAAATATCTGTTTGCCATGTTATGACACACACACCAATCTGAAAGAATACTGCCACACACACAAATCCGCCAGCCCAAAGGTCAGTGCTAAAGTGTTGGTTCCAACACCCATAACGTTATGCCAACAAAACAACGCCCGCCACATTAAGACCCACGAATCACCACAGCGGACATTCAATATCGGTAAACCATTGGCGGTACATACTGCCGCGTTCAGAATGGACACCCACATTCAAAACAACACCACATTGGCCAATACTAAAAACACACACCTGACACTCATACACACACCACACCCACACACCCACAGCACTATAAAATACACACCCACATTACCCACAACACTTTACAAACAACAATTACTGCCAGGAGATTGACCCGAACAGCACAGAGACAACTAGACACACACCACATACACCTATACATCCCTCATGGACCCCACATCACACACATCACCACTTTACTCAACACACTCTCACCAATACATGCCACACAACACCCATGTCCCCACAAAGGCCCCCCCATTTCACTGATGAGGAGATAAGGGTCATGGTTGAGGAAATTGTCAGGGTAGAGCCACAGCTGTTTGGAGCATAGGTACAGCAGATATCCATTGCCAGGAAGATGGAGCTATGGTGGATAATCGTGGACAGAGTGAACGCCATGGAACAGCACCCGCCCCTGGCTCCCCCGCCATGAACAAATCTCACCACACCTCAAATCCCTTCACTGGGAATCACATTCAAGATATTCATCCATGCACACAAATCCCTCCACAATACCGGCCCAACCTACCTCAACGAAAGAGTGAACTTCCACACTCCCACATGCAACCTCCGATCAGCCGACCTCGCCCTAGCCACAGTCCTCTGCATCCAACGCACCACCACAGGAGGCAGGTCCTTCTCCGACCTCGCCCCCAAAACCTGGAACACACAATATATCACATAGACAAAGGTGGCAGGGCAACAGAATGACAGAGGGGAAGCCAGGGATGTACAATATGTCATAGGCATGAAGCATAATATATCACTTACATTCCCTAAGGTGCCCCAGGCAACGTCAGCGGAGAGGAGGTGCCATGACTATCCAGTCTCCAAACGGAAGATGCCCCCAGTGATGACAGTAACTCTGGTATTCATGATCTGGACCAACAACCTGGCCCATCAGGGACCACTGGACAGTCGGTCACCCCAGCCCACTCACAGTCCACCACAGTGCCTCCAAATCAGTATCCAACACCACAGCACCCACCCAGCCTACACACACCTCTGTCCCCAGGACACGTCAATCAGCAGTGTGCCCCCCTGGGCAGGGATCCCAGTCCACACCTCACACCCAAGACAATCAGGGACCTGCGGTCAGTGGCAGTGGGCACACCATTCAGGGGACAGAGACACAGGGCAACAGGGACACTGGTAATTCTGCTGTGCACAAGGGGAGGACAGGCCCAGGGAACCAAATCTCCAGGAGGCACAGCTTGGAACAATACCATGGACTTTCCTCCATCCCCCCCCTTTTCCATTGCAGTTTCCCTCAATTTTATAGCACGACAATGAACACCCTTGAACACAACTTGACTACTAGTATTTTATGTTTTGAAAATGTGCATTTATGGAAACAGTCACATCTAGTGCAAATCATCTGAACACTGTGAGAGCATAGACATAAGGACAGGTAGCTGTCTGTAGTCATCACATTGGTACACAGTTGTTATATTACCAACATCTGTAAAATGACAAGCTATAGGTGATAGTAAGTTGAGATGCAAAGGAAGTTAATGCCATCATGCTACAGCCACACAGAATACATCAATAGTCAGAGGAATGGTTGCACTGTCTCACCTGTGTGTCATTGGAAGAATTGCCAGATAACTGATGTTCTGTTGTCCTCATCCTCATCCTCAGCCTCCTCATCCTCACTGTCCTCAGGGTCCACTGCTGCCACAGGAGCATCTTGAGTCTCCTCCTCCTGCAGAAAGGGTACATGCCATCTGAGGGCCAGGTTGTGTAGCATGCAGCATGCCACTACTATCTGGCAGACCTTCCCAGGTGAGGAGCACAGGGATCCACCTGTCAGATGGAGGCACCTGAACCTGGTCTTCAGGAGCCCGAAGGCCCTCTCGATCATCCTTCTGGTTCACCCATGTGCCTCATTATAACATTCCTCAGCCCCTGTCCTGGCATTCCTCACAGGGGTCAGCAGCCACGATAGGTTTGGGTAGCCAGAGTCACCTGAAAGTATTGACAGACAACATTTAGCCTCACACAATGATTTGGGTATGACACCTGAAGGCATAAACTAAGATACAGTGGGTGGGGACCATGGCTCACCTATTAGCCACACCCTGTGCCTCTGTAGTTGGGCCATCACACCTTGGGATGCTGCTATTCCTCAGAACAAAGGCATCATGCACTGACCCAGGATACTTAGCATTGACATGGGAGATGTACTGGTCCGCTAGGCAGACCATTTGCACATTCAGTGAGTGGAAACTCTTCTGATTCCTAAACACCTGTTCATTCTGGCGGGGAGGGGACCAATGCAGTACGTGTTCTGTCATCGTCCCAAAAATATTGGGTATATGTCCCATTGCATAGAATCTGCCCTTCACTGTGGCCAAATCTTCCACCTGGGGAAAGCTATGTAGTTGCACATCTGTTCCATCAGGGCAGACAAAACACTTGCCAGCATGATTGAGAACATTGGCTGTGACATTCCTGCTGCCAAGCCCACTGTCACATGGAAAGAACCAGTTGCCATAAAATGGAGCAGTGATAGCACTTGCACAAGAGAGGGGATCCCAGTGGGATGACGGATAGCAGATATCAGGTCTGGCTCCAATTGGGCATACAGCTCAGTTATTGTGGCCCTGTCCAGTCTATAGGTGAGTATAATGTGCCTGTCGTCCAGTGTAGTCAAGTCCACAAGGAGTCTGTACACAGGGTATGTTTCCTCCTCCTATTTATCCGCAGCGGTAGGTACCTAAGGGAAACAAGAGTGAGTAGGCTGTCACAATTTGAATAATGGAATCACAACCTCAGAGTACATAGTGCATTTATGTGGTGGGGCAATGGAAATAGTGAGGTATGTGCTAATCTAGGCTGTGATGCAGTTAAGGTTGATATGACCGTTGTCCGCCACCATGAAATAGCGACTGCCTGTCCTGTATGTAGGGACAGGTGGAAGTGACGTAACTCCGCCGATGTTGGGTGTCATGGCGGAAGGCGGTCTTGCACTGCCGTGCAATTCCTCATTGGATAATATGGGGCTCTATGGAGTACAGTGGTCAATGGGGATATGCGCTGGAGGTGACGGGTTACACCACTGTGGACGTGACTGCCATTTTCTATCTGATTCCTCACTTGTTTCCTGACCTTCAAGAGGAGAACACCTACACTGTGTGTGCTGCTGTGACCTGTGTCTGGAACCTACCATAGACCGGGGAAAGGGCCCCTGCCTTCACTTCGGAGGCTTTGGAGCGATTGGTGGATGGGGTCCTACCCCAGGACGGACTGCTGTATAGGCCTCCAGACCAACAGATGAGTACACCTTGAGCATGATGCTTGTGTGAAGGATGCTTGGAGATGTGAGTGAAAGCATCGTGCCATCGGGGGGAATTTCTTGTGGTGGTGTACATGGCGTGCGCTGGCCAATATATGTGCCAATGGTGACAGAAATAGGATTGGTGAGCTATATGTGTGACAGGCTGAATTGTATGTGTAATGGTATCTTCCTGTCTTTATTACCTCTGCAGGTCACCGCCTATCAAAAGAAGGGATTATGGCACGCTATCGCCAAGGACATGCGGACCCTGGGGGTCTATTGCAGGCAGAGCACCCACTGTCAGAAACGTAGGACCTGAGACGCTGAGGCATGGAAGACTGCGGAGGCTCAGCAGGCATGGCATCCCAATGAGGAAGCCTGACTCCCCCTGATGGCCTGCCTTACTGGCTGTGGCCTACCCAGAGCTGGATGGGCGCTTGAGGGCATCATAGCAGCCACAATGGGGTGAGTACAGTGAGCATTATTAGAATAATTGGCAGGTGGCATGGGATCCGGGTGGTGGATGTGAGTTAGTTGGTGCCCCTAAGGCCAGGCCAGAGATTGCAGCATGATTCAGCTTAAGGGTAATGTGTGTATGGCAAATGCAGGTAACCTAACTTATTAGCATTCTATGTCAGCCAGGGTGCAGTTTGCGGTGTGTGGCCCTCATCTTGCTGTGGCATCTAGCCAAATCACTGGCAGTGCTATAAATAGTGCTCGAGCCTGATCCCTGTGTTTGACGTTGCTGTGCATGCCAACTGTGGTGTTGGTGCAGTAATTGACCCAGTGTTTCCTTTCTCTCTTTCCCCGACTTTTTTCTTCTGTCATTCTGTCCGTGTGTGCATTAGCATCATCTGGTGGAGGAGCAGGGGCACTGGTGACAGAGGGAGCTGCATCCCACAGGTCCCTGGAAGCAGAGTCCACCGACGCCAGGGGAACCAGTGGGAAGTAGGCGAGAGGAGCACCACGGCTAAGACAGGAGGTGACAACACAGACTCAGATACCTCTTCCAATGGAAGCTCTCTGGTGGTGGTGGCCATACCCGTACCAGCCCCGCACTCCCAGTAGCCCCTTGGCGAGTTGCGTGTGCCAACTCACCCAGGAGGATGGGCCTCTCCTTCACCCCAGGAACCTCAGGCCCTGACCCAGTGAGCCCTGCTACCCTGAGTGAGGAGGCTATTGACCTCCTGAGATCCATCTCTGTGGGGCAGTCAACCATTGAGAATGCCATCCAGGGGCTGGCATCCCAGATACAGCAATGCAATGCATTCCTGAAGGGCATCCACGGTGGATTGGTAGCCCAACAGAGATTGATTCAGGCTCTGGCCTCCTCCTGATGGCAGACATTTTCCCTGTTCCTACCGTCCCTCCTCCAACTACCACTTCTTAGACTCCTCAACCCCAACCCATCCCATGCACACATACAGACGAGCGTGCACACAAGACAACACCAGAGAGTGGCACAGTCAAACACAGGTGCCACACTTTATCCCACAAGCACTCACGGAAACACCAGACAGTTGCAGACACAACCACATCCACTGCCTCCATTGTCTCCCCCTCTTCCTCTTCCTCCTCCTCCAACTCCCTCACAATCTCATCCACACTCACACATGCATGCACTGCATCAACATCCACCACTAGCATCACCACACCAAGCAGCACACACCCCTCACTAGCAGATACCTCCACAATGTGTCCCCTAAGACCCCTCCCACCCTGTCTGTCCCCATCCTAAAGGACACAAACGCAAGCACTCATACACCCAGCAGTCATCCACTTCTCATCAGCACACTAGCCATGCACCTGCACCCAAATCCAGTAGACATACGCCTCCTACAACCACTCCCTCAACCTCCACTCCCATCCCTCCTCCCTTAACCTGCCCTACCGTCCCTAAGAAGCTTTTCCTTGCCCAACTTTACCTCTTCCCTACCTCTCCAACCCATCCTGCCCGTAAGAGCAGGGTCCCAACGACCCAGCCCAGCACATCAGCCAAACAGTCCACGCGGACTGTGGTGGCACCACCTAGTTTTGGTGGAAAGTCAGTGAAGGATTCCACTCCACCAGCCACGAAGGTTAAGGATCCCACACCTTCTGCCATGAAGGGGAAGGAACCTGCACCTCCTCCCATGAAGGTGAAGAAGCCCTTGACTTCTGTCTGGAAGGCTAAGGAACACGAACAACCTGCCATGAAGGGGAAAAAGCCCTCAACCCCTGCCAGGAAAGGTAAGGATCCCACACCTCCTGCCATGAAGGAGAAGAAGGCCTCCACTCTGCTAGAGGCTGTCAGGGTGTCACTTCCACCAACACCAGTGGTCACGGGCCCCCACCACCAGCTGAAGAAGTGCATTCCTCACCTCCAGCAGAGGCTGCCCAGAAAGCACCTCCACCTGCCACCACAGTTCAGACCTTACCTCCTGCAGAGGCTGCCCAGGAGCCACCCCACCTGCCACCACAGTTCAGCCCTCACCTCCAGCAAAGGCTTCCCAGAAGGCACCTTCACCTGCCGACACTATGCAGCCCTCACCTCCAGATTACACAGTGCAGCCATCATCACCAGCAGAAGACATGTAGGCCACCCTCCAGGGACTGCTGTACAGGAGGCCCCCTCCAGGAGCAGTGGGCATGTTCCCCTCCTGAGAGATTGTGACCTTGCACTACCCAGGACATAGTCATGGGCATGGAGCCCCCTCCAGAACCAGTGGGCTTGTTCCCAACTTTTGCTGAGGTGCCCCCGACCCCCCACCTCCCCTGAGGTTCCTGCCCACTTGCAAACTGATCTCCCTGTAGAGTTCTATCTGGATGAGGTTGGGATTAGAGTTGGGCCTTGGACTGTGCCCTGTGGCCATGTGGGCCCTTAATCCATTGGACTGGGCATTGGCCCTTTGTGTACATTTGTACATATCTGTTTCTTTTACAATTGGTTCATTTGGTAGCTTTTTATATCAATACAGTCTCATTACTGCATTGTTGTTGTTCTTGCATTATTCTGCTGTGTATCGTGTGCTATTGTTTTTCGTGTGCAGCTGATTGTGTGTATGGTGTGTGTGTGTTGGGTGTTGGGTGTTGGGTGTGTGTCATGCATGTGTCGTGCGTGTGTGTGTCACTCTCCTTTTCTTTCCTCCCTCCCTCCCTTGTGTGATAGGCAGCTGTACTCACTGTTGTCGCCTTCGTCGGTGTTGCTGTTCCAGGTGGAGCATGATGTAGATGAGCATCAAGAAGACTTGCAGTTTTGGTTCCATGGCGGCTTTGTTCTTCCCTGTGTCTCTGATGGTGAGTCTTTGCTCTTCTGTGCAGTGTTTCCACCAGGCTTCTAATGGCGTTGGTACCGCCCTGGAAATTGTGGCAGATTGAAGGGTCAACATATGGTGGGTGGCACTTTGTCTTCTGCCTGGCTGTTGACGGCTACCACCGTGGTGAGTGTTTTTTACACCCTGGCAGTTGGTGTAGTACATTCGCTGTCTACTGGCGTTTTCTCCGCCATGGTCATATTTGATGGTAATTAATGCCAGCATGTTGGTGGTATTACCGCCACTTTATCACTCACTGCCAGGAACATAATGAGGGCCTGAGACATGTTCCACGATCTTGAACAGTTTACACTGTGGCTCTGATTCATTGATGATTTATTCATCATTTAGAAGGCCACGGAAGGAGAAGCCATGAAATATATTGACAAACTAAACAACAGCAGTCATAATATTGTCCTAACTTCCAACTTGAGTAGATCGACCACTGAATTTCTGGATGTTAGAATAAAAATAGAAAATAAGCATATGAATACTGAATTGTTTCTCAAAAGTACTGCAGGAAATAGTTTGCTCCATGAGATCTGTAGTTATCCTGATGACCTTAAATGGAGCATCCCCTATGGGGACTTATCTACGGCGAAATGAAATTGCAGCACAGATGAAGCATTCATTGCTGAACAGATGAGAATGATAACCAGATTTAAAGAAAGAGGTTATCCAGATTGGGTCATTGAAAAGCTAGATAGGACATAGATTCTATTCAGCCACGATCAGACCAAAACTTAGGTGAATGAGACCAGGATAATTATGACATACTAAGAGGATGCAGGGGAGATCAAAAAATTGCTGGCAAAAAAATTGGGAGATCCTGAGAGGTGATCCTATTAATGGTTCATCAACTCAAAGGAGGCCATGCATCACATATGCAAAGGGACATAGTCTACGAGATATCCTGATGTCAAATGACATTAACACTGGCCCTCAAATTAAAGATCATTATTTGCAGGGAGATTTTTCCTTTGTGGCCACTGTAAGGCGTGCTGCAATAGTCTGATGCGGAAAGAATATCCCACATGTAAACAAGAAGAAAAAAGACAGATTAAACAATTTCTTAAGTGCAGTAGCACTTTTACCATTTATGCATTAGAACGTCCGTGTAAACGGTGGCATGTGGGTAGTACCAAACACATGGTCAAAAAAAGAATGCTTGAACATATGTGAACAATCGCATCTAATGATCCCCACTATCCAGTTGCCAGACATTTCCAAGAGTATCATAATTCTGATAATTCCTCACTTGCTTATTTTGCTGTGGAACAGGTGCCCTTTAATCACAGGGGTGGCAATAGACTGGTACAGCTAATTAAAAAAGAATCTAGATATATACTAGATCTCGAAACTAAAATACCAAAAGAGTTGACTACTGACGAAGAGCTAAATATCAATCTTTATGAAGGCTAATGATAACTTCAGACTAGATCCAATATGTAGCAACAATATTTGTGTATATACAAAATATTGGTTATTTCCAGAACACCTCCTCCATGTTGATATGCAATCCATGCACAATTTTCGTGCACCAAATGTGCCATTTGTATCAAATGTTTCTTCTATGGGGCCATCAGTAACGACAGAGTTATATGTAGACTATGCATGTGTACTGATGTATTTTAACTGTATAATGGAATGATATTTTTCTATTTAGGATGATTTCACAGGTTTTTGTATTTTGAGTTTATTTAGGGTTTGTGCACTAAGGTAGAAACAATATTTATAATTCTATATCTGTCCTCCTACTGAGAACTGCAATTAATGTATAAACAACAAGGTTATTTTCCAGACCTGCCCACTTGGGATCTAAATTTAGATAGGAGCGCAATACTAGTTAATTTTACATAAAGAACCAAAAGTATACAAAAAGTGTCCCAAGGGTTCTCCAGGTACCAAGAGAGGAATCCCAGGTATCAAAAGAGCAGATTTCAAAGCAACAAACCAGACATACAAAAAAGCATGAAGGTATATCAAATCAGAACAACAATGATATGTTTCTTTAATTATTATAAATAGGCTCAAAATAATATTTACCAAATTAATTACAGTCTAGCAAAAACCCACAATGTGAACCCTGGAAAACAAAACAAAAGCTAAAACCCAATAAACACATTCATACTGCGTTATTCATACCATGCTAAAACATGTGAATGACATGGACTCCACTAGATACATAGGACCAACCAATTTTAAGTTTGTAAGATTACACATTGTACCTATATCTAGCGGGCCACTTGTGTTTGCCAGAAATGACACAACAAAATAATTCTCAAAAAATGTTAATGAGGTGTATCTCATGGTTCCTCCTCACTTTAAACAAATAAGTTGATTATACTTTGCAGAGAAATGTCCATGTTAATTTCAACAAATGTCTTTTTCATTTGTGAGAGCGCTGACGTACGTTTCGGTGACCAGCGGCCCGACATGGGTCGCTCACGTTCTTCAGGGCACAAGATCTTAATATATATACAGTTGTTCCAGGGAACAGTTTATTAATAACATAATTCTCGATGAGAGACTGATACAGGAGGTAGCAACAATCTTCGCCCATCTGGGTTGTTTTAAAAAACATTTCTTGCACAGCGTGATGGACCAGTGCAACCACATTCAAGCATTTTGAGCGTACGGGAAAAAAACCGGCATGACTGCTGGCTACTTGTGCTCTTCGAAAAGACGCTCACTGTGCTCCTTAGTGTGGACAATGCTCAGGACGGCCAAAGTCCCGTCCGTTCTAGGACCACAGAATCTGTTTTTAGTTTGTCTAACTCGATTACTTGTTTGAATCCAGATTGCGCTCATTGTCACAACACTGATATTCAGGTGTGGCACCTCAGAAATAAGTTGAAATGCACTCAGAACTTGGCAAAATTGATTAATATTTATTAAGATTAATTGTGTGGGACTCTGTGGTCATAATATGATTTGCACATTGCGATGGACACATATAATAATTGTACTCTATAACAAGCAACTGCATTTTAATGCAGTAGTCCCATTTCTTTGGTCTCACTGAATACGTATTTATATTGCTGTGATTGGAGGACAGTTACACATGACCAAGGCTACGGTCGAAACGCATTGTGTTTTTGATTAACTCTCCACTTGTCTGCAACTTTAACCTCCTGAGTGTGCATTTGTACTGTGTTTTGATTATATATATATATATATATTACATATAAACACACACACATACACATACATATTCACTAAAAAACAAAGTTTACAAGAGATTTATAATTATGTCCAGATTTTACACACACAAAACTACAGAAATTCAACAGTTATAATTAACTGAGCTAACTATAACTTATACCCTCTCCCAATGCACTACATATGACCTCATATATTACATCACTCAGGACATGGTAAGAGACATCACTGATGACATGACATCTTAAATGATATCACTGATGACATCAGACTCCTGATGAATTATCAAGAGCATGTTATTCCTCACCGCTTTCTTCTCCAAGATCCACAGCATTTCTTTTTTCAACATATTTCTTTGTGCCTGTTTGGTGTATTTTTGTTTTGGTTTATCATTGGTCCCATTGACCTACAGTTATTGGACAAAAAAAAAAAAAAAAAGAAAACTTTTCTTAATAGAACTATTATCAACTTCATTTTAACTAAGAGCTTGGTATTATCGCTAGATTTCAGTTAATGGATGCAATCAAAGAGTAAATGAGAAGATATGTGATCAGTAAACCTTGGGAAATAAAAATGTGCATTATATTGATATATAATGATAAATACTCTGGTTAATTTGTAATTACCAAATATTTTGCTTTTATTTAATTGCCAACAATACAGTAGAAAAGCTGAAACATACACTAATTATTATAAATTTTAAAAAAATTATTTAGTGTTGTTCGGATTTTGGTACCAGGAATGTTACTAATGTATGCCATCATGTATCACACACCAGTGCAGATTAGCATTATCGTTTGTTCATTATGCAACACTGGGAAAAAACAAAAATAAATTAATTGTTAAAACACCTCATAGAAAACTGATCTTGTTTAACTGTTAGTAGGTGTTGGAAAGTGGATTATTGGTAAGGGAAGGAAAGTACCTTCAGCTAGCAATAGGCCACTAACCCCCACTTAGGGCCTATTAGGTCTCAATAAATTAAACCCAGCTCAACCCTTGGTAGCTTGGCAATGAGCGACAAGGCTTAACTTAGGACACAAGTGTGTAAAGCATTTAAAAGTCACAAAACAGTAAATAAGTAAAACACAAAACACAATAAAACTCCAGCACCAATTTATAAAAAGAAACTATATTTTGATCTTTAAAATAACACCGAAACGATTACAGTCGGATAAGGGGAACCGGAGTTTTGAATTTAAAAAAAAAAAATCTTTTCTAGTGCATAGAAGCAACTAGCGCTCAAAGGGTTAAAGAAAAGTCACAATGGAAAAGGACAATGTCCAGAGTTCAGGCCCCCCACGAGGTAATACTGTCACACTGACTTTCAGAAGTGTTTCTTGATTCAGGAAAGTGGTCCACAGCACCAGCTAACGGTTCAGAGGATCTGGTTTCCTCTTGCGGTCTGGGACTATAACTTCCACAATGCCCATCTTCAAGTTATGGAGTTGCTCCAAACGTTTCCAAACTTCTGGATCTTCTTCCAAAGGTCCTTTTTGGGTCCTTGAAGTGTCCACAACTTGATCCAAGGTTCCAGAAGCTCTGGGCTGCTCCTTGAGATTTGGGACTACAATTCCCAGAATTCACCTTGCCAGAATCTTCAAATAGCCACTGGACACTGGTCAGCTGGGCTCTGCTTGCAGGACTTGATGCAGGGGACTCTGGGCAGATCCTTTATACCTGTAGCAAACAAGGAGTCCCCTCTTGAAGAAGTAGAAGCCAGGCAAAGTCCTTTTAGTGGTGAAGCCCAAGTGTGCAGTTGGTACATTCCTTCAGAATGCAGTGTCCAGGTGCAGGTCAGGAGTCCAGCGGGGCAGTCCGTCTTCTACTTTGTTTTGTTCCTTGTAGGGATCTGAGGTGTGGTTGCAGGTCTGCCATATTTATCCTTGCTCCTGGGTGAAAAGCAGGGTGGTCCTGGTTGTCTAATCACAGGCAGGCTCCTTCCCCCTTTGATGACCACTTCCTGGGAAGTGTGGTAAAAGTCAATCCCAGGGAGCAACATTCTTCAAAAATCCAATATGGTTGAAAGTGATTTTTGGGGGTTAGATCTGGCTGAGCCCACCCACTGGTGTGCCTTAAATTCCTAAACACACCCTCTCATCCCCTTTCCTGCCCTCTCCTAATATAATCAAGAGGGCACCTAATTGTCTGGGGTTGAGGGAAGTGAGGGAGGTCCTGAGGTCCAAATGTACTTCCCTGCCTTTGAAGACCAGTTTGGCTGCACTCCCCATCCTGTTTCATAATCTGTTGAGGCAGATCTCCTCCTCCAGGTACATCCTTTGTATTTTCTCCATAGCAGAAAATGATTACAGACAAGTAAAAGTGCATCCGGATTTAAAATTTGAGCAGCAGTGAAATTGATAATTACAGTTTTAATCTTTGTATTATCTGGAACACTTATTTCTATCATTACACATAAATACTTATTCACCATAGTTAATGCAATTCTTGACACAAGTTGACATCACCAGTTTGAGTAAAAGTTAGAGTGCAGAGCCTGATTTATCAATTTAATAAATTATTTTGCTTTTCAATCAGAAGTAGGCACATTTAGAAATCATTCATATTCTATGGCTGTTGACAAAACATTTAAGCATTGGAAATGTTCACATTCTCAATGGTAACTTATAACAAAAAGATCAGGATGAGGAAAAGTCTCATTTGCTAGTATTTAAAGAACAGCACTGCAAAATTCCTGGGCACCCTGTGGCTCATTTAGCATGAAACAAATATTTCCTATACAAACATCGATTATACCTCTGACACCACTTATAGATTGGAACAATCGGTTGTTGTACTGAAGAAAAAATACAAATTAGTTACAGTCTTACAAAAGGGCTTATCTGGGTTTTCCAAAAGTAAATCTTTCACTAAAGGCAAGTATAGAAGCAAATTAACAATGAAATTACTAAGGTAGTTAATTCCATTAGTGTTATTAAAAAGAAAGTCTAAAATGTAAAGGTTGTTTTCCTTCTCAATATTTTCTAAAGCCGTGTCAGTTATGGTGCCTTTTTTTCTTTTCACACAGTACTGGAAATTTACCCAGTGAAGGAACACATATCTGTCTTAAAATATTTTCAAATACACAAGAGGAGTTTACATTCATTTTGGTGATATCCACATCATATAAAGCTGCTGTAATGTTTTCACACAGGATAAAGCAACATATGCCATAACCTCTTTAAATAAATTAGGTAAGTCAATCTTAATTAAGGCATATTCCAAGCTTAAACATTGAGATTTATGTATTGTCACAGCATAAGCTATATATAAAGGAAAATGTTCTCTTTGAATACATGTCTTTGATTAACAAACATCTTGCTGCTGTTTCTGCTCTCTGTTTGGGGTCTCTAATATTGCCAAATTGGACAACAAGGAATTCAATGTCATCATTTCTTTTGTCATGAAATAACACAACTATTTTTGAAAATAAATAAGTCTTTTTCTAATCCAGCTGTTCATGACACAAAATTCTCCATGTTTAATAATTTAGTACATTATATTGTAGTTTTCGTAATATTTGCTCTGTGAGTTTCAAGTGAATCATTGCAAGCGCAATGTATAATTTCTTGATTTTTCTTTGATATTATTCCCATATCGAAATCATGCATTCTTTTAGGTTTGGCATTAAGCACAAAATGGGTAGTACTTGTAAAAGAAGGGAGTGCATATCTTCTCTGGCACTTTTCAAATGTAGAAATAAAGTGGCAGTTTCTGTAAAAATTCTTAGCCTAATATCTTTCAAACCTTTCCCATATTCTTCGTTATCTGCTTGTCTCATATTTTGTGACAGTTCATTGTATGAAAAATATAACCAAATATTCACATCATCTTTACTACTAAAGGAGTTTCTGTCTCCTTTAACTATCATAGTTATACAAATTGGCTTTCCTTTAACTGGAGTAAGTTGAAGTAAATCACCAAAAACAATGGCATGTTTACTACCAAATAGATCATCATGTTCATTCTTCATTATTTTTGTCATACATACATGAGCACAAGCCAGCATCAAGTTGAATGTCATACTAATCGCATCTATAATAAGAATTCTTAGAATTTTAGAACTCTAGAAATTTCATGGGATGTATCACTATTTAGTTTTGAAATATTTACGTTGAATATTGGGCTTCACTGGTAGTAATCCTAGGTGGTGTGAAGTTATGCCCTTTATATTTTGAGTGACTAATCCAGTTGGAGCTTTAATATACAAGATACAGTTGAATTGGTAAAACGTTGAAGGTAAGTTGTTTTAACTTTTATTAGGAAACCTTTACTGGCAACAGCTTGGCCTGGTATATAGTTGAATATAGGCTGATAATTAGAACATACGCATAAACCATTTTCATGTTGTAGTCCATGATCAACAATTCTTTTAATTTCCTGAGATATTGCATGTTGATCACAATACAATTAATATTATGTACTCAAAGTTTTCTCTTTCTTTCACCATTTCTCCCATAGCAAGTCCTTCCTTATCCATAGCAATTCTACATTCATCTATGATATTTGGTACTCCAATTGTGTGGGTTCGGCAGCACTTATATTAGAACATTTGTAATACCACATAATATTTCTAATTGGATTTTTTTTTCACCTAAAATTTTTTAGCGCAACATTTTGCCTTAAATATGCAATTCTGGTATTAGGTTTGTATTTATAAAAGGCTTCCTCATAAGATATAGGTGTTCAAATCAACTCTTCCTCTTTTTGACATGGTTTAAAAAGCTATAACAGTGCTAAAAATAAAAATCTTTGTATGCAGGATTATCATATGTAAGTTTGAAGAATTAGTTTAGGTTTTGAATGACGTCTGTTCCATTCACACGAAATGTTCTACTATGAACATCCTCAACAACACAATTTCTGTGAATATAAAAGTGAGCAACTGCATATAGTGACAAGTTTTCCAAGAACAGGCTTCTGTTAGGATAGTATGTGTGTCCCTTTTTAGGATCAAAGGGCCAGATGTATCATCAAGGCCCATTGCGATTCGGTAATAGCGATTTTTAAGAAATCGATATTACCGACTCGCAAAGGGCCATGTATCACATTTGCGAATCGGTAATAGCGATTTCTTAAAAATCGCAAATGCTATTACGGAATCGCAAATTACGATACCAGCCCCATGGGCAGCTATGGGCCTGTTGGGCCAAATTTTGCAAATTTTTTGCATTTCCAAAATTGCAATTTCTGAACCAGAAAACTCAATTTTGGAAATGCAAAAGGCAAGGGTGCTGGGGGCCTAAGGCCCCCTCTCCTGCACCCTAAAATAGTTTTTTTTAACATGTAAGGTACACACATGCCAAAAGGGCATGTGTGCTTTACATGTTAAATTTAAAAATGCATTTTTACTGCATTTTTTAATTTTGCACCAGGTTACCACTTGGTTGCATTTCATGGTATTTTGCAAGTGCAAAATGCAATTTTTGGAAAAACCGCGATTTGTGATTTTTTCCAGCAGAGCCTTGCGACCTGGAAATTGCAAATCGCAAATTGCGAATCGCAATTTCCAGGTCGCAACGCAAGAAATCGCAATTTTTGCAATTTCTAATTTGTGGTCTGCGAATGCATTTCATGCATCGCAGACCACTGTTTTGCACTCGCAAATGGCCGAATTTAGGGCCAGATGTATCATCACGGCCCATTGCGATTCGGTAATAGCGATTTTTAAGAAATCGCTATTACCGACTCGCAAAGGGCCATGTATCACATTTGCGAATCGGTAATAGCGATTTCTTAAAAATCGCAAATGCTATTACCGAATCGCAAATTGCGATACCAGCCCCATTCGCAGCTATGGGCCTGTTGGCCCATAGCTGCGAATTTTTTGCATTTCCAAAATTGCGATTTCTGAACCAGAAATCGCAATTTTGGAAATGCAAAAGGCCAGTGTGCTGGGGGCCTAAGGCCCCCTCTCCTGCACCCAAAAATATATTTTTTTAACATGTAAGGTACACACATGCCAAAAGGGCATGTGTGCTTTACATGTTAAATTTAAAAATGCATTATTACTGTATTTTTTAATTTTGCACCAGGTTACCATCTGGTTGCATTTCATGGTATTTTGCAAGTGCAAAATGCCATTTTTGAAAAAATCGCAATTTGCGATTTTTTCCAGCATAGCCTTGCGACCTGGAAATTGCGAATCGCAAATTGTGACTCGCAATTTCCAGGTTGCAACGCAAGAAAACGCAATTTTTGCGATTTCTTATTTGTGGTCTGCAAATGCATTTCATGCATCGCAGACCACCGTTTTGCACTCGCAAACGGCCGAATTTGAAATGATACATCTGGCCCTTACCGATTCGCACCGTTTGCGAGTGCAAAACTTTTTGATACATCTGGCCCAAAATGAGCAAGAAATTCAATTTCGGGCAAACTTTTTTTAGCACTTCTTCACAAGGATGCTAATCCTAAACTAAGCCATATAATGATGTGAGATTTAGGAGGTCATTACAACATTGGCGGTAAAAGCCCCTTACCACCGTGCAGAAGACCGCCAACATACCGCCGCGGCCACGGAGTTCCGCAACAGCTATTATGACCCACATCTCGGAAACCGCAGAAATTCAGACACCCACACAAGTCCGCCACACCAAAGGTCAGTGATAAACTGGCGAAAACAAATCCTCCACCGTCACACCAACAGAAACACGCCCATGCTATTGCGACCCACGAATCCACGCGGCGGTCTTTCAACCGCGGTATTCCATTGGCGGTACACACTGCCGCGCTCAAAATACACACACATCTCCAAAACACCGCCACATTGGACAATTCGAATTACACACACCTGATACACATACAAACACCACCCCCACACACCCAACACAATATAAAACACACATCACCCACAAACCCCTGCGACCAAAAATTGTAGACGAAGGCCAGAGAGTGAGCACAGCAATAGACAATCCTACCACACAGAGGCACACGACACCATCACCCACACAACATCCACGCACAAAACACCACACACCACTACACATCACCACACTCATCACCACATACACCACCCCACACACATCACCTACACCACCCAATGGCACGCCAAAGACACCCCAGGTTTTCAGAGGAGGAGCTCAGGGTCATGGTTGAGGAAATCATACGGGTAGAGCCACAGCTATTTGGATCACTGGTGCAGCACACCTCTATAGCTAGGAAGATGGAGCTATGGTGAAGAATAGTCGACAGGGTCAACGCAGTGAGACAACGCCCAAGAAATCGGGAGGACATCAGGAAGAGGTGGAACGACCTACGGGGGAAGGTGCGTTCAGTGGTCTCCAGGCACAACATCGCGGTTCAGCAGACTGGCGGCGGAACCCCATCTCCTCCCCCACAACTAACAACATGGGAGGAGCAGGTCTTGACCATCATGCATCCTGAGGGCCTCGGAGGAGTCGGTGGAGGAATGGACACTGGTAAGTCTAATCTTAACTATCATATCCCCCACCCTACCTGCATGCTATCACACACCCCCACCCTCGCCCCATCCCCTATCACTCCAACTCCTCACTAATGTACTAATAACACAAACCACCCATCCCAACACCAAGCCCTGCAAGACACAACAAAGCATGGACACCCATCACTAAAGCATGCCCACTGCACATACCCATAACAACCCCTAACCATCATCACACAAGCCCCCACACAGGAATGCTAGCACTGGGGTACAAGCTCACCCACCCATTGCACACCATGACACACACAGATGCAATAATCATGCTTTTATACCCCTGCAGGACCACTACCTAACGTCACCAGACAGGAGGGTCGAGACATCTCTACCCCACCCACAGAAGAGGCCCACAGTGATGACAGCAGCTCTGGCCAACTGGATCCAGATGACCAGCCCGGACCATCGTGGGCCTCAGGACAGTCGGTTCCCCGCGCACAGGCACAGCCCAACACTGACCTTCCACCCTCTGGAAACACCAGTACAGCACCCACCCAGCGGGCCCATACCTCCGTACCCAGAACACGTCAATCAGCTGTGTGTCCACCACTACGGGGAACCCAGGATAACCCACCAACCCAACAACAACAGGGACCTGGGGGCAGTGGTAGTGGGCACACGGTCCAGGGGACGGAGGCACAGGAACACAGGGGAACTGGGAGGGCTGCTGTGCGACAGGGGTGGACAGTCCAAGGGAACCCACTCTCCACGAGGCCCTCTCCTCTATCATGGGAGCATACCACCACTCCCAGGAGACGATGGCTACGGTCCTGGCCAAGTTTCAGGAGACCCAGCGCCTGCAGGAGGAACAGTATTTGGGCTTCAGGGAGGAACTCAGAACCATCAGCTCCACCCTGGGAACCATCGTAGGGGTGCTGAAGGACATACAGAACACAATGAGGGACACCGTGGCACTCCAAGGGGCCCCTGACACTAGCATGGATGATGAACTGCCCACCACCTCCGCCGGCGCTAGTGGACAGGACAGGACGCCCCGCCACAGGACCACCACACCAGCACCCCACCCCCTGCAGACGGACAACCACCCCGCAAGCGGTCCCTGAGATCCAGGAACAGGACAGAGCACGATGGCAAGACCCCCGCCAAGAAATAAGACCACCCTGATTTTCATCCCACTTTGTAACCCTGTCTATATTGGAACTGGCCCACCTCCACTTCCTATGCCCATATGGGCAGTGCACCTGTGAGACTAATAGACTGGACTCTGCCATGGACATTCCTCCACCATCACCCATCACCATTTTACCACCCCCCTCCAATATTTAGCACTGCAATAAACACCCTTGAACCACAAAAGAACCTGGAGTCAGTCTGTGATATTGAAAATGTGTATTAGCTATAACAATGACAAAATCAGTTCTCAATAGTAATATCAACATACCTATGTCACACATCACAAGTCCATAAAGGATGCAAGCAGATGACACACGTTGGTAACCACACCTGTGAAACCGTAATGGAAATGTACAACTCAGTTACCAAATACTGCTTGAAATTTGCAGACAGGATAGAGGTAGAAGTGTGAAAGTAAAAGTATTAGTAAAGAAAGTGTTCTCACCTGTGTGTCACTGGAAATATTGCTGTATGACTGAGTCCCTGTTGTCAATGTCTTCTTCCTCTGCTTCCTCCTCATCACTGTCCACAGGCTCCACAGCTGCCACAACACCGTCATCTGGACCATCTTCCTGCAGAAAATGCACCTGGCGTCGCAAAGCAAGATTGTGAAGCATGAAGCAGGCGATGATGATCTGGCACACCTTCCTTGGTGAGTAGGATAGGGAACCACCTGTCATATGGAGGCACCTGAACCTGGCCTTCAGGAGGCCGAAGGTGCGTTCGATCACCCTCCTAGTCCGCCCATGGGCCTCATTGTAGCGTTCCTCTGCCCTGGTCCTGGGATTCCTCACTGGGGTCAGTAGCCATGACAGGTTGGGGTAACCAGAGTCCCCTAATAGCCACACCCGGTGCCTCTGTAGTTGACCCATCACATAAGGGATGCTGCTATTCCACAGGATGTAGGTGTCATGCACTGAGCCAGGGAACATAGCATTTACCTGGGAGATGTACTGGTCTGCCAAACATACCATCTGTACATTCATGTAATGATAACTCTTCCGGTTCCTGTACACCTGTTCACTCCTGTGGGGGGGGGACCAGAGATACATGTGTCCCATCAATGGCACCTATGATGTTAGGGATATGTCCCAGGGCATAGAAGTCACCTTTAACAGTAGCCAAATCCTCCATCTGAGGGAAAACGATGTAGCTCCTCATGTGTTTCAGCAGGGCAGACAACACTCTGGACAACACATTGGAGAACATAGGCTGGGACATCCCTGATGCCATGGCCACAGTGGTTTGAAATGACCCACTTGCTAGGAAATGGAGCACTGATAGCACCTGCACTTGAGGGGGGATTCCTGTGGGATGGTGGATTGGTGACATCAGGTCTGGCTCCAACTGGGTACACAGTTCCTGGATTGTGGCACGGTCAAACCTGTAGGTGATGATTAAATGTCGCTCCTCCATTGTCAACAGGTCCACCAGCGGTCGGTACACCGGAGGATTACGCCATCTCCTCACATGTCCCAGCTGACGGTGCCTAGGAAGGACAACAGCGACCACAGAGTCAAGCAATTCAGAGGTATGTACCCACAGCTACACAGAACACGAAACAAATTCCAAAAGAGTTGTCTGTATGTGTGTGTAGTCCAGGCCTCGGTATGTGTGACACAGTAGAAAATGAAGCCATGTGGGCCCCTGAAATGGCGGATGCCTGACCTCTAAACTGGGACAATGGGATGTGAGGTAACTCGCTGGCGTTATACATCGTCGCACTAGGCGGTCGTAGACCGCGGCGCAATGCTGCATTGGTTAACATTGGACCCTATGGGTCCCAGGAGCCAATGACGAAGTGCGTCGGTGGTGATGGTATGCACAGCCGCGGACGTCACCGCCGCGGATGTGACCGCCATTTTCTATCAGTTCAATCACTCGATACCTGATCTTCGACAGGAGAGGACCTATACTGCAAGTGCTGCTGTGACCTCGGTCTGGAAGAGACAATGGCACGTGCGTCTGGGGAAAGGGCCCCTGCCTTCACTGCACAGGAGTTGGAGAAGCTCGTGGACGGGGTCCTCCCCCAGTACACGCTACTCTACGGTCCTCCAGAGCAACAGGTGAGTACATAGGGTGCAACTTATATGGGCTATGCCTGGGTGGAGAGGGCTGGATGTAAGAAGGAAGGGGGCACAGTTCAGCGAGCATGAATGAGTGTGAATGCATGTGCCACATGGCAAGGGCAGGGTTGTGGGCCACTCACTTCGACGGTGCAGTTGTTAATGACTTCCCTTCTTCCCCTGTACATGTCATGTAGGTCAGCGCCCACCAGAAGAAGGATATTTGGCGTGCCATCGCCAAGGACGTCCGGACCCTGGGGGTCCACCAGAGACGGAGCACCCACTGCCGGAAAAGATGGGAGGACATTCGCCGCTGGAGCAAGAAGACGGCGGAGGCTCAGCTGGGGATGGCCTCCCAACGTGGGAGGGGTGCCCGTCGCACCATGACCCCCCTGATGTTCTGGATCCTGGCGATGGCCTACCCTGAGTTGGATGGGCGCATGAGGGCATCACAGCAGACACAAGGGGGTGAGGACACTCATTCTGCTGACTTTGCGCGCAGTGGAGGTGTCTGGGTGGGGGAGGAGGGCTGTGGGTTTCCCTAGGCCAGGGCGAGTTCCGTAGGCTAGGCCCCTCCGTAATGCAGGCTATGTGGCACCCTACCCCACCTCTGTAGAGTGCCAAGTACAGGTATTCATGCCCCTGTGTCATCTATGTGTGCAGATGTCGGCCAAAGCCATGTAGGCCATATCCCAGGAACTGCATCTGTAGAGGCCAAGAGCGCGTCGTAGTGCAGGGGGCTGCTGTGTTTGTATTGTCTGCCAACGGTAGCGGTAAGCCATGCACTCAACCTGTCTTTCTTCTGTCGTCCCCCCCCCCTTTTTGTGCTCTCCCTGTTCTTCTGTGCATCAGCATCATCAGGCAGAGGTACAGTGGCACCGGAGCACGAGGGGGCTGCATCCCACATGGCCATGGAGGGCCACACCATGGGCTCTGAGTACACCAGTGGGACGGAGGGCGAGGAGAGCTTCACGGCGGTCCCCGGATCAGCAAACAGTGACACGGACTCGTCCTCCGAAGGGAGCTCCCCTGTGGTGGCGGCACCATCTGTTCCCCCCACTTCAACAGGTACAGCCGCCACCCCCCCTACCAGCACCACCCTCCCAGCAGCCCCTCAGTCTTCGGCCCGTGCCCGCTCACCCAGGAGGGTGGGCATCACCTTCGCCCCAGGCACCTCAGCCCCTGCCCCTGTCACCCCTGCTGCCCTCAGTGAGGAGGCCATTGACCTCCTCAGGTCCCTCACTGTTGGACAGTCTACAATTGTGAATGCCATCCAGGGAGTAGAAAGGGAGTTTCAACACACTAATGCATTCCTGGAGGGCATTCATTCTGGTCAGGCTGCCCATCATCGAACCCTGCAATCTCTGGCCTCAGCACTGATGGCAGCCATTGTCCCTGTGTCTAGCCTCCCCCCTCCAACTTCCTCCACCCAGACCCAATCCCCTGTACCTCTGCCTATCCCAAGCACACCATCAGACCAGCCTGCACACACCTCAACACACAAGGGCAGCTCAGGCAAACATAGGCACCACACATCCCATAGGCACTCACACAAGCATCACCCACATACAGACACAGCAACATCCATTGGCTCCACTGTGTCCCCCTCCTCGTCGTCTCCCTCCCAGTGTCGTCTACACTCTCACCTGCATGCACTACCACTACAGCCACTAGGACTCGCACCAGAACACCCATCACCACACCCCACTCACCTGCACTCACCACCCCACTACCATTTACACGGCCCCTGTGTCCTCTCCCAGTGTGTCTGTGCCGCCCCCTCCCAAAGTACACAAACGCAGGCACACACCCACCCAACATACATCCACCTCACGACAGCACCTGCACCCAAAGCCACAAAAGTTACACATCCTACAACCACCTCTTCCTCCACTCCCAGACCCCCTCCAGCTACCCGTCCCAGTGTTCGTCAGAAACTTTTCCTGAGCAACGTTGACTTCTTTCCCACCACCCCCCCTCCAATTCATAGGTCCCGTAGTAGCACCTCAGCCCAAAAAAGTCAGGTACCAGTTGTGCCTGTTAGAGGTATGTGGAGTGCACCGGACACCAGGGCAGCCAGTGTGACGCAGAGCCAAAGCACAGCCAGTCTCCCCCCGTGAAGCACCAGAAGTTGGACAGTGCCTGATGGGAGAGGGTGAAGACTCCTGCCGGCAAAGCCGCTCACAAGGGTCCCGGGGGGAGTGACGAGTCAGCTGTGACTCCTCCCAAGGTGAGGAAGGGCAGAAGAAAGCGCCAAAGTCTGGGAAGAGCAGCACAGCGGAGAAGGCCGCCATCATCCCCGCTGCCCAGGATGCCACCGCCAGCACTATCGTCACTGGTCAGGAGACCACCGCCAGAGTCAGTGCCCTGGAGGGCAGCACAATCGTCACGGGTCAGGAGACCACCGCCAGAGTCAGTGCCCTGGAGGGCAGCACTATCGTCACTGGTCAGGAGACCACCGCCAGAGTCAGTGCCCTGGAGGGCAGCACAATCGTCACTGGTCAGGAGACCACCGCCAGAGTCAGTGCCCTGGAGGGCAGCACTATCATCACTGGTCAGGAGACCACCACCAGAGTCAGTGCCCTGGAGGGCAGCACTATCGTCACTGGTCAGGTGGGCAGCACTATTGTCACTGGTCAGGAGACCACCGCCAGAGTCAGTGCCCTGGAGGGCCCCGGCAGCCACAGCCCCGCTGGGCAATGAGGGACCACCATGGCACACACCGCTGCACAGGTCAGAGACAGCAAAGTGAAGCACCGCTGAATAGGGCAAAGACCGCCATGGCAAGCACTGCTGAACAGGGCAAGCACCGCTGAACAGGGCAGAAACCGCCATGGCAAGCACCGCTGAACAGGGCACGCACTGCTGAACAGGGCAAGCACCGCTGAACAGGGCAAAGACCGCCATGGCAAGCACCGCTGAACAGGGGAAGCACCGCTGAACAGGGCAAAGACCGCCATGGCAAGCACCGTTGAACAGGTCAAGCACTGTTGAACAGGGCAAAGACCGCCAACTCAAGCCCCGCTAGCCCATGGGCGGCAGGGGCAGTGACGCAACTGGGACCGTCACGGGGTGAGTGATGCACTCTGGGCACCAGTCCCCCTCCAGAACCAGTGGAGACATGCATCCACTACCTCTGTCTTTCACAGGATGAAGCACTCTGGGCACCAGTCCCCCTCCAGAACCAGTGGAGACATGCATCCATTACCTCTGTCCTTCACAGGGTGAAGCACTCTGGGCACCAGTCCCCCTCCAGAATCAGTGGAGACTGTTATCGACTTGAGAGTCTGTGGCTTTGCACTCCCAAGGATGGTCCAGTGGGCAACCCACCCACTGTAGAGACTTGTGAGACTGTGGCTTTGCACTCCCCAGAATAGTCCAGTGGGCAACCCACCCACTGTAGAGACTTGAGAGACTGTGGCTTTGCACTCCCCAGGATGGTCCAGTAGGCAACCCACCCACTGTAGAGACTTATGAGACTGTGGCTTTGCACTCCCCAGAATGGTCCAGTGGGCATCCCACCCACTGTAGAGACTTGAGAGACTGTGGCTTTGCACTCCCCAGAATGGTCCAGTGGGCAACCCACCCACTGTAGAGACTTGTGAGACTGTGGCTTTGCACTCCCCAGAATGGTCCAGTGGGCAACCAACCCACTGTAGAGACTTGAGAGACTGTGGCTTTGCACTCCCCAGGATGGAACAGTGGGCATTGAGCCCCGTCGTGGATCTGGCGTGGTGCTGTCATCCGGCTGAGGTGCCCCCCCTTCCCTTCCCCCTGAAGTGCCTGTTGTATTTCTATCTGATGCCCCTGCAGTGTTATCTCCGTTTCTGGACAGGTATCTGGTGTGGGCCTCGCCCATGCATTTTGGGCCCAGTGGTCCACGGACATTGGATGGTGCATACCTGCACTACTGATCGTGATGTATATATTTTGGCATTTGTAAATATTTCTGTATATATTAGCTTACTGTATTTTGATACATTACAATGGTTGTAGTCATTTCCTTTTGTCTTTGCATTCTTCCGGGGGGGTTGGGGGTTGTTACTGTGATGTTTGGAAATGCATCAGTGTGTGTGTTGTAGTGTGCGAGGGTCGGGGTGGGGGTGGGGCTGTTGTTTGTGTGTGTCCCTGACTTTTGCCTCCCCCCTCCCCTATGTCGTAGGAGCAGTACTCACCGTTGTCCTCTGCGCCGCTGTTGCTGATGTTCGCAGAGGAGCAGGAACACTATCGTAGGGAGTATTTGGAGTTCTGGCTCCATGGTGTCCTCCTTCCTCGTGGAGTGTGCAGAGGTGAGCGTTTTCCCATTGAAATGTCTGTTTCCGACGTGTTTTTATACACGGTGAATCCGCCCCCGGAAAAGGTGGCGGATTGGCCTGTTGTAATACTGTGGGCGGTACTTTGTCTTCCGCCTGTCTGTTGGCGGTGACCGCCGCTGCTGTGGCGGTCGGAGTGTTAAAGTGGCTGTCTATGTTGGCGGTTTCCGCCACGGTCATAATTCCCTTTTTTTTTTTGCCGGCCTGTTTGCGGTCTTACTGCCGCTTTAACACCGTCCGCCAGGGTTGTAATGACCCCCTTAGTTTATAAACTTGAAGAGCATAAATGGTCACACGCCTCATGACTGCTAACCTCTCTATGAAAACGCATTTGAAGGCTAAATCGATACAGTCTTTTTGTGAAAGATTGCTCTCCAGTTTTTTCAGCTTTTAGTGACATATGTAATGTATGAAGTGATATACCAAGCAACAGCAGTTAAAATATCAGCAACAAATTGGATTTCAATATTAGAATTCCACATTTGCAGTGTTAAAAGGTTATAGTCATTGATCCATCGTGATATCTTGTTTTAAATTTGTATGTGTTTTTAGGGAACCTTCCTTTAACAATATGTCTAACAAAAGTTATCGCATTATTCACTCTTCCTTTTTGTGAAATTGGGATTGGGAACCCATATCAACATTAAGGCCCACATTTATACTTTTTTAGTGCTGCATTTGCATAATTGTTTGATGCAAAATCAGCACAAACTTACAAAATACAATTGTATTTTGTAAGTTTGCGCCGCTTTTGCGTCAGAAAGCGGCACAAATGCGCCTCTAAAAAAGTATAAATATGGGCCTAAGTATACTGTTTAAATTTGTTGCGAAGGTTTCTGAAACAGTATTTATCACATTTGTGAGATTGAAATTGAATAAATTTTGCAAACAACTGTTTGTTTGTTTCTTTATGTGGATGAAATGACACAAATAACATAATGTTCAACGCATTGAAGAACTGATTCATCAGAATTATATCCAAGTTTTGGTGCATTTTCTACCCATAATGCCATATGAATATGAGGGGAACCTCTTGCTTGGTACTCTTTTCTCTAAAAGAAATCAACCACCTTTCCTAGGGTTTTGATTTTATTTATTAGGAACTTCAGCATAGCTTGCATTTTATAATTAGGAAATCTGTAAACAGTTACTGGATCTAAAGAACATAATTCCCTTGGTGTTTTCAAAATCGCATCTATCAAATTAATGTTAACCTGTAGTAGTAAAGTGTATAAGTCATCCCATAGGTATTTAGCACAGTTTAAAGTGAGAAACCAAGTAAATAGTCCTAAATTCCTCAACATACATTTCAGCTCTCCATGTCTTCTGAACCAGTATTCATCTGTACCTTGTTGACATGCTATGATATCATCTCAATTAAGTTATATTCAAGGTACTCATCATTGCGTTCAACTTTATGTAGGAAATCTTTAACTATTTTATTATTAAATCCTGTTTCAGTTCACATCACATGTGCAACAACATGTGAGGTAACAAATAATTCACTTTCATGTGGTAAAGTAAAAATATAAGGCATGTTCTGCCTAAAATGAGGGTCTTCTGTATATTAAGTCTTCTAAAATTACATTCCAGTGCAGAAAATGGCATAAGATGATCTTCAAATCACCCTCTTTTACCTGTTGGAAATAAAACTGGATAACATCAAGCTTCTAAAGTTTTTTCTCAAATAACAGGATTTCCTGTAGCCACTCTTATTTGATATAATTCAAAGGCCTCACCCATTAAATATTTTGAATTCATTGGTTGTATACAATAGTACTTGTATATTTCTTCCGACTGTTCTTTATTAATTTTCTAAGACTGGACTACATTCACTTCCACTGAATGAACTAGGGCATTGGTGGCTATGAAATCATTCACTTGCAAATTCTGGTAAAGTATGTTATTTTGTAACAAGTATGAAAAAACATCTTGTATTATGGAAATTCTGATAAATTCTTGCCAATTTTTGTTGTATTTTATTGGAACTCCATTAACTAATACAATTAATGGTTCTTCAATTTAATCTGGACTCCTATAGGTTCAATATTTTTAAAAGTCTATTGGGAGGAAAACAACCTTCCCTTTTAGTGCACAGACTGATTCTTGAGTGTGACATTTTCCAGATTTGTGTTGCATTCTAATAATAATTTGAAAAGGATTTAAAGTTTGATTTAAGATACTTTCATATAAATTCAAATTTTTTAATTCTGCAGACATAGAATACATTTCCAATTTGTTCCAAGTTGCATGGGAAGGCATAAGGTTTGGTCAAGTTTCCAAAGGCAATAAAATCATACAATTTGATCAGAACAAACATCATATCTGTTTTCCACAATAAGCTACTCAGCAAGTTTTCTCCAAGCCATTCTATCTGCTTTTCTTTTTTCAGTAAATCAATATATTTTATTTGTTTTCCATATTGTTTGCATTTCCAGAAAATACACTGTGAGAAAACAGGGCTTATTGGAGAGGCCCTCTAACTTTTTGCCCCCATTTTTTTACTTTTTGGTGGTGTTTTCCTGACTCTGATGGTGCCATGGGTACTGCCAACCAGTCCCAGGGCCTGTGCTCTGTATAAAATGAGTATGCAAATTAGGCTAATTATAATTGGCTAAGTCAACCTACCTATAAGTCCCAAGTATACGGTAGGGCATGTAGGTTTAGGGACCCCAGCCTAGGTAGTGCACCCATAGGTGCACTACTGAGGTGCCCAGTGTCATTGTAATGGCAGGCCTGCCTTGCTGGGTGTTTTTAAATTAAGGTTACATGCAAATTCTACTTTGGAATTAAAAGTACTTCCAAAGTCTTAAACAACCTTACTTTTAAATATAATTCACCCCTAAGGAGTGCCCTATGCACCCATAGGGCTCAGTGCCATGTACCTGTAAGCAGGGACCTTAAGAAATAGTTTTATAAGCCCTGGTGAGGTAAAACAGCCAAATTTGTTTTTTCCCTCATTGTAGTGAATGGCCTCCATAGGCGAGAATGGGGAGACTTTATTTTAATTTATAAAGTCCTCCTAAGTGTCAGATACATCAACTTTGGTATCAAAGTAATTGTTATAATAAATCCCACAACTTACAATTGTTGGATTTAATATAACTTGTTTAGGTAAAGATCTTTAAACTCTACCTAAAATGTTTGCCAACTTCAGTCCTGTAGTGCTTTGCTTTGATTGGCCAGCCTCTGGCAGCCTGGCCAGGCTGCCTTGATGAGGTGTGAAGTAGGCTGGGCTGAACACAAAGAGGTGTGCCTGGTGGAGGAGAGCTTCCCTCAGCAGAAGGAGAGGGAGGAAGGGGGTAGGGTTGCCAAACTGGTCTTCGACAGCAAGGAAGGACATTTGGAGTAGCCAAGCACCTCCCTCCCATCCTGCAAACCCAGAGAATTAGGTGCTCCCCTGATTAGATTAGTAGATGGCAGGAGAAGGGTGTGTTTAAGATTTTTAGCCACACCAGTGGGTGGTTTCAGCCAGATGTAACCTCCAAAAATCACTTTCAGGCATGATGGATTTTTGAGGAATGTTGCTCCCTAGGAATGATTTTTGCCACACTTCCCAGGAAGTGGTCATCACAGGGGGAAGGACCCTGCACATGATTGGAGAACCAGGACCCCCCTGTTTTTCACCCAGGAGCAAGGATAAAACTGGCAGACCTGCACCCACACCTCAGATCCCTATCAGATCCCTACAAGGAAGAACTACAGGAGAAGAAGGACTGCCATGCTGGAACCCTGGCCCCCAACTGGACACTGCACTCTGGAGGACTGCACCAGCTGCACACTTGGGCTTCACAACAAGAAGGACTTTGCCTGGCTTCAACTGTTTCAAGGAGGGACTCCCTGTTTGCTAAAGGTGAACAATTGCTAACAAGAGTCCCCTGCACCAACTCCTGAAGAAACTGACCAGCTGACCACTCTCCACTGGCCAAATTGGAGTTTGCCCAGGTGCATTCTGGGAGGTGTAGTCTGCACCCTCAAGGATCAAATATCCAGAAAAACGACTAAGTCCTTAGGTAAACTTTTGACTGAGGCCTCCCACAGGATGTAGCCAAGCAGGGCTCCATTGAGGTCAGCCGTAAACTTTGCCCCAGTTGAGGTGCGATCAGATGACCAGATTGGCGCTAATCGTTTCTAAGCGCTAAAACAGATAAATTCTTTAAAAATTCATATCTACCGTTCCCTTTATTCATTTTGGTGTCATTTTAAAGCTAAAAATATTTCCTAATTTTATAAATTGGTTTTGAATTTTTAAACTGTTTCCTGTGTTTTATTTAATTACTGTTTTGTGATATTTGAATGCTTTGTCTCTTAAGTTAAGGTTTGTCGCTAGTTGCCAAGGTACCAAGGGTTGACCTAGGTTTAATTTATTGAGACCTAACTGGACCTAAGTGGAGGTTAGTGGCCTATTGCTAAGTGTAGGTACTTATCTGCCCTTACCAATGATCCATTTTCCAACATACACACTTTATTTTGAATGTCTGCAATGGTTCGTGAAATAGAAAAATATCCAAATTATACTAATTAAAGTCCATAATTGTGTTAACAATTGCAGTTTCTGGGTATAACCTATTTGTGGGGACGTCATCCTTATGCTCGCCACCAAAGTATTTTGATTCTACATACGTTGTAATTTATAGGGATTTTCTCTGGATTACAGTTAAATAGAGCATCATTAATTACCTCCAATTTTACCTTGCAAATGCTTTGCAGACAGTCAACATTGCGAGGGTGCTGGTGCATCCTGCATCCTACAGTATTGTCGACGGGTCGATTACGAGCCTGTGACAATGCTTTAAGGTGTTTCCTGCTAGGCGGAAATTCTGATTTCCTCCCACCAACCTAGCGGGAAACTGGTAATGGGCCAAGCAGGGATGTAGTCACTATCGTGGCAACCTCCCCGTCGGAAATTTGGCAGACACGTAAAACCGTCCTCCAAGCTCATAATCAGGCCTTTAGAAGGTAAAGGTGATTTCTGGCAGCCTTATGCATGGACTCTAGATGAGACTTCTCCAGGGAGTCATGGTGAAACAGAAATTATCCTTTTCTCTCATTAGCAATAAGTCTCATACATACATAGGCAATTAAGGAGATGCAAGAGAGTTTTCAATATGTTCATTGAAAAGACTGCAATCTACGGTATAATGCATGAATTGCAATCATTAGGATAATGAGCAATAATAGAAGCAAAATCATGAAGATGAGAGTTTTGAATATGAAACTCTCACCATATTGCAATAAACATGAGATAAGAAATTCCTAACAAAGAGAACCTAATCTCTCCCCTAATGAGAACTAGGTGTGATAAAACCTAATCTGCAAGTACTATATCCATGAGAAGTGCCCCCCAGCCCATGTTACTTTGGAATGAGGTTTCTAGGTCAGACTCTGTGGAAACACAAAGGCTGACTTCTGCAGCAAGGTGATGTGCAGCATTGATGACATCTAGAAGAACCCCTCTAATGACCCTGTTCGTGTGAGGTATATTTATATGGCTCATGTATGATCCCTGAGGCAGGTATGTACCTCAACAACTAATAATGTAGCAGACTTTTTTCAGCAATTACGTAAACAATCTCTAACAAGTACCAATTATGTTCCTGTCAAACATAAGTGAGAAAGGGACATGATGACAATACCTACAGACATCACTAATAATATCGCCTTCTCAGAATGGCACTGATAACAAAAAAAAAACAATTCTTATAAAATGCAAGCAGCTGCAGAAGTACTAAAAGAAATAATTAAATAAATAGGGTAAAACAGGCATGGTAAGTGGGTAAAAGGTTACTAGGTAAAAAGGGCAACAAGCCTGCAAGCCGATGGCTAAGCTGACTCCTGTGCTCCATGTTGAACTAAAATGGAGGCACCACATTTCTGGAACATTTTATATTTTTAAGTGAATTTGTATTTATTTTTAGTTTCACTAGTTAAAAAATACTATACATAGACTTTTACATTGTTTTCAAATTGTTCAGGCAATACAATTTTTCATGCCTATTTTTTTGCCATATGCTTTATTATTTTTTTTCAAAATATTATATTGAAGTTGCAAACTCATTGAGAATACTCATGCTGGAGGTGCATCTTTATCGTATTTTCATTTTTGCTCAAACATATATAAACACATTTTATAACTATAATTAATATTAAGACATTTATTGGTATAGAGTTTGAAACTACAATTTTCAATAGAAAACTGTTTTTTAGGTGCTTTTGCTACTTTTTGTAGAGTTGTGATGGATATGCGTACTGTGCTGATGAAGACGTGAATTTATCGTACTTTTAACAATATAAATTTCCATATAACTAGAGCTTTATATTATATATGAACTTATAGATTTACTATGATATCAAAAAAGCTATTATAAATATAAATAGATCTATATGAATTCATGTTTTTGTATTATTTTGCAGAGCTGCGATGGAGACGCGGTGTGTTATTCGACCCTGTTGCGATCACCATGTGACTGAAAAAAAAGATTTTGATTGGTTGAAGACACTTCAGTTACCTGTACAGGAAGGCCCCCACCGATTATTTTAGCATTGTTTGAGTTTCTTTAGTGCAGTTCAGACCTGTGTCGGCTTACTCCAGTTTTGGTTATTTTTTTCTGGAGTTTCTAACTTTTCCTATTGACAAGACAATGGCAGCTGCTTCTCCAGTGAACAACAACATGCCTACCAGTCACTCTGAAGATGAGGAGCCTCTCAAGAAGAAGAAGAAAACTATAGTATGGACCTTCTTCACCATTCCAGAAGGGGAGAAGAAGGTGAATGCAAAGAGTGTGGCCTGCAGTCTCTGTTACAGGGTGTTGTCTCGCGGCTCAGATCAGAAGTGCTCTTGTGGAACCTCTTCCATGAAGAAATATCTTGAGAGTATGCATAGTGCTAAACTAGCTCAAGAACAAAGAGAAAGAGACCTTGCCCTTGAGAGTCATAAAAGCCAAGATCCTCAACCGGGAACATCTGCAGGATCTGGTATGCCAACTACTTTGACTGTGACAGTGCTGGAGTTCACTGGTATCGAGCAACATTGTATAAAGTGCAAACACACATTGTGTGTAGGTGAACGGTCCATTCAAAGCATTTTGAATGCCATCAATGCACACAAGTGCTATTTTTTGTTTCTCTTTAAAAAAAATGGTTATTGTTTTATAACACTACAGTTTTTTTGTGATAAAAATAATCCAAAATAAAATAACCAAAATTGGTGTTCAAAAACACACAAAAAACCTTCTGAAAACCCCCAAAAATAGTTATTTTCAGAACCGCTATACTGGTGAAAAAAATAATAATTATATGTTATATGGTTGTTTTTTATTTGCATCCGTTAGAGTGTCTGTGCGAGAGGTTGCATGAGTGACTGTATGGGTGACTTACTGCATGTGTAAGAGTTTGTGTGGGTGAGTTAATGAGTGCATGAGTGGGTGTATGGGTGACTGACTGGGTGCATAAGTGGCTGTATAAGTGAGTGACTAGTTGCACAAGTGGTTGTGTGGCTGAGTGAGTGGGTACATAGTGGCCGTATAGCTGAGTGAATGGATACATGGATGTCTGCATGGTTCAGTGACTGGGTGCAGGAATTGCTGTATGGATGTACGAATGTGTGCAGGAGTGAGTATCTGGATGAGTAACTGGATGTAGGAGTGGCTGTATGGGCAAGTGACTATGCATAAGGGGCAATATGGCTGAATAAATAGGTGCATGAGTGGCTCTATAGGGAAGGTAATGAGTGCATGAGTGACTGTATGGGTGAGTGATTAGGTGTGTCAGTGCCTGCATGAGTGAGTGCATGAGTTACTGTATGAGTTACTGTATCAGTCAGTGACTGGGTGCATATGTGGCAATATGGCTGACAATGAGTGCATGAGTGGCTGTATGGGTGAGTTATTGCATGCATGAGTGACTTATGGTTGATTGATTGGATTCATCAGTTGCTGTATGGATGAGGAAATGGCTACATAAGTGATTGTATGGGTGAATGACTCAGTGCATAAGTGGCTGCATGGCTGAGTGAATGTGTGCTTGAGAGATTGTACCGTTTAGTGAATTGGTGCATACATGACTGTATGGTTGAGTGACTGGGTGTGCCATTGTCTGTATGGGTGAGTCAATGGCTGTGTGAGTGACTGTATGGGTGGGTGACGGGGCATACGTGGCTGTATGGCTGACTGAATGGGTGCATGAATTACTGTATAGTTAAGTGACCTAATGTATGAGTGGCTCTATGGGTGAGTGAATGGCTGCATGAGTAACTGTATGGTTGAGTGACTGGATGCATCAGGGGCTGTAAAGGTTACTTAATGTGTACATTAGTGACTGTATGGGTAACTTAGTGGGTGTGTAAGTGGCTGGATGGGTGAGTGAATGGGTGCATGGGAGGCTTGATGAGAGAGTGAATGGGTGCATAAGTGTCTGCAAGGTTGAGTAACTGACTGCATTAGAATATGTATGGGTTATCTATGAATGAACAACATTTAATTACTTACCTGCATTACTGCCAAGAAATGTCCTTTGATCTAAATTTCACGAGAAAGAAGAAAAATTATAAAGTCTGATATAATTATTATATCTATTAGAAATTGTTAATCTATAATATAAAGTGTATTATTAATCCCAAAGTACAAGCAATGTTTGTTGTTTTATATAGCAAGTATATATATTATATAGTCATGTTATGTTTCCTTGTCCACTATTCTCAGCTGCTATACTTTTTCACAATAAAAGAAGTGTATATAATTACTCATCACTGAAATGTAGGGAGAAAAACAGTCATATAGACTTGCAAAAAAAACCATAAACACATAGCACATTATTTAAGATTAACATTGCTATGTATCTTGGTTGTAACTTCACAGTATTTCACTCCAAATATGTGTTACTGTGGATTGTGCTTGCTAAAAGTTCTACAAAAAGTACTTAAACACAATTGCTAGACTAAAGAAAAATACAGATGCTATAAACTTGTTGCTTATTATTATTATACTGGTACAAAAGTATGAAGAGATGTAATCCACCATTTAATTTAAACTTTTCATTTGCTTTTGTACACATGAGTCCCAGTAGGCAGAATATTCACTGAAAGAGTTATTATCTATTTACACAGGAGACTGTATAGGTATTTTTCCTTAAAAATAGTATCAACATTTTCGTCCACAGTTCATTTTTCCACAGCTTTTATTGATAGGCCAAATGATGTTTTAAGCAGTGATGATCAATGTACAGAGAAATCTGTATATCTGTTTTTTTTCCTTAAAACTTTTCAATACATTTCAAGCACATTGTACTTTTTTGACATCTTATTGAAGACACCAACCTTAGTAGGCTGAATAATGTCTTAAGTACTAATATTCCATATAGAAAGATGACTGTATCAAACATTTTGCCATTCCACTTTGGTTGAAGAAATAAAAAATAGGAATTAGGAAGCTTGAAAGATAGTTTTTGCTTGAATTACAGACTGTTATCACTGCATTCAGTCCATCCAGTTTGCAACTTTAAATAAGCAGTATAATGTCCATTATACTAAAATTAACACCGTAATAGAAGATGATAGCCAAAGTACAGTATGTTTTCCCAGAAATAGATATTTGTCCTGCTTTAAAATCTGTAATTGCATTGTTTAATTTTGATCCATCTGCTCTACATTGTTGAAACATTGCTATAATGTATTTACCACGTCTCTGTATAAGCAATATAGACAACACATTTGATTTACAAGTTGGGCATGTCATGTTTTGGTCACTTCTTTTTATTAGTTTATCAAAAGAGACACTTTTACAATCTGGGACAATTAAGTAGAGAAATACTTCAGATTAGGTTCCAGTTGTAGATGAAAAAGAGCAATATTCACACTCGTGGTTCCAAATATAACTAAATCAAAATATGTCATCGACTTTTACATTTTCTTCTAAAATTCCAAGGTTCACCATAATAAATTCCTGTGTGTCTTGTTGAACATTTAGAATAAATACTACAGATCCACTATATTTGGCTACTAGTTCTGGAATATTTGAAGCAGATTGTATTATAGTGCTGTTTTGAGATAAGCATTGAGGGCAATTAAGAAAGGGATGTACACAATGTGTTTAGTGGTTTTTCTTGGATTGCATTTACAACATGTGGTAGATCGAAAGAACATTGAGAACAACAACAGCATAATAGTTAACACCAATAGTGTTATCCATCCGGTTACCAACAATATTGCTATCCTTTTCTAGTTTTTTTTTCTTCACACCTTCTTCTTTAGCTTTAGTTTCAGTCTTCTCTATAATCTTTTATGACAGTTTTATCAGTTTTCGCTTAGGACATAGAATCTGTTTTTCATAAACAGGGTACTGTCCTAAATCAGGAGCATATTTACTACCTAACTTGTTGTAATCTCTCATGCAATTTACATTTGCACTTATCTTCTTCCCATCAAAATCAATTAGAAACAAACAAGCTAATATTTGAACTTGTGACAATGCAACATATGACATTCCTTTTTAAAAACTGTACTTCCAATATTAATAAACATAGCATCAACACCCGAGCCTTGAGACTTGCGGATCGTTAGGGCAATCCAAATTGGAAACCGTTTTTGTCAGACATACAAATCTTTCAGAAACAAAAATCACACAGCACATCATCCAATTCACTTCACACCATTGACCTGATAAAACCTCATCATGGTTAGGAAAATTAAGAAAAGCAACAATTTACCAATCCATCTTCAACATTTAAATTACGTCTTAAAGTTATTCTACAGTTCTTGCAGACAAGTAAAGGCTTTTAAAGTCCAGCAGTCCTAGAAACAGAATTCTCCAAAGATTTCAACTTATCTTGTCATTTTTCACTGAGTAGTAAAGTTACTCCTTGGTATTCCATTTTGTCAACAGCAGGTATCTCCAAAATGTTTTCATTCTCTAGTTTTATTAATTCTTTAGTAAGGGTAGCACAATCTTGAAATGTAGGTATCAAAGGAACGATATGCTTTACCTCTTTACAACAGTTATACATTAGGACTGTTGCTGTCTTCTTAGAGGGAAACAGTTTCTTAAAAAGCCAACTTTCCAACATCAATTTTCCCTCCTGTGTCAGAACTCCCACTCTGATGTCATTTGGAATGTTTCCATACTCCATGTCAGAAGCTTGATTCATATTTTTCACAAGTTCCTTATATTGAAAGTATTGCTAAATGTTGACATTGTTAATACTTCCTAGTGAGTTTTGAGTGTCATCATGTGAAAGAGTTTTAAAACATGCTGTCCTCATCATTAATCAAAAGCTTCATTTTCTTCAAAACTCCTGCTACCTCATGACAAGCTTCACCAGACAACTTCTGGTATTCCAGTTTATTGTCATATTCTACCGGTAGCGCAAGTAGTCTATGCCATGTTATTCCCTTGATATTGTGTGCAACTAATCCAGTAGATGCTGTTGCTATATATAATACTTTTGAATCTGTAGTTTTCTGTAAATAAGTAGAGATAACTTTGATTAAAAAGCTTTTTCTAGTACCAGCCTGACCACTGACATATAGTAGTATTGGCTTGAATGAGGAGCAATTGCATTCCTTTTTCTCATGCCATAATCTATGTTCTATTTAATCTTTCACTTTAATGTAAATCTCTTTTTGCTGGTTATTTAGATGTCTAACGACCTGATCTAGATCTACTGGTTCCAGTACAGCTTGTTCCATGGCAGTTTCCACTTCATTCATTGCTATTGCAGCTTCATTTTAAATGATAGGTTTTCCAAGAGGATCCTGACTTGAAGGTTCTGAACTCTGGATGCTTTTAGAACTATCCTTCCTTACCTCATTGCTTTTTGTTGTATGTCATTATTTAAAATTTAACAGCATTAAAAGATTTTTCATAGCAGTCATAATCTTCAAGTAATTCCAATTCAATTCGCCAAGGTTTGAACAGATGAAAAAGTGCTAAAAAGAAAACATCTCTTTTCTTAGGAGTTTGATAGCTAGGTTTTCAATTGTTAATTACATTTATTTTTCATGTTTAACTAAGCATCTATTGCATCCACAAACTGCATATTTTCCTTTTTCTACATTTTTACTTAGATTACTGTAGATTTGGAGAATTTCATAAAGGCATTTATCTTCTAGATGTGGACTTCTTCTTGGATAGTGCGCGTCCAACGTATTTTATTTTACAAGGTCTGCACTTTCTGGATTAATATCTGCCAGGTACTGAATTTCAGGGAAATATTTCAACACTTTGGCCCTCATTACAACCCTAGCAGTCGGTGTTAAAGCGGCAGTAATACCACCAACAGGCCGGCGGAAAAAAAATGGAATCACGACAGTGGTGGAAACCGCCAACATAGACAGCCACTTTAACACTCCGACTGCCACAGCGGTACAAACAAACAGCGCAGCGGTCACCGCCAACAGACAGGTGGAAAACAATGTACCGCCCACACTATTATGAGAGGCCAATCCGCCACCTTTTACAGGGAGGAACCAAAGCGAACAAAAACACGGTGGAAACAGGACTTGGAAGGGAAAACACTCACCTCTCCACACCCCATGAAGAACCAGGACGCCATGGAGCCAGAACTCCAAATACTCCCTGCGATGGTATTCCTGCTCCTCTATCAGGAGCAACAAAGACGGAGGCGACGACCATGATGAGTACTGCACCTACAACACAGGGGGGGGAGGGAAAAGAGAGTGACACACACACGCAACACCCCCACCCCCACCCTCACCCACAACACCATATACACAAATACATGCTGCAATATTAAATTTACACCCCCCGGACCCCCTTTCAAGAATGCAAGGACAAAAGGAAATGAGTTGAACGATTGTAATCATGAAAAAAACAGTAGTCAAAACTTGAAATACAGTATATACAATTATGTACACCAACTACACAAGTCCGGATAGTGCACCAATAATTGTCTGTGGACCACTGGGCCCAAAAAGCATGGACGAGGCCCACACTCGGTGCCAGACATCAAATGGAGAGAGCACTGCAGGGACATCAGATCGAAATGAATCAGGCACCTCAGGGGGAAGGGAAGGGAGGCGCCTCAGCCGGATGAGTGCACAACACCACTGCTCCACGAGGGGGCTCCTTGCCCACTGCTGTATCCTGGGGAGTGCAAAGCCACAGTCTCTCAAGTCTCTCCAGTGGGTGGTGTGCCCACTGCTTTATCCTGGGGAGTGCAAAGCCACAGTATCTCATGTCTCTCCAGTGGGTGGGTTGCCCTCTGCATTATCCCTGGGAGTGCAAAGCCACAGTCTCTCAAGTATCCCCAGTGGGTGGTTTGCCGACTGCATTATCCTGGGGAGTGCAAAGCCACAGTCTCTCAAGTGGATAACAGTCTCCACTGGTTCTGGAGGGGGCATGGTGCCCAGAGTGCTTCATCCTGCCAAGGGCAGAGGTAGTGGATGTGATACTCCACTGGTTCTGGAGCGGGCTTTGTGCCCAGAGTGCTTCATCCTGCCAAGGACAGAGGTAGTGGATGCTATTCACCACTGAAGGTGTTGCATCATGGAAGCTGCCCAGGCTCCTGGAACTGACCACCAGGCTCGGTCGACTGACCACTGGGGATGGCAGCCATATCTGCGGTGGTGCCACTGGCTCAGGACATTGCGGGGCTGCTGGCGGTGCTTGCGGCGGTGTCAGTAGCGGCTGTGCTTGTGGTGGCCTCTGTGGCATCGATGCTGGCGGCGGACTCTATGGCAGCGGTGCTTGCGGCGGCCTCTGTGGCATCGGTGCTGGCGGCAGACTCTGTGGCACCGGTGCTTGCGGCGGCCTCTGTGGCATCAGTGCTGGAGGTGGGCTCAGTGGTGGTGGTGCTGGTGTCGGACTCTATGGCCGCGGTGCCGGTGGCGGGCTCTGAGGTGGCTGTGCTGGTGGCAGGCTCAGTGGCAGCGGTGCTGGTGGCAGGCTCAGTGACTGCGGTGATGGTGGCTGGCTCAGGGACTGCGGTGCTGGTGGCGGTGTATGTGGCGTGCAGGTGGCAGTGCAGGTGGCGGTCTTCTCCGCCGTACCGGTTGGCGTGCCACTATGCCCTCTCCTGACCTGCCCTTGATTTTCTGGCCCTTCCCCACCTTGGATGGTGGCGCAGCTGTCTTGCCACTATCCCCTTTTGTTTTCCCTGAGCCCTTCGTGGCAGGTGTTTTCGCCTTCTCCCTCCGGGATGTGGGCAACTTTTTTACTTTCACTGGTGGCGGAATGTCCTTGCCCTCGCTCTGTGGCACACTGGCTGCCCTGATGCTTGGCGCACTCCAAAAGGCCGCTGTTACTGGGACCACTGTGCCCGGTGATGTGGTGGCTGAGGTGCTGGGTTGGGACCTGGAAAGCCTGGCCCTAGGTGACGGACAGGGGGGGAGGTGTAGGGAAGAGGTCAATGTTAGCCAGGACATTTTTTTTACACACACTGGGACGGGTAGATGGAGTGGGTTTGGGAGTGGAGGAAGAGGTAGTGGTTGTAGGACGTGTACGATTGCTGAATTTGGGTGAAGGTGCATGGGCTGGAGTCTGTTGTGAGGTGGATGGCTGTTGGGTGGGTGTGTGCCTACGTTTGTGTACTTTGGGAGGAGGGCTCACAGACACACTGGTAGAGGAGACAGGGGATGTGTGAATGGTAGTGGGGGTGGTGAGTGCACGTGAGCGGTGTGTGGTGATGGGCGTGCTGGTGATGGAGGTAGTGGCTGAAGATGTTGTGCATGCAGGTGTGAGTGGAGACGACACAAGGAGGGAGGAGGACGACGTGGAGGAGGGGGACACAGTGGAGGCAGTGGATGTTGGTATGCCTGCATGGGAATGATGCTTGTGTGAGTGCCTGTGGGATGTGTGGTGCTTATGTTTGCCAGAGCCACCCTTGTGTGATGAGGTGTGTGCATGCTGGTCTGATGGTATGCTTGGGATAGGCTGAGGTACAGGGGATTGGGTCTGGGTGGAGGAAGTTGGAGGGGGGAGGCTGGACACAGGGACAATGGCTGCCATCAGTGCTAAGGCCAGAGCCTGAAATGCTCTCTGTTGGGCTGCCTGGCCAGAATGAATGCCATCCAGGTATGCATTTGTTTGTTGCAAATGCCTCTCGACACCCTGGATGGCATTCAGAATGGTAGATTGCCCAACAGTGAGGGATCTCAGGAGGTCAATAGCCTCCTCACTGAGAGGAAGCAGGGCTGACTGGGGCAGGGCCTGAGGTGCCTGGGGCGAAGGAGATGCCCATCCTCCTGGGTGAGGGGCCATGGGACACACGCTGAGGGGCTGCTTGGAGGGCGGTGCTGGTAGGGGGAGTGGCGGCTGTACCTGTTGATGCGGGGGGCACAGAGGGGCCCCCCACCGCAAGGGAGCTCCCATCAGAGGAGGAGTCGCTGTCGCTGATGTCACCTCCTGTCCCTGCCGTGGAGCTCCCCTCGCCCTCCGTCCCACTGGTGGCTTCAGACTCTGTTGTCTCGCCCTCCAGGGCCAAGTGGGATGCAGCTCCCTCCTGCTCCGGTGCCACTGCTCCTCCGCCTGATGATGCTATTGCACACAAGAACAGGGAGACCACAAAAAGGGTGGGGGAAAGACAGAAGAAATACATGTTCAGTGCATGCAATACCACTACCGTTGGCGGACACTATAGACACAGCAGCCCTCTGCACTACGCCATGCACTTAGAGTTCCTGGATTAATTACATGCCCATGGGGTACGAGGCCTATGCCAGATTGCTGCACACATGGAAGTCACAGGAGCCTGTCTAGGTGTAGATGGCTCTTACCATTGGTGGGGTTGGGGTGCCACATAGCCTGCCTCACAAAGGGTCCTTGCCTACCAAGCTCACCCTGGCCTAGGCTAACCCACTGCCCACCTCCCCCACCCAGACACCTCGTAATGCGCGCAGAGTCAGATGGATGTGACGGTACTCACCCCCATGTGGCTGCTGTGATGCCCTCAAGTGCCCATCCAACTCCGGATATGCCACCGCCAGGATCCGGAACATCAGGGGGGTCATTGTGCGACGGGCACCCCTCCCACGTTAGGGGGCCATCCCCAGCTGGGCCTCTGCTGTCTTCTTGCTCCAGCTGCGAATGTCCTCCCATCTTTTACGGCAGTGGGTGCTCCGTCTATGGTGGACCCCCCGGTCCGGACGTCCTTGGCGAAGGCACACCAAATATCCTTCTTCTGGTGGGCGCTGACCTAGTGGAATAGTACAGGGGAAAAGGAAAAACTTCAACCGTCCGGACCGTCACAGTCATTGGCCCACGTTCCCACCCTTGCCCTGACGCACATACACTCACCATCCGCATATGCAGGCCTCAGTCCCCCCCATGTATCTTCCATCCACACCACTCCAAACAGGCATTGCCCATGCAGCATGCTCACAGTGTACTCACCTGTTTGTCTGGAGGACCGTAGAGTAGCGTGTACTGGGGGAGGAACCCATTCACTAACTTCTCCAACTCCTCCAAAGTGAAGGCAGGGGCCCTTTCCCCAGACACATGAGCCATCGTCGCTTCCAGACTGAGGTCACAGCAGCACTTGCAGTGTAGGTCCTCTCCTGTCGAAGGTCAGGTATCAAGTGAGTGAACAGACAGAAAATGGCGGTCACGTCCACAGCGGTGCGTACCGTCACCACCGGCGCACATCGTCTTTGGCTCCTGGGACCCATAGGGTCCAATGTTAACCAATGCAGGATTGCGGTGCGGTCTTCGACCGCCTACTGCGACAATGTAGAACGCCAGCGCAGTTACCTCATATCCCCTTGTCCCACCTTACAGGCCAGGCAGCCGCCATTTTAGGGGGCCACATGGCATTAATATCAACTGCGTCACACCCATCTAGGCCTTGCATACAGACAGTAACAGGCACATTGCGGATTTACAAATGATTACTAATGACATTTAGTAATACATCAGTGTTGGCTGACTCTCTGCTCTGTGTTTTCCTCCATAGGGCACGTCCGCTGGGGCAGGTGGTGAGATGGTGGCATCTCTGGTGTACAGACCACTGGTGGACCTGTCGCCAATGGAAGAGTGACACGTAATAGTCACCTACAGACTTGATCGTGCAACAATCCATGAACTGTGTGCCCAGTTGGAGCCAGACCTGATGTCAGCAATCCACCATCCCACAGGAATCCCCCCTCTAGTGCAGGTCCTGTCAGTACTCCATTCCCTGGCAAGTGGGTCTTTTCAAACAACAGTGGCCATTGCATCAGGGATGTCCCAGCCTATGTTCTCAAACGTGTTGTCCAGAGTTTTGTCTGCCCTGCTTAAACACATGCGCAGCTACATCGTTTTCCCTCAGGTGGAGAATTTGCCTACAGTGAAAGGTGACTTCTATGCCCTGGGACATATCCCCAACATCATAGGTGCCATTGATGGGACACATGTGGCCTTGATACCCCCCCCGCAGGAGTGAACAGGTGTACAGAAACCGGAAGAGCTACCATTCCATGAATGGGCAGATGGTGTGTTTGGCCGACCAGTACATCTTCAATGTGAATGCCACGTTTCCTGGATCAGTGCATGACGCTTACATTCTGGGGAATACCTGCATCCCTTATGTGATGGGGCAACTCCAGAGGTACTGTGTGTGGCTAATAGGTGAGGACAAAGACCCTATACCCTGTGAATAGTTGTCTGGGGTTGTCCCTAAGGGTTAATGTGTGTCTAACAATTGTCCCTCAACATTTGCAGGTGACTCTGGGTACCCCAACCTGTCATGGCTACTGACCCCAGTGAGAAATCCCAGGACAAGGGCAGAGGAACGCTACAATGAGGCCCATGGGCGAACTAGGAGAGTGATCGAAAGGACCTTTGGCCTCCTAAAGGCCAGGTTCCGGTGCCTCCATATGACAGGTGGTTCTCTCTACTACTCACCAAAGAAGGTGTGCCAGATCGTCGTGGCCTGCTGTATGCTGCACAACCTGGCTTTGCGACGACAGATGCCTTTTCTGCAGGAGGATGGTCCAGATGGGGGTTCTGTGGCAGCTGTGGAGCCTGTGGACAGTGAAGAAGAGGAGGCAGAAGAAGAGGATATTGACAACTGAAACAACGTTATCCAGCAATACTTCCAGTGAGACACAGGTAAGAAGATGTCACTGTCTCACACCTCTCATACAATTGTTAGACCCATCATGTCTGTCACTTTCACCCAGTGTATGGACCTTGACTTGTCACTTTGCCTTTCCATTTCACAGATGTGGTTCCTCTGTGTGATCTCTGCTATATTACCTCATGGACTAGAGCTATTTACATCGGTATGTTGACAATACAATCAACATTGCTATATTCCATAGTTATTGCAAATACACATTTGTGAAAGCACAGACTTACTCCAGCTTGTTTTGTGAATCAACGGTGTTTATTTCAGTGCAAAATAGTGGAGAGGGTTGTAAAATGGGCAGGGGTGATGGTGGAGGATTGTCCATGGCAGAGTCCAGTCTATTTGATTCACAGGTGCATTGTCCAAAGGGGCATAGGAAGTGGAGCTAGGGCAGTTGATGGATGGACAGGGTGACGAAGTGGGACAGAAGGATGACATTCAAGGGGGTCTCATTTCCTGGTGGGGGTCTTGGCATTGTCCTCTGTCTTTGTCCTGGATCTCAGGGACCATTTCGGGGTGGTTCTCCATCGGCAGGGGGTGTGGTGTTGGTGTTGTGGTCCTGTGGCGCTGCCTTCTTCCACTAGCGCCGGCGGAGGTGGTGGACTGTTCATCATCCAGGCTAGTGTCAGGGGCCCCTTGTTGTGCCACAGTGTCCCTCCTGGTGTTCACTATGTCCTTCAGCACCCCTACAATGGTGACCAGGGTGGTGTTGATGGACTTAAGTTCCTCCCTGATCCCCAGGCACTGTTCCTCCTGCAGCCGCTGGGTCTCCTGTGCCATCGTCTCCTGGGGATTATGGTACACTCCCATGATGTTGGAGAGGGTCTCATGGAGAGTGGGTTCCCTCGGCCTGTCCTCCCCCTGTCGCACAGCAGTCCTCCCAGCTTCCCTGTTATCCTGGGCCCACTGGGTGGGTGCTGTGCTGGTGTTTCCTGAGGGGGAGGCTCTGTGGTGGTTTGGGACTATGTCAGGGGAACGGACTGTCCAGAGGTCCCTGATGGGCCAGGCTGGTCATCTTGATCCAGGCGTGAAGAGCTGCTGTCATCACTGTGGGCCTCTTCTGTGGGGGGACTGGATATGTCTGGCACCTCATGTCCAGTGACATTGGGTATGGGTCCAGTTGTGGTGTAAATGCATAATTTTAGTATCTATGTGTGCCATCTTGTGCATTGGGTGCGGTACCCTCTACTCCTGTGCTTGCGTCATTGTGTTGGCCCTTTTGTGATAGTTGGTTTGGGGTCTGTGTGGGTTTATGTACTGGACATGCTTTGGTGACGGTGGTCCATGCATAGGTGTTGCATGCAGGGCCTTGGTATTGAGATGTGTGGGTTGTGATAGTGGGACATATGGAGTTGATGGTGTGATTGGGTGAGGGTAAGAGTGGGAGTATGTGATGGCATGCAGGTGGGGTTGGGGGGATGTAGTAGTAAAGATATGACTTACCAGAGTCCAGTCCTCCTGCTACTCCTGTGAGGCCCTCAGAATGCATGATCGCCAAGACTTGCTCCTCCCATGTTGTTAGTTGTGGGGGAGGAGGTGGGGGTCCACCGCCAGTCCTCTGTACAGCAATCTGGTGTCTGGATACAACAGAACGTACCTTCCCCTGTAGGTCATTCCACCTCTTCCTGATGTCATCCCGTGTTCTTGGATGCTGTCTCACTGCGTTGACCCTGTCAACAATTCTCCGCCATAGCTCCATCTTCCTTGCAATGGATGTCTGCTGCACCTGTGATCCGAATAGCTGTGGCTCTACCCGGATGATTTCCTCCACCATGACCCTGAGCTCCTCCTCAGAAAACCTAGGGTGTCTTTGAGGTGCCATGATGTGGTGTGGGTGATGTGTGAGGTGCTGTCTGTTGTAATGTGTGAGGGGATGTGTTGGTGTGTGTTTGAGGTGCGTGGATGTTGTATAAGAGATGGTGTTGTGTGTCTGTGGATGCTGGTGTTGTGTTAGCTAATCTCTCTCTCTAGCCTTCTTTCAGATTTTTGGTTGTAAGGGTTTGTGGGTAATGTGGGTGGGTGCTTTATATTGGATTGGGTGTGTGGGTGTGGTGTGTGTATGTGTATCAGGTGTGTGCATTTCGAATTGTTCAATGTAGTTGTGTTTTGTAAATATGTGTGTATTCTGAGTGCGTTGATTCGTCGGTCATGATAGTGTGGGCGTATTCTTGTTGGCATGACGGTGTAGGTTTTGGTATTGCCAGTTTATCACTGACCTTTGGTGTCGTGGACTTGTGTGGGTGTCTTTATTGTGGCGGATTCCGAGCTGTGGGTCGTGATACCTGTAGTGGAATTCCGCTGCCGCAATGGTATGTTGGCGGTCTTCAGCACGGCGAAAAGTTGGATTTACTGCCAGGGTTGTAATGAGGGCCTAAGTCCGAACGTAGGAAGTTGACCAGGAGCTCCCAGCCAGTGTATCCGAGGAGGGCTCCAAGGATGTCGGATCAAGATCCAGGTGTGCCCCGGTCGAAGGAATTTCACCTAAAAAAAACGACTAAGTCCGAATGTAAAAATCTCCACCGAGGGCTTCCTCAACGCGTACCCGAGGAAGAGTTCTAGGAGGTCGGATTGGATTGACAGGTTCATCCAGCTGAAGAAAATCTTTAGTAAAATGACTAAGGCCCTCATTCTGACCTTGGCGGGCGGCGGAGGCCGCCCGCCAAAGTCCCGCCGTCAGGTTACCGTTCCGCGGTCGAAAGACCGCGGCGGTAATTCTGACTTTCCCGCTGGGCTGGCGGGCGGTCGCCTTCAGACCGCCAGCCAGCCCAGCGGGAAAGAGGCTTCCACGATGAAGCCGGCTCGGAATCGAGCCGGCGGAGTGGAAGCTGTGCGACGGGTGCAGTTGCACCCGTCGCGTATTTCACTGTCTGCGCAGCAGACAGTGAAATACATGTAGGGGCCCTCTTACGGGGGCCCCTGCAATGCCCATGCCAGGGTCAGAAAGACCACCTAAGTCCTAAGGTAAACTTTTAACGAGTCCTCCCACGGGCTGTAGCCGAGCCGGGCTCCATCGCGGTTGGCCTTAGACTTTGACTTTTCCCCGGTCGAGTTGCGACCAGATGACCAGATTGGCGCTTTTTGTTTCTATGCGCTAGAAAGCAATACGTTGTTAAAAATTCATATCTCCGGTTCCCCTTATCCGATTTTATTTGTTTTTGTGTCATTTTAAAGCTACAAATATTTCCTATTTGCATAAATTGATTTTGGATTCTTAAACTGTTTCCTGTGTTTTATTTAATTACTGTTTTGTGATATTTGAATGCTTTAAACTCTGTCTCTGACTATCACAAGTGCCATGAGATAGTATCTTCCAAAAAGTCATTTCATCTAGAGGCCTCCAGAAACTTCTACCAGATAGTGTCCTCCCAGGATGTTTTGGCCTGAGCTGGAGCATTTTTATACCTCATTATGGCCTCCTTAATCACCCCCTGCGAACAACTCAAAACAGCTGACTTTAAGGCTGATTTAGTGTTCTCTTTTTATACTGCCACTGAATTTTCAGTAAGTTTTGAATTACATTTGCAATGGAACATTTGAGCTCTAATTACTTTGACCTGTTGCTGTCTCCTGGTTATGCTAGCTCCTTTTTTTCAATGTGTCCTTACTTTTCATTTTCCATCCTTGCTTGATTTCAAACTTTTTTTATGCACCTCCTTCTGCAGACTTTGCACTTTTCTACAAACAAATGTTAGAATTGTTTTTGTTTTTCTATCAAGGGCTCCTTTGTGTTTTGCTACATAGTTCACATATTTTCACGTATGTTTCTTTCTTCCAAGAAGATAATATATTTTCCTCAGTTTATTATGCATTTCTGTTTTTTTGTTATTGTAGATTTATATATGTAATACAAATAGATGTCTGAAAAAGAAAAGAATATATGGAAATGTTTATATTTGCATAAAATACTGTTCAATAATATAATAATAACTATTTAATTATAATAGAAACGGTCACATCACTATCTGGTAGACACTGTGGGGGTCATTCTGACCCTGGCGGTCAGTGTTAAAGCGGCGGCCAACCCGCCAACAGGCTGGCGGCCTAAAAATATGAAGTCTGACCCTGGCGGGAACCGCCAACACAGGCCGCCGCTTTAACACTCCGACCGCCACGGCGGTACAAACAAACAGCGCGGCGGTCACCGCCAACAGGCAGGAGGCAGACAATGTACCGCCCACCCTATCACGACCCACCAATCCGCCACCCTTTCCGGGGCGGGAGCCCCGCCAATAAAAACACGGCAGAAACAGACATCTCCAATGGAAAACGCTTACCTCGACACACTCCAAGCGTAATCGGAACAGCATGGAACCCGAACTCCACATCCTCCCAGCCATTGCCTTCCTGCTCTTCTTCCAGGATCACGAACCTCGCCGCAGATGACAACGGTGAGTACTGCACCTACGACACAGGGAAGGGGGGAGGAGGAAAGGTTACGGGCACACACATACGCGACACACCCACCCCCACCCTCACCCCCACCGAAATACCTACACACCTATGCATATAAAAAAGTCAGAGTGACACCCCCAACCCCCCCCCCAAAAAAACAAAGACAAAAGGCAATGAATGTAAAAGTAGAACCATATTATTGCAACAATAAAGTATAGCGACCTTAGCAATATATGAAGAATGAATACACATCTAGAACTCTATCCATACCAGTAGCAAAAGTCCGGCCCAGTCATTCAAAGTCCAAATGTCCGTGGGCCAATGTGCAGCAACACATGGGCAAAGCCCACACACAAGATCGAGTCCATTGGAGAGAACACTGCTGGGGCATCACTAAAATAAAAAGACAGGCACCTCAGGGGGAAGGGAAGGGGGGGCACCTCAGTCACATGAGTCCACGATGCCAGATCCACGAAGGGCCTCCATGCCCACGGTGGCATCCTGGGGAGTGCAAAGCCACAGTCTCACAAGTCTCTACAGTGGGTGGATTGCCCACTGTGCCATCCTGGGGAGTGCAAAGCCACAGTCTCACAAGTCTCTACAGTGGGTGGATTGCCCACTGTGGCATCCTGGGGAGTGCAAAGCCACAGTCCATCAGGTGGATTACAGAGACCACTGGTCATGGAGGAGGCATGGTGGGCAGAGTGCGTCGTGAAGGCCTGCCTGACACAGAACCGGGACTGCCAATGGGCCAGCGGTGCTTGACAGGAAGGGCCCAGCGGAGCGGTGCTTGAGATGAAGGGCCCAGCGGAGCGGTGCTTGAGATGAAGGGCCCAGCGGAGCGGTGCTTGACAGGAAGGGCCCAGCGGAGCGGTGCTTGAGATGAAGGGCCCAGCGGAGCGGTGCTTGAGATGAAGGGCCCAGCGGAGCGGTGCTTGACAGGAAGGGCCCAGCGGAGCGGTGCTTGAGATGAAGGGCCCAGCGGAGCGGTGCTTGACAGGAAGGTCCCAGCGGAGCGGTGCTTGACAGGAATGGCCCAGCGGAGCGGTGCTTGACAGGAAGGGCCCAGCGGAGCGGTGCTTGAGATGAAGGGCCCAGCGGAGCGGTGCTTGAGATGAAGGGCCCAGCGGAGCGGTGCTTGACAGGAAGGGCCCAGCGGAGCGGTGCTTGAGATGAAGGGCCCAGCGGAGCGGTGCTTGAGATGAAGGGCCCAGCGGAGCGGTGCTTGACAGGAAGGGCCCAGCGGAGCGGTGCTTGACAGGAAGGGCCCAGCGGAGCGGTGCTTGAGATGAAGGGCCCAGCGGAGCGGTGCTTGACAGGAAGGGCCCAGCGGAGCGGTGCTTGACAGGAATGGCCCAGCGGAGCGGTGCTTGACAGGAAGGGCCCAGCGGAGCGGTGCTTGAGATGAAGGGCCCAGCGGAGCGGTGCTTGAGATGAAGGGCCCAGCGGAGCGGTGCTCGACAGGAAGGGCCCAGCGGAGCGGTCCTCGAGATGAAGGGCCCAGCGGAGCGGTGCTTGAGATGAAGGGCCCAGCGGAGCGGTGCTTGACAGGAAGGGCCCAGCGGAGCGGTGCTTGACAGGAAGGGCACAGCGGAGCGGTGCTTGAGATGAAGGGCCCAGCGGAGCGGTGCTTGAGATGAAGGGCCCAGCGGAGCGGTGCTTGACAGGAAGGGCCCAGCGGAGCGGTCCTTGAGATAAAGGGCCCAGTGGAGCGGTGCTTGAGATGAAGGGCCCAGCGGAGCGGTGCTTGACAGGAAGGGCCCAGCGGAGCGGTGCTTGACAGGAAGGGCCCAGCAGAGCGGTGCTTGAGATGAAGGGCCCAGTGGAGCGGTGCTTGAGATGAAGGGCCCAGCGGAGCGGTGCTTGACAGGAAGGGCCCAGCGGAGCGGTGCTTGAGATGAAGGGCCCAGCGGAGCGGTGCTTGAGATGAAGGGCCCAGCGGAGCGGTGCTTGACAGGAAGGGCCCAGTGGAGCGGTGCTTGAGATGAAGGGCCCAGCGGAGCGGTGCTTGAGATGAAGGGCCCAGCGGAGCGGTGCTTGACAGGAAGGGCCCAGTGGAGCGGTGCTTGACAGGAAGGGCCCAGCGGAGCGGTGCTTGACAGGAAGGGCCCTGTTCAGCGGTGCTCCTCACGGCGGGGCCCTGTTCAGCGGTTCTGGTCACGGCGGGCCCTGTTCAGCGGTGCTTCTCACGGCGGGGCCCTGTTCAGCGGTGCTTCTCACGGCGGGGCCCTGTTTAGCGGTTCTGGTCACGGCGGGGCCCTGTTCAGCGGTGCTTCTCACGGCGGGGCCCTGTTCAGCGGTTCTGGTCACGGCAGGGCCCTGTTCAGCGGTTCTGGTCACGGCGGGGCCCTGTTCAGCGGTGCTTCTCACGGCGGGCCCTGTTCAGCGGTGCTCCTCACGGCGGGGCCCTGTTCAGCGGTTCTGGTCACGGCGGGGCCCTGTTCAGCGGTGCTTCTCACGGCGGGGCCCTGTTCAGCGGTGCTCCTCACGGCGGGGCCCTGTTCAGCGGTTCTGGTCACGGCGGGGCCCTGTTCAGCGGTGCTCCTCACGGCGGGGCCCTGTTCAGCGGTTCTGGTCACGGCGGGGCCCTGTTCAGCGGTTCTGGTCACGGCGGGGCCCTGTTCAGCGGTGCTCCTCACGGCGGGGCCCTGTTCAGCGGTTCTGGTCACGGCAGGGCCCTGTTCAGCGGTGCCTGTCTTGTGTTTCCAGTGAACCACACCTGGCCAATACTTGCCGCTCAGTCTGCATCGGACCTTTCCGTTGCGGGGCCGTCCTGTGATGGAGTCCTGGGGCCCTGGCTCTCCTTCGATACCCCCGGAATGGGGCTGGTGGGGCCCTCATGGCCAGGTCGGCTGCTCCCTGCCTTTTGCTCCTTGCTGCCCTTGCCCTCCTTGGCAGACTGTCCGTGGCCCTTGGCTCCCTTACCCGATGTGGCAGGTGACGGAGCAAGGCTACCCTCCTTGGGGGCAGGCGTATCAGGCCTGTCGCGCCTGCCCTTCAGTTTTTTGGTCCTCTTCCCAGGGGGGGGGCTGGCTGTGCCTTTGCTGCTGGACGATGTCCCAGCCCAAGGAAAGGGCGGACTCCAAAAACCAGGCACAACGTTCTTTGGAGTTGCTGGGCTGGTGGTGGCTGAGGTGTTTGTGGAACTCTTACGGGATGGAGTGGGTGGGTCAGGTGAGGAAAAGAGGTCCACTTTAGATAGGAAAATTTTCTTTGGAGCCATGGGAAGGGTGGCTGGAGTGGGTATGGGAGTGGAGGAAGAGGATGTGGTTGTAGGAGAGTCAATTGTGCTGTCTTTGGGTGCAGGTGCTTGGGCAGGAGGCTGACGTGAGGTGGATGGCTGTTGTTTGGGTGCCTGCCTGCGTTTGTGTGGTTGGGAAGCGGGGGTGACAGACACACTGGGAGAGGACACAGGGGACGTGTACATGGCAGTGGGGGTGGTGACTGCACGTGTGCGGACTGGTGTGGAGGGTGTGCTGTTGATGGGTGCAATGGCTGATGGTGGTGTGCTTGCCGGTGTGTGTGGAGACGTCACAGGGAGGGAGGAGGGAGACGAGGAGGTGGGGGACACAGAGGAGGTAGTGGCTGTTGGCATGTCTGCATCTGGATGTTGCTTGGGTGAATGCTTGTGTGTCCTGTGGTGCTTATGTCTGGATGAGCTGCCCTTGGGTGTTGAGGTGTGTGCAGGCTGGTCTGTAGGTGTGGATGGGATAGGCAGAGGAACAGGGGAGTGGGACTGGGTGGAGGGAGTCAGAAGAGGGAGGCTGGAGACAGGGACAATCGCTGCCGTCAGTGCTGAGGCCAAAGCGTTGAACGATCGTTGATGGGCAGCCTGACCCGAATGAAGGCCCTCCAGGTATGCATTACTTTGATGCACCTCCCTCTCCACACCCTGGATGGCATTCAAAAGGGTAGACTGCCCAACAATGATGGTCCTCAGGAGGTCAATTGCCTCCTCACTGAGGGCAGCAGGGGTGACTGGGGCAGGGCCTGAGTCGCCTGGGGCGAAGGAGATGGCCGGCTTCCTGGCCTTGCGGGCACGGGCCGAAGGCCGAGGGGCTGCTGGGAGGGCGGAGCTGGTGCGCTGGGTGGCGGCTGTACCTGTAGGATCGGTGGGCACGGATGTTGCTGCCACCGCAGGGAGCTCCCTTCCGAGGACGTGTCGGTGTCGCTGCCGTCTCCACGGGTCCCCGTGGTGGAGCCCCCCTCGCCCTCCGTCTCACTGGTCATGTCGGAGTCCGTTGCATGGCCCTCCGGGGCCATGTGAGATGCAGCTCCCTCTTGCGCCGATGCCACTTCTCCTCCGCCTGATGATGCTAATGCACACATTCACAGTAAAACAAAGAAAATGGGGGGGGGGTGGAAAACATAAAGACAAGTTGAGTGCATGCATTGGGGACACCGATGGCGGAGAGGACAGAGACAGAAGCCCCCTGCACTACGCTTCGCACTTGGGGTACACTACTCATTCACTGGGACATGCCCTACAAGCCTATGGGCGACAACTGCCCACACAGTATACACTGATCCATGAATCGCGTTACTAGGCACCCTACAGAGGTGGGGGGCGGGGGCACAGGACCATACTTCACGGACGGGCCTATCCTACAGAAATCGCCTTGGTCTAGGGATACCCACAGCCCTCCTCCCCCACCCAGGCACCTCCACTGCGCGCAAAATAGCTGAATGTGCTGGTACTCACCGCCTTGTGTCTGCTGTGATGTCCTCAAGCGCCCATCTAAATCGGGGTAGGCCACCGCCAGGATCCGGGACATCAGGGGGGTCAAGGTACGACTGGCACCCCTCCTAGGTTGGGAGGCCATCCCCAGCAGAGCCTCTGTGGTCTTCCTGCTCCCGCGGCGGATGTCCTCCCACCTCTTGCGGCAGTGGGTGTCCCTTCTGGTGTGGACCCCCAGGGCCCGGACGTCCTTGGCGATGGCACGCCAAATGTCAATCTTCTGATGGGCGCTGACCTATGTGACATGTACAGGGGGAAAGAGAAATATCATCCCTTTTCTGCATGCTCGATGTGAGTGGCCCCCCCTCCCCAACCTTGCCATGTGGCACATGCTCTCATCTGTCGTGCCATGCATTCGTCATTCGCTGCCCTCCCCTCCATCGCACATCCTCCCCACTCAGCCCAGGCATTGGGCACTATGCATTGCCCCCCGTGTACTCACCTGTTGGTCTGGAGGCCCGTAGAGTAGCGCATACTGGGGGAGGACCCCGTCCACGAGCTTCTCCAACTCCTCGGAACTGAAGGCGGGGGCCCTTTCCCCAGTCGCAGCAGCCATTGTCACTTCCAGACCGAGGTCACAGCAGCACTTGCAGTATAGGTCCTCTCCTGTGGATGCTCAGGTCTCGTGTGATCAAGCCGAGAGAAAATGGTGGTTACGGCCGCGGCGGTGCGTGCCGCGGCAGTGCGTGCCGCGGCGGTGCGTGCCGCGGCGGTGCGTAACGCGGCGGTGCGTAACGCGGCGGTGCGTACCGCGACCGCCGGCGCTCACCGCCATTGGCTCCTGAAACCCATAGGGTTCAATGTTGTCCAATGCGGCTTTTTGCCACGGACTGCGACCGCCTACCGCCACGGTGTGCCACGCTTGCGCAATGACCTCACTTCACATTGTCACACTTCACAGGTCAGGCAGCCGCCATTTCAAGGGCCCAGATGGCTTCATTCCTACTGCGTCACACATGGCTAGGCCTTGCACCCACAATCATACTAGCCATTCAATCCCGAGAGATTTGTGTACTGGGCATGCTGTGGGCACTTACCTGTGGGTTGCTTGACTCTGTGCTCCATGTTGTCCTTCCTAGGCATCGTCCGCTGGGACTTGCGAGGAGACGGAGGAATCCTCCCGTGTACAGACCGCTGGTGGACCTGTCGATAATGGAAGAAAGACACGTCATACTCACCTACAGACTCAACCGTGCCACTATACAGGAACTGTGTGCCCAGCTGGAGCCAGACCTGATGTCACCCAGCCGCCAACCCACAGGGATTCCGCCTCTAGTGCAGGTGCTGTCAGTACTGCATTTTTTGGCAAGTGGATCATTTCAAACTACCGTGGCCATTTCATCTGGGATGTCTCAGCCTATGTTTTCAAAGGTGTTGTCCAGAGTGTTGTCTGCCCTGATGAAATACATGCAGAGCTACATCATTTTCCCTGAGGTGGGTGACTTGCCTACAGTGAAGGGTGATTTCTATGCCCTTGGACACATTCCCAATATCATTGGTGCCATTGATGGTACCCATGTGGCTTTGGTTCCCCCAAAAGACGATGAGCAGGTGTACAGGAACCGTAAAAATTATCATTCGATGAATGTCCAGGTGGTCTGTTTGGCTGACCAGTACATCTCCCATTTAAATGCCAAGTTCCCAGGGTCAGTGCATGACGCGTACATCATGCGAAATAGCAGCATCCCTTATGTGATGGAACTGCTACAGAGACACCGTGTGTGGTTAATTGGTGACTCTGGGTACCCAAAGCTGCCTTGGCTATTGACCCCAGTGAGGAATCCCAGGACCAGGGCAGAGGAACGGTACAATGAGGCCCATGGGCGGACTAGGAGGGTGATTGAGCGGACCTTCGGCCTCCTGAAGGCCAGGTTTAGGTGCCTGCATATAACTGGTGGATCCCTAATGTACTCACCAAGGAAGGTGTGTCATATCATCGTGGCCTGCTGCATGCTTCACAACCTGGCTTTGCGACGCCAGGTGCCTTTCCTGCAGGAGGATGGTCCAGATGGTGGTGTTGTGGCCGCTGTGGAGCCTGCGGAGAGTGAAGAGGAGGAAGACGAAGAGGACGACACAGACAACAGGGACAGAGTGATACTGCAGTATTTCCAGTGACACACAGGTAATAATCTACTCCAGCATTGTATTATATCTGTAACTGTAGTGGCTCTCTACTGTCTGACCTTTCACCCCAATGTATGGTAACTTAGTTGTGTATATCACTTCCTGTTTCAGTGATCTGATCCCCATGGAGTGCCCTCTGTTTTTTTTCCCCATGGACTACCGCTGTGTGACACTGGTATGTTGTCATCACAATGTAACTAGAAATGTTTTGTTGGTTATATCGAATACATTTGGTTTAAATAAATAGATAGCAGAATCCAGTTGGTTAATGTGCAATAATTGTGTTTATTGAAGTTTTAAAATAGGTGTATAGTTCAAACAGGGTGATGGTGGAGGCATGTCCATGGCAGTGTCCAGACTGTCGTTCCTACAAGTCCATGGTCCATATGCCTGTGGAAGGTGGAGCAGGGGCAGTTCAAGGTTGGACAGGGTAAACAAGTGGGACGGTGGGATGACATCCGGGGGTTTCCGTGCATGGCGTGGGTCTTGACATCCTACTCTGTCTTCTTCCTCGATCTCAGGCCTTTCTTGCGGGGTGGTTCTTGTTCTGCAGGGGGTGGGGTCCGGGAGGGCCGTTGCTGTTGTGTCGGGGCCTCCTGACCACTAGCGCCGGCGGAGGTGGTGGGCTGTTCTTCCTCCATGCTAGTGGCAGGGGCCCTTTGGGGGGCCACATGGTCCCGCAATGTGGTGACAATCTGGTTGAGTGCCACCACGATTGTACCCATTGCGGAACTAATGCTGCGCAGTTCTTCCCGGAACCCCATGTACTGGCCCTCCTGCATGGCCTGGATCTCCTGGAACCTGGCCGGGACCGCCGCCATCGTCTCTTGGGAGTGGTGGTACGCTCCCATGATGGTGGTGAGGGCCTCTTGGACAGTGGGTTCCCTAGGCCTGTCCTCCCTCTGTCGCACAGCAGCCCTCCCAGTTCCTCTTTGTTCCTGGGCCTCTGTCCCCTGGACGGTGTGCCCACTACCAGTGCCCCCAGGTCCCTGTTGTTGTTGGGGTTGTGGGTTACCCTGGGTGCCCTGTACTGGTAGACACACCGCTGCTTGACCTGTCCTGGAGACAGAAGCATGGGCCCGTTGGGTGGGTGCTGTGCTGGTGTTTCCTGAGGGGGGTAGGTCTGCTGTGGCCTGGGGCTGACTGAGGGTAACCGACTGTCCAGAGGTCCCCGATGGTCCGGGCTGGTCATCAGGTTCTAGGTCGACAGAGCTGCTGTCATCACTGGGGGCCTGTTCTGGGGGTGGGATGGACAAATCTGGACCCTCCTGGCCGGTGTGTTGGCGTTCGGGTCCTGCAGGGGTAAAAGAATATGGTTATTGATTTTGTGTGTGCTGTGGCGTGCGAATTGTGGGTGCCCTTGTCCCCAAGTGCTGGCAGTCCCATGTGGGAGGAGTTGTGAGGGTGGTTTGTGGGGGGGGATGGGTATGTGCAGTGGTCATGCTTAGGTGATGGGTGTCCATGGTTTGTGTTGGCATTCAGGGGTTTGGGTTGGGTTGGGTGGGTTGTGCTGGTGAGACATTAACAGGGAGTATGTGTGCTGGGGGGTTAGGGGTGAGGGTGGGGGTGTGGGTTGGCATGCTGGTGGTTGGGGGGGTGAAGTAGTTGAGATTAGACTTACCAGAGTCCATTCCTCCGCCTACTCCAGCGAGGCCCTCAGGATGCAGGATGTTCAAGACCTCTTGCTCCCATGCTGTGAATTCGGGTGGAGTGGGTGGGGGTCCGCCGCCAGTCTTCTGCACAGCGATGTTGTGTCTTGACACCATCGACCGCACCTTCCCCCGTAAGTCGTTCCAGCGCTTTCGGATGTCTTCCCGATTTCTGGGATGCTGTCCCACAGCGTTGACCCTGTCGACGATACTTTGCCATAGCTCCGCCTTCCTGGCTATTGTGGTGTGCTGCACCTGTGTGCCGAAGAGCTGGGGCTCTACCCTGATTATTTCCTCCACCATGACCCTGAGTTCTTGGTCCGTGAACCTGGGGTGTCTTTGGGGTGCCATGGGGTGGTGTGGATGAGGTGTGGGGTGGTGTTTGTGGTGATGAGTGTGGTGGTGTGTGGTGTTTTGTGTGTAGATGTGGTGTGGGTGATGATGTTGGGTTCCTGTGTGTGTTGCGGCGGTATGATGGCGGTCTTCTGACCGGCGGTAAGAGCCTTTTACCGCCAGGGTCGGAATGACCCCCTGTATATGTTGCTTTTCATGTTTAAAGCAAACAATGCAAGTCTCTGCTATTATAGGCATCAGTGTCAAATTCTCTGTTTCATTGTAGGCATCAGTATGTGCTGGAGTATCTCACTGTATCTGCAAATATGTGCCTCTAACTCTCATCATATGCATCACTATGTCTGCAGGCAAATTAGTGCACGCAGAATTGTGGCTACTGATATTTCACCTTATGTGTAAATCTGTTCCTGGTTGTGTCAGTTAACACATAATTGGGTACGTTACTGTGTTACTGTATGGATCACTATGTCACAGAGTGTATGACTGCATATAAAATTCTGTCATTATGGGCCTGATTTCAACCTTGGCGGATGGGATACTCCATCACAAATGTGACAGATATCCCATTCACTGTAAACAAGTTCCTTTTTATCCTATAGAACTTGTAAAATGGCGATATCTGTCACGTTTGTTATGAAGTATCCGATTCACCAAGGTCATAATCAGGCCCTTTGTATGCTACTGCAAACATGACTTTATCCTTGATAACTCAGTTTATTCATCAATATCTACTTATATTATGTATTATGGCACATTGGAATATCTATGTCTATATTTTGCATTATGGTTTAGTGTGCGAATGACTCCATTACTGTTTTCTGTGGGCCTAGTTTTCCAAATGTATGCATCAGTATGTGTCTGAATGTCTCACGCAGTCAGTATTTTACTGCATAAATAAATCTGTAATTCAAGGTGTAAATGCATGGATCAATGTGTTCCGGGATATTGTATGACATGCATCACTGTCCATCCGAGTACATTACTATATTCATAAGTGTGACATTGCATGTCTCTGTGTATCTTAGTCTCAGTATTAGTGTGTACCTGAGGATGTTACTGTTTGGATAGGTGTGTACCTGGCTGTCTTAGTGTTGGAATCAATATGTACATAGATATCCTAGTGTAGACAAGACTGTATGCATTCCATGTAAAGGCCTATAATATTTACATGACTCTCATGCATATTATTTAAAAAAATTGTATTCCATAGATGTTTTGTGGGGTATTCCCAGTCAACACATATAGGGGGTCATTCTGACCCTGCATGCACGGGAGCACCGCCAACAGGCTGGCGGTGCTCCCACGAGCATTCTGACCGCGGCGGTTCAGACGCGGTCAGAAGCGAAAAGTCGGCGGTCTCCCGCCGACTTTCCGCTGCTCGGGGGAATCCTCCCCGCAGCCATGGGGATTCTGACACCCCCTACCGCCATCCTGTTCCTGGCGGGTCTCCCGCCAGGAACAGGATGGCGGTAGGGGGTGCCGCGGGGCCCACTGCAGGGGCCCCCGTAAGAGGGCCCCGCAAAGTATTTCAGTGTCTGCCATGCAGACACTGAAATACGCGACGGGTGCAAACTGCACCCGTCGCACCCCTGCAACTACGCCGGCTCAATTCTGAGCCGGCGTCCTCGTTGCAGGGGCATTTCCTCTGGGCCGGCGGGCGCTCTTTGGAGAGCGCCCGCCGGCCCAGAGGAAATGTTAGAATGGCCGCCGCGGTCTTGTGACCGCGGTGCGGTCATTTGGCGGCGGAACCTTGGCGGACGGCCTCCGCCGTCCGCCAAGGTTTAAATCAGGCCCCTAGACTATGGTTCACACAGGAGTTGGTACATTATAGAGAGGGTATTGACGAAGTAATGTTTCTCTACAATGGACTAACCTTTCCATGGCTTAGGCACATGCAAAAATGGTTGTGTAAAATTGAGCTATCCTCTTATTGGTCCCAGCTTCAAACATTGACACAGAGCTCAAAGGCCCAACAGAAACAAGTGTATTGAGGTTGTATTCTAGATAGGACTAATAGAGAACCACATTTGGGTAGACGCTCATCTAAACTCGTTTTTTAAGTCGATACCATGTTTTGAAGATTTTTTAGATGTAATCCAACCTTATCACGCAAGGACTTTATATAGGAAGATCTGCTATGATGTACTTTATATTAATGCCAAGACCATAGGATGAAGCAAATTGCACTTTATGTACATTATGCACTTTGAGATGTGTTGAGAATATTGCACATGTTGTGTTCTTTTGCACAGCCTACAAAAAAGCGAGAGGGAAATGGATTTGACCCCTATGTAAAAACCTTGGATTTAGGATGCGCCTGGATGCTAAAAGAATATTGAAGAGTGATACCACTTCGTGCATAGTCCTTGCAATAAGCAAACACTTGCTATCAACTTGCTATCAATAGGACTTGTAATGAGGAGGGCTGATCTAAAGTTCCAATGCCTGGGGACTTAATTGTAAACACTGTTACACAGAAAGTATTGTATGCAGCAAATAATTTTTATTCTTTGTCGTTCAAATTGTATTCAGTTTATTTATTTTAATATGAATGCTTGTAACATTATATTGCTTTTTATGGGGTTTTTCGACCAACATAAAGATTGAATATTGATATAGAATATATCACAATTTGATGCATTCCCAATTTAACAAACCTGTAAATGCATCACAATCCTACAGCACCTCATGACTAAGGTGAAAGTAATAGAAAAGTGACAAATCACATTTTGTTCTCGATTTGTTCCTCTTTGTATGTCCAGTGCATTATACACCACACATAGAAAGAGGAAAAATGTTTTAATTATTTTTTATATATAGATCAAGAACCTTTATTATATATAAACACTCATCCGTGCAACATAGGTACCCTTAAAGTATGGTAGAACAGTGTCTGCATTTCTGCTAGGTACCAGTTTCTGTACAAGAAAGGGTAAAATTATATGAATATGTCAAACATTCTTCATACGTAGCAAACCTAATATTTTAATTGTACACAATGCATTGCTGCAAAAATATGGCAGTACCACCCTGTGCCAAAACTTACAAATGAGGTCTCCCACTGCACATTTGAGAAACTACCAAATCAAACTTTACCTCTTACCTTATATGCCACATACCCTATACATAACATACTTTAAAGTTTACTAAATGTAACTAAAAAAATAAGTGTTCAAAACTATTTGGACTCAAAGTTAAGTTGCTATTGAAAACCGATTGGAGTATGGAAAAATCATAGTTCGCAGTGAACTAGCATTTTTTATTTTGTCATGCAATAAATGTCTTACTATACGTTTAGATTACAGGTGCTACACCTGTTATGCTCACTCTCAAGCAGTGTACATTTCTGTACCTTTTATAAGTTTTTACTCATCCTATTTATGCACACATCTGTGAATATGCATACACAATAAGATGTATACTCTAATTTACATACATCATAAAAAGCTTTTGCTGGTGGTTATAATAGTCTCATAAATTCTTGTGTATGCTTTCCTTTGTGTAATCTTGAAACCTCAGCATAAGAATAGTATTCCACTCTCACACCAAGGGAACCTTAATGTTCACCTTTTCAACTCTGCTCTGACTGGTACTGTGGTGGTTAATGAATCAAAAACTGTGTCTCAAGTTTCTTTTCAGTTACCCAACACCTGAATGATTATTGTCTGTTAACCCCTTGTTTTCCTCCCATAAAGAAGCCTAATGTGCTGTTGCATACTATCAAAGTCAAAACTCTATTGCATCTCTCAGCACAGTCCCCGTGTAAGTTTGAGATGAAACTGTGACTCCAGACAGGGGTTCAAAAGTGGACTAACAATTATTTTACAGTGATTTTGTATGAACATATAGTATATAAGTATGATACTGACTTTAAAAAACAATATTCTTTTCCAACTCATAATCTGCCAAAAACAATTTGTTTTCTACTATTGCACTATCCTTCAATGTCACCTCCCTCCCCCCATAGTCTTTTGATTCAACTGCCGTAGCAACCTTTTTTGCAACACTCCGCTGTACCAGTGGTTCAAAAGTTCCAAGTAGCATGCTAGCTTTTAATTTCTTCTGTAGCAGGTGTAATTGACTGTTAGCAATTCTAATCTTAATCCAAGCTCCATACATTTTTGTGAAATAATGCCACCCAATCAGAGAACTACTATTTTAATATTCTAAATAACAATCTACTTTTCTGTACTAATCTATTTTCAACATCCAATCAATGTTTTGCTTTTTATTAAACCCAGTGCTTCCTTCCATTTTAACTATCTCACATTTTGAAAACTTCTTCAGTCAACTGCATCCTTCTCCTCAGTGCTACTACTAGTTCCTACTATTCAAAATGCTGAGAGTGTGGATCGCAGATCACAGCTATGATTTTTGGGCAAGTGAGTAAGCTAGAAGAGTGGCATTAACGAGGACCTGGTTTTGCCTAATGTGAATATTACTTGGGTTGGGTTAAAGAGAGGGTTAAAGTTAGAGGTTGCCAACCCCTGACCTCATGATTGTCAACTGTGGTGGTAATGACCAAGGCATACTGACTGGGTAGGACTAGAAATCCTAATGAAGGATACCTTTAGTCAGTTAATGACATTTTCCCTTCACACAGCATTTGTGTTCTCAAACACATGTCAGAGACAGAAAAGGAGCTGGTCAACTACATTCTGTCCACAGATTGACAAAGCCAGGAAACTTGTTAATAAAACTGTTTCTGCATACCTCAGAGACCGTAACCTTGGTTTTATTTACAGTAATAAGTCACACTTTCGTATGCCAGGAATATGAAGAAAAGATAGTGTTCACTTTAAAAATGAATGCACCAGGGTACTTCTGAGTTACTTCAAACTCTACATCCGCTCTTATTTGTATTAATCAAATACACACAATTAGCACAAAGGCTCTTCTTAGAGCCACCCTACTTTGTAAACTCTACTTACTGATAATTAAAGACTTAGGCCCTCATCATGAAATTGGCAATAAATGCCACTTACTGCTGCACTGACGGCCGCCAACTTACGACCGCGCTGGTGAATATCTGTTCACCATATTATGACACACACACCAATCCGACAGAATACAGCCACATACAAAAATCAGACAGATCAAAGGTCAGTGATAAACTGGTGGTCCCAAATCCCACACCGTTATGCCAACAGAACAACGCCCATCACATTATGACCCACAAATCACCACAGCGAACATTCAACAGTGGTAAACCATTGGCAGTACATACCGCCGCGCTCAGAATGGACATCCACATACAAAACAACACTACATTGAACAATTCAAACAACACACACCTGACACCCATAAACACACCACACCCACACCACTATAAAACACCCACCCACATTACCCACAACTCTTTACCAACAACTACTGTCACCACAAGACTGAGAAGAAGAGCACAGAGCCAACTAGACACCACACACCACTCATACCCATACACCCCTCACGCACTCCACATCACACACCCCACCACATTACCCAACACACCAACACACATCACGCAACCCTCAGGGCATCACAAAGGCACCCCCGTTTCACTGAGGAGGAGTTAAGGGTCATGGTGTTGGAAATCATCAGGTTAAAGCCACAGCTCTTTGGAGCACAGATGCAGCAGGTATCAATAGGAAGGAAGATGGAGTTATGGAGGGGAATCATGGACAGGGTCAACGCCGTGGGACAGCATTGAAGAACAAGGGACAACATCAAGAAGAGGTGGAACGACCTATGGGGGAAGGTCCGTTCCATTGCAGCAAGACACCAGCTCGCCATACAGAGGAGTGGTGGTGGACCCCCACCTCCTCACCCACATCTTACAGCATGGGAGGAGCAAGTCTTGTCATTACTGCATCCTGAGGGACTCACTGGAGTTGGAGGAGGACTTGACACTGGTAAATCTACTTTTAACAATTATCACTTCCCATACCTGCATGCCATCACACACCCTCACTCTCACTCCCATCACTCCACCACATCCCACACACTCCACCATCACCTCTCACTAATCCCAATGCCAAGCCCTTCATGCTGTACCAATGCATGGACACCCCCCCCAGCCCTGCATGGACACTCATCACCAAAGCATGCACAGCATAGGTAAACTAACATAACCACAATAAACCAACATACACAAGCAAAAGCTGGCAGGGGAACAACAACCATCGAGGGGAAGCTACAGAAATACAAATGTCAGACACCTGAAGCATAGTACGTCATTTACATCCCCACAGGTACCCTCGCAATTGTCCCTGGAGAGGAGGTGCCACAACTATCCAGTCCCACAACAGAAGAGGCCCACAGTGATTACAGTAACTCTGGACTTCAGGATCTGGACGATCTACCTGGCCCATCAGGGACCACTGGACAGGTGGTCACCCAAGCCCACCCACTGACCACCACAGTGCCTCCTCCATCAGGATCCAACACCACAGCACCCACCCAGCGTACCCACACCTCTGTCTGAAGGACACGTCAATCAGCAGTGTGCACACCTTTACAGGGACCACAGGCCACACCTCGCATACAACACAAAAAGGGACCTGGGGTCAGTGTCAGGGGGCACACTGTTCAGGGACAGAAGCACAGGGCAACAGGGATACTGGGAGGACTGCTGTGCAGCAGCGGGAGGACAGGAGCAGGGAACCGACTCTCCAGGAGGCACTCTCTGAGATCCTGGGCGCCTACCAACATTCCTAGGACAAGATTGGCCAGATCCTAGACAACGTGCAGGAGAACAGGCAGCTGCAGGAGGGACAGTTTCAGGGGATCAGGGAGGACTTGCAGGCCATTAACAACACCCTGATCTCCATAGCAGTGGTGCTGGCATACACGGCCAACATCATGAGGGGTGCAACAGCACACCACCGGGCCCATGCCACTAGCTAGTCATCTGAACAGCCCTCCACTTCCGCTGCTGCTAGTGGCCAGGAGGCCCGCCACAGGACTAACAGGCCACCAGCACCCCTTACCCTGCAGAAGGTGAACCATCCCGCAAACGTTCCCTGCGAACCAGACAGAAGGCAGAGACACTTGCCAAGGCCACCACCAGAAAATGAGACTATCCTGATTGTCCCCCTTGTGTCCCCTTGTGTCCCACTCAGTCACCTTGTCCACCTTGAACTGCCATTGCTCCCCTTCCTATATCCCATGGACAATTCACCTGTGCTACAAACAGACAGGAACAATACCCTGGACTTTCCTCCATCATCACCCCATTCCATTGCACTTTCCCCTCTATATATTAGACCAATAAACACCCTTGGATTAAACCCGACTACTAGCATTTCATGTATTGCTAATTTGTATTGATTGAAACAGCTACAAACCTTGCATATGAACTGTAAGTAATATGAGCATAGAATTAATGACCTGTATCTGGCTGTTGTGATCACATCAGGACAATGTTGTCATATCAACAACATCTACAAAATGAATATCCATAGGTAACAGTAAGTAGGGCAAAGAAGTGGTTAATGGCAGCATGCCAATGCCACAGAATACACAAATACTCATAGAAATGTGAAGTTGCACCATCTCACCTGTGTGTCATTGGAAGTACTGACATATCACTGATGTTCTGTTGTCCACATCCTCATCCTCAGCCTCCTCATCCTCACTGTCCTCAGGGTCCACTGCTGCCACAGGGGCATCTCCAGTCTCCTCCTTCTGCAGAAAAGGTACACGCCGTCTGATGGCCAGGTTGTACAACATGCAGCATGCCACTACTGTCTGGCAGACCTACTTGAGTGAGTAGCACAGGGATCCACCTGTCAGGTGGAGGCACCTGAACCTGGCCTTCAGGAGGCCAACGGTCCTTTCAATGATCCTTCTAGTTCACCCATGTGCCTCATTATAATGTTCTTCAGCCCTTGTCCTGGCATTCCTTACAGGGGTCATCAGCTATGATAGGTTTGGGAACACAGAATCACCTGCAAGAATTGAGGGACAACATTTAGCCAGACACTATCCTATATAGCCAACACCATAGGCATACAGCAACATATAGTGGGTGGGAACAAGAGCTCACCTATTAGCCACACCCTGTGCCGCTGTAGTTGGGACATCACATTTGGGATGCTGCCATTCCTCAGGATAAAGGCATGCTGCACTGACACTAGATACTTAGCACTGATGTGGGAGATGTACTGCTCCGCCAAGCACACTGTCTGCACATTCATGGAGTGGAAACTCTTATGATTCCTGAACAACTGTTCATTGTGGCGGGGGGTACAAATGCAATATGTGTTCTGTCAATCGCCCCAATTATATTGGGGATATGTCCCTTTCCATAAAACCTGGCCTTCACAGTGGCCTAATCCTTAACCTGGGGGAAAGCAATGTAGCTGAACACGTGTTTTATCAGGGCAGACAAGACTCTTGGTAGCACGATTGAGAACATTGGCCGTGACATTCCTGCTGCCAAGCCCACTGTCACTTGGAAAGAACCAGTTGCCAGGAAATGGAGCACTGACAGAACCTGCACAAGAGGGGGGATCCTAGTGGGATGACGGATAGCTGATAACAGGTCGGGTTCCAATTGGGCATATAGCTCTGTGATTGTGGCCCTGTCCAGTCTATAGGTGTGTATTATGTGCTTGTCCTCCAGTGTAGCCAAGTCCACCAGGGGTCTGACACAGAGGTATGTCTCTATCTCCTATTCATCCGCAGCAGTAGGTATCTAAGGGACACAAGAGTGAGTAGGCTGTCACAAACTGAACAATGGAGCCACAATTGCAGTCTACATCATGCAAACATGTTATGGGACAGTGTAATTTATAAAGTATGTGCTTTTTGATCCTGTGACACAGCAATTATCGACAGGCCTGTTCACTCCCCCCTGAAATGGTGACTGCCGAGCTTGTGTGGAGGGACAGGTGGAAGTGAGGTAATGCCACCGACGTTGTGCGCCTTGGCGGTAGGCGGTCGTGAACTGCCGTGCAATTCCTCATTGATTAATACTGGACCCTATGGGGTACATTGGCCAATGGGGATCTACGCTGGCAGTGAAGGTATGCACCACCATGAACGTGAACGGCATTTTCTATCAGATTCCTCACTTGTTTCCTGACCTTCCATAGGAGAGGACCTACACTGCATGTGCTGCTGTGACCTGTGTCTGGAACCTACCATCGCCTGTGTGACCGGGGAAAGGGCCCCAACCCTCACTTCTGAGGAGTTGGAGCGACTGGTGGTTGGGGTCATGCCCCAGTACAGACTGCAGTATGGGCCTCCAGACCAACAGGTGAGTACTCTGTGGTCACGATGCATGTGGCTTGAATGCATGGCGTTGCGTGTGAAGGCCTTGTGTAAGGGGGGGTGTGTTGATGTCCTCTTGGCAGTGTACATGTTGTGGGTAAGACTATGTGGGTGCCAATGGTGATGCAAACAGGTATGGTGGGCCATTTGTGTGACAGGCTGGACTGTTTGTCTAATGGTGTTCCCCTGTGTGTATTGCCTCTGCAGGTCAGCACCCATCAAAAGAAAAGAACATGGCATGCCATTGGCAAGGAGTTGCAGACCCTGGGGGTCATTGTAGGTGGAGCACCCACTGTCAGAAACAGTGGGAGGACCTGAGACGCCTGGCACGGAAGACCGCGAAGGCCGAGCTGTGGATGGCCTCCCAAGGAGGAAGGGGTGCCCATCGGACCCTGACCCCCCTGATGGCTCGCATACTGGCAGTGGCCTACCCTGTGCTGGATAGGTGCTTGAGGGCATCACAGCAGCCACAAGGGGGTGAGTACAGTGGCTATCATTCCAACTTACCACTGGTGGGGTGGTATCTGGGTGGTGGTTGTGTGACCTTGGGTGCCACTAGGCCAGACCAGACATAGCAGCGTAGGTCTTCTGGTGGCTAAGGGTTTGAATGTAAAATACTGCTTACCTAGCTTGTTAGTATTCACTTCTGGGCAGGGCTGCGAGGGTCCCAGGTGTGCTGCAGTTGGCAGTGTGTGCTCCTCCTCATTCCTTTGTGAGTTGCCATTTTTCTGGTACTGTCATGTTTACTGCATAGGCCTGTTTCCTGTGTATGAGGGTGCTGTGTATGCCAACAGTGGTGTTGGTGCAGTTATTGACCCTCTGTATCCTTCTTTTTGTCATCCTGTTTTTATGTGCATTAGCATCATCTGGCAGAGGAGCAGAGGCACTGGCGACAGAGGGAGCTGCATCCCACACAACCGGGGGCACCAGTGGGACGGAGGTGAGGGGAGCACCATGGCGGAGACTGGAGGGAACAACACAGACTCTGATATCTCCTCCGTTGGGAGCTCTATGGGGGTTGTGGACACCTCTGTGACCACCCCAGCTGCAGGTATAGCCGCACCCCGTGCCAGCACCACCTTCCCAGTAGCCCCCTCAGCGAGTTGCCTGTGTCCGCTCACCCAGGAGGGTGGGCCTCTCCTTCCCCCAGGCACCTTAACCCCTGCCCCAGTCAGCCCTGCTGCTCTGAGTGAGGAGGCTATTGACCTCCTGAGATCCATTTCTGTAGGGCAATCAACCATTGTGAATCCAGGGGCTGGCATCCCAGATGCAGCAATGCAATGCATTCCTGGAGAGCATTCACAATGGATTGGCGGCCCAACAGAGATCGATTCAGGCTCTGGCCTCCTCTCGGATGGCAGCCATTGTCCCTTTTTCCTGCGTCCCCCCTCCAACTTCTACTTCCCAGTCCCATTCTCCTCAACCCCAACCCATCCCAAGCACACAGACAGACATGCATGCACACAAGACAACACCCAAGTATGGCACAGGCAAAAACAAGCACCACAATTCATCCCACAGGCACTCACACAAACACCATTCAGTTGCAGACACAACAACATCCACTGTCTCCTCTGTCTCCTCCTCCACCTCCCACCCAGTTGTGTCTACACTCACACCTGCCTGCACTACATCAATATCCAATACCAGCATCATCACCACACCAAGCAGAACACACAACTCACTGGCGGACTCCTCCACAACATCCATGCACGCGTCCCCTGTGTCCTCTCCCACTGTGTCTGTCCCTGCCTCCTAAAGGAGACAAATGCAAGCACTCAGACACCCAAAGCCTTCCACCTCACAACAGCATACAGCCCATGCACCTGCACCCAAATTCAGCAGACATACACCTCCAACAACCACTATCTCATCCTCCACTCCATTACTCCCCCCTCTCCTCACCCCAACATACCTAAAAGGTGTTTCCATCCACGATTGACCTCTTCCCTCCCCCTCCCGCCCTTGTCCTACACGTATGGGCAGGGTAGCAAGGACCCAGCCCAGCACCTCAGCCAAACAGTCCACTGGGACAGCGGTAGCACCACCTACTTGTGGTGGTAGGGATAGCAGACCAACAATAATGAAAGGGATGGAGGCAGCACAACCTGGGATGAAAAGGAAGAGTCCGGCACCAACTGCAAAGAAGGCGAAGGAGCCTGTACCAGCTGTGAGGAAGGGAAAGGAGCCTGCACCAGTTGTGAGGAATGGGGAGGAGCCTGCAAGAGCTGGAAAGAAGGAGAAGGAGCTTGCACCAACTGGAAGAAGGGGAAGGAGCCTGCACCAGCTGGAAAGAAGGGGAAGGAGCCTGCACCAGCTGGAAAGAAGGGGAAGGAGCCTGCACCAGCTGGAAAGAAGGGGAAGACGCTTGCACCACCAGGCAGAGGGGGGAAGAGCCCTTCCACCCCTGCCAGGAAGGGTAAGGGATCCCTCATCCATGACCAGGAGGAGAGGAGGCAATCTATGCCAGTGGAAGCTGTCAGCCAAACACCGCCATGGTTGTTCATCCATCAGAGAGTGCAGGGGATGACCAGGAGCCACCCGCAAACAGCACCACAGTGTAGCCATCACAGAGTGCAGAGGCTGACCAGGAGCCTCCTCCAACCACCACCACAGTGCAGCCATCACAGAGTACAGGGGCTGAACAGGAGCCTCCCCAAACCACCACCACAGTGCAGCCATCACGGTCAGCAAGACACTTGAGAGACTGTGGCCTTGCACTCCCCAGGACAAAGCAATGGGCATGTTGCCCCATCCAGAACCAGTGGGAAAGACACTCACTCGTGAGATGTGGCCTTGCACTCTCCAGGACAAAGCACAGGG